>NW_027507789.1:147079206-147789206 GCF_037356315.1 Lithobates pipiens
ATAAAGTTTTCCTTTTTGAAACTGCGTTGCGGCCTCACCGGACATATGTGAATCGGCTCCATTGAGAGCCAGTCACGTTCACATATCATGCAAATTGGATGCGTTTAAAACGCATCCAATTCGCATATATGTCAAGCCAGCCTGAAACGCATGCAGCTGAGCTGCCCAAACACATTCTGACCACACACCTGTGAGATTAGGATGGATGTCTGTGTCCACGCAGCCTCATAGGCTTCAATAGGCTCCCTGCGCATAGCAACTGCTGGCCAGGGATGAATTAAACAGACGGGCACTGTTCATGGGTTTCGCTGCCCCTGTGAACCAGGCTTGGAGAAAAGGAAAGTGCATCTAAAACAGGGGATGCAGCAGGTTTTTATGGTACCACTATGTTTTCATGCTTGGAGCAGGGATAGGTTCACTTTGTTAGACCGTTTAACTTACGGGGGGGGGGCCGTATGATCCAGTGTAGCCAGATTTCAGAGACGTTCTAAGGCTCGATTTAATGATTGCACAGAATTTAGCACCAAAATTGTTTACATCTGGCTTTCTGTATGCCTGCCAGTAAACAGCAAGGATTGGATGGTGGGCGTGTTTGGGAATGCCTAACTTTGACTACAAAGAGGTGTTCCCAGATCATGACAAGGGAGAGAGTTAGCCCGGTACACTATAGCCATGCATGCGTGTGAAATGCAGGTCCTGGACGGTGCCCTCTCACCTAATGCTTTTCAAAGCTTCATTTTCAATTTCAACTGGAGTGGAGCTTTACCAATATGATGTCGCCTTGTGTAAATGCCCTCTGGCTACAGAGCATTGTATTTTATCCCACTTCTTTCTGCAGGTGGGTTAACAGGTTACTTTTCTAATATGTGTGCTCTATGTCCGCTTCTGTTCCTTACATCTGCGTGCTGTCATTCCAAATACTGGCTCTGATTGTGGATTGTGACGGCCCATTTCCTAAACCTTGTGAATTTCTGTTTTTATAGGGAGAGGACGATTCAGAGAATGAGACTCAGGAGACTGGTGACATAAAGGTATTTTTGGGAGAGGGTTGCAGACTTTTAACTGCTTGGCTAACACCTGTGTGCCCTCTGCCTTGCTAACAATCCTTCCTGTCTTGTGTGGGAGCAGAAGGCTCCTGGAAATGAAATGCAGTGTTAGATACATCCGGGTGTACCAACTGTATGCCCTCTAGTGTTTGCTACAGCCAACTTCACCTTGTCTCTGCCCTGTTCACTGTGTTGATGTAGGGTTATGCTTTGTCTGTCCAAATACATCCAACATTACACATGCCTATATAGATCTATAATTCACGTGCTTAAATTAAATGGTAATGCATTTGAATACCTATATAGTGTGTGTTTGTATACAGTATCTCACAAAAGGGAGTACACCCCTCACATTTTTTGTAAATATTTTATTCTATCTTTTCATGTGACAACACTAAAAATATGACACCTTCCTACAATGTAAAGTAGTGAGTGTACAGCTTGTATAACAGTGTAAATTTGCTGTCCCCTCAAAATAACTCAACACAGAGCCATTATTGTCTAAACCACTGGTAACAAAAGTGAGTACACCCCTGGGTCCAATTAGCCATTTTCCTTCCCTGGTGTCATGTGACTCAGTGTTACAAGGTCTCAGGTGAGCAGGTGTGTTCAATTTTGTGTTTTATCTCTCTCACTCTTTCATACTGGTCACTGGAAATTCAACATGCCACCTCATGGCAAAGAACTCTCTGAGGATCTGAAAAAAAAGAATCGTTGCTCTACATTAAGATGGCCTAGGCTATAAGAAGATTGCCAAGACCCTGAAACTGAGCTGCAGCATTGTGGCCAGGACCATACAGCAGTTTAACCACTTGCCGACCGCCGCACGACGATATACGTCGGCAGAATGGCACGGGCAGGCATATGGGCGTATATATAAGTCCCTGCCTGCCCGCGGGTGGGGGGCCCGATCGGGCCCCCCCCCGGTGCCTGCGGCGGTCGGCATTCCTTCGAGAGCGATCCGGGATGAGGGGGCGGCCATTCATTCATGGCCACCCCCTCGCGATCGCTCTCGACGAATGGAAATCCCCGTGACATCACTTCCTCTCCTGTAATGTAAACACAGGAGAGGAAGTGATGTATTCTCTCCTCCGTGTCGGTATTTTTCGTTCCGACACGGAGGAGAGCGGATCGGTGAGTTGCACCAACACACCCCACATACAGTAGAACATGCCAGGCACACTCACACCCCCCCCCCTTTACCCCCCGATCACCCCCCAATTACCCCTGCCCCCCAGTCACAGTGACACCAATGTCATTTTTTTTTTTTTTTTTTTTTGCATTGGTGTCATTTGTGACTGTAATAACTGTTAGGGCAGTTAGAGTTAGCCCCCTTTAGTTCTAATGTACCCCCCTAACCCCCCCAATAAAGGTTTAACCCCGTGATCACCCCCCGTCGCCAGTGTCACTAAGGCTGGGTTCACATTGCAGCGGTTTATGAGAACGAATGTGATTCGCACCGCACTGCAGTGCAAATCACATCCGATCTCTGTGCGATTCGAGTTCAGCCATTCGCCGCACCCGCCACACCCGCCGCAAATTCGCACGGGACCCTTTTTTTGGCCCGCAGCAGAATCGGATCGCATGGGGTGTTCACACCATGCGATCCGAGTTTGCAGATCGCACTGCGATTTGCAAACTGATCTGGGGGTGTCAGTAACATTTCACTGACACTCCCAGCAGTTCGCATAGGGCAGTGTGAACTGCCGCCGGGAGGCATGCGATGCGGGAACCCGCCGCGGATTCGCGGCGTTTCCGCATCGCTCCAGTGTGAACCCAGCCTAATAAGCGATCATTTTTCTGATCGCCGTATTAGTGTCACAGGTGACGCTAGTTAGGCAGGTAGGTATTTAGGTTCGCCGCAGCTTTTTATAGCGCCAGGGACCCCCATATACTACCGCATAAAGCCCCCTGATTGCCCCCTAGTTAACCCTTTCACCTGTGATCACCATATAACTGTTACAGGTGACGCTGGTTGGTTAGTTCTTTTTTTATAGTTTCAGGGCCCCGCCATTTATTACCTAATAAAGGTTTAACCCCCTGATCACCCGGCGGGTGTCATTTGTGACTAATAACTGTTAGGGCAGTTAGGGTTAGCCCCCTTTAGTTCTAAGGTACCCCCCTAACCCCCCCAATAAAGGTTTAACCCCGTGATCACCCCCCGTCGCCAGTGTCACTAAGGCTGGGTTCACATTGCAGCGGTTTGAGAACGGATGTGATTCGCACCGCACTGCAGTGCAAATCACATCCGATCTCTGTGCGATTCGAGTTCAGCCATTCGCCGCACCCGCCGCACCCGCCGCAAATTCGCACGGGACCCTTTTTTTGGCCCGCAGCAGAATCGGATCGCATGGGTGTTCACACCATGCGATCCGAGTTTGCAGATCGCACTGCGATATGCGAACTGATCTGGGGGTGTCAGTAACATTTCACTGACACTCCCAGCAGTTCGCATAGGGCAGTGTGAACTGCCGCCGGGAGGCATGCGATGCGGGAACCCGCCGCGCATTCGTGGCGTTCCCGCATCGCTCCAGTGTGAACCCAGCCTAATAAGCGATCGTTTTTCTGATCGCTGTATTAGTGTCACAGGTGACGCTAGTTAGGCAGGTAGGTATTTAGGTTCGCCGCAGCTTTTTATAGCGCCAGGGACCCCCATATACTACCGCATAAAGCCCCCTGATTGCCCCCTAGTTAACCCTTTCACCAGTGATCACCATATAACTGTTACAGGTGACGCTGGTTGGTTAGTTATTTTTTTATAGTTTCAGGGCACCCGCCATTTATTACCTAGTCTCACTAGTGTACCCCTAAATTTAGGGGTGTCTACTTTCCAAAATGGGGTCATTTGGGGGGGGGTTTGTGCCATCTTGGCATTTTATGGCCTTCAAAACTGTAACGCCCTTAGAAAGCCTGAAGGCGGTGCTTGGTTTTCGGGGCCCCGTACGCGGCTAGGCTCCCAAAAAGTCCCACATATGTGGTATCCCCGTACTCAGGAGAAGCAGCAGAATTTATTTTGGGGTGTCATTTCACATATGCCCATGGCATGTGTGAGCAATATATCATTTAGTGACAACTTTGTGAAAAAAAAAAAAAAAAGTTTGTAATTTTCCCGCAACTTGTGGCAAAATATAAAATATTCCATGAACTCAACATGCCTCTCAGCAAATAGCTTGGGGTGTCTACTTTCTAAAATGGGGTCATTTGTGGGGGTTTTGTGCCATCTTGGCATTTTATGGCCTTCAAAACTGTAATAGGTAGTGAGAAGTGAACTCAAAAATTTACGCCCTTAGAAAGCCTGAAGGCGGTGCTTGGTTTTCGGGGCCCCGTACGCGGCTAGGCTCCCAAAAAGTCCCACATATGTGGTATCCCCGTACTCAGGAGAAGCAGCAGAATTTATTTTGGGGTGTCATTTCACATACGCCCATAGCATGTGTGAGCAATATATCATTTAGTGACAACTTTGTGTAAAAAAAAAAAAAAAAATTTTTTTTGTCATTATTCAATCGCTTGAGGCAAAAAAATAAAATATTCAATGGGCTCAACATGCCTCTTATCAATTTCCTTAGGGGGTCTACTTTCCAAAATGGGGTCATTTGGGGGGGTTTTGTACTGCCCTGCCCTGCCATTTTAGCACCTCAAGAAATGAGATAGGCAGTCGTAAACTAAAACTAAAAGCTGCGTAAATTCCAGAAAACGTACCTTAGTTTGTAGATGTGACAACTTTTGCGCAAACCAATAAATATACAATTATTGACTTTTTTTTTACCAAAGACATGTGGCTGAATACATTTTGGCCTAAATGTATGACTAAAATTGAGTTTATTGGATTTTTCTAATAACAAAAAGTAGAAAATATCATTTTTTTTCAAAATTTGCGGTCTTTTTACGTTTATATCGCAAAAAATAAAAATCGCAGAGGCAATCAAATACCATCAAAAGAAAGCTCTATTTGTGGGAAGAAAAGGACGCAAATTTTGTTTGGGTACAACATTGCATGACCGCGCAATTACCAGTTAAAGCAGCGCAGTGCCAAAGTGTAAAAAGACCTCTGGTCATTTACCAGCAAAATGGTCCGGTCTGAAAGTGGTTAACAAGACAGGTTCTACTCAGAACAGGCCTTGCCATGGTCAACCAAAGAGGTTGAGTGCACGTGCTCAGCATCATATCCAGAGGTTGTCTTTGGGAAATATATGGATGAGTGCTGCCAGCATTACTGCAGAGGTTGAAGTGGTGGGGGTCAGCCTGTCAGTGCTCAGACCATACGCCGCACACTGCAAGAAATTGGTCTCCATGGCTGTCGTCCCACAAGGAAGCCTCTTCTAAAGATGACGCGCAAGAAAGCCCGCAAACAGTTTGCTGAAGACAAGCAGACTAAGGACATGGATTACTGGAACCATGTCCTGTGGTCTGATGAGACCAAGATAAACTTATTTGGTTCAGATGATGTCAAGAATGTGTGGTGGCAACCAGGTGAGAAGAACAAAGACAAGTGTGTCTTGCCTACAGTCAAGCATGTTGGTGGAAGTGTCAGTCTGGGGCTGCATGAGTGCTGCCGGCACTGGGGAGCTTCAGTTCATTGTGGTGTTAAACGTGAAGTACTACTGTGCTGCCAAACTTGTACACAATACATATATATTAATAATAAAGTGCTTAATACTATTCCCAGGTGTCTCTGAGACAATCTCAGTATAAAGTGCTTGTAACAATATTCTCAATCTGCAAAATTACTGCAATAATAGTGACATCAAAAATATATAATTCACAGAGATAACTGTTGTAACTTCAAATGCTAAGCAAATAGTCTTTATAGCTTTGAATGTTAAGAAAATAGTCTCTATAAGGGTAAGTACGTCAAAGAAAGGAAAGTTCTAATGAAGATAATATAGTGACTTGTAGGAGTCCTTCTCCAATCCACACCCTGTGTGTGCTAGCTTCTCCCCTTAAGGGAAGACCCATAAATGGGTCTAGTTGTCCTTTTCCTTGGGTATATCTTAAAAGAATGGTCACTGCAGTCTCCAGGTTATTTCTCCACACCGAATTTCACGACCAGCTCCTTTTAAAAAATTGTCTCTAGGGATAAAGTGTAGAAGAGAAGAGCCTCCATAATGTAGTAAAAAACTTTACATTAGAACTTTTTCCTTTCTTTAACGTACTTACCCTTATAGAGACTACTTGCTTAACATTCAAAGCTATAAAGACTATTTGCTTAGCATTTGAAGTTACAACAGTTATCTCTGTGAATTCTATATTTGATGTCACTATTATTGCATTATTTTGCACAGTGAGAATTTATATTGTTACAAGCACTTTATTATTAGCTCTTTATACTGCAAGATTGGCTCAGACACCTGGGTAAAGTATTAAGCACTTTATTAGTTATTCAAATTTAGTATTTTGTAAGAGGCATTTAGCGCTGCTTCATCATAAATCACTTCCAGCTCATTGAGCGAACCATGAATGCCAACGTGTACTGTGACCTACTGATGCAGAGCATGTCCCCATCCCTTCAGAGACTGGGCCCCAGGGCAGTATTCCAACATAACGACCCCAAACACACCTCCAAGACGACCACTGCCTTGCTAAAGAAGCTGAGGGTAAAGGTGATGGACTGGCCAAGTATGTCTCCAGACCTAAACCCTATTGGGCATCTGTGGGGCATCCTCAAACAAAAGGTGTAGGAGTGCGAGGTCTCTAACATCCACCTGCTCTGTGATGTTGTCATGGAGGAGTGGAAGAAGATTCCAGTGGTAACCTGTGAAGCTCTGGTGAACTCCATGCCCAAGAGGGATAAGGCACTGCTGGAAAATAATGGTGGCCACAAAATATTGACACTTTGGGCCCAATTTGGACATTTTCACTTAGGGGAGTACTTACTTTTGTTGCCAGCGATTTAGACATTATTGGCTGTGTGTTAAGTTATTTTGAGGGGACAGCAAATTTACACTGTTCTACTACTTTACATTGTAGCAAAGTGTAATATCTTCAGTGTTGTCACATGAAAAGATAGAATAAAATATTTACAAAATTATGAGGGGTTTACTCACTTTTGTTAAATACTGTAAGTATATGTTATATATTAATATATTATTGCAATGTGCACTGACCACTCATTGACCAGTCTTCAGTACACATGCAGTGTATGTGTATTGGCCTCTGTCACCTACCTTCGGCTTCTTAACAGACGGGAGGGTTATGTGACCTGCTTCAGAGGCATATGCATCAAATTCTCAGTGCTAGATACTTGCACATGTGCATTAACACCATAGTGCCCAGTCCAAAGCTCACGTTTTAACCTCTCTGCTCCCATTTCTCTTCACATGTATGTTTACCCCATCAACCCCTAGTCCTCAGTCAATGTCCATCATCTTCTCAGTGCCCAGTCCCTACGTGTCTATTTTAACTCTCCCGTAGCCAGCTCATGAAGGTTAACCCCCTTAGCACTTGGTAACCAATGTATGTGCTTTAAACTGGCACCACCTTTTTTGTTTGTGTGCATCATTGTCAGCATCCATAATCCAATGCATGTGCATTTAGCTCTCAGCAGCCAGTCATCCGCAAGGCCATGTTTTTACCCTCATCAACCAGTCCCTAACACATGTGAATTGACCCATCTGTGCCCAGATCCTATGAGTTTTCTCTTTGCAGTCATTCTGCAGAACATGGATAATCCCCTCACATCTGTGCATCCCACCACTCCAGATATCGGTCTCCTCTCCACTGACTCTCGTCAGTGATAATCTCGGCTCCACTGCTCCAATTCCTGCTGCCCTGCCCCATCTCCCACATCCCCAGGACCACCTCCGCTGTTTTCTGGACTCAATGACCTTCTAAATGTTGGTGCATCCTTTCCAGCCTAATTGGTCCCCAATTCCACAGACCTGCTCCTCCCTGTTTTCGGCTTCCTCTTCACCACCTTCACAGTCCAGTGTTAGGCCACATTTACTGGGAAAAATACCGGCCTTCTGGTAGTTTTCCTAATAACATTCGCAACAAGTTCAATTTTTACTGGCAATGATGATAAAATACCAGGCCGGTAGTAACCATATTACCGCTGATACCCTTCCCATGACTCTTCTTTTTCAGAAAAACCTGCTTTTTAATCAGCCAATCTCCTGGACATAGATTTTCATCTTTATTATCCCTACATAAACCCCCCATGTGTGAAGAGCTCCGCTGCTGTTGGTGCTAAAATACATATTGAGGCACCCTTCCCCCTACCCTCTGTGACAATTACCTGTATGGTTATGACCATGTTTTTTTTTTTTTTTTTTTTTTTTTTTTTAATGATTTTTGTTGCTAATTTGGAAAGATCAGTATGAAATATTTGAGTAAAAAAAAAAAAACTGTTCTACTGGTCATCAATGCCCTCCATAGTCATCGTCCTGCACATAGAATCTCACTGTTATACCCTCCAAACAACTCTCCTGCACATGCTTCTCACTTTCAGACCCTCCACACTCCTCTCCTGTACATATTGGGGGTTATTTACTAAAGCTGGAGAGTGCAAAATCTAGTGCAACTCAGCATAGAAACCAATCAGCTTCCAGGTTTTATTGTGAAAACTTAATTGAACAAGCTGAATTTAGGAACTGATTGGCTACCAGGCAATGCTGCACCAGATTCTGAGTGCTCCAATTTTAGTAAATCTTCCCCCCTGTACATACTGCCCATTGTCATACCCTATACACTCCTCTCTTGCACATACTGCTAACTTTCAGACCCTCCATTACTCCTTTCCTGTACATTCTGCTCACTTACCCTCTGTACTCCTCTCCTGGGCATACTTCTCACTGTCATACACTCCTCTCCTGGGCATACTTCTCACTGTCATACCCTCCACACTCCTCGCCTGCGCATACTGCACCCTCCACACTCCTCTCCTGCGCATAATGCTCACTGTCATACCCTCCACACTCCTCTCCTGGGCATACTCCTCCTGGGCATACTTCTCACTGTCATACCCTCCACACTCCCCTCCTGCCCATACTGCTCACTTTTATACTCTCCACACTCCTCTCCTGCGCATACTGCACCCTCCACACTCCTCTCCTGCGCATAATGCTCACTGGCATACCCTACACACTCCTCCGCATACTGTCATACCCTACACACACACACACACACACACACTCACTCACTCACTCACTCACTCACTCACTCACTCACTCACTCACTCACTCACTTAACTCCTGGCCATGTGCCTGCTATGTCAGTCCCGACATTGTGATCACATAAAGACTGGGGGCTTCACTGAGAAAAATGAAAGCTTTAATTTAAATCTGCAGATACAATGTCACCCTATCTAATAGCAGTATAAAAGTGTTACATGGTGTATAACAAAATATAATTTAAGTGTGCAAGTTAGTCACAGACTTATTGCTAGGTTAATTGACACATGCTGTCGCTGCAAAGTTCCATGTAGACATCAATGTACTCTGTTCAGAAAGGTATTGCAAAAAATACCTGATGCCACGGCCTTGTTCAGGCATTTCTATTATAGGGCAACTACACTTTGTCTCTGTCTCCAATTTTTTTTTCTCCTGCTTTACCACCCCTTAAGGTGTGTGTGTGTGTGTGTGTGTGTGTGTGTGTGTGTGTGTGTGTTTTGTTTGTTTTTTGGAGATTTTATGTTGCTGTGTTGCCTAGCATGGCACAGATATCGCCATCAGGAAGGCTGCAAAATGCTAAGCATCGATCACTGCAGTGCATGCAAGCAAAGTGGTAGCTGCAAAGAGGCTGCAGGAGAGCAGCAGTGCTGATATGCCGCAAAGGACAGGAAAAAGTGAACCAGCATTTTACAACATGCCAGTTGTTAATTATATGGTGTTAGAACATTCTGATGAAGGAGCAGTATTCAGCTGATCTGTACTAGGAATCCATGCAAAACTTGTAAGGCTACTTTTCCTTTTGATATTACTTTGGTCCTTAAAAATGTCTTTGGGAAGAATGGAATAAATCTGTCTGAAATTAACATTTCTTACTGAATACAAGACGCATTTATCATTTATATTGTCAGTTGCATATAGTGGCCGCTAGATGGCATCATAGTTGCATAAGTGAGTGTACTGTGCTTGGTTTGTAATGCATGGGGGTGTAAAGGATTATTATTACTTAATTTATTTTTATTTTTTCATCTTATCTGTGTGCCCCCAATGGAAGCCGCTTGGGGGAACATGTACAGGCTCACGTGTGTGTGTGTGTGTGTTAGAGCTGCAACTAATGATTAGATTGTCTGTCGACTAATCTATTGAGTTTTTTTTCGATTAGTCATCGACTATAACGATTTTTTTTTTTTTTGACTTAATCTAGTGTGTTCTTTTTGTGATTAGATAATAATCCTTTGGATAACTTTACAAAAAATAAGTACAACTTCTAATATAATATTTCAACTTTTTTACTACATTTTTCCCAAAAAATACTTCAATGTGGTAAAGTTTTTTTATAGTATAAAGAAGTGCCAAAAATAAAATGTAAACACTTTAGCATAAGGCACCAATAATGGCATTGCCATTAATTCAGAGCCAGAAGCATTAAAAAAAAAATGCAACAAAAGCACTGCTGCTCAACACTGTGTACAAAACACATGAAAGACATATACAAAAATAAAGTGCCAAAAATAAAAGGTAACACTTTAGGGCATGAGGCATGAAAATGCCATATAAATTCTGCCTAACACTTTGAAAAAAATGCATTCAGAAGGCATTATGTGGTAACCTTACTACACAACCACATAATGCCTTCAGAATGCATCTTTTTCAAAGTGTTAGGCAGAATTTATATGGCATTATGCCTGATGACCTAAAGTGTTGTTGTTTATAAAGTAACACCACAAAAATGCTGGTCAACAGACAATAACACTATGTAATTGCAATCATTACATGGTGTTATTGTAGAGTGTTGATTGAGCAGTGTTTTTGTGGTGTGTTACTTGTAATGTAAAACATATCTGTAAGGTAACGGTTTTCAAGGAAGGAACCAAGCCCAACAAAAGCACTGCTCAGCACTGTGCAAAAATAATGGGCAATACACTGAAGGCAGCCATCTTCACATAAATACAGCCCAACAAGAACCGTATATGAGTGCAAAAGGTTGGGGGTCTGTGTTACTCCATTGCAATGCTATATTTTAGCATTGCAATGGAGGAAGGTTAGCATATCGACATGCTCCGATGTTAGGCTTGCTCTTTTTTTAGTCAGAATGTTGCCAGCACCTGAGAAAAGCCTTTCAGATGGGGTTGATGTTGCAGGCACAGACAAGTAACTCTTTGCCAGCATGGCCAAGATGGGAAACCTCTTTTCACCATTCCACCATTTCAGCGGATTTTCTTCCTTTAGAATAGCCTGCTCACTGAAATACATGTGTGTCTCATTCCGCACAACTTCACTGTGGGATTCTTGATCTTGGATGTGACCAGTCATGTCATCCTCGCCATTACTGTGGTGGTCATCTGAATCTGAAGAACTGAGCAAAGTGTCCAACAGAGACACTTGCCTCTTCTCAGAAAATGTCATGTCTGCACTGGTTGACCGTTGTTCCTCACATCGATGTTGCGTTTGCTCTTCCTCATATCTTCCTTTCACTTCAAGGGCAAGAGCTTGGACCTTGAGGTGAACTTTTAAACTGTCCTCTGCTGGCAGGAATTTTAGTTTGCGGAATCTGGGGTCCACAAAACATGACTTAGAACTCTGTGGCAAAACCCTTGTTGGTAATCGCAGAGGTCAGGCGACCTGGCCACCAGGTTTGCACACATCTCAGGAGGGATTTTGTCCCACTCCTCTTTGTAGATCCTCTCCAAGTAATTAAGATTTTGAGGCTGACATATGGTAACTCGAACCTTCATCTCTCTCCACATATTTTCTATAGGATTAAGGTCTGGAGACTGGCTAGGCCACTAAAGGACCTTTTTTTTTAATGTGCGTCTTCTTGAGCCACTCCTTTGTTGCCTTGGCCTTGGGTTTTGGGTCATTGTCATGCTGGAATACCATCCACGGCCCTTTTCTAGATGGTAAGCTAGAAGAACCATATGATTCCTCCTGTATTGAATTGTATTGTAACTGTACAGTTTTGCCCCCATGTTGTAAAGCGCCGCGTAAACTGTTGGCAATATAAAAATAGTTTTCAGTGCCCTGGCTGAGGGAAGGAGGTTCTCGCTCAAGGTTTGGACAGTACATGGGCCCGTCCCTTTGATGCGGGGAAGTTGTCCTGTCTCTATAATGTTTCCACCTCCATGTTTGACTGTAGGGATTGTGTTCATGTGGTCATAGGCAGCATTCCTCCTCCCCCAAACATGGTGATTTGAGTTTATGCCAAATGGCTTGATTTTGGTCTCCTCTGACCACAACACTTTTACCCAGTTCTCCTCTGAATCATTCAGATGTTCATTAGCAAACCTCATAAGGGCCTGTACTTGTGCTTTCTTGAGCAGGGGGGCCTTGTGGGCACTGCAGAATTTCAGTCCTCTGTGGCGCAGCATGTTACCAACTGTTTTCTTGGTGACTATGGCCCCAGCAGCTTTGAGATCATTGACAAGATTCTCTCATGTAGTTCAGGGCTGATTCCTCGCAGTCCCCATGATCATTGAAAGTCCATTATAGAGACAGGACAACTTCACCACATCAAAGGGACGGGCCCATGTACTGTCCAAACCTTGAGCGAGAACCTCCTTCCCTCAGCCAGGGCACTGAAAACTATTTTTATATTGCCAACAGTTTACGCGGCGCTTTACAACATGGGGGCAAAACTGTACAGTTACAATACAATTCAATACAGGAGGAATCATATGGTTCTTCTAGCTTAAGATCTTGCATGGATCCCCAGACTGAGGGAGATTGACAGTTTTGTGTTTGTTCCATTTGTGAATAATCACACCAACTGTTGTCACCCTCTCACCAAGCTGCTTTTGAGATGGTCTTGTAGCCCAATTCAGCCTTGTGTTGGTCTACACTCTTGTCCCTGACATCCATAGACAGCTCTTTGGTCTTGACCGTGGTGAAGAGATTGGAATATGATTGAGTGATTGCTTCTGTTAACAGGTGTCTTTTTTATTTTATTTTATATACAGGTAACAAGCTGAGATTAAGAGCACTCCCTTTTTAAGAGTGTGCTCCTAATCTCAGCTTGTTACCTGTATACAAGACACATAAGAGAAAAATCTTGCTGATTGATAGGGGTTCAAATACTTATTTCACTCGTTAAAATGCAAATCAATTTATAACTTAATTATAAATAATTTTCGGGATATTTTTGTTATTCTCTGTCAAAATAAACCTACCATTAAAATTTTAGACTGATCATTTCTTTGTCAGTAGGCACATTTACAAAATCAGCAGGTGATCAAATACTTTTTTTTTTTTTTTTTCCCTCACTGTATGTAGAAACTCTAAAAATTCCTAAATGTCTGGCTCAGATCGCCGCAGTGCACCTGACCAGCAGTGGGGATCTGTGAAAACCAGGATGCAAACAAGCAGAACGTCCCCTTGTGGATAGAGTTCTGCTTTAAGGTTTGAAGAGGTGACTGTACATGTAGAGACATCACCTGACCTTTACCACTCACCTATGGTCTTCTTGCCCTTCCACTCACCCATTCACAAAAAGACTTGTACTCCATGGAAAAAAATATTAGGCCTTTTGTGAATGGCTGAGGAAAGCAAGTGACGTACCCCCCCCCCCCCCCCCCCCCCGCTGTACACAAGCCAGAATTCACAGTCTGAGCCGCTGACGCGCATAACTTTGTCTCTGGCACAATAGAAATAACATATTTAACATCTCCAGCCATCCTCCGGATGTGTTTGGCAAAGGACTGCAGGTAACTTCTCTGGACCTTTCACAATAAAAATAGTACGGTTTCCTGGAGTTTAGCATGACGTGGAAAAGGAGGAAACGGGGAACGCTAAATTCTAAGCACATTAAACTTCAGCTTTAACTCAAAACCACAAGCCAAATGTAGGTAATGCTGACACTATGCCTTGGAACACACAATGAGGCTGTCAGAAACCTTGCTGCTCCTCGTTCATGTTCAGACATGTGTGTCTCTATGTAGAAGCTGCTGATGGTGCTGTGTAGCTGTCAGCTATTATTTTATTACATTTGGTGAGCATAGCTGCAGATATTGCGTTAGAAACACTGCCATAGCATTTCAAACGGTAAAGTCAAATACCGCAGAGGAAAATAATTTTAGAAAACCATTAGCACCTCAGTTAAAGTGATTCTAAAGGTTTTTTTTTTTTTAAATAACCAACATGTCATACTTAAAGCGGGAGTCCGCCGGGACTCCGCGTTTTTTTTTTTTTTAAAGCCAGCAGCTACAAATACTGCAGCTGCTGACTTTTAAAATAGTGACACTTACCTGTCCAGCGCGCCCGCGATGTCGGCACCCGAAGCCGATCTCTCGATCGTCTCTCGGGTGCTACCACCGCCATCTTGGGTATGGGAATCGGGAAGTGGCTTTGGGCTTCATTTCCCGGTTCCCTACTGCGCATGCGCGAGTCGCGCTGCGCAATAAGGATGGACCCGCTGCCTTTGGGATCTGTGTGTTTCCCAGCAGGCAGCGGGGGAACTTTCGGAAAGGGGTGTAATCTACGCCCCTTTCCGCAGAGAGCTATGCCGGGAGTGGGTGCAGATACCTGTACTGTACAGGTACCTGCACCCCCTCCCCCCTGAAAGGTGCCAATTGTGGCGCCGGAGGGGGGGAGGGTTCCGATGAGCGGAAGGTCCACTTTAGGGTGGACCTCCGCTTTAACTGCTCTGTGCAGTTGTTTTGCACAGAGCAGCCCCTATCCTCCTCCTCTTTTTGGGCCCCCCTGCTTGCTCTCTTGGCCCTTCCCCCCTCCACCGAGAGCCCACCATAGCAAGTTGCTTGCTATGCAGTCACTCTTGGGGGGCGTTCCCAAGCAACATCTGTGGTCCATAAGACTGCTCCCTCCTCACGGGATGTAGTTGATGGCAATGGCGTCTGTTGCTGTTTCTAAGCCAATGAAAAGGGAGGGAGCCTAGAAAGCCTCAGCTCTTGTGCACATCGCTGGTTCAAGATCGGGCTTGGGTAAGTATAAGGGGGGCTGGGGGGAAAGCTGCACTCAGAAGGTTTTTTTACCTTGATGCATAAAGGTAAAAAAACTTCTGCCTTTACTGCCGCTATAAACCTGTCTTGCAGTTAGATCCCAATTTGGCAGTCGTGCACGGGGCATGTGGTATTTAGCTGTGGATAGATGGGTATCATCCAGCTCTACTGTTGGCAGCCTGTCAAACTCTATAAGAGACTTACTGCTAGGGGAGTATGCACCCCAGGGATGAATGCCCAGAACACAAGTCTGTGTTTTTAACCTTTTATACCTGGACACATACAGGCATACCCCACTTTTCAGTACACAATGGGACCAAAGCATGTATATAAAACAAAAACTGGAAGTAATACCTTTTCTCACTTCTCAATGCTTTACGGCACTGCAATAGTCATACAGGCATAACTGATTACCTAGGAAAGCTGGACAACCCCAAAACCGGATATATTGTAGTCCTGGGTCCTCTCTCAGTGCTCTCTAAGTTTGGTGTCCCTGTCACTTATGGTTTGGGAGCAGTGCCATGTCAAGTTGAACAAGATTTCCCATAGACACCAATGTTAAAACTGGGAGCAGTGCTATGTCAAGCTGAACAAGATTTGTCATAGACCCTTTCAGACTGCCTCATGCAGATATACTGCAGCAGAAGGGCAGGTACAGGCAGATTAACGTACCTGTAAGTTGCCCTTTTGAGAGGCAGCTTGCGGTCGCCCACCGGGATCTCCGTGACCGTGGGTCCCGCGGGCTCACCTCGGGGTCCGTGGGCATACCCAAGATTGTCTCACAGTGTGGAAGAAAGGGCAAATGCGAATGTAAACGAGCATCTCCCCGTTCTGCCTAATGATACTGTCACTGATCAGCTCTCCCTGTAATCAGGAGCGCTGATAAGTGACGTGTCACATACAGCCCTCCCAAGTTAGAATCGCTCCCTAGGACACACTTAATGCCTACAGCGCGACCTAGTGGTTAACCCCTTCACCGCCAGTGACATTTTTACAGTAATCAATGCAATTTCATAGCATTGATCGCTGTATTAATGCCAATGGTCCCAAAAATGTGTCAAAATTGTCCGCTGTATCTGCCATAATGTCGCAGTCACGATAAAAATCGCTGATCGCTGCCATTACTAGTAAAAAAAAAAAAAAGTCATCAATAAAAATGACATTACTATCCCCTATTTTGTAGATGCTATAACTTTTGCACAAACCAATCAAACGCTTATTGCTGTTTTTTCATTTTTTTTTTTACCAAAGATATGTAGAAGAATACGTATTGGCCTAAACTGAGGAAAATTTTCTTTAAATATTTTTTCAGGGTATTACAGCAAAAAAAAAAAAAAAAAAGGTTTTTTTTTTTTCAACATTGTCGCTGTTTTATAGCGCAAAAAATAAAAACCGCAGAGGTGATCAAATGCCACCAAAAAGCTCTATTTGTGGGGAAAAAAAAGGACGTCAATTTTGTTTGGGAGCAACGTCGCACGACCGCGCAATAGTCAGTTAAAGCGGCGCAGTGCCGAATCGCAAAAAGTGGTCTGGTCAGGAAGGGGGTAAATTCTTCCAGGGCTGAAGTGGTTAAAGGAGAAGTCCGGCCTGAGCTCATTTGGCTGGGCTTCCCCTAAGGGTCACAGGAGTGCAATTAGTTTTGTACTCCTGTGACCCGTTTTCAGCAGAGAGCGATGTGACGTGTGCTCTCTGACGTCGCACAAATCAGTCCAGGCACCACGTCGTTCCGACTCGAAGTCTAGATCTGATGGACTGATGATGGCAGTCTCAGCCTCTCAGTGAGCCGCTGAGACGGCACTCCCCGCCCCTCCACAGCCCAGCGCTCCAGTGAGCGTGGAAGAGCAGAGCAGGGGAGATGAGAGAACTGAGCCATCGGCAATGTTTGATCGCTCCAGTTCTCAGTGCAGATGCAGCATTGGACCGATGCTGCATCCACCTAGGTAAGTATAACACAGCAAAAAAAAATGTTTCCCATACTTCTCCTTTAAAAACCGGGAGCAGTGCCATGTTAAGCCGACCAAGATTTGCCATAGACACCAATGTGTGTATGTAAAGCGGGGTATGCCTGTACTGCAGTAAATATAAGTACCGCTTCGTGCACCATCCAGCCACTGCAGCTGTTGGGCTCTCGTAAAGTTTGACAGGCTGCCAGCCACTGGGCTGGGAGACACCCGTCCATCTACAACTAAATGTGTGCATGGGCCCTTAAATCTGCTGTTAAAATTGAATTTATCGGATGCATGTGTCCGTCTGAAATGACGCCTTCCCTGGCCATGCTCCTGCTTGGAAAAAGGATGCCAGTGATGTAGCTGCGGGGTGGATGTTGGGTGCATCTGACATACCTGAAAGTGTTGCATGCTAAAGATTCCAGTGGCAACTCTAAATCGGTAAGTGAGTAGACATGGGATACAATAGAGGTGCTTTAGAAATTAAATGTATTTTATAAAGCAATATTTGTTTAAAGTGTTACTAAACCCACATCATAAAAAAACTATCAATAAATGCTGTATTTCATACTCGCTCAGTCACTTGACTACGAGATTCGTTTTCTGTATTCTATAAAAAAAAAAACTGGTTGATCCTGCTGCGCTCTCCATTCACCTTCTGTCCAAGTATCCAATTCAGCTAGGGATTTTGCAGAGCAGTGTTGGCAGCTCTGCACATGCTCAGTTTTCAGTGAGTTTCTATGCTGAGCATTTCCTCCCTATCATGTCTGAGAAGCCCATGTGAGTATAGAGTCACATGTTGGTGTATACACAGTGGTAAATAGCCTGCTCCCTCCCTCTATACCCGCTAAACACAATGGGGACAGGATATTACATGTAGATTAATGGTGGCTTCGCCTCCCTGTTATTCTAAGATACAGGCCGGAGGGGTGTAACTCAGCCTGTGACTGAGTTATCCACACAATGTTATTTCCAAAAAAATAAATATTTGATTTTAAACATATATTTATAAGCCAATTTTAAGCAGTTTGATATCAAAAATGTTTACTCTGTATTCCAAAGGTTTTTTTTAAATTTATTTTGTTTTTTTTTTCCCCTCCTACTTATGTTTCCCTGCAGACATGCTGGGAAGGAGCTGGGTCATGTGAGAGCTGTATAGTATATCCATTAGGAAATAGGTACCCTTAATTTTTTTTTTTTTTTTTTAATTATTATTAAAATGATCACAGCTCCATCATCCATATACAGAAATAAAAAGCAATGTAAATTAAACAGTGTGTTTTAGTATCACTTTAACAATCCCCCCCTCCCCTTCCTTCCTGATCTTTCACATGGTATTTACCCATTTTACATTTATTTTATGCACATCTACAAGTTTTCATTAGCTTTAAGTTGTTGGTATGTGCCCCAACTTCCAGGTAAATGTTGGCTGTGGTTTCTCGCACAAGCCTTGCCCTGGGGAGATGCATAGAAAACCTGGTTGTTTTTAGTATATAAAAGAAATGTTATCACAAGGTTGCCTGGATTCATGTGTTCCTCCCTACAATTAAGGCGACTCTTGAAACTTCCCTGCCAAAGGGAGTGAACACAACTTCAACCTCCTCTTATTAATTTGGCTGCTCTGGGTGGCGGGTGTCAAAGGCCTTTCCTCCCGCGAGGGCCTGTACTGGGAAGTGTTTCTAAGAGAAAATCTAATTACTGTAAGATCTGGATAAAAGGGGAATATAATAAAAGGCATTGTTATAATGCTTTTGATTAGAACGTCTTATAATAGGAGGTTCTGTGCCAGATCCTTTGTACTGTGAAGATGGTTCTGTTTTCCACCTCTTGGGATCATAGGAGGTATGAAGGGTAAATGAGATCCTCCTCAGTGTTCGGATTCTTATTGTACAGCTGCTGCATGAGCACTCGTGGTTTGTAAACACCACCTGGTGATTACCATCCACATCTCTGCATTTTATTTATGCATTGTTGGCACATACTGGGGTTTATGTACTAAAGGGTAGAGACTGTTCACCAAACTTATTAAAGTGGTTGTAACCTTTAAAATTTTTTTTTTTTTTAAATGATCCTGATCCCTTACGGCAGGATATACAGCATAGTGCTTGTGCCGTGTCATTTGTCCCTCTCTAGGTTAAAAAAAACCTGGTTGATCCTGCCAGTCCCTGTTTCCCCCTCTGTGTGCTGACCACAATCATGGCTGCTTATCCCTGATTACTGTGGTCAGGTTACATGCCTCAATCATCCCACTGTCTCTCCTCTCTCCCCCTCCCTCCCTGCCTGTCAGCTCAGGAGTCTGTGTTATCCATCTCCCCTAACCGCTATAGCTGTTAAAATTACTAGATAAAAATTCTGTAATACCCTTTCTTACATGAAGATCTAATGTGCAGTGAAATGGTTCCACAGAATACCTTATTTACAGTGCCACGGGCCACTCATGAGAGAGGTGCGGCACTGCTTTAACCACTTGCTGACTACTCTATAGCAGTTTTACTGCTACAGGTGTGTGTATGTATATATATATGTGTGTGTGTGTGTGTGTGTGTGTGTATATGTGTGTGTGTGTGTATATATATATATATATATATATGTATGTATATATATATATATATATATATATATATATATATATATATATATATATATATATATATTATATATATATAAATACACACAATATTATAGTAAAAAATTTCCCTCACTTCCACCTGCAGGGGGGGGGCACCACTTCTGCTGTGATTTTTTTTTTTTTTTTTTTTTTCCCACAGCAAAAGCTGATCTCTGGAACCCGCCAATCATCAGGCAGAGCTCTACCTATGTAAACAAGGCAGAGTTCCATTCTGACAGGAGGGAAGGGATGGATTCAGTGTTCCTGCAGGAAAAAAACCCATCTCTTCCCCTAGTGAAAGCAGTGCACACAGTACTGGCTAGGCACACATTTAACCCTTTGATCATGCTAGATGTTTAACCCTTCCCAGCCAGTGACGTTGGTACAGAGACAGTGCATCTTTTTAGTAATGATCACTATTCGTGTCGCTGGTTCCCACAAAGTTTCAGTTAGTGTCCGATTGTTTGCCGCAGCCCCGCTATAAATCGCGGATCACTGCCATTTACAAGTATGGAGGAAAAAAATAAAATACATTTCCAGTATATATCCCTTAGTTTGTAGACGCTAGACCGTCCACGTAAACCAATCCATATGCGCTTGTTGGTATTTTCTTTATCAAAAACTCGTAGCAGAATACATATTCGCCTAAAGTTAAGACATTTTAGATTTTTTTTTTTTTTTTTTTTTTTTTTGTGTTCAAATTCATTTTCTTTGCACATGATTTGGTATTGAGTGTCATCTTCAGTTTTGAATTTTTACCACGCAAAATGAATAGCCTCTAATAATTTACTAACTGAAAAACACATGTAAAGCAATCCTACTTGTTTTAATGTTCGGGATATGCAAAAACAGGTATACTCTCCTTCATGCTGCGGCAACAGCTGCCCTATGCAAGCTCCAAGACAGAGAACGAAGCAATCGCATTACTGCAAATCTGTCTCAATCCGCTCGGAGCGGAGTGTGAACACCCATGCGACCCGATTCTGGTGCGGACCAAAAAAATGGTCCTGCGTGACTTTGGTTCGAATGCGATGAAAATTCAGCTATTCAATCTGTATGGCTGAATTCACATTGCACAGACATCGCATGTGACTTGCACAGCAGTGCGGTGCAAATCACATGCAATGTCAGACAGCACAGCCATGTGAACCCAGCCTTGGTCATTTATGCTTTTAGAGCTGTAAGCAGCCAGGGAAGCAGCTAATCAAGCACAATCTGTGTTTGCTTAGCTGCATTGGAGGGTAAAATAGATGGCGGGGATCTAAAAGACTCACTGATGTCTCCATTAAGAGTGTCTCTGTTGCCTGCCCAAAGCTGTAACATAAGGGGACGTGTGTTGTGATCGCAATAAGACCCCCTTCACACTGAAGTGCCCCACATTTCTGTGGTGATTTAGTGGCGTGTTTTTTTTTTTTAAAGAGGACGTGACCTTTTAAAAATAGAGGGGGGGGGGGGGGGAGACCAGTTTTGTAGCGCTTTGTTGCCCCTACCTACCTCTGAGCACCAGTCCTTGGTTTCACCCCCTACCCTTCTCCCAGCACTGCCCCTTTTAGAGAATACAGAACCAAGTAACATTTGTGGTACTAAGTAATTTGTATGGAATGTGTTATTGATAACAAGAAATGTAGTAAAATAGACCCACCAGCAACAATAGACACCCCCCCCCCCCCCCCCGCAATAACGGACCACCTACAACAAAATACCCTCAGCAACAATAGACCCTCTAGCAGCCAGCTATATTAGATTGCTCCCTCAACAGTGATCTGTCCCAGTGACAGCTAACCCCCGCCCCCCCAGCAACATAAGAATTACCCCAGCAACAATAGATCCCGCACCAGCAACAATGGACCTCCCCAGCAGCAATCAACCCTTCTGCAGAAATAGATCTCCTCCAGCAACAATAGATCCACCAGCAGCCAGCATCAATAGACACTATAGCACAACCCATCACTCCTTGCCATTACATACATTCAGTGCTGGAGGTGCCGGATCTGCATTCACGCTGAAAAAAAGCCCTGTGTGTAGGTATCGCCACAAGCATCAGAGTGACAGCAAAAATTATAGGGGCCTTGCATATGGTTAACTGCTTAAGAACCGCCTCCTGCACATTTATGTCGGCAGAATGGCATGGCTGGGCACAAGCATGTACCTGTATGTTGCTCTTTAAGTGCCCAGCCGTGGGTTGCGGGCGCCGGAAGCGCCCTCGTGGCCATGGGACCAGCGGACCCAATCGCTGCTGGTGCCCCGCGATCGGGTCACAGAGCTGAAGAACGAGGAGAGGTCTGTGTAAACAAACCTCACCCCGTGCTTCCTCGTGTAGCTGTTACCGATCGTCTGCTCCCTGTTATAGGGAAAGGCGATCAGTGATGTCACATGCCAGACCACTCCCCCAACAGTAAAAAAAAAACACACGTCACACATAACCCCTCCCCTCCCCCTAGTGGTTAACTCCTTCACTACCAGTGTCATTTACAAAGGAATCAGTGCATTTAAATAGCACTGATTGCTGTATAAATGACTGGTCCCAAAAATGTATCAAAAATGTCCGATGTGTCTGCCATAATGTTGCAGTCAAAATAAAAATCCCTGATCGCCGCCAGTAAAAAAAAAAAAAAATATATATATATATATATATATATATATATATATATATATATATATATATAAAATCCCCTATTTTGTAAACGCTATAACTTTTGCACCATCCAATCAATAATCGCTAATTTTTTTTTTTTATGTAGAAGAATATGTATCGGCCTAGACTGAGGGGAAAAAAATGTTTTTTATATATATTTTTTGGGGATATTTATAATAGCAAAAAGTAAAAAATATTGCATTTTTCTTTCAAAATTGTCACTCTATTTTTGTTTATAACACAAAAAATAAAAACCGCAGAGATGATAAAATGCCACCAAAAGAAAGCTCTTTGTGAGCCACATCGTACGACCGCGGAATTGTCAAAGTGGCGCTGTGCCGAATCGCAAAAAGGGGCCTGGTCCTTTGGCTGCAAATTGGTCCAGGGCCTAAGTGGTTAACTCTGATAACCTCCTAAAGGTTTTCATTTTAGGTACTGTAGTTTGTCACCATTTCATGGGCGCACCCAGTTTCCAGTCTTGACATGTTTGCTATCTTTTACTTGATATACCATCATCCATTTTTTATCAAAAAATTAAAATATGTTGTTTGTATGCACTATCATTCATTCTAGACAGTGCATATTTCCCTGAAAAATGTGCATTTGGTAACCTGCTGCACTAATATCATGCAATGTAAAAAATTCAAGTCACCATTTCATTCTCCAGAGTCTCTGCTTTCAGAAAATATATATTGTTTTTGGGCTATAACAATTAAAAAAAAAAAAAAAAAAAAAAATAGCCCAGGACATCAAGTGGTTAAAGAATGATGGCCCTGTATATCTACCGCAATGTGACGTTAGCCCTTTGATCATTTTTTTTTTTTATATAATATTTTATTATGACTGAGGGCTGTACTGTTAGTGGGGAGAGTAAAGTACACAGAACTTCTCACCTAGCTGTAACGTTCCTGAGGACCCATCCCTTCCGCTATACCCGCCTCCATGATTACTCACCCCAGCAATCATTAACCTGCGGGCTCTGATTACAGCTGTGATTAAATGGTCTGTCCCAGACGGCACCACACCCAGCACTCTCCCTCCTGCAGCACCTGCTACATTCAGAAAAAACCTCTTGGCGTGTCATACACAGTATTATACCATGGCTAGAGAGCTTTGGAGGGCACTCAAGATCCTTGTTCCAGATAATCAGAAGTACCTAGTCAGTTGGTGTTCAATCCCTGAGATATGAGACTGTATTTGTACACTTGTGCAATCAGCATCTTGTGTTAGTATAGATGTAGTTACACACAAACGTATATGTACACTCATTTAGTAATCATTTAGAAATCTACCATGGAGTATTTGTGTCTTGACTGCTGGCAGTGAAATGGTGAATGGGTGAGCCATACCTGGCAATGTTCGCTTGTCCGGCAGGCGTGTGCATGCTTTTGCATTCCTTCCCTGCAGCGCTGAATACCTGCCATTGCTCATACAGGCGTGTCTCTGCCACTGCATGCAGACAGCGGGACGGAAGCCTGCCTATTCTTCATCTACATGATAATGGGCACAGCTTACTAATATATTGAAGTGATGGTTACAATCTAGTGGTTTTTCAAATGAGACATTGTTGTGCTGTGAGTTAATGTAGAAGTCACTGCGTATAACAAGTTAAGACTTTAACTACTGGACACAAGCCACCGATCTGCAAGCCTGATAGTTTGCAGAGTGTGCAGGAAAGAACTGGAGATTGGCGTTCTCTCCTATCTCTATTGCTCAGTTATGACCTGCTGAGGAGTGGCCCTGCACAGCAACAATGCTTTAGGTTTCTGCACAGTTATCTGGTGGCTTGAAGTGTGTAAACATCACAATCATTTTCAAAGTGGACCTAGATATGTATCCAAGTCAAATGCATGCAAATGTGCAAGCATAAGGTAGGCCCTAGATGTTGCGATTTTCTCTCTTGCAACCACGGGTTGCAGGAAAGGAAATCACTTGATTGTGTTCATGGGACAATCCCTCCCGTGGAGCTATTGTGTTCCCCAGCTGGGAAAGGGGGAGGTGGGAGCCGGGAGAACACAATTATTGTTAGTGGCTATAGCCGCTTCCAATAATTGCATGGACAGTATCTCACAAAAGTGAGTACACCCCTCACATTTTTGTAAATACGTTATATCTTTTTATTGTAACAAAGTGTCATTCCTTCAGTGTTATCACATGAAAAGATATAATAAAATATTTTCAAAAATGTGAGGGGTGTACTCATTTTTGTGGTCACAAACAATCCCCTCTGACGCAGAGCAATACTCCCCCCCCCCCCCCACTGTAGCCTTTCTATTTTTGACCTACAAATTTGCAATGTTGCTGCCTGATCACTGGGGAGAGGAGACTAAGCAAGTGCTTCTTCCTGCCTGCAGCGAACTATCTCAGGCTAGGAAACGTCTTGCCTGGTCCTTTATGGTCTTTTTAATGAAAAAGATGCACAGCTTTTTTGAGAAAGGAACATAATACAATATCATTACTGAAAGGTGTCTATTTTTCAAAATATATACCAGTGTACAATCGGGGGTGAAAAAATTAACACAAATTTCTACACAAATCTGGTATAAACTTCTGTGGGGGGCTGACTGGCCTGGCACCTTGCTGTGGGTGGCTGCTGGCTGGCCTTTTACCTTGTTTTGGGTGGGTGGCTGGCTGGCCTGGTACCTTTTTCCGGTGGGTGGCTGCTGGCTGGCCTGGCACCTTGCGGTGGGTGCTGGCTGGCGTGTCCATCTGACTCCTTTTGTAGCATGCACTGCAGTCGCAAGGCAAGTGAGACCAGGAGTGTCGGAACGTCTAGGCCCAGTGCACGGAGGTGTAATGATGTGTGCGTGTTCTGCACTGAGCCTGCAGTGCACCGCAAACCTTCCAGCCTTTTTTGCCCCAAAAAGATGGCCAGGGCCCGTGAAGACCAATATTGGTAGTGTGTGACCTATACCGATTCTTCTAAAATTGTGGAAATCAGCCAGTAATAATCGGCCGTACCGATAATCGGTTGACCCTTAGTGTGTATTCAGTCAGTTTGTATGTGGCCATAGCACAGTGCAGCTGTCCAGAGGTGGCTAAACTAGCAGCCCCAGCTGCCCATGTGAAGGCAGCCTTATGGTGGCAGTGGTCATTTGACCTCATGTTCATCAGATCCATCTCCTCCAGAGAACCTGTCAGAAAAGATATTGGATCTGCCTCTGTTGACTTGTGATATCCATTGTTTCTATCTCCACAGGTTCCTTTGTAGCTCTATACATGAGTTGTTCTGATCATCTCTAATTATACAAAACCATTTTTACATTGCTTGCAGTTATGACTTACCATTTATTTAAACGAATCCCCGTCCAAGCTTACATTCCTGAATGTGTTTTGTGTCTGTGGTTCCTCCCATCCTTTGACTTAAGTTACCTTTTGGCTACCATTACCACCCTGTGCCAACTAGCCTCTGCCCTTATGTTGCTGGCTGCCGGCCCTCACAGACAGGATATAGGCAGGAAGCCTGCAGGTTGTAGATCGCTATTCCCTGATGGATTGACTGTGTGAATATTCACTATCCCAGGCAGTCAGCTTACACAGGAGGGATACAGCTCAGGTCCTGTCTGTGTCTGGCATGTTTACAATGGAAAGTGCCGATTCCCCAAAGCAGTCATAAATTATATATATATATATATGGGTTTTTGTGGGGAGGCCAAATGGGTTTGTTATCGGAGAGACCATCAAAACAGTTATATCGTTAGTTACTGTATTATGTGTACTAGCCAGCATGTGACTGTTCATTGAAAATGTGTATGCAAAGAAAAGTTAAGTGTATGGTGTGTTAAATTAAAGTGATATTAAACCCTCAGGTTTAATCACTTTCAGCAGTTCACCTGTATTTAGGGTGTAAGCACCACCACCCCCCCAAGCCCAGAGATCTGTGGTTGAATAAAAACTACAAGTCCTGTCTTCCGCGGCAGACCGACTTGTTGTTTCAGTGGACTACGAGTGCGGTAATTGGTGCACCCATAGTTCATTAACACTTCCAGCTCTCTAACTGAAAGCCTGTACACAGGTAGGGGCAGAAATCTGGAGGAAGAGTGTGCAGGAGCTGACGTTGCACCCGTGGTCCATTGATCATGAGTACAATGCTTTGCAGGCTTCGGTGGGGGGAAAAAATAATACATTTGCATTTTCCCCCAATTATATGTGCATTTACTATTTTTATTTTATTTTTTTCCTTTAAAGTTGCAGAGTTTTTATATTTTAAGTGCAATATACTTCAAAGGCGCAGGATATTCCAAGGGTGCATACAGGGAACACAGGCTACCTGTTCCATACTTTTTAAAGTGGTTGTAACCCTCAAAAAAAAAATTTAATAAAAAAAAAAATTCTCCTGTCCCTGTTAAAAGATGACCTATAGCAGGGGTAATGAATTAAAATTCAAGGAGGTCCGGTCGCCAAAATTTTCTTTGGGCCGAGGTCCGAATCTGAAGTCTGCGCTATGACTCAGAAAGATTGTAGTCACTGTATATCTATCAAAAACCTGAGAAATGTACAATTTCCTTAGCATTTCAACAATATTATTGCTACGGTTTCCTCCACACACTTTGGTAATCTGTAAATGTAAATGTCCCCATTAGTTTTCCCCCTTACATCAGTTGCCCCTATTAGAGTAATTCATTAATTCATTGCCCCATCAGACTACCCCCAAAAATAAGTTGCCAAAGGCAGACTACTCTCTTACATCAGGCATTCTTGTCAGAGTGCCCACTTACATCAGGTTTCTGCAATGGAAAGCCCCCTTACAGCTGGTGTCTCCCATCAGTGTGCCCCCTTATACAATTTGTCACCATCAGAGTGCCCCATTATATAAAGGTGCCCTCTTGCATAGGGTGTCCACATCAGCGTGCTCCCTTACATTAGATGTCACCATAAGTGTGCCTCCTTACATCAGGTGTCCCCACCAGATCAGATGTGCCCATCTGATTGCACTTTAAATTAGGTGTGTTCTTCACAGTGCCCCTTTACATCAATTGTCCCCATCACCGTGCTCTTACATCAGGTGCCCCCATCACAGTGCCCCTTTACATCAGATGTCCCCATCACAGTGCCCCTTTACATCAGATGTCCCCATCACAGTGCTTCTTTAAATCAGGAGTCCCCATCACAGTGTCCCTTTACATCGGGTGTCGCCCCTTTACATCGGGTGTCCCCATCACAGTGCCCCTTTACATCGGGTGTCCCCATCACAGTGCCCCTTTACATCGGGTGTCCCCATCACAGTGCCCCTTTACATCGGGTGTCCCCATCACAGTGCCCCTTTACATCGGGTGCCCCCATCACAGTGCCCCTTTACATCGGGTGCCCCCATCACAGTGCCCCTTTACATCGGGTGCCCCCATCACAGTGCCCCTTTACATCGGGTGCCCCCATCACAGTGCCCCTTTACATCGGGTGCCCCCATCACAGTGCCCCTTTACATCGGGTGCCCCCATCACAGTGCCCCTTTACATCGGGTGCCCCCATCACAGTGCCCCTTTACATCGGGTGCCCCCATTACAGTGCCCCTTTACATCAGTCGTCCCCACCATAGTGCCCCTTTAAATCAGGTGTCCCCATCACAGTGCCCCTTTACATCGGGTGTCCCAACCACAGTGCCCCTTTACATCGGGTGCCCCCATCACAGTGCCCCTTTACATCGGGTGCCCCCATCACAGTGCCCCTTTACATCGGGTGCCCCCATCACAGTGCCCCTTTACATCGGGTGTCCCCATAACAGTGCCCCTTTACATCGGGTGCCCCATCACAGTGCTTCTTTAAATCAAGTGTCCCCATCACAGTGCCCCTTTACATCGGATGTCCCCATCACAGTGCCCCTTTACATCGGATGTCCCCATCACAGTGCCCCTTTACATCGGATGTCCCCATCACAGTGCCCCTTTACATCGGATGTCCCCATCACAGTGCCCCTTTACATCGGATGTCCCCATCACAGTGCCCCTTTACATCGGATGTCCCCATCACAGTGCCCCTTTACATCGGATGTCCCCATCACAGTGCCCCTTAACAAAATGTGCACATCAGGGTGTCCCTTAACATAAAATAAGGGTCATGCTGATGGGCACATTTTATATTAAGGGGCACTCTGATGTGTGTGCCCATCAAAGTGCCCCTTTTAATATAAAATGTACCCATCAGTGTTGCTCTTAAAATAAAATATGCCCATCAGCATGCCCCTTAACATGAAATAAGGGTCACATTGATGGGCGCCTATTATGTTAGGAGGCACTCTGATGGACAAATTTTATTTTAAGGGGCATGCTGGTGGGTATATTTTTAATGTGCACATCGATGGGCATATTTTGTAAGGCACATTTTGTTGTGCCCCTTAACAAAATATGCCCATCGATGTGCACATTAAAAATATACCCATCAGCGTGCCCCGTAAAATTAAATTTGTCCATCAGAGTACCCCTTAACATAAAAGGTGCCCATCAGCGTGACCCTTATTTTATGCTAAAGGGCACTCTGATGAACACATTTTATTTTAAGGGGCATGCTGATGGGTATATTTGTAATTTGCACAATGCGGGGCTTTTTTTGTAAGGGGCATGCTGATGGATATATTTTTAAGTGCACACTGATGGGCATATTCTGTTAAGGCGCACCTTAACAAAACATGCAAATCAGTGTGCACATAAAAAATATACCCATCAGCATGCCCCTTACAAAAAAAGCCCAGCATTGTGCAAATTACAAATATACCCATCAGCATGCCCCTTACAAAAAAAGCCCAGCATTGTGCAAATTACAAATATATCCATCACCATGCCCCTTACAAAAAAGCCCAGAATTTTGCAAATTACCAATATACAAATACAGTCATGAGCCCACATACCTCAACTGCAGGAGGGCACAACAGAAGCTGCCTCAAGGAGTCGGAGAGCCAGGACCCGGGAATTCGGAACCGCGGGCAGCATGGGGGGCGGAGCGCGCACCTGATGTCACACCCCCTACTGCCTGTGAGCGTGCGTGTCTTCAGCTCCGAGACGCGGGCAGGAGCAGGGGGCGGGCGCATGCGCACAGCGTCACTGGTTGCTAGGGAAACCCGCGGTCCCAGCAAACCAGTGATTGCTGTCATTTACTATGCTGGCGGCATAGCGGTCCGGGCAGAAGCCCTGCTCGGTCCGGACTCGGACCGCGGGCCGCCATTTGATGACGGCCGACCTATAGCATAGTGCTTGTGCCATGTAATTTGTCCTATTGTATGATGTAAAATACCTGGTTGATCCTGCTTGTTCCTGTGCCCCTCTGTGTGTGCTGACCACGGTAATCATGGCTGTTGGTTGATCTATGATACCATGGTCAGTTTACGTGCCTCCGTCATCCTGTTCTCTGCTGTGATTCTCTCCCTCTCCCCCTCTCTCCCTTCCTGCCAGCTCAATGTGGGATCCGATCTCCTCCCAACTCGCCCCCTCTCCCATCGAGCTTTCTGTACGATAATATAATAAAATCCCTAGCATCCCCTCTTATTTAGGAATATATAAAGCACTGTGCGTGTGTTTTTTATTTTTATTTTTTTTATTCTTAAATACCTCCTTGTACAAATTCCTTCTCCGCTGTGCAGTCATGTAATCTCCCTCTGCTGGCTGGCTGACGTCGGAGGGGAATCTCAGCCCTTCCCACTGCTCTCCTTAGATTGAGGAAGGAGAGAGGAGGGGGGATCATGTGACCGCACATCCGAGCTGTAGAAATAGATATTTAGAAATTATAACCTTTAAAAAATGTACACACTGCTTTTTACAGTGCCTTATACAGGTGCCTTGAAAAAGTATTCATGCCCCTTGAAATTTTCCACATTTCGTCATAACGTAAATGTATTTTATTGGGAATTTATGTCAGACCAACACATAATTAAGGAAAATGATAAATGGTTTTCAAAATTGGTTGCAAATAAATATGTGAAAAGTGTTGCGTGCATTTGTGTTTAGCCTCCTTTTTACTCTGATACCCCTAACTAAAATCTAGTGGAACCAATTGCCTTCAGAAGTCACCTAGTCCACCTGTGTCCTTTAATCTGAGTAAAACTACAGCTGTTCTGTGAAGCGCTTGGAGGTTTGTTAGAGAACCTTAGTGAACAAACAGCATCATAAAAGCCATGAAACACACCGGACGGGTCAGGGATAAAGTTATGGAGGAGTTTAAAGCAGTGTTAGGTTATAAAAAAAATAACTAAATAAAATCTCATACTTTGAACATCTTATAGAGCTCTGTTCAATCCATCATCTGAAAATGGAAAAAGTATGGCAACTGCAAACCTACCAAGACATGGCCGTCCATCTAAACTGACAGGCCGGGCAAGGAGAGCAATAATCAGAGAAGCAGCCAAGAGGCCCATGGTAATTTTGGAGGAACTGCAGTGATCCACAGCTCAGGTACGAGAATCTGTCCACAGGACAACTATTAGTTGTAAACTCCACAAATCTGGCCTTTATGGAAGAGTGGCAAGAAGAAAGACCTTTTTAAAGAAAGCCATAAGAAGTCGCATTTGCAGTTTGCGAGAAGCGCGTGGGGGACATGGCAAACGTGTGGAAGAAGGTGCTCTGGTCATATGAGAACAAAATTGAACTTTTTGGCCTAAACAAAACGCTATGTGTAGCAGAAAAATAACACTGCACATCACCCTGAACACACCATCCTGTGAAACCTGATGGTGGCAGCATCATGTTGTGGGGATGCTTTTCTTCAGCAGGGACAGGGAAGCTGGTCAGAGTTGATGGGAAGATGGATGGCGCAAAAACAGGGCAATCTTAGGTTTAAGAAAACCTGTTAGTGTGCAAAAGACTTGAGACTGGGACGGAGGTTCACCTTTCAGAAGAACGACGACCCTAAACAAACAGCCAGAGCTACAATGGAATGGTTTAGATCAAAGCATATTCATGTGTTAGAATGGTCCAGTCTAAGTCCAGACCTAAATCCAATTGAGAATCTGTGCCAAGACTTGAAAATTGCTGTTCAGACACCCTCCATCCAATCTGACAGGGGTTGAGCTATTTTGCAAAGAAGAATGGGCAGAAATGTCTGCAGATGTGCAAAGCTGGTAGAGACATCCCCAGAAAGACTTGCAGCTGTAATTGCAGTGAAAGGTGGTTCTACAAAGTATTGGGGCTGAATACAAATGCAAACCACACTTTTCACATATTTATTTGTAAAAAAAAAAATTGAAAACCATTTATAATTTTTCTTTCCCACTTCAAAATTACGTGCCACTTTGTGTCGGTCTATCACATAAAATCCCAATAAAATGCATTTATGTTTTTGAATCTAACATGACAAAATGTGGAAAATTTCAAGGGGTATGAATACTTTTGCAAGGCATTGTATATGCCCAAAAGAGAGAGGATGCCAGAAATTTCAGCTAGTGACTTTACAACCTCTTTAAATTTTTCATTCAGGCTTGGCTGTAGTCACCAATTCTTTCCTAATTTTATCAGTGCAAAGACTGCGTGAGATAAACCAATCTTGTGTTTTTGAGATCCTCTTTTTATGTTTCCTTTTATTGTAATACGGGAGAGTTACGGTAATTCTAAAGGCACCCACTCTAGCCACTCAAAGACTACGGTTTCTGCTGACATTTGTAGTTTACAAGAAAACATTTTTTTTGCTAGAAAATTGCTTATATAACCTTTTTATATATAACTTTCTTTCTTTTTTTTTTTTTTTTTTCTTTTTTTTTCTTCTTTTTTTTTTTATCAATTTTTTTTATTTTTTTCAGAGACCCCAGAGAATGAAAAGGCGATTGTTGCGATATTTTATGTCATGCTGTATGTGCTTTCAAATGCAATTTTGTAAAAAAAATATGCTTTTAATTAATTTAAAAAAAATAAGTAAAATTAGCACATTTTTTTTTGTGCGTGAAAGATGTTACGCCGAGTAAATAGATACTTAATAAGTCATGCTTTAAAATTCCCACTCTTGCAGAATGGTGACACACTACGATACTTAAAAATCTCCATAAGCGACACTTTCAAATTTTTACAAGTTACCTGTTTAGAGTTACAGAGGAGGTCTTGGCTAGAATTGTTGTTCTCACTCTAACGATCGCAGCGATACCTCACATGTGTGGTTTGAGCACCGTTTACATATGTTCACTTCTGTGAATTTTTTTTAAAATTTTTCTTATTTTTATTTTTTTATTTTACTTTTTATTTTTTACACTATTCCTTTTTTTATTTTATCACTTTTATTCTTATTACAAGGAATGTAAACATCCCTTGTAATATAATTAAGCATGACAGGTCCTCTTTATTGAGAGAGTCATAAAGTCCCCATATCTCTCATTTACCCTTAAAGCAAAAAAAAAAAAAAAAAATAGAAAAATCTCTATAAGCCTTAGTACCAGAAGTGACGTCAGAAGTCGCACCGGTCCTCCAAGGGCATAGAGCTGAGTGGGGCTATCTTACCCTCACTCGACTTCCTGCCTAGCCATCAGCCACATCAGATCAGTGATGGGCTTTTCCAATGGCTCTAGTAAGCTCGGAAGCGGTGTGGGGGGAACCTATCCCGCCGCCTATAAAAGTGATATTCTGGTGAATACGCTGCTTGGATCACTTTTATTGGAAAGCCAGCCACCTAATGAAAAAGATACCAGGGTTGTGGCAGCTAGCTACTGTCATAACGGTATTTAACCACTTCCCGACCAGCGCACGACGATGTACGTCGACAGAATGGCACGGGCAGGCATATTGGCGTACAGGTACGTCCAATATTCAATGCCGCCCTGCCATCGGGAGCGCGGCGGCGCGCTCCCGCGCTGGTCGGGACCCCCGTGAGTCCGGTCGCGGGACCCGCGGACTCGATCGCCGCGGGCATACCCGCGATTGTCTCACGGAGCGGCCGAATGGAGGAAATGCCGTGTAAACAGCATTTCTCCATTCTGCCTAGCAACTAGTGACGCTGATCTCTGCTCCATGTGATTGGAGCAGAGATCAGTGTTTACTAAATGAAAGCCCAACCCCCCCACAGTTAGTAACACACCCCTAGGAACACTTAACCCCTACACTGCCACCCACTGGTTAACCCCTTCACTGCCAGTGTCATTTACACAGGAATCACTGCATTTATATAGCAGTGATTACTGTATAAATGACAATGGTCCCAAAAATGTCCGATGGGTCCCCCACAATGTCGCAGTCAGAATAAAAATCGCTGATCGCCGCCATTACTAGTAAAAAAAAATAAAAAATAAAAAATTATTAATAAAAATGCTATAAAACTATCCCTATTTTGTGCAAACCAATCAATAATCGCTTATTGCGATTTTTTTTTTTTACCAAAAATATGTAGAAGAATACGTATCGGCCTAAACTGAGGGAAAACAAGTATTTTTTTTATATATTTTTGGGGGATATTTATTATAACAAAAAGTAAAAAATAATGCGTTTTTTTTTTTTCAAAATTGTCGCTCTATTTTTGTTTATAGCGCAAAAAATAAAAACCGCAGGGGTGATCAAATACCACCAAAAGAAAGCTCTATTTGTGGGAAAAAAAGGATGTCAATTTTGTTTGGGAGCCACGTCGCACGACCGCGCAATTGTCAGTTAAAGCGACGCAGTGCCGAATCGCAAAAAGTGGTCTGGTCTTTGACCAGCAAAATGGTCCGGTCTGCAAGTGGTTAACATAAAAAAAGACACGTTTGCAGTTAGGCAGTCGGAAAGTGGCTAAGTAACCTTTCCTTGTCTTAAGGGGGGGCATTAACTGGGGTTCTGTGGGTGTTCACGGTTTACTCCCAAGGATCGATGACTCGGGGTGAGTAAATGTCTTGGTGGTCTATAAATGATGAAAATTCTATTGGAGTGGTTTATTCTTTTGAGGTCTCAGAGTCCCATGCCAGGTTGTAGTCCTGAAGGTGATGTGGCTAGCGTTGAGGGATTGTTACCCGGTACGCAATGGCCAGCCACCAGAGACAGCAGCCTTAAGCTGTCTATATCTGCTGTGTGTTTGTGCATTGTTTCTTGTCTTCTTTACCAGCATGCTTTGCATTGTGTGTCTGTGACCTTCCACTCCCTTCCCTTACTTTTCCATGAAGGATATACGTATCCATTAGCTTCCTGCACTGAGTGTCCTTTCTCAATCCAGACTATGTTGGAGGGCCAGTGAAGTACACCCACCTCAAACTTTTGAAAGGCCGCTGAGTACACCCATTGCGAGCGGCGCCAAAGAAATACAAATTCAGCACTGTGACAACTATAATGGCTGCTGCTACCAAGGAAAGTGTTCACAGTTTTCACAAGAATGTTTGTTTTTAATATAGTACTAGTATCTGGAGTATTTTTTATTACATTATTTTCATATCATTAATGTCAACTGAAACTTCATGAGGACGATGATCTGAAGGGCTTCTTTAAACAGAGTACTGCAAAGGAAATGGGTAAGAAGCGATGTGATAAGAGTCAGTCTTTCCCTTTTTAAATCTGCCTTCTTGGTCATAAATACCCAGAGTGTGGGGTTGTTATGCTGGAACACTGGGAAATGCCAGAACACATTCCTTCTCTGCATCTTTTCCAAGCAACACGTGGACATCCTTCCTTGCCCAGTCAGTGGCGCTGTGGTCCTCCTCCCTATGGCAAGGTAGCCAGGCAACACTGAAACACATTGTGTCTCCTGAATAGCCCCAGTGTCTGAGGAAGAATCTTACATCTTTGACCCTCGCTTCTTATTTCACTGCTGCATGTCAGACTAGCGACCATTCTCTGGACTGGCTGACTACTCCTAATCAGTTGTTTAAGACCCTGTCCTGATCATGACATTACCAAAGAAGAGTTTGTTCCTTATGAAAAAGAAAAGCCTTGAGGATTCCATTCAGCAACTCCCTAATGTTGATTGGAGAAAAAAAAAAAAAAAAGCTAGTCAATGGGAATTTAAATGACCACACTAATACAAGTTTGCCAAACCTTGCAGTAGAAAAGCTTTAATTGATATACAAAATATTAAGGTACCCATAAAATAGTGCACCATACATAGAGAACATGCCAAGTACCCTTCAGCCTAAAAATAAATAGAAATAAGAGCCCAAACTGGGCCTACGAATGTCTCCCCTATCAAGAGATGAATCAATATGTCAGAATGGCTGGTAGTCGTACGACAATTTTCGTGACTTTGGTAACCTATTCAATTTCTACTTGCGCTAAGCTAAAAATTGTACGATATTCGGATCGTGTACGGGCCATAAGAGCAGTGTATACCACAAACTTTTACAAGGCGTTTGCAAAGCTTTGTGATGAATTTAAGAAAAATTGTTGAAGACATGAAAGCAAACTTCTTCAGTTTGGAGATGGCAAACACAAATTTTAGTGGGGACACAGGCTATCACTTTAAGGCTCCATGCACATTAGACGCTCAAAAACTGCAAAGAAAAAAATGGATAAAAAAAAACGCAGCCTGTTTCCTTGACAAACAGTGAATGGCTAGTTGTTAAGGAGCGGGCTGGCAAACCAGTTGTCGTGTCCTTAACAGGTGACATCAGCTTTCAGCGGGTTTTCCAGCTGACGGCTGAATGTAAACAAAACAATTGCTGGCAATAAAATTAGAGAAACGAATATCCATCCCTGGCCCTTCTAGGACTGGTACAGATTTTACGGGAAACCCTACGCCACAGGCTACACCCCTTCAGTCTATTATGAATGCCGCTGCTAGACTAATGCACCTTACCAATTGATCCATGACTGCTGCCAATCCCTTCACTGACTTCCCCTACCCCACCGTATACAATTCAAAGTACTAATCGCAACGTACAAGGCCATCCACACTTTCGTCTCCAGCTACATCAACAACCTTATCTGCAGATCTCACCCAAATCGGCCTCCACTACTCCAAACGCCACCTGCTTTCTAGTTCCCTTGTCACCTCTTCCCATGTCTTCTCTAGAGCCTTTCTAATCCTCTGGAATTCCCTGCCCCGGTATGTCAGCCCCTATTCTGTCTGCCTTTAGGTGATCCCTGAAAACTCACTTAAGGGAAGCCTACCCCACCTGCATCAGATCATCCCCACCTTTTGTACCTACTCCCCGTGCCATTAGATTGTAAGCTCCATGAGCAGGGCCCTCCTATTCCTATGTATTGTAATCAGGGTGGATTTGATTTAAATCAAGTCTATTTTAAATCACTTAAGTCTTGATTTTAAATCATAATTAAAGAGCAGCTGTCATCTCTGTCCTGCAGTGGCTCCTCTGATTTGCTGTTGAACTCACCGACAGTCCCATTCACTTTATTGGGGCGGCTGGTGATACGGCAGTGATACAACAAGGTGAGGGATGTGGCGGCAGCATGTGAGTGGATGCCCGCTAACAGGCTCTGCCAGGATGGATATGAAATGACAGGTGCTCTTTAAATGTAAGGACTCATTCTTGCTGGTAGTTAGAATCTTTTAATATTTAAAAACAAAATTAAATGAAGGTTTCCTATTTAGAATAATAAGCTGTCAGGTTAGTAAAACGGCGATATCGGAACCGATTCAATCATACAGTTTGTAGTAGATTTGCAAAACAAAGGAATATTCCTGAACTTTGGTTTATCTCATGGTTACTGTGAAATTGTGTGAATACATGAATGTAGTGCATTTTATCTCAGCTTGCAGAGCTTGGATTCATTGAATTAATTTACCAAAAATTTAAATATTGCAGAATATACAGCCTCATGCTCAATAACTAAGCTTATTTCAAGCTTAATAAACTAAATTATTAATGTATCTTAAATCAAACTATCCTTTACATCAATTTTTACTCCAAAAACATTTTATTAAAATAAATTTGATAAATATTAAAGAAATCTGATTTTTAATTATTGCTTTTTATCTACCCCGATTGTAATTGTACTGTCCCCCTCTACATTGTAAGGTGCTGGGCAAACCGTTGGCGCTATATAAATCCTGTATAACAATAATGATGATGATAATCGAGGTCCAGAAACCGCTTCAGACTTCCTTCACTGGCATCATTTATGCACATACACACTTCACCACATGAGTATAAATGCATTTAACCTCTTGCTGCCCACTGCAGAAGCAAAGAGAGTGGGCTATTTCCAATCACAGTGGTCATGTGATCAGATGGACCTTCTGAAGCCTCCTATCCTATTTCTTTCAAGGAGAAATCCAACCTGAGCTCGTTTTGCTGTACTTCTCTTGTGGATCACAGGAGTGCAGATCGTTTTGCACTCCTGTGACCCATTTTCAGCAGAGAGCGGGCTGAATTCCGCTCTCTACTGACATCACAGCGCTAGTCCAGGCTCGGCTTCATCACTACCATAGAGTTGGGATCCTCCCAGATCCCTGGACCAGCACCCGCCTCGGCCTCTCAGTGAGATGCTGAGAGCATGAGCTGGCCACTCCCGCTCCCTCCACAGCCCAGCACTCCAGTGAGCAAGGAGGGGGCAAAGCAGAGATCTGTGACTGACATTCAATGGCTCTCTGCTTAGTGACCTGTGAAAACCGAGCGATCAGCAGGGTTCGATCACTTGGTTCTCAGTGTAGATGCAGCATCGGACTGATGCATCCACCTAGGTAAGTATGGTTTACAAAAAAAAAAACATACGTCTCTTTTAAAGTGACTTCCAGCACTCCCATTTGCATCTGTTACAGCTATGAGCGGCAGCTTTAGTTATTTTTAAAAGCTTCAACAGCTACCCACGTTTTGCTCAAAGCATTGCAAATTCTTTGTAAAAGTTTTTGCTGTATGATGTTCTCATATCAGCTAAAGCCTGTGTGAACAAGGCCTAACAGTTTTATTCCGTCCCCCACTAAATGAATTTGTTAAATGTTGCTAAAAATACTTGGTTTCCTGCTTGGTTTCCCAATGCTGTCTATTATGTGTATTGTTTGTCTGCTACATTGTTTCTATTTTTATGGCTTTGTTTTTTTTTTTTGTTTTTTGTTTTTTTTATCGTATACTTCTCGTCTGCTCCTTGATACAGAAATTTCATCATTTAGTGCTCCTTTTCAAGCTCTTATATTGTGCCCAAATTCCTAAACTTCATGGATAACCCTACAAGTAATATAGAAACAATGAAGCTGTCCTTTTCATTAAAAATATCCCTTTTATTTTCCAGGAACACTCAGAGTTGGAGAAGAGGGACCCCCAAGAATTAGTAGGTATGTTTTTTTCTTTTTTTTTTTTCGCTCATAGGGGGCATAATATGGCTCTAATGTGTAAAAACAAATTCAGGTAATTTGTATTATGGTCTTATACAGTTAGGTCCATATATATTTGGACACAAGCACAATTTTCATACTTTTGGTTCTGTATGCCAAGAGAATAAAATTGAAAACAAAACAATCCAAATGAATTTGAAGTGCAGACATTCAGCTTTAATTCAAGGTGTTGAACATAAATATCAAGTACATGTCTTCAGCAAGTGAATTGAATGCTCAATTGGGTTGATATCAGGTGATTGACTCAGCCATTGCGGAATATTCCTCGTCTTTTCCTTCAAAAACTCCTTGGTTGCTTTTGCAGTGTGTTTTGGATCATTGTCCATCTGTACCATGAAGCGCCGTCCAATCAACTTGCATTTGGCTGACAGTATACAGTTGTGCTCTTAAGTTTACATACCCTGGCAGAATTTGTTTTATTTGACATTTTTTTAGAGAATATAGACGATAACAAAAAAAATTCTTTCACGTATGGTTAGGGTTTATTATCAATCAACTGTTTACTCTTTTTAAATCATAATGACAACAGAAACTACCCAAATGACCCTGATCAAAAGTTTACATACCCTGGTGATTTTTGCCTGATAACATGCACACAAGTTCACACACATGGGTTTGAATGGCTATTAAAGTTAACTATCCTCACCTGTGATCTGTTTGCTTGTAATTAGTGTGTGTGTGTGTGTGTGTGTGTGTGTGTGTGTGTGTGTGTGTGTGTGTATAAAAGGCCAATGAGTTTCTGGACTCCTGACAGACCCTTGCATCTTTTATCCAGTGCTGCACTGACGTTTCTGGATTCTCAGTCAAGGGGAAAGCAAAATAATTATCAAAGGATGTGTGGGAAAAGGTAGTTGAACTGTATAAAACAGGAAAGGGATATAAAAAGATATATCAAAAGAACTGATAATGCCCATCAGCAGTGTTCAAACTCTGGAAAAGTAGGGTTTCTTTTGAAACCAAACCACAGTCAGATAGACCAACTAAAATTTCAGCCGCAACTCCCTGGAAAATTGTTCATGATGCAAAGAAAGACCCACAAATAACTTCAGGTGAAATACAGGACTCTCTGAAAACATGTGGTGTGGCTGTTTCAAGATGCACAATAAGGAGGTACTTGAAGAAAGATGGGCTGCATGGTCGAGTCACCAGAAGAAAGCCATTACTATGCAAATGCCACAAAGTATCCCACTTCCAATACACCAAACAGCACAGAGAAAAGCCTCAAACCTTCTGGCACAAAGTCATTTGGAGTGATGAGACCAAAAAAAAATTTGAGTTTTTTTGGCCACAACCATAAACTCTACATTTGGAGAGGAGTCAACAAAGCCTATGATGAAAGGTACATCATTCCTACTGTGAAACACGGAGGTGGATCGCTGATGTTTTGGGGATGTGTGAGCTACAAAGGCACAGAAAAGTTGGTAATAATTGATGGCAAGATGAATGCAGTATGTTATCAAACAATACTGGAGGAACATTTGCATTCATCATCCAGGAAGCTGCGCATGTGATGTACTTGGACATTCCAGCATGAAAATGATCCAAAACACAAGGCCAATCAAATTGTCATTGGCTACAGTAGAATAACTTGAAGGTTCTGGAGTAGCCATCTCAGTCTCCCGACCTTAATACCATTGATCCACTCTTGGGAGATCTCAAAAATTCAGTTCATGCAAGATAGCCCAGGAATGGAGGCTTTTTGCCAAGAGGAAAGGGCAGCTTTACCATCTGAGAAGATAAAGAGCCTCATCCACAAATGCCACAAAAGACTTCAAGCTGTCATTGATGTTAAAGGGGGCAATACACGGTATTAAGAACTGGGGTGTGTAAACTTTTGATCAGGGGCATTTGGGTGGTTTCTGTTGTGATTATGATTTAAAGAGTAAACACAGTTGATTGATAATAAATGGCTTCAGCTAAACGCTAACATGAGTGAAAGAAAAGTTTTTGTGTTATCATTCATATTCTTTGAAAAATGGGCAATAAATCATAAATTCTGCCAGGGTATGTAAATTTATGAGCACAACTGTATCTCTAAACACTGCAGAATTCATTCGGTGTGAATGCTTCTCTCTGCTGTCTCATCATCAATAAACACCAATGACCCAGTGCCACTGAAAGCCATGCATGCCCATGCCATCACACTGCCTCCACCATGTTTTACAGATGTGTCCTTTGGATCATGAGCTGTTGCAGGCCTTCTCCACACTTTTTTCTTCCCATCATTCTGGTACAGATTAAGCTAATGCTGGCCATATACTATACGAAAAATCGACCAAACCCATTTTCGAAAAACAAACTTTCAGTCATAAGAAGAAACGAACGATAGTGCCATCATGTAATGATTGATAAATCGTTCAGTGGACATAAATTAATCAATTTTTTTGTTTGTTTTTTACATATACCTAGTGCAAACAGTTCGGACAGGAAAAAAAATTAACTTTTTCAATTTTATTCGTTTTTCCTTCATTTTTTCCGCTCAAACATTCCGGTTCCTATTTTGTGCCCATTAACTGGCTGAAAAAATGACCGAACTGACCAAATGACCGATTTTTGGCTGATGTTTCTTATAATGTATGGCCAGCATTAGTTTTGTCCATCCATAGAATGCTTTTCCAGAACTGGTCTGGGTTTTTCAGACGGATTTTGGCTAAAGTGGCTAAAAGTCTATTCTGGCTTTTCTATTCTTCAGGCTTATGAATGGGTTGCATCTTGTGGTATGAACCTTCTGCATTTGCTCTTGTGAAGTCTTCTATTGATTGTAGACTTTGACAATGATCCGCTCACCTCCCGTAGAGTGTCCTTCACTTCTCTGGATGTTGTGAATGGGTTTTTAGTTTACCAGGATTCTGAGATCATCCACCACTGTTGTCTTCTGTAGACGTCCAGGCCTTTTATGTAGCTGAGCTCACCAGTGCGTTCTTCTTTCCTCAGAATGTACCAAACTGTTGATTTGGCCACTGCTAATGTTGCTGCTATCTCTCTGATGGATTTGTTTTTGAAGCCTTATAATGGCCTGTTTCACTTGCATGGACAGCTCCTTTGATTGCATGATGTAGGTTCATAGCAATGGATTTGAAATGCAAATACCACACTTATGATCAACTCCAGACCTTTTACCTGCTTAATTGATGAAGAAACAACAAAGGAGTAGCCCACACTTGGCCATTAAACAGCTTGTGATTCAATTGTCCAATTACTTTTGGTCCCTTGAAAAAGGAGCGATGGCTATTCTTAAGGACTCTAATTCCTCCGTTTTGGATGTACACACCCTCAAATTTAACCTGTGCGAGTGCACTTTCAGCCCATAACCATTATATATCAATGGCTTGAATATGTTTTGGTAAATACCTGAAAAAAAATAACTGTGCTTGTGTCCCAATATATATGGACCTAACTGTACATGCAACATTTTGTTTTAAAGTCTAACTTTACCATGGCTATAGAATTTTTTTTATTATTTTTTTTAATCGATGTTATGGGATGCTGGATCCTTTAAATGACTTGTCTTGTCCAGTCATTCTAAACAGTACGATGATAGAATGACACATGAACGGATATGATGGTACTGAGGTGTGTGTATAGGAACCTGACACACCCTGCAGCCTGGAAAGCTTCAAGCCGTAGGGCACATTAACTTAGTATGTGGATGAACATTTTAACCGCTGTAAACCATCCTGTTCTTACATGAGAAAGGTGTGTTTGTTTGACGTGTGTAGGCGTTGCTAGAACTCCAAAGCTCGAGGAAAGCTGGATTAACCCTATTGATAATGAGTTGACCTCCAATACATGTTACAGCTGGCTATATGCTAAAACAAAAGTATTCACTGTGTTAGTTTTTATGTAATCAGAATTTTGGGCAAAATAAAATAAAAAAAATACATATATGCATTTTTTTTTTTTTTTTTTTTTTAAAGGATTAGACCATTTGTCAAGTTTGTCATTTGTCAGTGCTGGGGAGATTGACACTATGCGATTTGCAATAACGCACTGAAGTCTATTTAACAGGGTTTCCTATGGTCTACATTCACATCTATGCGTTTTGAGGCTGGTGCGTTTTTGGAAAAGGTCAGGGACTTTTTTCCTGCATCTAATAGACATCAAAGGAATTGCACCAGAATTTTGTTTGATGCGATTTTTGATGGTTTTTTTTCAGTTTAAACACGGACGTGACGTCACAAGGGGCGGGCTGTCTGGGTGATGTCATCAGATGGCTATACCCCATGGTTATATAAGAGATGCCAGACAGCAGGCGACAACACAACAGAGGAAGACGGCCTTAAAAGAAGAGTAGCCTTTTTTGTTTTTAGTGGGTAACCGACGGCAAGGAAGATAACAGCTAGGGTATAAGAAGACAGCTCGGATCTTTTTTGTTAAAGGACTTGTCAAAAAATGTCTCTTGTGTTTTTTTTTTTTTTGTTTTTTTTCACAGATTTTTAGGGTGAATGGGTAGGAGTGCGATGTACCTAATACCCATTCAATTGGGGGGGCATCTGAGGGCCCTCTTGTCAAAGGGCACTTCCAGATTCCGATAATCCAGCAGACCCCGATAACCACAGCCCAGGGTTGTTGAGGGGAGGCCCTTGTCCCCATCAATATTAGGGCAAGGTGCTTTGGGGTGCTCGTCCCCTCCCTTCCTCCCTTTCCTGACCTGCTGGGCTGCATGTTCAGATAAGGGTCTAGTATGGATTTGGGGGAGACCCCATGCCATTGACTCAATGGTGGTTAAAGTGGTTGTAAACCCTTACAAACCACTTTGACCTGCAGGTAAGCCTAGATTAAGGCTTACCTGTAGATCCAATAAATATTTCCTAAACCTACACGGTTTAGGAGATATTTACTAAAAGACAGTCACAGCTGTCTACGGCGCATGCACCATAGACAGCGGCGCGCAGGTGCACTATCGCCATTAGCAGCATGCCACGAGAGTGATGTCATCGCTGCTCAGGCGCTGTGAGTGTGACCAGAGCAGCGATACCCGTAAGAAGATGGACGCTTCGTGCTACAGGGGAAAGCGGTGACATCGCTGACTCCTGTGTCAGGTAAGTGACGCATAATGGGCTACTATGTGATGCATAGTAGCCCATTATGCTTTACCTTTGCAGGGAGACAAAGGAGAAGTAAACCCCTTAGGGTTTACTTCCTCTTTAAGGATGCAGTGGCTGGCTTCCTGACCCCTTCCTTGGCAACCAGTTTTATATACAGTGTGCATTAAAGAGAAAAAAAAAAACACAAAATGCATGAAAACTGCATGCAAAAATAATCTGCCTGAAAAAGACATCTAGCACAGATGCATCGGTGTGAACCTAGTCTTACTACTTTAATTGTCTGGGTGATCATTGTCAGAGAGACAGAAAGTTTTTAAGTTGTTGCCAGCAAAGTGTGAGAAAAAAATGCCCATTTCGGTCACCCTCTTCTTGGGAATTTCACTGTGGAGAGAATTTTTTTTATCTCCTGTTGTGTTGGCAGGAGAGGAAGTGAAGTGAAATCTCCCCAGTGGGACACACAAAAATGGCATGATTCTATGGTTCTAACACCTCTCTACTCTTTATAAAACTAAAATAAAAGTTGATTTATACTCTGAATGTTGTCATTAGACATTAACCACATACAGTAAGCAGAATACAGTATTAACACTTCCTTAAAGTGCAACAAAAGTTTGCAATACTTCTCCACTGATTCAAGGTCCCTCGTTGGTGCCGGCATCTTCTACCCAGGATGTGGCTGTGTTCATTGCACAAGTGTGCAGTCATCCTGCTACAGAGGGACTGTGCATGTGCTATATATATATATATATATATATATATATATATAGATATATATAGATATAGATAGATATAGATAGATATAGATAGATATAGATAGATATAGATAGATATAGATAGATAGATAGATATCTGCCTGCAAGGAAATGGCATAATTGTGCTAGTATGCATCGCAGGGAGGGGGTGCCACTGTCTCTCCCCTCCCTGGGCAGATTGAGACTGCAGAGCCAATAGCTCCCACTGCTGTCAAAATAATGCTGAGCTGGGGACGGGGGCCAGACCATCCACTCTGTGTCCGTAGATTCAGACAGAGCGGCTCGGGAGCGAGCTCACACAGGCGCCCCCATGGAAAGTGGCTTTTCATGGGTGCACTTGCCAAAGAGGAGGAGCCTGGCTGCTCTGTTAAAAACAATTGCACAGAGAAGCTAAGTATAATATTTTAATAAAAAAAAAAAAAAAACGTAAGCTTTAATGTCTTTTTAAAGGCAGTCTCTGCCTGAGAACCCTTCACGTGTGCCTTGAGCTTTTGTTTGCTCTTAGTGTGTTGTAGGCCATGATACGGCTCATTGCTCGGATACCCGGTCAATTCTGTAGTTTTTCCAAGACTTAATGCCTGGCTTTATGGGATGTGCATGAGCCTTTGTTCAGGCCTTGGTGCGATCTCTGAAAAAGCCAGCTTTGCTCTGTGCCCTATGCCCTTTTCTATGCCCATGAATCCATGACTTTTCCCAGCTGCTTATACTTCCTTGTCCTCTAGTTAGACACTGCTCTATTATTTGTGGATGGGAATGCTCCTTCTTAAAGTGTACAGGACTGAATGTATGATGAACGTTACAGCAGTGGTAAATCAACACGATCTCCACTGAGCAATCTAAACCTCCTTGATGGGAAAATAGATTGGTAACCAAAGGGTTAGATTAAATATTTCACATGACACTCTGGTGAGATCAGTCTCCATGATCACATCTCAGGTGCTGGCTTGCCTCATCTTCACCACCGCAATTAGTTGTAACAGTCGTAGTAAAGCCCCTTTCACACAACACGGACTACATATTGATTAGCAGGGGATTTTTCTGCTTATCCCTTGCAGATCAATTCAGAGCAGGAGGATGACCGGTCCGCACAGAGAAGATAGAGCCTGCTCTGCTCTATGGGTGGCCGGGAATAAATGGACTCTGTTGTCTGTTTACACCTGACTACCTCTGATCCGATCTGCCTAGACGGAGGAGGGCGGCTCCCCTTCTGTCCCTTTTTTAAATTTGTGTGTGTGTGTGTGTGCGCACGCGCGCCTTGGAGGTACGCAGGTGTGAATGGACACAAGTCCGATTTAAACCTGCTGGTCCACAGGAGTGAATGAACCGTCTGATTGGGTCCACCTGAAGAATTGATCCTTCATGTGAAAGGGGCCTATCACTGTACACTAGGATGCAACATGATATTCTTCCTTTATTAAAATATCCAAGTTCTATTCTGACATTTTTATTTTGCATCTCACAACCCTTTCACACCTGTGCATCTGTATCCAGCCATCCGCTTGCTCAACAGGGATCGCTCTGTTGATCCCCGCTGAACCAGCGCATGCTCAGATCTCTGTTCTCCTCTATGTCACCACTGACATCCGCCGCTCCACAGAGCTGTATGGAGCGACCGTTCAGATCCGCTGAAAAAAACTGACAGGTGGATCTGTATGGTCAGCATGTCTGAAAGGGCCCTCAATGTGCAGTAATCCTATTTCTGGTACAATTGAAAAGGGTTAAGTTCCTTTTCACTTTGGCAGGCGCTGACCCTTAGGCTGGCCATATGTGAGTCAATTTTTCATTCGACCAGCAGATTGAATGAAACAAAATGACTTAATTTCCCCATCCACACATTCAACGGGGGAATCTCGCCCTGCTGAACTATTGTATTCTGACAGCTGGGAGATTTCCACTCCACTCCATCAGAACACACTGATCAGCACTGCTGGCTATAGCCAGTGACCCTGATCGAGAGTATTTTTCTTCCAGTTGATTGGTTGCACTCAAGTTAATTGATCGACTTGGGTACAATTAACCTGTTCATACATGGGTCAACATTTTGATCCTTGTATGACCAGCTGTAATCAAGTTTTATTTTTTGATTTTTGAGTTGCAAAGTAATGTGCAGTGTCCCACAGGAACTAATCAGAATTCACCTTTTTATCTGCACAAAGCGTTAAATCAAAGTCTGGCCCTGGATTACTGTGTCTGGCCCACAGATCCTTGTCTTATGAAATACGGATCAGATGGACTGATTTATTCCGGTAACACCAGAAAGCAGTGTGCAATGTGTAACATGGGAGCTGCTAATTTATAGCATTGAGTGGTGGTGCCGGCCACACAGAGGGTGATTGTTCCCATGCATTGAAAAGGGGGGTGGAGGGTGCGAAGGCCATCAGAGGAGCCAAAGGCAGTAAGAATAAGTAGTGACGTGTCTGCTCCCCCCTCTCCCCTCCACATCAAAACAGTAGAAATAATCCGGCGATTTGGCAGCACGGAAATGTCATGTTTGTTGTCCCGCATGTGTTAACTCTCTCATAACCTGTGCTTGTTAGGCAAATGCCTGTGCTGTAGTGTTGATATGCAGTGCTGTCACCCCCTTCATCATATTCTCTATTTCTCTTTACATTTAGCCTCCTTCTCAGAAAGGGTCCGGAACATGTCTCCAGATGACATCAAAATCCCTCCTGAACCCCCGGGCCGATGTTCAAATCACCTGCAGGTAAAGTGCAAGGGCATACCTGTCAGCCTGTAAATCAATGTTTAGTACAAAGATGTCTGACAGTGTAACACCATGTCATCTAAAGATGTACACATTGACTATCTCCTCTGTGTTGTGGATTCCACATTTGAAGGGAGGAAGGTCCTGAGTGGCCACGTGTGTCTATGAGGAATGCAGTATGTAGGTGTGAGAGGCCACCAAGGACAGAGACGGCCCATCTGTCTTAGCCCTAAGAGTTGTGCATGCTCAAACCTGCCCTGAATATCACACATCCAAATATGCTGTCACTGGATTCTGGCTGTGTGCTATATACTGTATATACCCTTCCTCGTATACCTCATTTCATGAAACGTGTTCACGTATAGTACATACAACGATGACATTGCATTTCTGTACTATAAAACATGCCTATCTACCCTTTTTTCAGCTTAAAGCTGAACTCCAGGCAAATGTACAAAAGCCATACACCCTCACCGGCCACTTTATTAGGTACACCTTGCTACTATTGGGTTGGACCCCTTTTTGTCTTCAGAACTGCCTTAACCCTTTCACGCCTAAGCCTTATTTGGTGTTTACAAGTTAAAATCTCAATTTTTTTGCTAGAAAATTACTTGGAACCCCAAACATTATATATATATATATATATATATATATATATATATATATATATATATATATATATATATATATATATATATATATATATATATATATATATATATATATATATATATATATATATAATTTTTTTTTTTAGCAGAGACTCTCAAGAGCAAAATTGCGATTGTTGCATTATTTTATATCACACGGTATTTGCACAGCGATGTTTTAAATGCAACTTTTTGGGGAAAAAGGACACTTTACTGAATTTAAAAAAAAGCCCAACTTGTCACGCTTTATAATTGCATGCAATCGTGGAATGGCGACAAACTACGGTACCTAAAAAATCTCCATAGGCGACGCTTTAATTTTTTTTTTTACGGTTACCAGGTTAGAGTTACAGAGAAGGGCTAATGCTAGGATTCTTGCTCTTGCTCTGACGATCACGGCGATACCCTACATGTGTGATTTGAACACCATTTGCATATGCGGGCACGACTTCCATATTCGTTTTTCTTTGCTGAGCGATCTCGCTGGTACAGGAGCCCTTTAAAAAATATATTTTTATTTTAATTATTATTATTTAATTTTATATTATTTAAATTGTGTTTAAAAAAAAAGAAAAAAATATTGATCACTTTTATTGTAAACATCCCTAGTGACAGTAATAGGTGGTGACAGGTACTCTTTATGGAGGGATCGGGGGTCTAAAAAACCTCCAATCCCTCCTTTGCACTTCAAAGTATTCAAATTGCCGTTGTGATGTCGCTTGTTAACAATCAGGAGACTGGAACAAAGGCATTTCCGGCTTCATGCCAGTCTGTCCCTAGCCGCCGGAAGTGGTGGATCGGGTCTCCCGGTGGGACAGGAGGCCCATGTCAGAGCAGCAGGGGGGGGGACGTCCCCTCCCACTCATCTGGGATAACAATCGAGTGGCTTTTAGCCACATCAGTTGTTATTCCTGGACAACTGTTCGCCCACTCTAAAAAAACAGTACCTGGATATGATGCCTGTAGCTGTGGGCATCATCCCGGAATAACTCCCGAAAGCCAAGGCCGCATATCTGCATACGCTCGGCGGGAAGGGGTTGAAGTGGTTGTAAAGCCAAAAAAAAGCCTGCAAGACAAAGGCATAATGAGCTAGAATGCATTGCATACTAGCTCATTGTGGAATATGTACCTTAGAACAATGCCCTGCAGCAGAACCCGCATACCTTAAGAAGGGGCCATCCCCAAACTGTTCCCACAAAGTTGGGAGCATGAAATTGTCCAAAATGTCTTGGTATGTTGACGTCTTAAGCGTTCCCTTCACTGGAAATAAGAGGACAAGCCCAGCCCCTGAAAAACAACCCCACACCATAATCCCCCCGGGGCTGAAGTGGTTAATAGAAGAAACCACACGATGTCTGATGTTGGCTTTATTACCCAGAAAAAAAAGTTCTCCTGTGCTCCTCTCTGATTTTAGTTTCACTTGGTTACAACAGCCTGACTTTATTGCCAAGTGTTGCCAACTGCCACTGAAGGATCATATGATACTGCCTCCGTGGCTAGTAGAGCTGCACGATTCTGGATAAAATGAGAATCCCTTTTTTTTTGCATAAAGATCACGATTCTGAAGAACTTTTTTACTTTAAAGACCCTTGAACTTTAGGATATCAAACAAGAGGGCAATAAAATAATACTCTTTGCTTCAATCAAATTTCAAGAAATCTAATGAAAAATAAAGTAATGTGTAAAGAAATAAATAAAATAAAAAAATTACAATTTTAAGTATGGTGGATTTGATTGGTGATGGGGCAGTGACATAACAAGGTGAGGGGTGTGGTGGCAGCAGGTGAGTGGATGCCCACTAACAGGCACTGCCATGATGGATCTGAAATGACAGGTGCTCTTTAAATGTAAGGATTTATTCTTACTGGTATTAAAAATATTTAATATTTGCAAACAAAATGAAGGTTTCCTATTTAGAAGAATAATCTGTCAGGTTAGTAAAACAGCGATATCAGAACCGATTCAATCAACCAAACGTAGAATGAATCAATCTTTCATCCATGCTAAAATGGACGCTATAGATAAAAACCAGATGACAAAGTTTGAAATCATATGGAAACCCTGGATTAAATATTATACGACAGATAATATTGACAACCGAGTTTTATTGTTATGGTGATTAAGATTTTTTATAGAATTACAACATTAGATGATATATAAAACCTCCTCGGGAGAATTATTCCCTCCCCTTCCCCTCCTATATACCTTTTATGTTCTTCCCTTACTATATAATACTTACTATAAACATACTTTAGAAGTTATGGTCAAAACTTTAGAATCATATATTTTCTTTTAGACATATTTATATTTTGTTGGGATTAAAATGTTTAAAACTCAGCTATAAGAATGTTTTCAAATTCTAAAATATATAAAGGCCATTTATTGTCATTCCCACGAGAATATCTTGAAATTCTTCTTTGCTTTGTATCATCCGTACTTCAATATGTCTACTTTTTATTTCTGGTATCACATAATTTGTCTTATATTCTGTACATGTAATTTATTTTAACATAAAATAAAAAATGTTGAACGAGAACCGATTCAATCATACAGTTTGTAGTGTACATAGATTTGCAAAACACTGGGATAAAGGAATATTCCTGAACTTTGGTTTATCTCATGGTTACTGTGATATTGTGTGAGTGCATCAATGCAGTGCATATTATCTCAGCTTTATAGAGCTTGGATTCAATGAATGAGTTTATCAAAAATGTAAATATTGCAGAATATACAACCTCATGCTACATAATCGAGTTCCATTTCATGCTGAATAAAGTAAAATTATGAATGTATCTTAAATAGAAAACTATCTATAGATAGATTTTTAATCCAAAAGCATTTTATTAAAATCTGATAAAAATTGAAATCTGATTTAAATTAAAAAAATCTAATAATATTTATTTTCTTTTTTTTTTTCTTATTGATTTTTATTTTTTTTTCTATCCACCTTGCATTTAAGTTATATTAGGGTCCTTTACTTTTGAAAAAAAAAAAAAAAAAACTTGCCAATGCCAATTACCGAAACCTACCGCAACTTTTTTGTTTACTAATAATTATTGTATTTTTTTTCCCATTTTGCACTTTTTCTTTATGTGAAATATGTGTAAAAAGTTTTAATACTTTATAAAATAGACTTTATAAAAATTAGCAGGAAAATTAATTAACGGAAAAGGAGAATAAGGAGTTAATAAGGCTGATTAGAGTAAATTAAGGGGTTAAACGGAGCAACAATTTAACCACTTAAGCCCCAGACCAATTTGCAGCCAAAGGACCAGGCACCTTTTGCGATTCGGCACTGCGTCACACTTTCCCCAAAGAGCTTTCTTTTGGTGTTATTTGATCACCTCTGCGGTTTTTATTTTTTGCGCTATTAATAAAAATAGAGCGACAATTTTTTGAAAAAAATGCAATATTTTTTACTTTTTGCTATAAATATCACCCAAAAAAATTTTAAAAAAATGTTTTTCCTCAGTTTAGGCCGATACGTGTTCTACATATTTTTGGTAAAAAAAAATCGCAATTAGCGATTATTGATTGGTTTGCGCAAAAGTTATAGCGTTTACAAAATGGGGGATAGTTTTGTAGCATTTTTATGAATAATTTTTTTTTTTTTTTTTGTGACTGCAACATTATGTCAGACATTTTTGACACATTTTTGGGACCATTGTCATTTATACAGCAATCAGTGCTATTTAAATGCACTGATTCCTGGGTAAATGACACTGGCAGTGAAGGAGTTAATCACTAGGGGGCAGTGCAGGTGTTATGTATGACGTGATGTTTTTTTTTTTTATTGTAGGGGGCATGGCCTGGCTGGTCACGTCACTGATTGTCCTTCCCTATAAAAGGGAACAGACGATCGGTGACGGCCACACGGGGAGAGGTTTGTTTACACAGACCTCTCCACGTTCCTCAGCTCTGTGACCCGATCGCGGGACACCAGCAGCGATCGGGTCCGCTGGTCCCGCGGTCACGGAGCACAGGACCGTGTCGGGAGCGCACTGCGGGCTGGGCACTTAAACAATCATATACTGGTACGTGATTGTGCCCAGCCATGCCATTCTGCCGATGTATGTCAGCGTGAGGCAGACCTTAAGTGGTTTATAAAAACTCTAATAATATATAAATATATTTTTACTTGACAAGGTTGCTTTAAACTGACTTAAAGTGGAAGTAAACCCATCGATTTAAACAGTTAAAAAAAAAAATTGCATCCCGGGAATGCTAACTGCACATTGGCTATACTCTCAGCCAAACTATCAAACCATCCAATGGCTGGTGACATAACGAATCACATGTGCAGCACCATAGAATTGAGATCAGGATCTTTTAACAATTAATTGTGCAGCTGTTAAAGGCATTATGACTGGAAAGGGCTGTGGCATTTGGCGACCTTGGCAATCCAGTCAGATAAAGTCAATGAAGCTAAATCAGGGAAGGGCACAGATGAGGCTTATTTGACTAATAACAGTAATAGTGGGTATCGAATGATGTCTGCGTTTAGGCACTTGAGGCAAATATGGTCGCCACGTACATGCAGTGAAATGCTCTGCTGCTTGCAAGCAGCTCTCCTTTGCTGGCGACTTCCATTTTGAAGCCTTTTCGGCAATGAGGAAGTGACTCAACTGCCAAATTCAGCGGAGGAGCATCGCATACAGTAGGTAGCACAAGTGTTTTCCAGAGATCTTGTAACTGGTGAATTTTCCCTTGTGGCATTAGCCTTAGGAGGGCTGTTTACCATTAAAATGAAGGTAAGGTTTACTGAAGGCATTTTGAGGATCTCTCCAAGCCCGTGTCTGTAGGAACATAGATCTGTTGATGAAATATCTTTTTGCGGGTACGTCTCTTATTACAGACATTCTCATATTTCAAGTGTTATCTGAGATTTGACTGCCATGTTGAACTTTTTATCATACATGTCAAAATGGACACTACAAAAGCACCGTTCCAAAATTGTGTGTGTGTGTGTGCGCACCATACTATTCTAATGGAATGCTTGCATTAGAAGGGCCAAGTCTATTTAGAACTTCATGTATTTGGAAAAAAATTAGTTTCATAATAATGTTATCTTTCTGAAATAATAGATTTTTTTTTTTTTCTTAGGAAAAAATTCACAAACTGTATGAAAGAAAGCTAAAAGAAGGGACCGATATGAATCAGATGATACAGAAGAAGAAAGAGTTCCGAAACCCCAGGTGAGGTTGGAAACCAAGCCATATATCATGAGAAATTAGCTGGTATTGCAAAATCCAGACCCGATTTGCCATTTTTTCTTATTCTTGCTTCTAAAAAGGTCCGCCTCCATGCATTTTCTGTGCACCCCACTTTTTTTTTTTTTTTCCTTCCTAGAGACTAATTTCTTGATCTGGTCACACAGATATACATGGTAAAGTGAACCTGCCAGTATGTGCTTTACTCTTTTTGACTGTAAGTTCGTAGCAATTATTGCACAGCGATTCATAGGGAATTATTGCACAGCGATTTCCCTTTTGATGTATCCAGTGCATATAGGAATCCAGGAGCTAATTGGTCCCTCCAGACTCCACCTGTACTTAAAATACCACTTTGGACAAACTGACTACAGAAGCCATGTTTTTATGAAGTATAATATAAATTTATTCTAGGCTGTTCTATACAGTTGCCTTTGCTTTAACAAAGTTCTCTCTTCTTCCCCAGCATTTATGAAAAGCTTATTCAATTCTGTTCTATTGATGAACTTGGAACCAATTATCCTAAGGTAAGTGTAAATTCTTGTGTATCCTGCCATCATTGCAGGATACCCAGATGGCTGCAGCTGTCTCCCGACGCCTCTAAGACCGAGGACTGAGCGAGCACAGATGGCTGATTGCTCAGCTCTCAGTCTTCACACTGCAGAGAGCCGGTGACTGTCAGTCACCGGCTCTCTGCTCTGCTCAATCACATGGCTATACTGCTCTGAGAAGTATAGCCAAAAAAGATTTGGCCATACTTCTTGTAAATAAACAAATAATCACCGCTAATTTTAAGCTATAAGAAAGAAAATAATTGCTTATTAGCAACGGCAATCAGATTCCTGCTAATTTTATCTCTGATGCAGTATATAATCTGAAAGCAGATATGTTTAGTTGCTTTGGGCACCTGTCCTATTTGTTCCCTTTTGAGTAAATTTATGAAGTATTCGTCAAAAAAGAGGAATGTATTTATGTATCCAGTGCATATAGGAATATATATATCTATATCTATCTATTTATTACTGTGCTTGTCAGTAGAGGTGAATCCATATGCTTTCTGAGAAGACCAGAATTTACTACACATGTTCATAACCATTACTGAAAGCCTTATATGAATGAGCCATCTAATGATCTATATTTAATAGGTCATCTGTTACATGCTTTGATATTGGTTGTCTTTTATGTTTTAATGCTCAGTTTAGTGTTTATTATTTACAGGATATGTTTGATCCACATGGATGGTCAGAAGATTCTTATTATGAAGCTCTTGGTATGTCTCTTTTTACTTGATAATGATGATAGATATATTATGATATAGACTATAACCACACACACACACTGAAGCATTTTGCTGAATATGAGCAGATAATATTGCCCGAAACACTTCAGAATTCATCCTGCTGCTTTTGTCAGCGGTCGCATCAATAAATACAGGAGAACCAGTTCCATTGGCAGCCATACATGCCCATGACACTACCACCACCATGCTTCACTGATGAGGTGGTATGCTTTGGATCACGAGCAGTTCCTTTCCTTCTCCATACTCTTCTCTTCCCATCACTCTTGTACAAGTTGATCTTGATCTCATCTGTCCATAGGATGTTGTTCCAAAACTGTGAAGGCTTTTTTAGACGTTGTTTGGCAAACTCTAATCTGGCCTTCCTGTTTTTGAGGCTCACCAAGGGTTTGCATCTTGTGGTGAACCCTCTGTATTCACTCTTGGGAAGTCTTCTCTTGATTGTTGACTTTGACACACATACACCTACCTCCTGGAGGGTGTTCTTGATCTGGCCAACTGTTGTGAAGGGTGTTTTCTTCACCAGAGAAATAATCCTTCGGTCATCCACCACAGTTGTTTTCCGTGGTCTTCCGGGTCTTTAGGTGTTGCTGAGCTCACCAATACATTCTTTCTTTTTAAGGATGTTCCAAACAGTTGATTTGGCCACATCTAATGTTTTTGCTATCTCTCTGATGGGTTTGTTTTTGTTTTTTCAGCCTAATGATGGCTTTCTTCACTGATAGTGACAGCTCTTTGGATCTCATATTAAGAGTTGACCGCAACAGATTCCAAATGCAAATAGCACACTTGAAATAAACTCTGGACCTTGTATCTGCTCCTTGTAAATAGGATAATGAGGGAATAACACACACCTGGCCACTGAACAACTGAGCAGCCAATTGTCCCATTACTTTTGGTAACTTAAAAAGTGAGAGGCACATATACAAACTTTTGTAGAGTGTGTGTGTGTGTATGTGTATATATAATATAGTGTGTGTACACAGAGGTGGACAGCATCAAAACATATGATTCTGCCCATACGCTTTAAAATTTATGGTTACAGATCTATGAGCCAAAATGTATTGCCCATTAAATTAAAAACCAGTACAGCAACATTTCAAGTAATCATGTCCTTTTCTCAAGCCACTTGTATTGTACAGCTTATCACACAAGTCTATATAATACAGGAGTTTTGAAAATCACAATTCCCCCATCAACGATTGGGAATCTCCTCTGCCGCCGCCTCCCAGTGGAGACTTTTATACGTTGGTAAAAACATGAACAAGGTTGTAAGCCAGTAGTACGCAACCTGGGGCCCTCCGGCTGTTGCAGAACTACAAGTCCCATCATGCCTCTGGGAATAATTGTAACTGCCTGCCTTGCAATGCCTCATGAGAAATGTAGTTCCACAACAGCTGGAGGGCCCCAGGTTGCCTATCCCTGTTGTAAGCCTACCCTTCAGTGGTTAGATTGTTTAACAATGGACATTTTGGGGGAGAATTACTAAAACTGGTGCAGCTGTGCATGGTAGCCAATCCGCTTTTAACTTCTGGTTATTTTGGCTGTACTTCTCCTATGGATCACAGGAGTGCAGTTATGCATTTGTGATACATTTTAAGCCATCAGCGGGCTGAAGCCCACTGTCGGCTGATGTCACAAAGCCATTCCAGGCTCTGTAAAAATCCCGACCATATGGTTGGGATGCACCCAGAAGCCTAGATTGGCACCTGGCTCAAAATATTAGCAATCCACTGAGCGTCTGAGTCAGCTCCTCCCGTCCCCTCCACAGCCCAGCACTCCAGTGTGCGCTGATGAGCAGAGAGCTGGAGATTGATGGTCATGGTTCTCTGCTGAGAGCAGAGGGGAAGAACTGAATGATCAGCGGTGTTTGATCACTCTGTTCTCACTGCAGTGCCAGCGTGGGACAGATGCAGCATCGGACCGATGCTATATCCAAGTGAGTATAATTTATTTTTCCTCTTTTGAAAGACATACTTCTCTTTTAGGATTTAACAGAAAAACCTGGTTTCTATGCAGAGCTACACCAGATTTTGCACACTCCAGTTTGAGTAAATCATTTCCTTTGTGTCTTTGGAAGTACTGTGAGTGAGTGAGTGAAATATTTGTATAGCGCACAGCGCGAACTGAATTGCCTCAAGGCATGTCGCTGACACAGTTGACATATTGTGTTGGCTGTGGCTTTATAAATTGTGTACAACTGAAGTAAAACCTGTGTTTTTCTTGTTTCTTTGCATTAATTTTCCTTAATAGTACACATACCGCTTGAGCTGAGATGGCAAAGGGGTATCATTATTTTCTTTTCTCTTGTTCCTCTCATAGCAAAAGCCCAGAAGGTTGAAATGGATAAGCTTGAGAAAGCAAAAAAGGAACGAACAAAGGTGAGTGAAGATGAGCAGCATCAGAAATGTCATGAAGGGCACCTCCAGCCAACTTTTTCCTGTTTTGGGCAGCATAGGGAAGGGTTACAACCTCTGTTAGCTTTTTATGTCTCCTCCCTTCCTGTCCTAGAATTGTGGTAGACAGAAGCTTAAATATGACCTAGTTTCTGGCGCTAATCGTCTCTAATCTTCCCATCAAGCATTTTCCCAAGCTTGGGTAGGTTATGTACAATCATCATAAACAAAATTATGTTAAAAAAACAAATACCGTGCTACAGTTCAAAAAAGTAAGAAAAAAGCAGCAACAAAAACCATCAATTATCTCTATGGTGTGAATAAAATAATAAAACATAAGTTGCGCTAAATATGAAAATCACAATTTAGGTAACATATAGTGCTGATGAATAAAATGAATAGTGAACATTCAAAAAAAAATTATAGAAGGGACAAATGGATAAGAAAATATATAAAAAAATTGGTCCATTGGGGTAATGAGTTCCAGGGGATATTCACCTTCACCGGAAGGGAGGAAAAGAGAAAAAAAAACAAGGAGAGGGACAAGTGATCCCAGTCTGAAGTGAGAATCCCACTCTGTGACTGGGAAACCTTACCCAAATTGATGGACCCCCTCAAGGGCGAGGTCGTAAGCGCAAGCAGATTAAGCCCTCTGCGGAGACTGATAGATCTCCAACATCTCCAGACTCTTCGTATTGTGGACGGGACCCGCTCAGCAGCACTTGCTAGAACCAAACAGGCACTCAATCTAGGGCTATACACTCGGACCCAAAGCCCCAAGTGTAAAGAAGAAAATAGGGACTTGGATCGTGAAATAAAGTTTAAAAGGAGCCTTTAATGCTTATTAGAAAGGGGGAACACAAGCGGTAAAACCTGCAATGTTACAAGTACAAATTTAAAACAGCCAGCAAGCTAAAAAGAAGCAAACACCCGTGTACAGGGGTCACATGTGGCGTGATGGCGTCAGCGCATAGCGCCACCCTCCCACCGCTGATGCCATCACGCCACATGTGACCCCTGTACACGGGTGTTTGCTTCTTTTTAGCTTGCCGGCAGTTTTAATTGCGAAGGCAGCTATCCTCTGGAACTCATTACCCAAATGGACTAGTTTTTTCATTTATTTTCTTATCCATTCATCATTTGTTCCTTCCATAATTTTTTTTTTCTTCTGTTTATCCATTTTTTTTATATATTTATTTATGTTTAGAGGCTTTTTTTATTTTTTTTTATTTTTTTTTGAATGTTCACTATTCATTTAATTCATCAGCACTATATGTCGCCTATATTGTGATTTTCATATTTAGCGCTACTTATGTTTTATTATGTACAATCATCACAACCTCTAAGGCCCTGGTGCTCAACCTGCACCCCCTTTTCACCTATTGTGCAGCCTTTGGGTTCCCTGCAAGCTTTATTGTGTTTTGGTGGTTTTGCAAGCCAGAGGGGGAAAATATGCTTAGACTGGCTTCTAGTAGTTGAATGGTCTGGAATACTTCTTTTACACCTTCTTATATTTTCTAATCTGTCCCTCACTTTTCTCTTTATTGTATTTGTTTCCACTCTTATCTTTTATAATGCAATCTTGTTGCTGAGAGGAATATCATTTGTAGTACAAATACATTTTATGGAGGCTGTATGAGCACATGTAGAAGCTCCGATTTGTATAGGGGTTGTAATAGCTTTGATCTCTAGCAGTAATGTGCTTCCATTATTAATGTCTCCTGAAACGTGTTCTGTCTCCAGTAATTCTTGTAGCATGTTCAGTCTCCGGTCATCTCCTATATGTTGTCTGCAATCTGACCATTTATTGTATCATGCTTCAGTCTCTGACCATCTCCGGTTGGCATTTCTGGCAGCTTTCTATGGCATTCTATTCAGTAAAAATTGTGTGGCTCTTTGATGTTGGGCCGCACCCAAGGCCCCCTTAATCAGGCATATTGGCCACCACTGCTGCAAGGTCTTTTGGTGTTGATGACATGGATTTGGGTCTTCTTGGCTAGCTATGTATTTTATAGAATTTGAAAGCTTTTGCTGCTTTTATATTTGGCATATATTTAAAAATTATTTTCGCCACAGCTGAGAACATTTTGCAGACAAAGTTGATATGTTTGACTTTTTCAGATTGAGTTTGTAACTGGTACAAAGAAGGGTACAACTACCAGCGCACCAACTGGGACAACCAGCACCACAACTACCGCCACAGCAGGTTAGTATCCAAAAAATGTTTGTGCCTCTAGAAGTAGAAGCAAGAGCTTTTAATTTTCATTATTGTTGGTATATTGGAGCTTTTATCTCCTGAATAGTTACGTCTAGTAGACCATACTTAGAAATGTCCATGTTTAATGATGATTTGGAATTTGTTTTCTGCTCAGTAACTTAGTTACTAATTAACAAATGCACACATTTGTTAATACACATTTATCAGATGCACAGAAAAGGAAAAGCAAATGGGACTCCGCTATACCGATGACTACTATTGCACAGCCAACAATCCTCACCACAACTGCCACCCTGCCTTCTGTCGTCACGGTAACCACCAGTGCAAGTGGATCAAGAACAACGGTCATTTCTGCTGTGGGGACTATTGTGAAGAAGGCTAAGCAGTGATTTATAGGAACACTTACATGAGACTTTAATGAAAAAGGGGTCTTTTGCTGACTCGGAACTCCTCTGTTGGCACACAATGGAGATTTTACTGCATTGCAATCCCCCCACACCAACAGCAGCTGGAAAGGGAAAGTCATGTTCCCAATGTTTTAACTCTGGAGAAGACTGTCTGGAATGGCAAACTACTTTGTGTCAACTTTGTTTTCAAAATTAAATTTTCTATTTAAAACTTGCCTAAAATCTTGTCGCGTTATTACCTTTTCTCCTGTCCCAGCACACAGTATGAGTTTTGTCTACCTTGTAACATTAGATGGCAGTAGTTGGCACCAATACATTGTGATCTTTGTATATGTGCACAGACCGTGGTGTTTTTTATGAGCTCTTAAAGCCTTTAAAGTTGACCAGAACCATAGAAACTGTGCTAAAAAAACATTGCAGGCAGAAAGGACTAGTCACCAGAATTGCCTGTGGGCTCTAAGCAGCTAATCCTGTCCCCATTACTAATTTACTTTGCTTGTTCTGCACAGTGTGGGGGGCAGCCATCTTGGTGGAGGCAGGGCTTTGCTTCAACTTGTCAGAACTGCCCCTTATGATTGTATATCTGGTACAGGAATATTTAGGAAGCGGCAGGGGAGGTGCAGAAAGCACAGATGTACAGAACAATTGAAGCAGGAGGGTTCTGGCACTGCAGGTCCTCAGATACAGCTTTCTCTCCAGCAATGATAACAGTGAACAGTACTAACTTTACCAAAGATCTCTTGACAATAGCAGTCAAAGGCAGCAGTGCCTCTCACAAAGCAGATATTCACACCTACAGGAAGTGCACTGTATTCTTTTTCAGGAAGAATGTAATACAAACGGTAAGTCTTTCATTGGTCTGCTTAGAGGAATTTCACTATCCCCTTATGTTTTTTGTTTTTTTTTTACTTGTTTTTCTTACTTGTATCAGTGGTTACATAGTCAGGTTTAAGAAAGACACACGTCCATCTAGTTCCACCACAAAAATAAAGAAATCACACATAGCCAGCAAATCTAGCTTTGTCTGCTGTAACCTTCCCCTCTGGCACCGCACTCCGGATCTTGTACTACCTCTTGTATCTTATATGCTGATGTCCTAAAATGACCTGGTGTCTCTTCTGGGTTCTTTCACCTGGCCCCTGATGACTTGGTGCTGCACATTATCTAAATCATCCTGCACATGTGTAGCATGCATGGGATTTCTCTGAAGCCTCCTGGAATGGGTGACATGTACCATAGGTAGATTCAGGCCGAAGGCATAAATTAATCTAGCTTAGGTGAGAAAAGTCAGAAGAGGCCATCTGGGTCTCCAAAAAGGTAAAACCAGGAGGAAAAAAAATGTAATCTCTGATTTTGTAACAGGAAGGGAGGCAGAAAGAAAAATATGTAAAGTGTGTAAGGAAGGAAAGATCTACTTGAGTCTGGGTTAATCAAAATGTTTCCTATAGCATAGCAAAGCTTTTGAGTTTGGGCCCAATTAAATGTGTACTTCAGTGTGATCAGACTGGTGGAAGTTAGTTCCTGTTTAGCTTCTGTGATTTTTATTTTTTATTTTTTATTTTTTATTTTTAGATATTAATCTATAAGAGCTGTTGGTATTTAACCCAATGTGTATCTATAGCCTGATTCATAAACCAAAAATCATTTAGTAATACTAAACCTTAAAATGAGCCTTAACATGTTAAATCATTTCAAAAGTTTTTTAAAAACTTTAATCTACAGCTTTCTTTTAGGGCCTAGCCGCTCACACCTAGCTGTTGAGGTCATGGTAGAGTGGAATGATGGGTTTGCCTGGGCACACTCTAATCGCCTCCATGCGGCATAGATTCCCCCTGCTTCCCAGGCTTGTGTCATTTACCGACCGCTTCCTTTTCTGAATGAGCACAGTGAGGGATTGTACAGATCACTCACTGTGTTCATTCATAATTGAAGCCTAGTAAACTGTTTACAGGCTTCAGTTTGTGAATGAACAGAAACCGCTCAATGCAGAGCATTTCCCGTTCATTTACTGTTAAGTGCAGCTGACGCTGCAGAGAAATTGGTCTGGGAAATCTCTGTCCTTAGCCAATTTCTCCGTTGCAAAAATGTATGTATGTGTGTGTATGTATGTGTGTGTGTGTATATATATATATATATATATATATATATATATATATATATATATATATATATATATATATATATATATATATATATATATATTATATAATTATACACACACACGTGTTTGAGCTTTGGAGTGCACACCCTAATGCAATGGTCTGCACACACCAGTGGTTGAGGTACATTGTGGTAGTGTACATTACATGCATTGGCACCCCAATATTCTAAGGCAAAGCAGATCCAACACATAAGCATTGCAGCGGACCACAGCGCATGATGGTGCTGTATAGGAAAAAAAATTCTGCATGTACATTTTGTTATTGTCTGTTCCGGTGCATTGGCAGCAGGCTGACCTGACACAAAAAAGTGATATTAAAGGCAGATTTTTTTTTTATGTTACACTTACCTGTTGTATGCAGTGGTTTTGCACATAGCACCCCCCAATCCTCCTCTTCTTGGGTCCCCTGCCGGCACTCCTGGCCCCTTCTGCCAAGTGTCCCCATAGCACACATGGAGCGTGGCTCGGCCCCGCCCATGCTCTCTCCTTTTTGCCACACTGGCTGCTGTCTCCAGAATACATGCAGGTAAAAAAAAAAAAAAAAACTTACAACCACTTTATTATTTTAACATCTTTGTTAGTATTACTGTTGGCATTTCCCATGTCCTAATTTTTGCTTCTAATGACAAAAATTGATTGTGTATTGAACATGTTCAGACAGGGCATGCATATTAAACTGAAAGTAGATTATTGACTTTCAGGTTATTGGCATACTTTTTCTCATACAATAGTGAAGTCAAAAATTGTACACAGATTTTTATATATGTTTAATATTTAATTTAATGTATGAAATCCCCTTGGGCTCACACAGTGTTAAGCCATGAGTGATTCTTTGTTGGTCATATGGTTTCTGCTGAAGAGATATAACGGTTGAGTTACTAAAAACGGGAGGGTGCAAAATCTGGTGCAGCTCTGCATAGAAACCAATCCGCTTCCGGTTTTTTGTCAGCTTAATTAACCACTTAATCTCTGGAAGATTTTAACAACCCCCCCCCCCTTCATGACCAGGCTGTTTTTTGCAATACGGCACTGTTACTTTAACTGACAATTGTGCTGGCGTGCGACACTGTACCCAAAAAAAAGTATTTTTTTGTTTTTGTTCCCCCCCCCCCCCTACCAATAGAGCTTTAATTTGGTGGTTTTCATTTTTTTGCACTATATACAAAAAAGCCGACAATTTTGAAAAAAAAACTATTTTTAAACTTTCTGCTATAAAACTTTCCCAATAAAAAAAAAAAAAAAAAAAAAAAAAGTAAATCTGATTTCTTCATCAATTTAGACCAATATGTATTTTGCTAAATATTTTTGGTAAAAAAAAATCCCAATAAATGTATATTGATTGGTTTGTGCAAAAGTTATGGCGTCTACGAACCTATAGTGTATATTTTTATAGAATTTTTTTTTTTTTAACTAACAAGAGCACCAATTTAGTGACTTACAGTGGGACTGCGATATTGAGGCGGACACCTGACACTTTTTGGGGACCATTGACACTAATACAGGGATCGGTGCTAAAAATATGCAATGTTACTGTACTAATGACACTGGCAGGGAAGTGCTTAACATCAGGGGTAATCAAAGGGTTACCTGTGTTCCCTAGGAGTGATTGGGTAACTGGAGGGGGGTTCTTTGACTGGGGGAATGTAAAGATCTGTGTTCCTGCTTAGCAGGAACACCAAATCGGCACATTCCCCTCTCAAAGAACGGTTATCTGCCTTGTTTACATAGGCAGACCGCTGTTCTACCATTCTGAACGATCGGCTGGTCCAGGCAGACATCGTGTCTGTTGGAACCACTGATTGGACACAGTGGGAGCCAGTCACAGCGGGAATGGGTCACCTGAACCTGAAGGCCAGATCATGTACCAGGTACGTGATCTGGCGCAGAGCGGCCGCCCTGCCACAGTAAATCTATGGTGGGCTGTTGCTAATCAATTAAACAAGTTGAAGTTAGCTGATTGGCTACCATGCACAGCTGCACCAGATTTTGCACACTCCAGTTTTAGTAAATCAAACCCCATGTCTACATCCTATGCCTTTGGCTATGACAGCAACACTAATGGGAACTTCTTTTAGAAAATATATTTTTAGTTTTTCTTATTCTCAAAATCTTCCCATAATCCAATAATATGTCTTTACACATGATACATTCATTTCTATTTTCCTTTCTTTACATAGTCCAAACTCCACACTGATCATAAACGTATGCCTCGGACACTAGCAGTAACCTCATATTCTTTCTCCATGTGGAACTGCATAACATAAGAAAGGCTGATATTGCCCAGATTTGCCACTACTCTTCTGTTAGCCCTTGTACACACGGTCTGAGATTCCGACAACCAAATCTGTCGGATTTTGTCGGAAACTGTTGTATACACACGGTCGGACAAAGTTGTCGAAAAATCCGACGTGATGACATTATTTCGTTACGATGGGACTATGTTCACGCTAGTAGCCAATAGCTTTGGTGTAGGAATTTGATCTTAGCATGTGTGGCACTTTGTCCGATCGGAATTCTCTACACATGATCGGAGTATGTCCGATCGGAGCATTTTGTTGGAAAATATTTCCGGCAAGTTGGAAAAGTTGGTCCTACGGATATTCCGACGGAAACAGTCCGATGTAGACCACACACAGTCGGAATATCCGACAAAACGCTCCGATCGGACACATTCCGACGGAATCTCCGACCGTGTGTACAAGGGCTTACAGTGCTTTGGAAGAAATGCCACGCAGGCTGCCTTTTTGAAGTATGTTTACCATTTGGAGTATATACCCCTATCTATGGCGAATTTAAAGGCAGTACTACAAATATAATTTAAAACCAGGTCTTATTACAAAATTTACATTTGTAAAGACAAACCCTTTTAAAATGTACGCCAACCATACATTAAACTTTCCCCAGATAACTGCGTTTGGTATGTTTTTTTTTTTTTGCTTGCATACATTACAATTGGGATCTGGCTGCTTCAAGGCCTATTAATATAATTGCCATTTTGTTAAATTGAGTCTTTCAAAAGTGCAAACGGTACATTCAATATTTCCGTTCACACCAGCGCATTCTAAGATGAACAAGCGCCTTCCTTTTTCTTGTTCTGCACGTGTAACAAGGCCTAAGGGATTGGAATTCACACGGTAAGATAAATGAACAAATCGCCAACAGATGAACAACCTTCTACAGAAATAAAAAGACAAGATGGTTTATTTCAAGATATTGATGACAAGCTGGCATTTACACACACACACACACACACACACACACACACACACACACACACACACACACACACACACACACACACACACACACACACACACACACACACACACACACACACACACCAATAATGGCACACTACTATAACCAGTGTTCAAAATCTGCAGGGTTGATCACTTCAAAGGGGCTAAGGAAAGTTGGTTATCATAAACGCACTTGGATGTGCATATCCTAAACATGGAGAGTGCCCATAGACTGCCAAAAGAGCACATGAACCTCTTGCTATAGAAGCAGCATATTTACTGTATTAAAATAGAATTCCTGTCAGGCCTTGGTGGTGGTGAGTAGACTGCTAACTTGTGGTTCCCCAGGGTGGAGAGTCTAAGCCCCAGCTTGCTCTTTCACGTAAGCTCTGATGTTGGGGATGGATTTGCAGCAAGTTGGAACCATGTTATGGCCCTTGGGTAGAGTGGATATAAAAAGTCTACACTCCGCTGTTAAAATTTCAGGTTTCTGTAATGTAAAAAAAAAAAAAAAGGCAAAGCTAAATCATTTCATAACTTTTTTTTTTTACTTCTTAATGTGACCTATAAACTGTACAATGCAATTGAAAAATAAACTGAAATCTTTTAGGGAGGGGAGTAAAAATAAAATAATGTGGTTACTTAAATGTGCACACCCTCTTATAACTGGGGATGTAGCTGTGTTCAGAATTAAGCAATCGCATTAAAACCAATGTTAAATAGAAGTCAGTACACACCTGCCATCATTTAAAGTGTGTCTGATTAACTCCAAATAAAGTTCAGCTGTTCTAGTAGGTCTTTCCTGACTTTTTCTTAGTTGCATCCTACAGCAAAAGCCATGGTCCACAGAGAGCTTCCAAAGCATCAGAGGAATCTCATTGTTAAAAGGTTTCATTCAGGAGAAGGGTAAAAAAGAATTTCCAAGGCATTAGATATACCATGGAACACAGTGAAGACAATCATCATCAAGTGGAGAAAATATGGTGACAGTGACATTACCAAGAGTTGGATGTACCTCCAAAATGAATGGGAAGAAAACTGGTCAGGGAGACTGCCAAGAGGTCTACAGCAACATTAACCTCCCTGGCGGTATGATTAGTTCTGGTTTTAGGTGCTGAAAGTGGTACAATTATTTTGCATGGAAATTTGACGTTTTATATTGTAGTCCTGTAATTCTTAAGAATAACTCTCTTAAATCTGTTCAAACCAGAGTCTAGCAGACATCCCGGGTATGATAAAGTTTATAATAAAAATTATTCAATAATGTAATCAAATCCTAAAACACTGAAAAAGGGACACTTTCTGGTTGCTAAGGACAATCTCCAAATTTCAGGCAGTAAAAACAGTATTTATAATATAAAAGTGCATGCAGGGCACTGCACAGACCACTAGGGACAAAGGGGGTGTGTAATCTGTAAGATTACAGTACTGTGTGTGTTTTGTGTCTTTTTACTTTTATTTAATTTGGCGCTGATCTCTGCTCCCTTGCGCCGTAACTTCGCAGGGAACAGAGATCGGCGGCATTCGGGCACTGTGTGAATCGAACGGAGGACATCGCTGGATCCAGGGGACGAGGTAAGTAACTTCTCCCTGTATCCAGCGATGCGATCCCGAGGGCTTCTGGCTCGGGGTTACCGCTCGTGGAACTAAAATCCCAACCCGAGCCAGACTCAGAATCACCGCTAGGGAGGTTAAAGGAGCTGCAGGAATATCTGTCAAGTACTGGTTGTGTGGTACATGTGACAACAATCTCCCATATTCTTCATATGCCTGGCAAGACTTTTCTTACGAAGAAAAACATCCAAGCCTGGCTAAATTTTGCAAAAAAAAACACATCTGAGTCTCCCAAAAGCTTATGGGAAAATGTGTTATGGTCTGATGAAAGCAAGGTTAAACTTTTTGGCCATAATTCCAAAAGATATGTTTGGTGCAAAAACAACACTGCACATCACTAAAAAGAACACCACAGTGAAGTATGGTGGTGACAGCATCATGCATTGGGGCTGTTTTTCTTCAGCTGGAACAGGGGTCTTTGTCAAGGATGAGGGAATTATGGACAGTTCCAAATACCAGTCAACATTGGCACAAAACCTTCAGGCTTCTGCTAGAAAGTTGAACATGAAGGGGAACTTCATCTTTCAGCATGACAACAAAGGAATGGCTTCACCAGAAGAAGATTAAAGTTTTGGAATGGCCCAGACCTGAATCTGAGTGAAAGTCTGTGGGGTGATCTGAAGAGGGCTGTGCACAGGAGATGATCTCACAATCTGACAGATTTGGAGTGTTTTTGCAAAGAAGTGTGGGCAAAATATTGCCAAGTCAAGATGTGCCATGCTGATAGACTTGTACCCAAAAAGACTGAGTGTTGTAATAAAATCAAAAGGTGCTTCAACAAAGTATTAGTTTAAGGGTATGCCCACTTATACAGCCATATAATTTTTTATTTTTTTTACTTCCCCCCCGAAAAGATTTCAGTTTGTTTAACTGAGTTGTAGAAAAATAACAAGGTCTGATGTCACCCCTATAACACCTCCATCCCTGATACAATACATAGAATCGCCCTGGGACTTTTGAGGTGAAAGAGGTTAGCCAATATTCACGAGTAAAAGAATCTTTGCAAAATATCATGCATATATAAGCAACAGCAATAAATATAAATTTGACAAGCCAATAGGTGTACATACACAGAATAACAATCCTCATACAGTTGTACATAAATGTAAAAAAAACAGCAAGATACAAGCATAAATGATATCCTAAGCGTTTCGCGAGACCAAGCTCGCTTCTGCAGGGGGCAATGCATAATTATATTATCTGCAAAATAGGTACTAAGATCAATAAGTATATGTTAACAGTGGAGGCATATGGGGTGAATGGTCAGAGAGGTCTACAAAAATGACCTCATACTCACCAATGGGCCAAGCCAAATCGGCAGTCGCTTATTATCCAAGTGGCGGTTGCAACAAACATCCAGCATGGGAGCTAAGGAGGCAGAGCAAACAAAGGCCACGACAGGGGGGCATCTGGAGGACCAGCATGGCATGGGTGGTGTTGTGTGTCCCTACGGTCTCAACTTGTCCACAATGGATGACCACTACAAAATATATGTTAATATATATGTCAGAAGACACAGTAATGGCAAACAAAGCTTAATGCAATAGATTTGTGTAAATAAAATTGTATATACACGTGTATGTGTCAGAAGCACTTCAATGCTAAATTAAGCTTAATGCAGTAAATTATGATTGAATGTATATTGTATAATATATAAACTAGCATGGTTGAGAAGCTGGTGCTGACAGGGAGACTATGGGACAGTGTAGGAATGGTAAAGATGTAAACATAGTGTGCAATATATTTATATGAAATGCTGAGAGAGTGTGAGAACCTAAAATGTAAGAACGATGAAAAAGCATTGTGCATGGAATGTGTGCGATGTGGAAGAAACCAAGTACATGTAGTCTCCCTTTCAAAAAATGAGGCTGCTGTGTAGGAATGCCCAACTAATGCCCTGTACACACGATAGGATTTTCCCACAACAAATGTTGGATGTGAGCTTGTTGTCGGAAAGTCAGACCGTGTGTATGCTCCATAGAACATTTGTTGTCTGAATTTCCGCCAACAAATGTTTGAGAGCAGGTTCTCAAATTTTCCAGCAACAAAACTTGTCAAATTCTGAGCGTGTGTACACAATTTCGACGCACAAAAGTCCACGCATGCTTGGAATCGAGCAGAAGTAGCCACACTGGCTATTAAACGTAATTTTTCTCGGCTCATCGTACGTGTTGTACATCACTGTGTTCTGGACGTTCGGAATTTCGGACAACATTTGTGTGACCATGACAAGTTTGAGCCAACATCTGTCGGAAAATCTATCGTGTACAGGCCATTGGAGTTAAAGGATCCACTCAGGTAACATTGCACACATCCCATGCTGAAGAAGTGAGCATGGTCGTGTGAAACGCGTAGGGTATCAATGCCTGTATCGTGTGTTTTTTTTCTTTTTACATTTCTCTACAACTGTATGTGGATTGTTATTCTTTTACTGTGTATGTACACCTATTGGTTTGGCAAATTTAGATGTATTGCTGTTGCTTGTATATGCATGATATTTTGTAATAAATTGAGATTTCTTTACTCTTGTTATGAATATTGGCTACCCTCACTCAAAGCCCTTGATCGATTTTCTATGTTTTTATTCAACTGAGTTGTACAGTTTATAGGGCACATTAAAGATCGAAAAAGTTCTGTAATGATTTATCTTTGTCTCATTTTTTTTACATCTCCGAAAATCAACATTTTAATAGGGGTGTGTAGACTTTTTATATCCACTGTAGCTAAGAACACAAAATGCTGCAGATGGAGGCTTAATATTCAACCAGTTATATTAAAATAGCAATAATCCAGCTTTCTGATTAGATAACAAGAAGGTATTCTGATTTCTGTATGTTTTTAAATTGACTACCATTTGTATTTTGGAGAAGAGTTCTGCTGATATCAGGTATTTGGGGAATAAATAAGAGACCAAGCCCAGATTACAGAGGAAGCACTAGGCTGGATCACTCAGTACAGTCAGTCTCTCCTGACGCGTGTCGGAGCGGCTCCTCCCTCATTCCTCTAAATCTGTTGCCTCTGGCCAGTCTAGTCCAGACTCATCCCTTGAATTAACAGAGTACTGTATGTTGACTTGACAATGACATTCTGTTCCTACAACACAGTAAAGAACCTTATGAAAATCTGATTTGTTACTCACTTGCCATCTGTCCTAATTAATACTGGCTCCTAGCACTTTTTTTGTCTTTTCATGTTTGTCCTAGTAGAGATACGTCATCTATACTTCTGCTTACGTTTTGTTCAACACAAAGTATTATACCGCTGTGGATATTCTCATCACAACACGTAAAACAAATCCAGGTTGTTAGGTTAGTAGTAGTACAAAAAAACGATACGCTTTCTCGAAAAGCTATTCATTATCCTCCATACTGTGGTCAAAAATTAACAATAAACAACTTACCGTATGTGCAAATAGAGTAACAAGTTCGTTATTAGTTCCAGCAAAGCCAATAAACTGGCTATAGCTGGGCAGTCAAGTCCGAAACTTGTCATTCCTGTCGGACGGGTGCTTTAGGAGCTCACATTTGAGAATGGTTACCCTACTAGGTTTATTCAACAAAAAGCCCAACTTGTGTGTAAAAAAAAAAAAAAAACAATCCGAGAAGGGTTGGAACTGCCGATGATAGAGATATATATATATATATATATATATATATATATATATTTTTTTTTTTAATGCTTCTTCGGTTCCCATTGGGCAGATTACCCACTAGTTCCTGTCGTTTTTTTTTTTTTTTTTTCTTTTTCTTTTCCTATCCTTCACTGTTATCGATAATTAGAGCCATTCATGAGCTAGAAAATAGAGCAAACAAGATAACAATGCCTATCACTTTTATATACAGAAATCAACCAATCAAAGCCCTTAACAACTTCTTTGAATCTATCTTGAAGAACCATAAAGATAACATGACCTGCATTAGCTGACTGAACTGCAGCACCCCTAAGGGCCCTTGCACACAGGGCTGTCTAGATGCAGTGCACCCAGGAGGGAGAGGTGCAGCGCATAGTATCCAGCCCCACTGCCTGTAGCCTGTCAAATTCTATGGCAGGCTGTGGCTGAACAGGGCTGATCTCTGTACCCAGTGGTACCTGCGTGTAGAGCTCTATTCCTTCGGGGACGAATGTCCAGAATGCAGGTTGCATTAAGCGTACTTGAGCTGATATATGTTGACAGCCTGTCTTTTAGCGCAATACATTGCAATAATATGCATTTTATTTCCACAGCAGAAGCCAAAATACTTTGTTTTCTTTAATGTAGGCTACATTTCAAATACTGCCTACTCCATTTTTACCTAGCATACATTAATTCAACACATTGGTGTGAACTGAGCTTATTAACCTTTTAAATTTCGGCTTCTGATTGAATTGGGTTTGCATTAAGGAACACAACCCAAAGGATCGATGTAAATGTGCCCTAAGCCCTGCCCATTCCTGATACTAATACCCACCCCCTGTCATTTATCCCCTGTCAGAAGCCAGAGTTGCTGTTCCCCACTGGCATTGGGCAGCTTAATGGCAGGAGTTGGACTTAAGCCTAGTACACACTAAATTTTTTTCCGTTCAACCCAGAAGGCTGAATGGGGGGTGTGGGTGGAACTGAAGAGCTCGGGAGGAGCTCCTGTACTAATAATCTGATGTTAGTACAGCAAAATACCCTTCTGAGCTATTGTGTTCTGACAGGGTGATGCCAATCATCAGTCAGTGCTCTCAGCCATTGGCAGAGAATGTTGTTCGGATGCCAATCGGCAGACCTTTTTTGGTCATGCAAAACACAAATATGCCCTGGGACTTTAAATGAGCTGCATCACCCACAATCGTTGTGTACATGATAAATATGGTTGATCAAAACCCTCATCACGTACAGTGCAATTGGTTGGGTGTGATGCTGATTTGTAGTAATTGCATAACGATCCGGGGTGATTAAGCTCTAGTGGTACATCAGAGTTAGGCCTCATTCTCATGAGGCGGATCCGCTCCCACAGAGTCCGCCTCTGTCTGCCAGCTCAGTGGGAGATCTCTCCATTGATCTCCGCTAAACCGGCAGATGACAGGTCCCTCTCTGCTCACTGAGCAGGGCCCTGCTTGGCGAGCGCCGCTGTTTTCTATGAAGAGATTGGATGAAAATGGAGCAGCATGTCCGTTTTCATCAGATCTCACCCGATCCGCCAGCGACGGATCTGAACATCTGCTTTTGGCGAATCGGACCGGATTGGATGTCTGCGGACATGTCACGCTGACATCCGTCGCTCCATAGATTAGCATGGAGCACCAGTTCAAGTCCGCCATCAAAACAGTGTGAAAAGGGCCTTAAAAGAAATCATGTCAGTACTAGCAAGGGGCATGGCAGCCCATTTTTATTCAAAAGAAACAAAGTTCAATAATAAACAGATTCCCTCGCAGGGATACTCAGCATTACAGTCCTGCTTCAGAACAGCCAGCATTCAGCCGTCCTGGCTAAAAACACAGCACTCCTGCTCAGACCTTAGGCCTTGGTCTGTGTTCTCCAGACCTGACGTTCAGCACCTCTGTGCTTGTAGCTTCGTGCTGCACTGGCTCCCTCCTGACTCCTAGGCCAGAACTCCTGTCTGCCAGGTGGAGCTGTCTCCAAGAATGAGCACTGGCCTTTATTCCTGGGATGGGTGAAGCCAGCGCACAGTTGTGCAATTAGCAAGCCTACCACAATCGGGTATACACTGCTCATATGCACCTGTGACACGAGGTGCAACTCCCCAACACACACACACACACACACACACACGTACAATATATTAAGACATGTGGACGAAAGGTTGCATCTTGAAAACTACGCATTTCGCTAGTCAACGCTATCTTCATTGGGAGTAAATGCAAGTAACCATACATTTTCAGGTACTTATATAGTGCTGTCAATTTATGCAGTGCTTTAGATATACATTCTCATCAGTCCCTACCCTCAAGGAGCTTACACTCTAAGGTCCCTAACTCGCATTCATATACTAGGGACAATTTAGACAGGATCCAATTAACCTACCAGCATGTCTCTGGTGTGGGAGGAAGCTGGAGTGCCCGGAGGAAACCCACGCAGGCACAGGGAGAACATGCAAACTCTAGGCAGGTAGTGTCGTGGTTGGGATTTGAACCAGCGACCCTTTTTACTGCTAGGTAAAAGTGCTATCCACTATACCATTGTGCCGCCCCACATGGCACTGATTACCATAAATGGCCTGTCAGGGAGCCGTGAAAATTGGACCAGCGAAAACCCAAAGGGGGCATACAGAGGTGGATGCAGCATAGGTGAGATAAAAGTATATCCATCCAATAATATTGTCCAGAATGATCGCCCTCCCATATGTACCACGAGGGGGATCCCAAATTCCATCCAATGCTATGCGAGTCCAGCGGGGGGGGGGGGAGCAGCTAAGGTCAGGTATTAACTGGTTACCGTAACGTCGATGAACGTTGGCAGAATGGCATGGCTGGGCAAATGGGCGTACCTGTACGTCCCTTTGAATTTGCCATCGTGTGCACGCCGCCCGTGATCGTCTCACGGAGAGAAGTTCTGCCTAGTGACAGTATCACTGATCATAGCTCCCTGTGATTGGGAGCAGAGATCAGTGATGTGTCACAGCTAGCCCATCCCCCCTACAGTTAGAACACATCCCTAGGACACACTTAACCCCTACAGTGCCACCTAGTGTTAACCCCTTCACTGCCAGTCACATTTACACAGTAATCAATGCAATTTTAATCGCTGTATAAATGTGAATGGTCCCAAAATCGCAAAATTGTCCGACGCGTCCGCCATAACGCCATTACTAGTAACAAAAATTCATAAAAATGCCATAAAACTATCCCCTATTTTGTGGACGCTATAACTTTTGCACAAACCAATCAATAAAGACTTATTGCTTTTTTTTTTCTTACCAAAAATATGTAGAAGAATACTAGTAGTATTGTGATACTGCGCTGTCCTAAAAATAATAAACACTCATTTAACTGCTGCAACTAAATTACGTGAGATATCCACACTAGCATACCATTCCAAACCTGTTAGCTGCGCTGAAAAAATGTTTTTTACATGAATTATCACACAAAAAAATATGCAAATAAAAATAATTTTGACCAATCAGTGAAATGACAATCCCCAAAATAATTAATAGTTTAAGCAATAGCTATATAAATAAATTCCCAGACATCCGGTCAAATAGAATGAAAAAGTCCTCCGAAAGTGCTTGTATCCTTAAAAGTCTATTCCTCGTGACATCACATAGCAAATATACACCCGAAAAGTGATGGCCCGCTCCAAGAAAGAGATCCTCCACCTCTATTCACACTGTCGCTTACCAGATTTTAAGATCTCTTTTTAGGGAGATCTACACAGGCATGTAATCCTTGTAGAATAATACGTATCGGCCTAAACTGAGGGAAAAAAATTATTTTTTATATTTTTGGGGGATATTTATTATAGCAAAAATCAAAAAATAATGTGTTTTTTTCAAAAATGATGCTTTTATTTTGTTTATAGCACAAAAAATAAAAACCGCAGAGGTGATCAAATACCACCAAAAGAAAGCTCTATTTGTGCGGAAAAAAAACATGTCAATTTTGTTTGGGAGCCACGTCGCACAACTGCACAATTGTCAGATAAATCGACGCAGTGCCGAATTGCAAAAAAGTGCTCTGGTCTTTGGCCAGCAAAATGGTCCGGGGCTTAAGTGGTTAACCCGTTCCTGTTGAACCCCTCCCAACCCTTTAATGGTTCTAAAAGCCGGGGAGGCTTTATGAGGACTCCTAAGCTTATTGCTTTATTGTTTGTTTTATCCAATGGAAAAAAAAATTAATTCTGATACTTTATATTAGTTAAAAGAAAAGTACAAAACAGAGTCCAAACGGCTTATACCGTATATACTCGAGTATAAGCCGAGATTTTCAGCCCCTTTTTTTAGGCTGAAAGTGCCCCCCTCGGCTTATACTCGAGTCACCGCCGTCTGCCTACCCGATCAGCGTGTCGTGCAGACAGACGGCGGCCATTCCAGTATTCAAAAGCCGCGCCTCCCTGTCTGTGATAGGCGGAACACTCAATTTCCCAGCAGTCAGTGGTCCGCCTATCACGGACATCCGCTCATCCTCATACTACGGACGAGGATGAGAGGATGTCCGTGATAGGCGGACCACTGACTGCCGGGAAATTGAGTGTTCCGCCTATCACAGACGGAGGCGCGGCTTTTGAACAGTGGAATGGCCGCCGTCTGTCACAGACGAGGAGGAGAGGTGCGGCTTTTGAATGGCATGGCCGCCGTATGTTTTTTATACATGCAGATCAGTGCAAAATGGCACACAGAGGCTGCAGAAGGACACAGAGGCATGCACAGGACACAGGTAGGCTGCAATGGACACAGGGATGGTCACAGGGATGGACACAGGGATGGTCACAGGGATGGACACAGTGATGGACACAGTGATGGACACAGGGATGGTCACAGGGATGGACACAGGGATGGACACAGGGATGGACACAGGGATGGACACAGGGATGGACACAGTGATGGACACAGGGAGGTATACAGCTGCAGATGGGCATTGTTGACCCTCTTTTCCACTCTTTTAAGCTGTAACAGTAGCTGCTGCATGTCTCACCCTCGGCTTATACACGAGTCAATAAGTTTTCCCAGTTTTTTTGTGGTAAATTAGGGGCCTCGGCTTATATTCGAGTCGACCTATACTCGAGTATATACGGTATATAAAAAAAAAAGGAAAAGTTCACATAATAAAAAAAGAAGAAAAAAAAGAAAGAGAAAAGTTCAATATGCCATCACATTACAGATAGAGCATTACAGTTGTGAAGGGGTGCTCCAAATTTAACAAATCACATAAGATGCATACAACATATACAATACGACTTGGTCATTTATAGAAGAAGTGGCATTCCTAGAACAAATGTATCTTGCTCTCCAGTAGTAAGGCATCAAAAGCATCAACAATCATCTGGGAAAGGACTTTACAAATTAATAAATGAACTGTTTTAGGAGTGGATCCTGCCAGTTCAGTTCTCAGTAAACACCTTTCAGTTCTTATTGAGGATGTTTCCAGTTTTTTAAGGATTTTGTTGATAGGTATTTTGAACCCCTTTTAAAGGCCTTATTTTATCTTGCAGGTCCTGCCATGCAGCTGGAAATTGCCGCTGTGTCTGTTTGCCAGACTATTGTTATCTGTACAAGACAAATTCACTGAGATCAAGAATCTGTCTTCAAAGACCCTGCTCTATTGTAACAACTACAGCGGATGTCCTCAGCCTTAAGCTGGGTACACATGGGCCGAACGTCCGTTTAAAAAAAAAAAAAGGGCCAACATTCGCCCAGATATCTCTGATTCAGTTATTCAGACCTTACTCAGAGCAAGGAAGTCCAAGATTTATCATTACATTTGAAAGGCCTTCTTTTCATGGTACGAGGACAGACAGCTGAACCCTGAGAATTCTATCAATAATAGTTTGGCCTTTCTTATTCAGTCTAGTCTTGACCAGCATCTGGCCCTGAGTACCCTTTAAGAGACAGGTGTCTTCCTTATCCATTCTCTTCCAGGAACTTCTTGCTTGCAAACCCTTATCAAGCCTTTTGCTCATAAATCCCCAAATTCAACCTCCTTTGTCACCGTGGGAATCTCAAACTGGCACTCTCTGCCCTTCAGAGGCCCCCACTTGAACCAATTAGAAACATTCCTTTGGAAGACCTCACTGTAAGGTTGCCTTCCCGGTTGCCATTACATCTGTTAGGTGTGTTTCTAAATTCTTTCTTGTGAAGAGCCTTTTCTTGTTTTGCACAAGGACAAGGTGATTTTGATGGTTTTGAAACCTTTTTTTTACCCAGGGTTTGTTTACCTCAAAGAGGACGATCTTCTCTCATTCCTTTGTCCTGCATCAAAACATGAGAAGGAATCTGCCTTACACTGGTTGTGGTCAGGGCTGTTGGAGTCTACTTGGCAGCAAGACTGAATATTTTTTTGTTCTTCCTAGAGATCCTTGTAACAGACATCCTGCTTTCTCCTTCACCATTGCGAGGTGGATCAGACAACTTAAACCCCGTACCCATTGCCATCAGAGCTCATTCCACCAGGGCTATTGGTGCATCTTGGGCTTTCCAGCATCAAGCATCGGTATGCTAAATTTGCAAGGCTGCATGGTTTTCTGAACAAACATTTCTTGCTGGATGTTCAGTCCTCAGCTGATGTAAACTTCAGCCACAAGATGCTTCAAGCTGGTTTCTGAATTTTTGTCCAAGTTCCTAAAACTGTTTTGTGTGTGCCTGTTGGCAGTTCTGTGTTGCTATGTTGTTGCCCACCCCTAAGCTTTATTGCTTGGCTACACCCTAGGGTCTAGTCCCATGTCCTGTACTGTACAATTAAGATAATAGGAATTTTGACTTACATGTAAACTCCTTAACCACTTCCCGCCCAGACTATAGACAATTGACAGCTGGGCGGGTGCTATTCCATCCTGACTGGACGTCATACCACGTCCTGTCAGGAAGTGCCAATCCCGGGGCAGCGCAGCACACGGGACACAGCCAATGACTGACTGATCAGAGTACTGGCTCGCTTCCGGTACCATGTGATCGCTGTGTCACAGCAGGTCACATGACGGTGGTACACAATGGATGGCTTCCTTTCATGCCGATATATTTCTCTGGTCATAGTGTGTTAAAAAAATTGTAAAAATCTAATCTAATTTAAAAAAATTAAAAAAAATTACTTTTTTTTTTTTCCGTAATGTCACTCGGTGTCACTGATCTTCAATTTCCAAAACATTATGACAAAAAATTACAACTTCAAAAAAACGGCCATGCCTCTTACTAAATACCTTGGACTGTCTACTTTCCAAAAAGGGGTAATTTGGGGGGTATTTCTACTGTCCTGGCATTTTAGGGCCTCAATAAATGAGATAGCCCGTCAGTACATCAGGATTGATTCATTTTCAGATATATACCATTTGTGGACTATAACTTTCTTACAGACTAAATAATATACACTGATTTGGGTTATTTTCACCAAAGAAATGTAACAGAATACATTTGGTGCTAAATTTGCGAAGAACAATTATTTGCAAAATTTTATAACAGAAACAAAGAAAAACGTGTTTTGTTTTGTTTTCAATTTTCAGTATTTTTTCTTTTATTTAGCAAAAAATAAAAAATCTAGTGGTGAATAAATACCATGAAAAGAAAGCTCTAGTTGTGTGAATAAAATGATACAATTGTAGCTTGGGTACAGTGTAGCATGACCGTGCAATTGTCATTCAACAGCACTGAAAGCTGGAAATTGGCCAGGGTAGGAACTGTGTAAAAGTCACTGATATTGAAGTGGTTAAAATAGTTCTAAAGGCTAAATGTTTTTTACCTTAATGCATTATTTGCATTAAGGTAAAAAAAAAGCTTTCATGTTCAGTTCCCACCCCTAAATACTTACCTGAGCCTGATTTGAATCCAGCGCTCTGCCCAAGATTAGCACCTCTCTCACCTCTAACAGGATTCAGAGGCAGCAGCGGGCATCATTCGGGGGTGGCTACACTGTTTGTGTGTTTGAATAGACACAGCCCAACTCGGGATCGAGTCTACATGAGTGCCCCCATAGCAAGCGATTTTCTATGGAGGCACTGGGAAGAGGGGAGGAGCCAGGAGTGCCTGTAGGGGACCCCAAAAGATTAGGTTTGGGGCCGTTCTGTGCAAAACGATTGCACAGAGCAGATAAGTGTGACACGTATATTGTTTTTATTAGAAGAAAATCTTTACACATCTTTACAAATCACTTGAACTTGGAGTACAGTACGGGACACAGGCTCCTTTCCTCTGTGTCCTAATCACTCCCTATTGCTTGCTTAAAAAACTGGAGCCTCATGGTGTGGGCGGGGTTTATGGGTACGCTCTAGGGGTTGCGCTAGCAGGTTTTTTTGCCAATACCCAATAAGCTGGAGGGAACTACTATATATCCCATGGTCTAAGAATATGAGACTTTTACTGTAATCTAAGATAAGGAATTTACAGTAGAAGCAAAAAACACCTTTAAGGATAAGTTCACCTTTAAAAAAAATAAAAATAAATGCACATCTTTTTGCAGGTAAAAAATGTACATTTTTTTTTTTTTTTTACTTGGAGCCTGGAAAGCATTGCACCCACGATCAGCAGGTTTCTGGTGCCATGCATGACTCCTCCAGACTCCTCACTTTGTACAGCCAGGCAGATATACTGACAGCAAGAACGATTGAACTACGAGAGAGCTCAACAGCATCATGGTAGTTAATTGAAACTACAAGCCACAAAGGATGTTGGGACTTGTAGTTTCCCATTCACGGAGGACTGTGAATGAATGACGGAGCCCCACCCGGCCACGTTATTTTCAAACAGTGACAGTGGGCGTTCAGAGAAGATGCCTGCCCACTGTCACTGGGGAAAGGGGGAATGGCTGCAGCTGCTGAAACACGTTGTACGGGTACGGGTGGAACATGTAACATGTTCCAAAATGTGAACTTATCCTTGAACCACTTTAAGACCAGGCCTTTTTCTGACATTTGTTGTTTACTAGTAAAAATTTGTATTTTTTGCTAGAAAATGACTTGGAACCCCCCAAACATTTTGTATATATATATATATATATTTTTTTTTTTTTAGCAGAGACCCTAGAGCATGGGTCTTCAAACTATGGCCCTCCAGTTGTTCAGGAACTACAATTCCCATCATGCCTAGTCATGTTTGTGAATGTCAGAGTTTTACAATGCCTCATGGGATGTGTAGTTTTGCAACAGCTGGAGGGCCGTAGTTTGAGGATCCTGCCCTAGAGAATAAAATGGTGGTCATTGCAATATTGTGTGTCACACTGTATTTGCACAGTGGTCTTTCAAATGCAATTTTTTTTTTTTAAATACACTTTAACCACTTCAATACCAGGTACTTCCTGCCCAGGGCAATTTTCAGCTTTTAGCGCTGTCGCACTTTGATAATTGTGCGGTCGTGCTACACTATACCCAGACACAATTTTTATCATTTTCTTCCTACAAATAGAGCTTTATTTTGGTGGTATTTGATCATCACTGGATTTTTTATTTTTTACTAAACAAACGAAAAAAAGACCGAAAGTGTTTCTTCGTTTCGGTTATAACATTTTTCTCCTTCACTGACGGGCACTGATGAGTTGGCACTGATGAGGAGCCACTGATATGTAGAAGTGATGGGCACTGATTGGCACTGACAGGTTGCACTGATGAGGTTTTGACAGGTGTTACTGTAGGGCACTGATTGGCAATGTAATGGGCACTGACTGGCACTGTGGATGGCATTAATTGGCACTTTATTGGGCACTGACAGGCGATCCTGAGGAGGAATTGACTGGCAGCTGATCGGCAACTTTTTGGCAGCTGTGGTGGCACATCTGATAGGGCCGTGCTGATAATCAATGTGCTCCGTGGGCGCGCGCCGGCATGTTATCCTGCTGGACGTCATATGACAGTCAGGATAACAGAACCATTGCCAGCCGCCAATCTGCTATAGGCCTGGGTGGAAGTGGTTAACTAAAAGCCCAAATTTTTTGTAAAGTGCAAAAGATGATATTACGCTGAGTAAATAGATACCTAACATGTCACGCTTCAAAACCGAGCACACTCGTGGAATGGCAACTTAAAACTCTTAAAGAGGAAATAAACCCTGATGAGTTTACTTCCTCTTTCATTCCCTGCAAAGGCAAAGCATAATGGACTACTATGTATCGCATAGTAGTCTATTATGTGTCACTTACCTGACACAGGAGCCTGCGATGTCACCGCTGTCCCCTGTAGTCCGGCGCATCCATCTTCTCGGTGGGGTCTTGCTGCTCCGCCGCTGTCATTCAGCGAATTCGTTGACGATGCCGCGCTCAGTGCGCCTGCGCACCGCTGTCTACGGTACATGCGCCGTAGACAGCGGTGCCTGTCTTTCGGCAAATATCTCCTAAACCGTGTAGGTTTAGGAGATATTTCTGGGACCTACAGGTAAGCCTTAATCTAGGCTTACCTGTAGATCAAAGTGTGTTGTAAGGGTTTACAACCACTTTAATAGCACATCATTGTGAAGTGGAAGGAAAACGATAAATGTTTTTCAAAATCTTTTACAAATAAATATGTGAAAAGTGTGGGGTACAGCTAGCTGCTGCCATAACCCCTGTATTTAAAGTCAAATTAATGACATAGTTACATAAAGACACCAGTCCATCCTGAGTGAGTGTCTAGAATTATCCCTATCCCTGTACATTGCACACTCACATCAGTCCCTACCCTCAAGGAGCCCACAATCCAAGCTCCCCATTCATATACTAGGGCCAATTTTGGACAGAATCCAATTAACCTACCTGCATGTCTTTGGAGTGTGGGAGGAAACCAGAGTACCCGGAGGATACCCGCGCAGGCACAGGGAGAACATGCAAACTCCAGGCAGGTAGTGTCGTGGTTGGGATTCGAACCAGCAACCCTTTTTACTGCTAGGCGAGAGTGCTAACCACTGTGCCACCCACATATATTGGCAGTTGGCAAGTAAGCAGTATTAAACCCAAGTATGATATTGTGCCTGACCAATTCTTAGATGTGTGGGCTGCATTCATTTGCTATTTTAGGCTTGCTTTTTTCTATTTTAATCTGGTGATCCAACCAGCAATTCTGTTGGTTTAAGGCCCGTACACACGATCGGACTTTTTGAAAACAAACCTGCAAATTTGCTATTTTAAGGCAACATCCGACCATGTGTACGTTCCATCGGACAAACTTTTTCGTTTTTCATCTGAATTTTGTTGGATGTGCGAATGGACAAACTTTTCGACAACATAAGTCCGATGGAGGCAAGTTTGATCGTGTGTACAGAAAACTATTGGACTTTACAAACATGCATGCCCAGAACCAATGCAAAAGATCAGACAACAATAAAGAAGTTGACCAAAGGTGGCGGTAAAGAGCAGAAAAACCATGTGATTTGGTGAAAGTTGGCTGAAAAAGTGTATGCAATACAAGTTCAGGGCCAACGCCCTTTGTACAAAAGTCCACGGGAAAGTTTGTACAAAGTCCGATCGTGTGTATGAGGCTTTCCACAGCAAAATGTATCAGTATGTATGGTTGAGACAAATCACTTAGCACTGGCAGGGGTGATTAAAATGATCAGCGTTTGTTTATTGAATTCAAAACCCTTATCCCAGAAGGGAAAAAAACTGTTTGCTGTAATGGATTATAATGTGTGCTGGAGTTTGACTTATTTTTGTTAATGGTAATAAAACTTATATATCTATCACTACCCTTCCCCCAGGCTGACAATGCTGTTGTCTGTTGTGCCTCCTATGCTCACTAATACAGAAGGTGTGTTACTGGTCAGATCACCGGGTGAAACAGAGGGGAAAATAAAACGAAGGCATCCACCACATTTAATAATTGGTAAGCTGCACTATATTACATTTTTGGTTCTGGGTTTATTATCACTGTAATTTCAGCATTCCTATTGATGCCAATGAATTTACACTAAAATTTACTATTTATAGCAATTTACACTGTTATACAAACTGTACAGTCACTACTTTACATTGTAGCAAAGTGTCATTTCTTCAGTATTGTCACATGAAAAGATATAATAAAATATTTACAAAAATGTGAGGGGTGTACTCACTTTTGTGAGATACTGTAAATCGATTTAATGACCTTAGCGACTATTAGTGGCTCGCAGTATTAGTCGCAGTACAAGTTCACTTTAAAATTCAGAAGGGAAAACAGTCAATTTTACATAAGGCTGCTAAATTAGTCACAGCAATAATCTTTTACCGGCCCCAGCTGGCTATTGAGCCACAGTGTTTCTGAGTCCATAGGAGGTCTATTGAGATTTTCTGTGGGACGCTTGATTCCATTTGGGAATGAAAGGAATAAAGTTCTATTTAGCATTTGCAAATTCGTCATGTAGTTCCCCAGTATTGTAATGAGTCAACAATGTTACCAAAATCTGAACATGGTAACCTAGTCCAAAATTAAAAAAGAAAAAACTTAAAGATGCAAAAATGTATAGAGCTTTTACAGGAGTCTTTGCAAATAGGGTTTGCACTGGCCTTATAATTTAAGTAGTATAAAATCCTCAGCGTTTTTTTGAGTCTAACCCATTGAAAACAATAAAATTAACATTCCCCAAGTAAACTATTTGTTAAAGTGGTTGTAAACCCTTACAACCAACTTTGACCTACAGGTAAGCCTAGATTCAGGCCGCGTACACACGGGCGGATTGTCTGCCCAACTAAGTTCGGCAGACAATCCGACAGACAGTCCGTTCAAAATTAGCATGAACGGACTTGACCACACACGATGAGCAGACAGTCCGCTGAAAGCGTGCGTGATGACGTGTACAGCACGTACGACGGGACTAGAAAAACGACGTCCTATACACTGCAATGCAACCTTCGGCCGTGTAAATCCTTTCTGAGCATGCGCCATACTTAGTCCGTCCAACTTGCCTACACACGAGCGGACTGTCCGCTGAAACCAAGTTTGGACGGACAAAACCAAGTTTGAACGGACTGTATTACGGAAATTCCGTAAGACTTTGTTCGTCAGACTGTCCGCTGGAAAAGTCCGCTGAAGCCCACACACGAGCGGATTGTCCGCTGAAACACTGTTCAGCGGACTAAGTTGGACAGACAATCCGCCCGTGTGTATGCGGCCTAAGGCTTACCTGTAGGTCCAAGAAATATCTCCTAAACCTACACGGTTTAGGAGATATTTGCTGAAAGACAGGCACCGCTGTCTACGGCGCATGCAGATTTAATGGTGCTGGCTCCTGCTTAAGACATGTGCACTGCCGAAGAATTTGTTTCATTCTTTTTTTTTTTTTTTTCGGAAATTTGAAAATACGAAATTAATAAAGGAAAATCTGAAAATTCTAAGTAATAACTAACTAGTTAATAATAACTAACTATTAACTACTTCAGCCCCGGAAGAATTTCCCCCCTTCCGGACCAGAGGACTTTTTTCAATACAGCACTATGTCTCTTTAACTGACAATTGCGCGGTCGTGCAACGTGGCACCCAAACAAAATTGGCGTTCTCTTTTTCCCACAAATAGAGCTTTCTTTTGGTGGTATTTGGTCACCTCTGTGGTTTTTATTTTTTGCACTATAAACAAAAAAAGAGGGACAATTTTGAAAAAAACGCATTATTTTTTACTTTTTGCTATAATAAATATCCCCCGAAAATATATAAAAAAACATTTTTTTTCCTCAGTTTAGGCCGATACGTATTCTTCTACACATTTTTGGTAAAAAAAATCTCAATAAGCGATTATTGATTGGTTTGCGCAAAATTTATAGCGTTTACAAAATAGGGGATAGGGGATCAGCAATTTTTATTGTGACTGCGACATTATGGCGGACACATCAGACATTTTTGACACATTTTTGGGACCATTGCCATTTATACAGCAATCAGTGCTATACAAATGCATCGATTCCTGTGTAAATGACACTGGAAGGGAAGGGGTTAACTAAGGGGTGGCAGTGTAGGGGTTAGGTGTGTCCTAGGGGCGTGTTACTAACTGTGGGGGGCGTGGCTGTGTGTTAGAGAACACTGATCTCTGCTCCAATCACAGGGAGCAGAGATCAGTGTCACTTGTTGCTAGGCAGAACGGGGAGATGCTGTTTACTTACGCATCTCCCCGTTCAGCCTCCCCGTGAGACGATCGCTGGTATCCCCGCGGCAATTGAGTCTGCAGGACCCGTGACCTGACTCATGGGGGTCCCGACCAGCGACGCGCACGCGCGATGGCAGCTTTTCAATTTAAAATGGACGTACCTGTACACCAATTTGCCTGTCCGTGCCATTCTGCCGACGTACATCGTCGTGCGCTGGTCGGGAAGTGGTTAAGGTGCTTCACTAATACAAAGCCAGTTCACCCCGATGGAGCATGTGGCTGGGGATTCAGATTTTACTGCTCCCTCCCCCATCCTGGCACCCAAGGGTGGCTGACGCCCTGCCAGCCAGCATGGTCTGGAGATGGAGTCCCCGTCCCCAGGTGAGAAGGGGTACCTGTCCCCAGGTGAGGAGGAGTCCCTGTCCCTAAGGATGATGGGGTCCCCCCTATTGCAGTGTCCTCTGTACCCCTATAGCAGTGTTCTCTGTCTACCTTTACATCACTCCCATAATGTCCTCTGCTCTCTCCCCTATAGCAAATTCCCTGTGCCCCCAAAGCAGTGTCCTCTGTCCCCTGCACCCCCCCCCCATAGTGTCCAGCAATCAGAGCAGAGATCAGTATCACAGAGCTAGATGGGAGCAGGAACCATTGGAATTAACTTTTCACATCAACAGGCTGGTGATTGGTTGCTAGGATTGCTTGGCAACCGGTCACCTGCTGTGTATAGAAAAAAAGTTAACTCCAGCGGTTCCCACCCCCATCCAGCTCTGGGATACTAGCCGCTCGCCGCTGTCCAATAAAGAGGACAGGGGCGAACATGTCCGCAGGCTGGGTGCCTGTGAATTAATCAGCGGTGGCGGGGCCAGGTGCGACCCTTGGGCCGAGGGTTGCCGACCCTGGTATACAGCTTCCTCCAGTCTGGAATCGGGTATTATAGCCTAATATTGCACCCAAGGATTAGACGGCACTAGCTTAGGTGCAAACTGGAACTGACTTTATTGTAAATTCACACAGAATATATACTACACAAAATCAGGTAGGAGCTTGATCACATTACCCTAAACAATGCAAGCTGTAACCAGTAATATCAGTGCATCTAATTTTAACAGTAATCTAATTAAATAAACATATAAACATCCCACAATAGGTCAGTAAAGTGGGCACAATGCTGGTCACACCTCCAAGAGGAATAGCACACAGACAGAAACAATAGGTGAATCAATTAACAATGGGGATTCACGCCTAGGAGGCCACTATGGGGAAATTATACCATGAGAGAAAGACACCTTAGTAAACAGATTAGAGCAGGGTACCCCAGCATCAGGTTGTTTTGAGCTGATTACTAAGTGGCTAGAAACCCTATTTTTAAAGTTTATGCTTACCTGTAGCTAACCAGGATATCTCCTAAACCTGCACAGTTTAGGAGATATACCCTGTCCCTTGCATGTACCAATGACATTGGCACATGTGCACTAGAGCAAACTGACGCAATGGCACCTATGTGCCGCTGCATCAGTCTGCGTGGCGTTACTGGCGTCTCCCGCGCGCATGCGTCATCAAGGCTGTGGCCAATCACAGCGCCGGAGCCGCAATACCCGGAAGTAACTCCAGGATGGCATGTCGGCGGCCGGAGGGAAAGATGATGGTGGCTTCGGGGGCTTCAATCTGAGGTTTATAATACATAATGAGCTAGTATGCTAGTATGCTTTTGTCTTGCAGGTTGTCTTTTTTTTTTCAGATGAACTGTCGTGATCGGCTCTCGAAAGTTGTGTATTTTCGTCCGATTTTCGGATCGTGTGCAGGGAAAGCCAGAACAGAGGTATTTGCATGTAGCAATACTTTGTGTTATCTTCCTGGAGTCCATTTTTATGTGGAAGTTTCAGTCAGTTGCTCAAACAAGCAGATTCTCCCATTCATTGTTCGTGTATTTGAAAACGAGAAGTGAACCTGGCGTTGGGGACAGCTCAGCCCTTTCAGACACGTTCTGGATCCCACCTCCTGCTGCCGATGCAGTCCAAGCAGTACATCACCGTGGAAACCTTCTTAAACGCACAGTACCCCTTTAAGTCAGCATTTGTGAGTCAGTGATTTTGCACTTAAGTGAGAGCCACTTCAGTGTTTGTGTGAAATACAGATAAGTTCTCCTAATGGGAACGGTTTCCCGCTAAACTAACTACAGTGTTCAGCTGCAACTGGCAGAGAAGGAAAAAATAGCAAGCGCGACTCTCTTGTTCCCACACATTCTGTCCCATCACCACTCAAAGGTCACCGCCAGCTCAGCACAATAACTTCAAGGCGCTCAATTATTATTCAAATACGCCTTGGTATGCTGTGAGGGCTTCAGCAGAGAATTAGCTCCCTAAATCCCCCACCCTTTATCAGACGGCACACTCTAGTACAGGCCTCTGTAGTAAACATCACATAGGGCCTAAACAAAATTGATGTCCCTTTTTCCCCAAAAATAGAGCTTTCCTTTGGGTGGTATTTGATAACCCCTGCGCTTTTTATTTTTTGCGCTATAAACAAAAAAAAAGAGCGTCGATTTTGAAAAAAAGCTAAATTGCTATAATAAATATTCCCCAAAAATATATAAAAAAAAATGTTTTTTCCTCAGTTTAGGTCGATATGTATTCTACATATTTTTTGTAAAAAAAAAACAAAAAAAACGCAATAAGCGTATATTTATTGGTTTTTGCGCAAAAGTTATAGCATCTACAAAATAGGGGATAGTTTTATGGCATTTTTATTATTAATTTTATTTTATTGGTAATGGCGGCAATCAGCGATTTTTATCATGACTGTGACATTATGGCGGACACATCGGAGACTTTTGACACTATTTTGGGATAAAAATGCACTGATTACTGTGTAAATGACACTGGCAGGGAATGGGTTAAACGCTAGGGGGCGATCAAGGGGTTAAGTGTGTCCTAGTGTGATTCTAACTGTGGGGGGGATGAGCTTCAATTCACATGACAGAGATCACTGCTCCCAATGACAGGGAGCAGTTATCTCTGTCATGTCACAAGGCAGACCAGGGAAATGCCTTGTTTACATAGGCATCTACCTGTTCTGCGGCTCCGTGACACGTTCGCTGGGAGACCCGCAGGCACGGTCACGCTGTACGCGCCTGTGGCAACCCTAACGCTAACCCCGCCAATTAAAGGGGATGTACAGGTACTCCCATTTGCCCACCGCTGCCATTGTGCCGACGTATATTGGCGTGTGGCGCTCAGCAAGTGGTTAGAGTAGCATTGATTTTGAATATAAAAGGCAGCAGTCAACAATAATAGTGTTTTATAAAAAAAATACTTTTTGTACTACTTATTGGCAACTTTTTAGGCTTACAAAAGTGAGATCACAATGAGAAAAAGATCAAAATGGAGAGTGTTGTCCTTTTCTTTTTTAACATATTTGGACAGGCAAACTGTAGATCTTCATTCAAACAGTGTCTAGAGATTAAGGTAAAATATTTGAACAAATTACACATTGAGGTTTATTTACTAAAGACAAACAGACTGTTCACCTTGAAAGGGAACTTTTTCCCAGAGCTTAGTGAATGAGACTTCCATCATCCAATCATGTGCAGGCAACATATGATTTGGTATTCTTTGCAAGGTGAAATTTCACCACACTAACTAAGCTCTAGGAAAAATTCCCTTGGAAAGTGAACAGCCTGCTTACCTTTAGTAAATTAACCCGTAATAACTTACTTGATTACATTCCAGAAATGTAACACTCCCATTGGTTGTGCTCTCAACCAAACTGTCAAAACATCCAATGGCTGGTGTCTAAACTGATCACATGTGCAGCATCATGGCAGTTGTAGATTAAACAGAGGCAAAGATGGAAGCTTCCTTGGCTGAAAACGATACGGGGGTTTAAGTTCATTTTTTTCCTTCATTAAGTGCCTAGTAAGCAAGTGGTTAATATACACACAGCACCTCATATTGACAGAAACACAGAATTGTTGACATTTTTGCAGATTTATTAAAAAAGAAAAACTGAAATATCACATGGTCCTAAGTATTTAGACGCTTTTTTTACTAGAAGCCCCCTTTTGATCTAATACAGCCATGAGTCTTTTTGGGAAAGATACAAATTTTTCACACCTGGATTTGGGGATCCTCTGCCATTCCTCCTTGCAGATCCTCTCCAGTTCTGTCAGGTTGGATGGTAAACATTGATGGACAGCCATTTTTAGGTCTCCCCAGAGATGCTCAATTGGGTTTATGTCAAGGCTCTGGCTGGGCCATTCAAGAACAGTCACGGAGTTGTTGTGAAGCCAATCCTTTGTTATTTTAGCTGTGTGCTTAGGGTCATTGTCTTGTTGGAAGGTAAACCTTGGGCCCAGTCGGAGGTCCTGAGCACTCTGGAGAAAGTTTTCGTCCAGGATATCCCTGTACTTGGCCGCATTCATCTTTCCCTCGATTGCAACCAGTCCAACCAATGCATTTCAACTACGGAGTCGTCATCTGGGGAGATGACAACTCCCTAGTCGAAACTCGTTGGGGTGACTCCTTTGCTGACATTGTTTATATTTATGTATATGCCGTTACATACCTTCAAAATGTGAGTGTTTTTATTCACCTTTTTATTGAAACCTTTTTGTATGACAGCATCATGCTATGTGAGATTTTTATTTCCATGGTTTCATGCACAATATTACCACTACATCTCATTGGATAATAAAGATTTTTCGCCAATTGTCGGTGTGGTGTGAGCTGAGATTGACCATCTGCATTCATGGGGCCGATCCTTGATTATAAGCCTTTATGACTTGGGAGGCATATGCCTAGCTAAGTCCCCGATTTCCGGTAAGCCTCCTCCATTCTCATGGTGGTGGTGGTGTCGCACTTGGAAAGAGCACATCTGTCACGTACCTAGTAGTTGAGCCTGGAATGCAGGGATCGGCCCCTCGTATCCCCCTGGCTAATGAACCCCTGGAGATGAGGACAGGTATTCAAAAGTTCAGGGGGCACAAGTGCCTGGCAGATGGAGACTGGTCCAGATGAACAGCTGGGCACCGACAGCGAGTAGGTAGAGCTGGTAGGACTGATCTGTAGCAGGCAGGCACCAGTGGATGGACTGCTGGGCAGGTGGTCGTCAGGAGGCACCAGGAACCCAATGGGTAAGCAGAAACAGGAGTATCGGGTACAGGCCGGGTCAGCAGGAATCGGTCAGCAAGGTACAAGGGATGAGGCAGAGACGTGGTCAGACAAGCAGAGGTCGTAGGCAGGCAGCAATGGATCGGAGTCAAGGAACAAGCTGGATATCAGGAAACCAGGGTAACGGGTACAGATTCAGATAGCAAGATCACGGACACGCTGTAGACTGGACAGCACGGGTGGAAGGGAGCCAGTGACTAAAGAAGGCCTTAGGGCGCCAAACAGACGTACGACGGGTCAGCGCGTCCTCGCAAGGGAACGTGCTCCCGTTCGTGACCCACGTGCGCGTGCGCGTTCGTTCGTGTTGACGTGAGTGCGTTCGTTGGCTTTAGCGCGCGTCAAAGGGAAACGACGGGCTCTCCACGACGGGTCTCTATGGGTAAGTCTCTTGCATACGACCGGGGTGCCCGAGCGGTCGTGACATTGCCCCCCCCAAGGGGCAGCCTCCGGATGCCTAACCGAGCCAACTTGTTCGGGTAGGCCTTCTTGAAGGCACGGATGAGTCTCTTGGCGTGGATGTTGGCTTCTGGCTCCCATGAGTTTTCCTCAGGTCCGTACCCCTTCCACTTGACCAAGAATTGAATCTGGTTCTGTCTCTTTCTACAGTCCAGAATGGCCTCCACTTCAAACTCGATCTCCCCATTGACCAACACGGGTTCCGGAGGGCTGGAGATTCTGTCAGTGAAGGGGTCCATGACTATGGGTTTGAGGAGTGACACATGAAAAACTGGATGGATTCGGAAGGATCCAGGAAGTTTGAGTTCAAACGCAACATCGTTTAGTTTCCTCTTGATCGGGAAAGGACCTATGAATCTTGGGCCCAACTTCTTAGAAGGGCAGGAGAGCTTAAGATTCAGGGTAGACAGCCAGACCCGATCCCCAACCTTAAGATCCAGTTCCCCTCTCCTCTTTCGGTCGAAGACTTCTTTACTGTGCTCCTGTGATCTGGCCAGAGTTTCCTGCAGGAGCTTGTTGTTTTCTTCAAAGAAATTCAGGTTCTTTTGAACCGCTGGTACTGAGCACTCAGGAAGGTCGCCAGACAGGAACAACGGGTGGAATCCAAAGTTCGCATAGAAAGGGGATTGCTTGGTGGCCGAGTGGACAGTATTATTGTACGCAAACTCCGCCATTGGTAAAAGAGAGGCCCAGTCGTCTTGAGAGAAGGACGAAAAACAACGAAGGTATTGTTCCAGTGTTTGATTCGTCCTTTCGGTCTGGCCGTTGGTCTGCGGATGGTAGGCTGAGGATAGGCGAAGGTCAATCTTCAATGCTTCGCAGAGTGCCCTCCAAAACCTTGAGGTGAACTGCACCCCCCTATCGGATGTGATGTTGGCAGGGATGCCATGAAGCCTCACAATTTCCTTTATAAAGATGTTAGCTGTCTCCGTGGCTGAAGGGGTGCCCTTCATGGGCAAGAAGTGTGCCATCTTGGTGAGTCGGTCAACTACGACGAAAATCGTGGAGTGATCTTCGGAAGGGGGGAGTTCAACGATGAAATCCATGGAGATCATCCTCCACGGTCTGTCAGGAACGGGTAGTGGTCTTAGTAGACCCCAGGCTTTTAACTTGTCGCTTTTACTTCGGATGCAGGTGGTGCAAGCTTGTACGTAATTCTTGCAATCGTCCTTCATCCGTGGCCACCAGAAGGTGCGCCTGAGTAATTCCAGGGTCTTGAGTATCCCAAAGTGGCCAGCCAAGGGGTGGTCATGACAGGAGGCCAGAACCAGAGTCCGAGCTGCCTGGGGGACGAAAATCCTGTTCTCGTACCATAGAAGGCCATCACTGGAGGATAACGGGGTACCGGATGGAGGTATAGCGCCTATGGACGCCTGCTTAAGCTGAGACATCACATCTCCCTGGAGAAGAAGGAAGTTCCCAGCAGAGAGGATGGTATCAGTAGGTGGCAAGTTCTCCGGCTGACTGAACATGCGGGATAAAGCGTCCGGCTTGGTATTTTTGGATCCGGGACGGTAGGTGATATGGAATACAAATCTTGAGAAGAAGAGTGCCCACCTGGCCTGACGAGGCTTAAGTCTCTTAGCTGTCTTCAGGTACTCTAAATTTTTGTGGTCTGTATAGACCAAGATTGGGTGGGTAGCCCCTTCCAGCAAGTAGCGCCACTCTTCAAGTGCGGACTTGATGGCTAATAACTCACGGTCTCCGACGTCATAATTTCTTTCGGCCTCTGATAGCTTGCGGGAGAAGAAGGCGACCGGATGGAGTAAGGACTTGGGTCCCTGTCTCTGGGAGAGTATTGCTCCGACTGCTATTTCTGAAGCGTCAACTTCAAGGGTATATGGTAGAGCAGAATCGGGGTGTTTCAGGACCGAGGCTGAGACAAATAGATTCTTCAGGGACTGGAAGGCCTTTTGTGCTTCAGGAGTCCAATGAAACCTTCGGTTCTGTTTGGTCAGTTCGGTAATGGGAGCGATAATAGCAGAAAAACCCTTTATGAACTTGCGGTAAAAGTTAGCAAAGCCCACAAATCGCTGGACTCCCTTTCTATCTGAGGGAGCAGGCCAATCTTGGATTGCTGAGACCTTCTGTGGATCCATCTCTACTCCTCTTACCGAGATGACCAAGCCGAGGAACTGGATGCTCTGCTGTTCAAAAATACACTTTTCAGGTTTGGCGTACAAGCCGTGGAGACGGAGACGGGTCAGTACCTTCTTCACGTGTTCCCGATGAATGGCTAGGGTGGAAGAGAAAATTAAAATATCATCCAGGTAAATAATTACAAACAAATCTAGATAGTCCCTAAAAATGTCGTTAACAAAGTGCTGGAAAGTGGCCGGGGCATTACACAATCCAAATGGCATCACTAAGTATTCGTAATGCCCGAAGCGGGTGCGGAAGGCAGTTTTCCACTCGTCACCTCTCCTGATACGTACGAGGTTATAGGCGCCCCGAAGATCCAACTTAGAAAAGAACTTAGCGGACCCCAGTCTTTGAAAAAGTTCAGGTACCAGCGGCAGGGGGTAACGATTTTTAATGGTGATTTTATTCAGGGCCCGATAGTCCACACATGGGCGTAAGGAGTGGTCCTTTTTTTCTACAAAGAAAATTCCAGCGCCCGCCGGGGAGGTGGAGGGCCGAATAAATCCCTTTGCTAGACTGTCATCTAGATATGACTTCAGGGCACTCAGTTCGGACTCGGAAAGAGGGAAGATCCTTCCAAAGGGAATTTCTGCCCCCGGGAGCAGTTCTATTGGGCAGTCATATGACCTATGGGGAGGAAGGGTCTCTGCCCCCTTTTTACTGAAGACATCTAAGAAGGCGTGATACTCCTTGGGTACCGCTTGTCGGGTTTCGTCATCGGATTCTGAACAGAGAAGAACCGAGGAGTCCCCGTCGGGGTTCCGGCAGCAATGCTGGAGGCAGTAATCCGAAGGAAATTCGATGGTTCCGGTGATCCAATCAATCCACGGGTTGTGTGCCTTCAGCCAAGGCATACCAAGGATGATTGGGAACAGGGGAGACTGAATGACGTCCAGGCACAAGAGTTCTCGGTGAGTTCCGGCAATGACAGCGGGTAGGGGGCTAGTCTCCTGAATCACTGGTCCTGATCCTAAGGTAGACCCGTCAGCTAGGTATACCGAGAGCCCCTTCTCTCTTGGTCTGAGGGGAATGCTATTTCTTCGGGCGAAGGACGAGTCGACGAAGCCACTGCAAGCCCCGGAATCAATAACCGCGTGGGTTTGGATAGTCCTTCCTGGGAGCTGCAAAAGGACAGGAACAGCCAGATGAGAAGGGTTATCAGTCAACACAGATGAGGGGATAGGTGGAACAAGGAGGCACTTACGTATCTTAGCTGGACAGGAACGAACAAAGTGCCCTGGCTCTCCGCAGTACAGACAAAGGTTGTTGACCCGGCGACGTTGGCGTTCTTCTGGGGTCAGAGACGGGCAAAGTAACCCCAGCTGCATGGGTTCCGGGGTGTCCAATGTGGATGCGGGTGGAGCAGGAGGAGTTGGGTGACTAGGCACCCGTGGTAGCATCCAGATTGGACGAGTAGCTGCGGAAGAACGTTCCTGGCGGCGTTCCCTCAAACGCCTGTCGATTTGGATGGAGGTGTCTATCAGGGCTTCTAATGTCTCGGGGATGCCCACATGGGCCAACTCATCTTTCAGGGCCTCGGAGAGACCCAAGCGGAACTGATAGCGCAGGGCCGCGTTGTTCCATTCTGTGTCCGCGCTCCATCGCCGGAATTCTGATACATAGTCCTCCACAGGTCTACGACCTTGTTGCAGGGCACGTAGGGCTGCTTCTGCGGTTGCTGCGAGTTGGGGATCCTCGTAGAGTCTGGACATTGCCTGAAAGAAGGTATCCACAGAGTCTAGAGATGGGTCTTTCCGCTCCAACAGACGGTGTGCCCAGGCCTGAGGTTCATCTGTCAACAAAGAGATGATGAATCCCACCTTCGTTGCTTCAAGGGAGAAGGTCCGGGGTTGCAAAGCAAAGTAAAGTTCGCATGAGTTGCGGAAGGCCCTGAACTTGTTTCGGTCTCCCGAGAATCGTTCCGGGGTTGGAACCCTAGGTTCAGGTGGCAGCATGACTACTGAAGGTGGGGCATGAACCCCTGGAGCGGCTGGTGCTGAAGCAGATAGTGCCTGAACTTGTTCCTCCAGTCTTCCGTAGCCCTCCTGCAAACTCTTAACTGCTTGAGTAAGGCCGGCCAGATGATGGCAGAGCTCGTCCATGGGGGAGGCTCCCTGCACAGGCTCGGACATGGCTGTCCAGTACTGTCACGTACCTAGTAGTTGAGCCTGGAATGCAGGGATCGGCCCCTCGTATCCCCCTGGCTAATGAACCCCTGGAGATGAGGACAGGTATTCAAAAGTTCAGGGGGCACAAGTGCCTGGCAGATGGAGACTGGTCCAGATGAACAGCTGGGCACCGACAGCGAGTAGGTAGAGCTGGTAGGACTGATCTGTAGCAGGCAGGCACCAGTGGATGGACTGCTGGGCAGGTGGTCGTCAGGAGGCACCAGGAACCCAATGGGTAAGCAGAAACAGGAGTATCGGGTACAGGCCGGGTCAGCAGGAATCGGTCAGCAAGGTACAAGGGATGAGGCAGAGACGTGGTCAGACAAGCAGAGGTCGTAGGCAGGCAGCAATGGATCGGAGTCAAGGAACAAGCTGGATATCAGGAAACCAGGGTAACGGGTACAGATTCAGATAGCAAGATCACGGACACGCTGTAGACTGGACAGCACGGGTGGAAGGGAGCCAGTGACTAAAGAAGGCCTTAGGGCGCCAAACAGACGTACGACGGGTCAGCGCGTCCTCGCAAGGGAACGTGCTCCCGTTCGTGACCCACGTGCGCGTTCGTTCGTGTTGACGCGAGTGCGTTCGTTGGCTTTAGCGCGCGTCAAAGGGAAACGACGGGCTCTCCACGACGGGTCTCTATGGGTAAGTCTCTTGCATACGACCGGGGTGCCCGAGCGGTCGTGACAACATCTTTGGAAGTTTATATTCTAATCAGGCTCTGATTTTCACCCCTTTGAGGATTATAATGGTATTTTGCACTTTAAAGAGTGAACACTGATCGTATCCCTTTACCAGATATTGTTTTGATCACTTGCACTCTGAGTGACTACTGACCATATTTCTTCTCTGGACTTTGTCTGGATCACCATATTTTTGTTTATTGTATTTGAATTAGATTTATATTCATATGCATTTTCTGTTTTTGGATATATATTACATGTATATTTATTGTTTAAGCACTTTGGTATAGCGCTACACATTTTTCCCTTTAAACTTGTATGTGTTTTGTCTAGAGCTGTGTTAGCAGCTCAAATCAAAGTTCATTCACAGAGCAGTATACACCTGTTGATTTATTCACCACTGTATTTGTTTCTCGCCTTATGGCAAGCCCCTCTTTTAGGCTGAAATACATTTGAGGCACTCCTGTCCTGGAGCAGTCCACAAGCTGTTCCTCTGTCTCCTCTTGTGGCATGGGGATGGGCATTTCCTGTTTTTTTACTGCAACTTGGTACCAATAGGATCCCCTGAGGAAGCTATAAGCGAAATGCGTAGTGATCCCTCAGTACATCCCTCAGTACCTTCTGCATATACCAGTTACAGAGTCCACCATATCTATGGGCATACCTACAGGGTTTCTCATGTGTTCACAGGTTTTTTACCTAGGTGGGACAATACTACATATTTATTTTTAAATTTTTGGATTTTAATATGTTTTTATGATGATGTTAAATAAATTTGGATTTTTATTTAATTGAGTCTTCTCTTTTTCATTTTTGGGTCTACCAGCGGCTACCAATTTAAAGTCCATGTTTATCCTTGGGTTTTCTTCTTGAGTGCTCAGTTTTTATTCTGTCATTATGAAAAACCGGTGGGCTGTTTTTCCAAAACTTGTTAAAACACAATAAACACTATAAAAACCAATTATATGTATAAAAAACAAACAAAAAAAAAACAGAAAAGTGGGTGGACAGTTGTGCAGAATGCTTACAATAAATACTTTCTGCTTAAGGGGGCTATACCAGCTTCTGAGGCCAAGGATGTACTTACTTTTTCCACAGTACACCCATTACATCTATTAATATTTTTGTTGAAAAAAAAACACAATTGAATTTGTTTTATTTTCTGGTTCAATAATTTTTACTGGGTTTTCAAGACAGAACTAAATGAGCACCAATTTTGCCCATACAGGGGCTAAGGAAGAAACATTCCATAGTACGAAACACTGCAATGCCCCAAGTAAGGCCAGAACAACAAGCAAATGGGAAGACCTAGTAACGCGAACCTATAAATACCAAAGGATAGGTTTCTCATCTGTGGTACAACCCAAAACAGGAAAAATAAGAAAAGGGAAAGGAACAGGGGGATAGAGGCCCCAGGGGTAAAAGAAAGAAAGGAGACAAGAATGTGGAAATTTTTCCTTTCAACCTTATGTATCTATAGATTCATATATATCTATTGTCTTTATTGGTAGGCACTGTTTGAAGATTTAAAGTCATTGTAAAGTCTTGTTTTTCTTTTTTGCTTAAAATAACAATCATGCCATACTTACCTGCTCTGTGCAGTTGGTTTTACGCAGAGCAGCCCATATCCTCCTCTTCTCGGGTCCCTCTTTGGTGCTCCTGGTCCCTCCCTCCCTTTGAGTGCCCCAACAGCAAGCAGCTTGCTATGGGGCACCCGAGCCGAGCTGCAGCTCCATGGGTCCATTCAGACTTTAAGCTGCGGTTTGGCCCCGCCCCCTCTCTCTCCTCATTGGCTAACTGACTTTAATTAACAGCAGCGGGATCCAATGGCGGCACTGCTGTGTCTCAGCTAATAAGAGGGGAGTCCCGGACGGCCCAGGCAGTCGTGGACATTGCTGGATAGAGGGGGGCTGCTGCACACAGAAGACTTTTTACGTTCATGCATAGGATGTATAGCGATACCCTCACTTAAGAGGGCCGCAAGTTTGGTTTGGGCCCTGAGCACAGCTCCGCCAACCCCCCCAGCAATCTGCTCTACCCACTCTGGCACAGTTAGTATCTAGCAATACACATTAAATCGCTTATACTCTAAATATGTGTGTGTGCGTGGGTGGATAACTCAAGCTCATAGACAATCTTTGAAAGTATATATAACTGACTTTACTTGTTGTTTTTATAAAAGGAATAACATGAATCGAACATTTGGTTTGCAACACATAAGCAGGTCCCTGCAGTAACCAGTAATAAAGATAAACAGAGTAATCAGCATAATAAAGTATTGCTATGCAACTCTAGCGCTGCCCTTTTTCAGCTACTTCCCCGCATGGGTAAACTAACACCCAGCACTATCTACCTATGCAGTCAGGCCTGACTGATCTAGATGGAAGTCCAGTGAAACAATATTCGCTAGCAATCTTTCGGTGGTGCACTTGAAGAACAACTTTGTAATCCAAACGAATAATAAAGATAAAAGTATCTGTCTTTAAACAGCTCTCACCACCCGGACAAGTCCAAGTCCGTTTCCTCCGCCGATTCGTCTAGGAACAGGAATCCACCGACCTCCGAGTCTTCAATCCTTCTGGTGTACTGCAGCAAGGATGAGAAAATGTCTCTCAGGTGCAGCTAGGCTGGCAGAGGGCTCTTTTGCCTCCAGCAGTTCAGCACAGACCTCCTCTTGCTAGGAGAGGGGGGGGTGTCCAAAAAGAGCGAACTAGGCCTCTCCCCCTCCTTATATGCCCTCCCCCATGAGTCTCTGGGGCATAACTCCAAACATCCTGGGAACCAGCGGGGTTCTGGGAACAGTAGTTTTATAGTCCTTAAAGAGACCCCGCTACAGATGCATGAAGATAAAAAAGAAAAACTTCTGCCTTTACAACTCCTTTAATGTTTGCCTGTTCAAATATGTTTTAAAAGTCAACAATTTATATTGCTTTTTCGCATGACTGTATGATGAAACACACAGCCTTCCCTGTTCAGAAGTTCTTGGGGGTTCAGTGACCATTCACCAGACTGAACACTTTTATGTTAGGGGGCTTGTGACATCACCCCCCCCCCCCAGCCCCAAATTTAGAGCGGTGGGGATGTTGCCATGGGGGGCAGTGGAAGTACATTGCTTTATAGCATAAAAGCTTGGGGGTGGGGCACAGGATGAAGGGGGTGCTGTTATGTGGCCCTAATTAGTTGAAGTGATGGTGTCTTTTAGCCAACCATATATATCATCTGCATATGTCATCTGTCCCAACTTTGAAAACAAACGTAGTTCTTGGGGAGAAGAAGCCTTCTTGTTGAGAATATGCAGGAGGGAAATGTCGCAGTCCGAGTGTCAGCATACTTCATAAGAAATAGTAGTGATTAGACAAGGTTTTCTAATTGCTAAATCCCTCGAGACCATAAACTGCCCTATGGATAGAAGATTGTTGCTGGATTACACAATGTATCTCATGTTTATGGACATCTCTAGATTCCATGCTATATATTCCATTGTTAGGGACGAGATTGACCAATAAAACCTTGTTTACGATGGGCATTAATACTGTTCTTCCTTTTGTTCAAATGTCCATAACCTAGCTGTAGCTTATACTTGCTATTTTAACAGTTCTTATCCTGTTTCACACCATTTGCTCACACACGGCATGCAAAATCTTGTGTTATCACAATTAAAGATGGACTGTATATAAAAGAATTAGGATTACCCAATACGCATAGATTGTAATGTGCAGTTAGATGGTAAGCCCCAAAAAACACACAAAAAACACAGGTAGACTTGTGTGATACTAAAGTCTGATCTTATACATAGCTCCCAACTGTCCCTGATTTGGAGCAATGTCCCTCTGTCCCTCTTTCCTCCTCATTTGTCCCTCATTTTGGTCTGATCTATATATAGATGTATATAAAATGCATTTTTTAATCTATAAAAAAGTGTTTCCCAGTGCTAAACCTTTCATCTGATTTCTAAATTGCTGCATCTGTACATGTCAAACCCAATATAAAGGAATGGTGTTGGTAAAAAAAAAAGCACTTGTGGGTTTAACTAGTCTTTTTTATGTCTAATTCTCCTTTAAGAGGATGTGGCAAGGGGTGCGTCCTATGCCTACATACTTTTGCTAATAGGCGTCACTTATTCCCATATCAAAAAGTTGGAAGGTATGCAGTATAAAGTGTGCAATGTTTTTAATCTCTTTCTACACAGTTGTCATAAAACAGAGTGTGTAATCTAAGCATCGTGGCTGCCACTCCATTAGGGGCATTTCAATGGGGGGGGGGGGTTAAGCACATGATTAGAGCCTAAGGCTCTAATTGGCTTAAAAAAAGGGTGGTCTCGGGGAGCAGAGCACTGCGCCCTGGGCCCACCCAATTGTATGACAATAGCGAAATAATATTTACTATTGTCTTCCTGATTCTCTTCCTGGCCAATCAGGAATGAGACCTGATTGGCCAAGAGGAAAAGTGACCGTATTGGCTGCCAAGGGGGAGACGCAGGGAGTAGACGCCAAGCAGGGGACACCGAGGAGGAGACGCAGGCCCGCCATCTAGATGGGGTAAGTGTGGGGTGTACTTATTTTTGTTGCCAGCGGTTTCGACATTAATGGCTGTGTTTAGTTATTTTGAGGGGACAGCAAATTTACACTGTTATACAAGCTGTACACTCACTACTTTACATTGTAGCAAAGTGTCATTTATTCAGTGTTGTCACATGAAAAGATATAATAAAATATTTACAAAAATGTGAGGGGTGTACTCACTTTTGTGAGATACTGTATGAATACTGAATGGTTCAGAAGTGTCTTATGCTGATGTCAAAATGACACTACATTTGCCTATCAAAACCCATCAACACAGGCCCTAACTATGTGTAATGGGGGCTTCATAGCTAAACTATGTTCTATAAAATGTTAGTTCCATGTGCCCCCTCCTACTCCAGATAGCAAAGTTTATTAGCTAGGTTAGTCTTGGGGGTGTGTAGAGTACAGAGCTCCTCTCTGTTCTGCTCTATTCCTAGGGCTGGCCCAAGACATTGTGCTGCCTGGGCCCAGGATCGAAATGCTACCCCCCCCCCCACCAAAAAAAAATCATGCCCACCAAAAGGCCTCCACATTCATTATTTAATATCATGACAATTAAAACCAAAATTACATTTATTAGGAAGTCAGATTTACATGCAACAGTGGTGGTGGGGTTCAGACAGAGGCGGCGGTGGTGGTGGTGAGAGGGGGTAAGACACAGGCAGGAGTGGCGGGGGTTTTAGACACAGGCAGGGGTGGTAGGGAGGGTTAGGCATAGGCAGGGGTGGTAGGGAGGGGGTTGGACACAGGCAGGGTTGGTAGGGGGTTAAGGAGGGGGTTAGACACAGGCAGGGGTTTTAGACACAGGCAGGGGTGGTAGGGAGGGTTAGACATAGGCAGGGATGGTAGGGATTGGGTTAGACACAGGCAAGGGTGGTAGGGGGATTAAGGAGGGGGTTAGACACAGGCAGGAGTGGCAGGGGTTTTAGACACAGGCAGGCATGGTAGGGAGGGTTAGACACAGGCAGGGGTGGTAGGGGAGTTAGAGGCAGGGGTGGTAGGGGGGTTAGACACATACTGCATTGTATGTGATGAAGTCAAATGAGCTATAACCGGTTGAGTGACAAGAAGGGAGAACACACAGTGATCTTTGCTAGCGGCTATAGCTGCTGACAATAATCACATGACAAAACCGACAGGCTGGTTGTATCCAAGTTGATCGATCGGTAAATTAAAAATAAAAATGCCATAAAACGATCCCCTATTTTGTAGACACTATAATGTTTGCGCAAACCAATCAATATACGCTTATTGACGGTTTTCTTTTTACCCAAAATATGTAGAAGAATACGTATCGGCCTAAACTGAGGTTAAAAATCGTTCTTTTATATATATTTTTGGGGGATATTTATTATAGAAAAAAGTAAAAAAGAATGTTTTTTTTTTTTTTAATTGACTTACTTTTTTGTTTATAGTGCAAAAAATAAAAACCACAGAGGTGATCAAATACCACCAAAAGAAAGTTCTATTTGTGAGGAAAAAAGGACGTCAATTTTGTTTGGGTGGAACATCGCACGACCGCGCAATTGTCAGTTAAACCGACGCAGTAAATCAAAATTTCTCATGCCTTTATTATAACATCAGGATCACACTGTACATGTCACAGCAAAGTAATACAGAACCAAAAACAGCTGACACGTTTCACACTAAACGTAGTGCTTACTCTAAACAGACGCAGTGCCGAATCGCAAAACGTGCTCTGGTCAGGAAGGGGGTAAAATCTTCCAGGGCTGAAGTGGTTAAGTTCCACTTTAATGGAGGGCCCTCCTCTATAATCTCAAACACTATTCCCCTAGTCAATTTTATACTAATAGCCCCATTTAAAGTATGCAAAATCTTAAAGTGTTGGTAAAGACTGAAAGTTTTTTACCTTCTTGCATTCTATGCATGAAAGCAAAAAAAAAAATCTGCGTGCTGCTCGCCCCACAGCCCCCCTAATACTCACTTTAGCTCCCACCCAATCCAGCGATGTGTACGAGAGTCTCGGCTGTCCCAAGACTCCCTCTCCTCTTTGGCTAAGGCAACAATGGGAGCCATTGGCTCCCATTGCTGTCAATCACAGCCAGAGAGCCAACAAGGAGATCATGGGGGGTGGGGGCGGGCCGAGCCTCGGCTCGATGTCTTATGGACACATAGAACAGGGCTCGGGAGCAAGCATACAGCAGTGCCCCCATAGCAAGCTGCTTACTATTGGGGGTACTGGTCAAGGGGGAGGAGCCAGGAGCACTGGTGGAGGAACCAAGAAGAAGAGGATTGGGGCTGCTCTGTTCAAAACCACTGTATAGAGCAGGTAAGTATAACATGTTTGTTATTTAAAAAAAAAAAAAAAAACCCGAACCTTTAAGGCATCCCAGTCTAAAATGGAGTCCCTCTGTTACATCAGAAGCCCCTTTTTCATATCAGAGTCCCAAACTACATCAGATACCCGTCTTTCACATCAGAATCCTCAGCCCTACCCCCCCCCCCCTCATAACAGAATCATCAGTTCCCCCCTTTAAATGAAAGACCCCTCCCCCTTTACATCAGATTCCTCAGCCCTAGCCCTTTCAGTTCCCCTAAATGAAAGACACCCTACCCTCTGACCTACCCCTTTTCTCAGTCCTCAGTGCCACCCTTTTAAACGAAAGTCCTCACCCCCTTTCCCCCACATCGGAGACCTCAGTCCCATTGTTTCAGAGTCCTCGGCTGGCCCATCCATAGAAAGTCTATGTAAAAATCTGGGATAGAGTGCGGCACCCCCAACAAGCCCAGAAGGCACCACTGGGTACCATCGCACCCTGGTTGAGAAGTGTTTCCCCAAGCGATACAGAATATTAATTGCTTTCTTAGCAAACTTATGTGATGCCCAGATCATATATGCATTCATTGTATCTAAATGCTATTGCTGGCGGCCTAAATGACTGTTTAACCACACTGTGCCTTCAGGCCTTGTAGCAGTGGTATGGTCTACAATGGCCATTGTTACACCTTTGATCAGTTCTGTTATCAGTGACCATTGCAAGCTATTTACTTAGAGCATAAACAAAAAGTCAGTGCTGGTTCACAGGGAAAAGCCATGAGTGTGCAAATTGTGTATCTGGGAAAGTGAAGATGTCTTTAGTGTCCTTTCACTGATAAGCAGACACAGGATAGTGATAAGGGGTCTATCCTGGAAAGATCACAGGCATTTAGGAAGCTGAGTAATTTACAGCTGTGGGGTAGACAGAAGTCTTTATGGTGCATGAAAAGCAAACGTTGTGCATATCTCTACCCTATATACATCAACATTCACAAACTTCCTCCATCACCACCTCCACCCAGTGCTTTCAGGAAGAGTACCTTGCCCAAATATACAATGACCAGGCTGTCAGCCCTAGTAAAATACATCGTAAAAGGTTAAAAACAACAGTTTAACAAAATAATATCAATAGAATAAAAGCGTTTATACTGTCTTCTAATATTGTATATTAACATTTTTATGCATACGAAGGATTGTATTGGGAAAATGTACTCCACGAGGAAAGGATCACATACAACCAGTTGCCTGAGCATTACACTTCTGTAACTCTGGAGTGATCCAACTCCTGACAAAATATGTTTCTTTACGTTTTTTGCTATGATCCCATTGGGGAGATTCCTTCCTGGGGTGTCAGCCTGCCCCGACTATCAATCCTGATGAAGGTTATTATTACAGCCTGCCCGAACTATCAGTCCTGGTGAAGGTTATTATTACAGCCTGTCCCAACTATCAATACTAGTGGAGGTTATTATTACAGCCTGCCCCTGACCATCAATGCTGGTGAAGGCTATTAGAGCCTGCCCCTGACCATCAATGCTGGTGGAGGTTATTAGAGCCTGCCCCTGACCATCAATGCTGGTGAAGGTTACTATTACAGCCTGCCCCTGACCATCAATGCTGGTGAAGGTTATTAGAGCCTGCCCCTGACCATCAATGCTGGTGGAGGTTATTAGAGCCTGCCCCTGACCATCAATGCTGGTGAAGGCTATTAGAGCCTGCCCCTGACCATCAATGCTGGTGAAGGCTATTAGAGCCTGCCCCTGACCATCAATGCTGGTGAAGGTTATTATTACAGCCTGCCCCTGACCATCAATGCTGGTGAAGGTTATTATTACAGCCTGCCCCTGACCATCAATGCTGGTGAAGGTTACTATTACAGCCTGCCCCTGACCATCAATGCTGGTGGAGGTTATTAGAGCCTGCCCCTGACCATCAATGCTGGTGAAGGCTATTAGAGCCTGCCCCTGACCATCAATGCTGGTGAAGGTTATTATTACAGCTTGCCCCTGACCATCAATGCTGGTGAAGGTTATTATTACAGCCTGCCCCTGACCATCAATGCTGGTGAAGGTTACTATTACAGCCTGCCCCTGACCATCAATGCTGGTGAAGGTTATTAGAGCCTGCCCCTGACCATCAATGCTGGTGAAGGCTATTAGAGCCTGCCCCTGACCATCAATGCTGGTGAAGGTTATTATTACAGCTTGCCCCTGACCATCAATGCTGGTGAAGGTTATTATTACAGCCTGCCCCTGACCATCAATGCTGGTGAAGGTTATTATTACAGCCTGCCCCTGACCATCAATGCTGGTGGAGGTTATTAGAGCCTGCCCCTGACCATCAATGCTGGTGAAGGTTACTATTACAGCCTGCCCCTGACCATCAATGTTGGTGAAGGCTATTAGAGCCTACCCCTGACCATCAATGCTGGTGAAGGCTATTAGAGCCTGCCCCTAACCATCAATGCTGGTGGAGGTTATTAGAGTCTGCCCCTGGCCATCAATGCTGGTGAAGGTTATTAAAGCCTGCCCCTGACCATCAATGCTGGTGAAGGTTATTAGAGCCTGCCCCTGACCATCAATGCTGGTGAAGGTTATTATTACAGCCTGCCCCTGACCATCAATGCTGGTGAAGGTTATTATTACAGCTTGCCCCTGACCATCAGTGCTGGTGGAGGTTATTATTACAGCCTGCCCCTGACCATCAGTGCTGGTGGAGCTTATTATAGCCTGCCCCTGACCATCAGTGCTGATAGGGGTTATTATTACAGCCTACCTCTGACCATCAATGCTGGTGGAAGTTATTATTACAGCCTGCCCCTGACCATCATTGTAAGTGGAGGTTATTATTACAGCCTGCCCCTGACCATCAATGCCAGTGGAGGTTATTATTACAGCCTGCCCCTGACCATCAATGCTCTGTGTTTTAACGATATTACCACTGATCACAAATAAAGAGAGGATTATGGTGGACACCAATGAATAGATAAGTCTATTTTACTCCCACACTTAAAGTCACACCCTGTAAACCAACACCAACTTTATTGTCAGTGTCTCTAGGCACCACACCACTTTTTTATTTGTGAAGAAGAAACGTTGGCAACTGAGAAGAAAAAGGTGTCTCTAAGTCGCTTCATTTTGGGCAGATTGTTGTCACCAGTACAGTCCTTACTATAAAATTGAGTTTTTATTATGGTCTGTATCCTCATTGGAGAGATTTCCCATCACATCCCATTCTGACATGAAGAAAGAATATGCAAAAAAAAAAAAAAGACTGACTTTTTTTATCACCAATTCTTTTAATTTACACTGACTTTTCAAAGAACAGTCTTTACTATAGAGGTTTGATGAATGGTTTAGTGTGAGTAGAAGAGTAGCAAAAAAAGCAGGTAATGTACAAAGATCTAGTCCCTAGTATTGCCTGTGATCTCCCTCTAGCTGATACTTGCCCTTTACTGACTTGCAGTATTATGGCTTTTTCTGCATTATGTCTGTGTGGATGCGGCCATCTTGTTAAAGGCAGGGCTTGCTTCCTTATGTCAGAACCTCCAGCAAGGAGAACAGTGAGCAACACAGTAGTGACATCCCCAAATCTAACTGCAGATTTCCTGAGACTAGCAGTCAGAGAGATCTCACGCCGCAGACATACACCCTCACATGCCAGGTATTGCATTTTCAGGAGTGCTATATTTTTAAAGGCACACATTTTTACAGTCCCACTTTAAAAATCTTTAATAGGTAAAATGACCCCATCTATAAATAAAGTTGATGGAGGCTTACCTGGAAGCCTAGTACACATTAGAAGTTTTCTTTATCGATCAACCCAGTGGGCTGAGCAAAAAAAAAAAAAAAAAGGACAGCTCGGGAGGAGCCGCTGTACTAACTATGCAATGTTAGTACAGCCATCTCCCCCCTGCTGAGCTATTGGGTTCTGAAAGGGGTAGTGCACAATCCCCCCCCCCCCCCCAGAACACGGTCCTCTTCAGTCATACACCTTTAACAGAAGGCGGCTGAATACCCAGTTGCATTCTGTAATTACTCCTGTTGGTCCTAAGAGCCCTTTCACATTGCCAGCGCAAGGCTTTTTTCAGGTGCTTTACAGGCGCTATATTTAGCGCCTGAAAAACGCCTCCAGTGTGAAAGGGGTCTTAACGTCCTGTAGTGACTTTGACAGAGTTACTTTAATTGGTACATTTTTTTTAAGGGTCTATACATCAGATGAACCAAAGTGACAGTTGGGAGCTATGCTGCATTTAAATGGAGATATACAGTATGTAATAGGGCCACACACATATTGATATGATAATTTAATTGACCATTCAACTAAGCGATCAAATGAAATAAAACTACATACCAATGATCCTCCATTTACTGGATTTAGTGAGCTCTTGATTGAAGTCCCTAGGATTGGCTGAATTTTGTTGATTGTCTCTGATTGATCAAACAAATATTTGTGTCCCACAAAGAACCAATGGTGATACAGATCGATCAAACAAATGCTTCTTCCTCACCTAGATTTATAACTGATCATATTTTTGATCGAAATTTTCAGTTGATCACAAAGTGTGTGTTGCATCTTTGGATATTGTAACGAATGATGAATTTCTTGTCCTATCATATATCATATCATATATCATACATATCACTAGTGTATGGTGACCATTAGTATATTTGTATCTATGTGTGTCTTATCTGTGCCTGTTCATACATTAGTGTGAAGTGTAGACATTTACATGTGATGTGCTCCACTGTCATCATGTCCCAGCAGCCGCTGCCTCGGAGAGCAATCTGTGAGATTCTACCATCAAAGCTAACTATGGTCAAACCTAGGTGACTGCAGCATTGAGATGACCCTCTTCCAGATCCTGAGGTCATGTCTCCAAAGGTCATCAGCATTCATGACCTAGGAGGTAATCAGCACTAACTACAATCCAGGCAGTTGGAATAGACTCCTATGGCTAAATGTACAGTATGTATACACACTACTCAGTAGATGTTCTCTAATATATTCTGGATCCTTAGTCATTTTAAGTTGTTCAATCAAAAGGTTTGGAATAATAGAAATGACACCGTTTTTTTTACACACATTTTATTTTTGTGTTTCACACAGTGACTTTTGATGTGATTTTCACATTTTACAACCTTGCTTGTTCGTATTATTGTCACTGTATTAAACACTGAGATTTGTAGATTAGCCACTAGAGAAAACTCTAATGTCTCTATATATCTTGCTTTTAATAATTGTTGATATAAGATTTTAAAGTACCTTATATACTCGAGTATAGGCTGACCCAAATATAAGCCGAGGCACCTTATTTTACCACAAAAACCTGGGAAAACGTATTGACTCGAGTATAAACCTAGGGTGGGAAATGCAGCAGCTACTGGGTAATCAATGCCCATCTGCAGCCTCACAGTTCCCATTTGCAGCCTCACTGTGCCCATCTGCAGCCTCACTTGTGCCCATCTGCAGCCTCACTGTGCCCATTTGCAGCCTCACTGTGCCCATCTGCAGCCTCACTATGCCCATCTGTGGCCTCACTGTGCTCACCTGTATCAACAGTGCCCACCTGCAGCCTCACTGTGCCCATGTGCAGCCTCACTGTGCCCATTTGTAGCCTCACTGTGCCTATGAGCAGCCTCACTGTGCCCATGTGCAGCCTCAGTGTGCCCATTTGCAGCCTTACTGTGCCCATTTGCAGCCTCACTGTGCTCACCTGTATCATCAGTGCCCATCTGCAGCCTCACTGTGCCCATCTGCAGCCTCGCTGTGCCCATTTGCAGCCTCGCTGTGCCCATCTGCAGCCTCACTGTGCCCATTTGCAGCCTCACTGTGACCATGTGCAGCCTCAGTGTGCCCATTTGCAGCCTTACTGTGCCCATTTGCAGCCTCACTGTGCTCACCTGTATCATCAGTGCCCATCTGCAGCCTCACTGTGCCCATCTGCAGCCTCACTGTGCCCATTTACAGCCTCGCTGTGCCCATCTGCAACCTCACTGTGCCCATTTGCAGCCTCACTGTGCCCATCTGCAGCCTCACTGTGCCCATCTGCAGCCTCACTGTGCCCATATGCAGCCTCGCTTTGCCCATTTGCAGCCTCGCTGTGCCCATATGCAGCCTCACTGTGCCCATCTGCAGCCTCACTGTGCCCATCTGTAGCCTCACTGTGCCCATGTGCAGCCTCAGTGTGCCCATTTTCAGCCTTGCTGTGCCCATTTGCTGCCTCACTGTGCTCACCTGTATCATCAGTGCCCATCTGCAGCCTCACTGTGCCCATCTGCAGCCTCGCTGTGCCCATTTACAGCCTCGCTGTGCCCATCTGCAGCCTCACTGTGCCCATTTGCAGCCTCACTGTGCCCATGTGCAGCCTCACTGTGCCCATTTGCAGCCTTACTGTGCCCATTTGCAGCCTCACTGTGCTCACCTGTATCATCAGTGCCCATCTGCAGCCTCGCTGTGCCCATCTGCAGCCTCGCTGTGCCCATCTGCAGCCTCACTGTGCCCATCTGCAGCTGTACCTGTGATAACTAAAACAGCGGGTGTCTCCTGCCGTGTCATGCAGTCTGTTCAGCCATCCATTGTAACAAAGCCCCGCCTCCTCCTCTTCCATGATAGATGGAACACTGATACAGTTTCCCAGCATTGTATCAGTGCATATCATAGACGACGAGGAGGCGGGGTTTTGTTGTGGCCCCGTTAATTAAACTCACCCTCTCTATTTGTCCCATTTACCATGATCATTGCAAGTGAAAGTAAAAGAAAATCCCAAATTTTGGGTTGTCCTCAAAAAAGTAATAGAGGGGAAATCTTCCAATGGGGGTATTGATTCTGGTGACCTGGAGGTCAACAAGAGATTCCCTTAAAGTGGCTGTAAAGGCTGAAGTTTTTTTTACCGTTATGCATTCTAATACTCACCTGAGCCCCCTCTTGATCCAGCGATGTGCACAAGGGACTGTTCTGGGACTCCCACTCCTCATTGGCTGAGACAGCAGTGGGCACCATTGGCACTAGGGTTGCCACCCTTTCTTCAAGCCAAACCCGAACACTTTAGCAGTGCAGGGCAAATTCTTTCTTGTGTAGTGTACGTTATAGGATTATAAAAGACCTGGGACACCTTTGGGTTCCCCAAGGAAGGTAGTATTGTGGCACGCATAGCGTGCGGTGGGTGAGTGTACCCAAAATGCTCTTGCTGACATCAACACCCAGCCTCCCAGCGATGACGAACCTGCCACTCGACAGCCACCCTCAGCTCCCGGATGGCAACAGATTTGTGTGTCTATCTCAGTTACTTGGGGAGCCACAGCCTGGTCTGAATGATGCGTCCGGGTTTAGGGAGGACTGAAACCCGGACACATAATTCAAAACCCGGACTGTTTGGGTGAATCCTGGACAAGTAGCAACCCTAATTGGCACCCATTGCTGTCAATCACAGCCAGGGAGCCAATGAGGAGAGAGCAGGGGGTGGGGCTGAGCTGCAGCTCTATGTGTCTTATGGACGCATAGAGCCAGTCTTGGGAGTGAGCACTCACCAGTGCCCCCATTGCAAGCCATTTGCTCTGGGGGCACTGGTCAAGGGGGAGAAGCCAGGAGCACTGGAGGGGGACCCTAGAAGAGGAGGACCAGGGCAGCTCTGTGCAAAAACCAACGGGACAGAGCAGGCGAGTATGACATGTTTATCATTTTTTTCAAAAAACATCAAAAATGTTCATGTGACTTTAATTTGGAGGGAACTTCCTGTTTGGCTATGGGACAGGAAGTGAAGGAAGATCTCTGCAATGGGGAGCAGATGGCCGGGAAAAAAAAAATCTGACAGGAGTTATAACCCTCCCTTGCTCTATTCAAAATAAAAAAAAGTTTTGCCTATAGTTCTACATTAAGATTAAGCTGGAGTACAGAAAAAAACACAAATTCATGAAAATCACTGTCCATTAATACAGTATATCATTTTTCTCAAAATTGCGAATACCTTCATTTGACTCTTGTAGCAAAGCTTAGACTGAAAGTCAGAGAAGCAACACAGGGAACAATTCAGTTGTGCTATGTGCTAACAAGGAGCATGCTGATTGGAAAAGACAGCATAGTGACAAATAGGTAAGTCCATCAGTGGCCTGCTTCTGCTTTCACTGACCAGCCATAGGCTGGGTGAGGGACAAGACCTGTAAGTGTTACTAAACCTTACTAAAAAAAAAAAAAAAAAAAAAGGATTGCAGCATACCATTTTTTAGGCATAGTAGCTGCATTCGTTTTCTTTTCCTTGTTGTTTTTTCTTTATTTTCAGTTGGTATTCCTGTGACTAATTTTATGCCCCTGGGTGACTACACTCATTTCTATATTGCATCTATGGAAGGCGCCATGGTTGTCACACAGACTGGACTTCAAAAAATATTTAGGGACTTAAAGCGGACCTTCAGTGATTTTTTTCATCTTTCCATCTATTAAATCTTCTGCCCTTGTTTATTTAACTTTGGATAGTAAACATTTTTTTTCTGCCAGTAAATACCTAACCTAGCCTAGGATCATGAAATCATACACAACTCTCTCTCTCACTCTTGTGAGAGTTTGCCGGGGGGGGGGGGGGGATTCATAAGAGGGCCAATGAGAGCTGCGAGCTGCGGAGCTGAAGCTGTGCCACTGTGTGTCTGTGTAAATCCAGGAAGTGAACAGGCAGCAGCTTCAGCTGCCCACAGTTAAAATGGCTGCAGCCAGACTCAGTGGAGGGAGATTTCTGCAGCATATTTGGCAAGTACAGAATCACAGTATATATAAAATAATATGCAAAGTGGTTAAAGGGAAGCTTCAGAATGGCAAAGATGTTTTTATTACAATTTATGTGAGCAGAATGCAGATCCGCTTTAAATATCAGTAAACAGACCAATGCCACTCTAGCTTTGATGGAGCTTCAAATAAAACACTGTTATGAAAAAATAGCAGCGCTGGTCTTTGCTACCCTCAGTACTCTCCCATTAGTACCACTGGTGACTAATATATAAATAAAACCTTCATTGACATAACACACACTAAATATGCAAATTGTGAGAAAAATGAGCATTAAATGACATTTCATAAAAAGTGCCAACATATAAAAAAAAGTGCCAAAATGACATGACCACAAATTGCAAACGATGCATAACCATAACCAGAGCGTCTATGAGGACATCACATGACGAAACACGTAGGGCAGGCAAGGATGTTGACGTCACCGCGCACACCAGTATCATACTTGCAGCTTGAATACCGGCCGGAGATAATAAGCTACATGATTAAGCGTTGTTACCCTAGTGTCAAGAAGACATTAGGAACATGTGAGTGTTGTTACCCTAGTGTCAGGAAGACACTAGGAACATGTGAGTGTTGTTATCCTAGTGTCAGGAAGACACTAGGAACATGTGAGTGTTGTTATCCTAGTGTCAGGAAGACACTAAGAACATGTGAGTGTTGTTACCCTAGTGTCAGGAAGACACTAAGAACATGTGAGTGTTGTTATCCTAGTGTCAGGAAGACACTAAGAACATGTGAGTGTTGTTACCCTAGTGTCAGGAAGACACTAAGAACATGTGAGTGTTGTTACCCTAGTGTCAGGAAGACATTAGGAACATGTGAGTGTTGTTACCCTAGTGTCAGGAAGACACTAAGAACATGTGAGTGTTGTTACCCTAGTGTCAGGAAGACACTAAGAACATGAGAGTGTTGTTATCCTAGTGTCAGGAAGACACTAAGAACATGTGAGTGTTGTTACCCTAGTGTCAGGAAGACACTAGGAACATGTGAGTGTTGTTATCCTAGTGTCAGGAAGACACTAGGAACATGTGAGTGTTGCTACCCTAGTGTCAGGAAGACATTAGGAACATGTGAGCGTTGTTATCCTAGTGTCAGGAAGACACTAGGAACATGTGAGTGTTGTTACCCTAGTGTCAGGAAGACATTAGGAACATGTGAGTGTTGTTACCCTAGTGTCAGGAAGACACTAGGAACATGTGAGTGCCGTTACCCTAGTGTCAGGAAGACACTAAGAACATGTGAGTGTTGTTACCCTAGTGTCAGGAAGACACTAAGAACATGTGAGTGTTGTTACCCTAGTGTCAGGAAGACACTAGGAACATGTGAGTGTTGTTATCCTAGTGTCAGGAAGACACTAGGAACATGTGAGCGTTGTTATCCTAGTGTCAGGAAGACACTAAGAACATGTGAGCGTTGTTACCCTAGTGTCAGGAAGACACTAAGAACATGTGAGCGTTGTTATCCTAGTGTCAGGAAGACACTAGGAACATGTGAGTGTTGTTACCCTAGTGTCAGGAAGACACTAAGAACATGTGAGCGTTGTTACCCTAGTGTCAGGAAGACACTAAGAACATGTGAGTGTTGTTACCCTAGTGTCAGGAAGACACTAAGAACATGTGAGCGTTGTTACCCTAGTGTCAGGAAGACACTAGGAACATGTGAGTGTTGTTATCCTAGTGTCAGGAAGACACTAGGAACATGTGAGTGTTGTTACCCTAGTGTCAGGAAGACACTAAGAACATGTGAGTGTTGTTACCCTAGTGTCAGGAAGACACTAAGAACATGTGAGCGTTGTTACCCTAGTGTCAGGAAGACACTAGGAACATGTGAGTGTTGTTATCCTAGTGTCAGGAAGACACTAAGAACATGTGAGCGTTGTTAGCCTAGTGTCAGGAAGACACTAGGAACATGTGAGTGTTGTTACCCTAGTGTCAGGAAGACACTAAGAACATGTGAGTGTTGTTATCCTAGTGTCAGGAAGACACTAAGAACATGTGAGCGTTGTTAGCCTAGTGTCAGGAAGACACTAAGAACATGTGAGTGTTGTTATCCTAGTGTCAGGAAGACACTAAGAACATGTGAGTGTTGTTATCCTAGTGTCAGGAAGACACTAAGAACATGTGAGTGTTGTTACCCTAGTGTCAGGAAGACACTAAGAACATGTGAGCGTTGTTAGCCTAGTGTCAGGAAGACACTAAGAACATGTGAGTGTTGTTACCCTAGTGTCAGGAAGACACTAAGAACATGTGAGCGTTGTTAGCCTAGTGTCAGGAAGACAATAAGAACATGTGAGCGTTGTTATCCTAGTGTCAGGAAGACAATAAGAACATGTGAGCGTTGTTATCCTAGTGTCAGGAAGACACTAGGAACATGTGAGTGTTGTTATCCTAGTGTCAGGAAGACACTAAGAACATGTGAGTGTTGTTATCCTAGTGTCAGGAAGACACTAAGAACATGTGAGTGTTGTTACCCTAGTGTCAGGAAGACAATAAGAACATGTGAGTGTTGTTATCCTAGTGTCAGGAAGACACTAAGAACATGTGAGTGTTGTTATCCTAGTGTCAGGAAGACACTAAGAACATGTGAGTGTTGTTATCCTAGTGTCAGGAAGACACTAAGAACATGTGAGTGGTTCTACTTGTTTTCAATATTATTATTGTACAGGACTTATATAGAGCCAACAGTTTGGAGCTTTACAATATAAAAAGGAGACAATACAGTTATACTACAATAAAATACAAGAGGATTAAGAGGGCCCTGTTCAGAAGAGCTTACAATCTGATAGGGTGGGGCAGGTGGCACAAAAGTTTGTAACTAGGGAATGAGCTGATGAAAATGGTAGAAGATTAGTTGGAGATGTGATAGGCTTTGCTTCTTCGGAGATAAGTTTTCAGGGATCGCCCGAAGGTAACAAGAGTAAGGGATAGCCGGACAAGTGGAGGTAGCGAGTTCCAGAGGATGGGAGAGGCTCTGGAGAAATTCTGGAGATGAGCATGGAAGGAGGAGACGAGATAGCTTGAGATATAAAGCCTGTTTTTAGACGTTTTTACGCTATGGAAGTCTTCCTTCTTCTTTTATCCTCCTTTCAGGTGGGATCGGGACCTGTGTGAGAGGGTTTATTGTAAGGAACTGTGTCTGGAGCCAGTAATGTGGAGGCATTAATCTTTGAAGGGATCGATATTTGGTGCAGCAGCTGGTTTATAACTTGGCCAGTCAATTGTTCTGGTGAGTCAATTTAGAGTGAATGGTGACGGATCACACTGGGTGTGTTGGTGAGTGGCATGAAAAACACCTCTGAGCCCTTGTACACACGGTCGGACATTCCAACAACAAAATCCGTCAGATTTTTTTCACACGGATTTTGACCGAAACTGCTGTTGCATACACACAGTCGAACAAAGTTGTCGGAAAATCCGATCGTTCGGAACGTGATGACGTTCGTTTGTTATGACGGGACTACGTTGATGCTAGTAGCCAATAGCTTTGGTCTTGTAATTTGATCTGAGCATGCTGGGTACTTTGTCGGATCGGAATTCTCTACAAACAATTGGAAAAAGTCTGAACGGATCATGTTGTCTGTAAATTTTATATCCAGCTCTCAAACTTTGTTGGTCGGACATTCCGACGGAAAAAGTCCGATGGAGCCCACACACGGTCGGATTATCCGACAACGCGGCCCGATCGGACATTTTCCGTCGGAATGTCCGACCGTGTGTACAAGGCCTGAGAAGTATATATAGCACAAGATTGGAATGTTTTTTATTTCATATAGACTTTTATTGATTTTTGGATCGTACTGCTAATATTTTTGGGCACTTTTATCCTATTGATTTTTACACATCATCAGCACTTTATGGTTATGCATCGTTTGCACTTTTTTCACAAGAACACTCTTTGTATATGTTGACACGTTATAGCAATACAAAAAAACCTTTCAATTGTTCATCTACATATGTCTTGATATATTGAACATATACATATACATATATATATATATATATATATATATATATATATATATATATATATATATTGTTATGAAATTATTACAATCAGCATTATAATCAACTATTTGCACTTTATGTAATGAGATTTTTATTTATTTAATGAACTGTGAACCATCTCTACCATATACAGTATATAATGGTTTTGCGTGCTGCACCTCATTTAAAGTCGCAGCGCATAGTCGTGTTTTTATGTTGCCACTTTATATGACATGTAATTTGTTGCTCATTTTTAGCACTCTTTGCATATTTAGTGTGTGTTATGTTACTGAAGGGGTTTATTTATACATTGATTACGAGTGGTATTAATGGGAGCGTACAGAGGGTAGCACAGACCAGCGTTGCTCTTTATCCTAAGGCCTCATGCACACGAGACGCAGATGAAACCTCTGTTAAAAAAAAGCTGAAACGCGCGTTTAGAAACGCGCGTTTTGCCGCGTTTGCATGTCGCGTTTAGACGCGTTTAGACGCGTTTATAAAGATAACATCATGTAGACCCTCCCCAAGCTCTCAAAGCATTTTTTTTAACTATTTCTGCTATTTTGATCAGAGTGAGCAGCAGCAGCATAGAGAGCAGTTGTACACTTGCATTTGCCGTGTCACTTGCCACGGCACCTGCCACAAGTTGTGGATTGTCCACTTGCCACGTCACTTGCCACAAGTTGGGGATTGTCCACTTGCCACATCACCTGCCACGTCACCTGCCACAAATTGTGGATTGTCCACTTGCCACGTCACTTGCCACATCAACTGCCACGTCACTTGCCACGAGATGTGGATTGTCCACTTTCCACGTCATCTGCCATGCCACCTGCCACAAGCTGTGGATTGTCCACTTGCCACGTCACCAGCCACATCACCTGCCACAAGTTGTGGATTGTCTACTTGCCGCGTCACTTGCCACATCACCTGCCACGTCACTTGCCACGTCACCTGCCACAAGTTGTGGATTGTTCACTTGCCACGTCACCTGCCACGTCACCTGCCACAAGTTGTGGATTGTCCACTTGCCACGTCACTTGCCACAAGCTGTTGATTGTCCACTTGCCCCATCACTTGCCACGTCACCTGCCACATCACTTGCCACGTCACCTGCCACAAGTTTTGGATTGTCCACTTGCCACGTCACTTGCCACGTCACTTGCCACGAGATGTGGATTGTCCACTTTCCACGTCATCTGCCATGCCACCTGCCACAAGCTGTGGATTGTCCACTTGACACGTCACCAGCCACATCACCTGCCACAAGTTGTGGATTGTCCACTTGCCACGTCACTTGCCACATGCTGTGGATTGTCCACTTGCCACATCACTTGCCACGTCACCTGCCACGTCACTTGCCACGTCACCTGCCACAAGTTTTGGATTGTCCACTTGCCACGTCAGCTGCCACGTCACTTGCCACATCACCTGCCACGTCACCTGCCACAAGTTGTGGATTGTCCACTTGCCACGTCACTTGCCACATCACCTGCCACGTCACTTGCCACGAGATGTGGATTGTCCACTTGCCATGTCACTTGCCACGTCACCTGCCACGTCACTTGCCACGTCAGCTGCCACGTCACTTGCCACAAGATGTGGATTGTCCACTTGTCACATCACCTGCCACATCACTTGCCACATCACCTGCCACAAGTTGTGGATTGTCCACTTGCCACATCACCTGCCACGTCACCTGCCACAAATTGTGGATTGTCCACTTGCCACGTCACTTGCCACATCACCTGCCACGTCACTTGCCACGAGATGTGGATTGTCCACTTTCCACGTCATCTGCCATGCCACCTGCCACAAGCTGTGGATTGTCCACTTGCCACGTCACCAGCCACATCACCTGCCACAAGTTGTGGATTGTCTACTTGCCGCGTCACTTGCCACATCACCTGCCACGTCATTTGCCACGTCACCTGCCACAAGTTGTGGATTGTTCACTTGCCACGTCACCTGCCACGTCACCTGCCACAAGTTGTGGATTGTCTACTTGCCGCGTCACTTGCCACATCACCTGCCACGTCACTTGCCACGTCACCTGCCACAAGTTGTGGATTGTTCACTTGCCACGTCACCTGCCACGTCACCTGCCACAAGTTGTGGATTGTCCACTTGCCACGTCACTTGCCACAAGCTGTGGATTGTCCACTTGCCACATCACTTGCCACGTCACCTGCCACATCACTTGCCACGTCACCTGCCACGTCACCTGCCACAAGTTTTGGATTGTCCACTTGCCACGTCACTTGCTACGTCAGCTGCCACGTCACTTGCCACGAGATGTGGATTGTCCACTTTCCACGTCATCTGCCATGCCACCTGCCACAAGCTGTGGATTGTCCACTTGACACGTCACCAGCCACATCACCTGCCACAAGTTGTGGATTGTCCACTTGCCACGTCACTTGCCACATCACCTGCCACGTCACTTGCCACATCACCTGCCACAAGTTGTGGATTGTCTACTTGCCGCGTCACTTGCCACTTCACCTGCCACGTCACCTGCCACAAGTTGTGGATTGTCCACTTGCCACGTCACTTGCCACAAGCTGTGGATTGTCCACTTGCCACATCACTTGCCACGTCACCTGCCACGTCACTTGCCACGTCACCTGCCACAAGTTTTGGATTGTCCACTTGCCACGTCAGCTGCCACGTCACTTGCCACATCACCTGCCACAAGTTGTGGATTGTCCACTTGCCACGTCACTTGCCACATCACCTGCCACATCACTTGCCACGAGATGTGGATTGTCCACTTGCCATGTCACTTGCCACGTCACCTGCCACGTCACTTGCCACGTCAGCTGCCACGTCACTTGCCACAAGATGTGGATTGTCCACTTGTCACATCACCTGCCACATCACTTGCCACATCACCTGCCACAAGTTGTGGATTGTCCACTTGCCACGTCACTTGCCACATCACCTGCCACGTCACTTGCCACAAGATGTGGATTCTCCACTTTCCACGTCACCTGCCATGCCATCTGCCACAAGTTGTGGATTGTCCACTTACCACGTCACCAGCCACATCACCTGCCACAAGTTGTGGATTGTCCACTTGCCACACCACTTTCCACGTCACCTGCCACGTCACCTGCCACAAGATGTGGATTGTCCACTTGCCACGTCACCAGCCACATCACCTGCCACAAGTTGTGGATTGTCCACTTGCCACGTCCCTTGCCACGTCCCCTGCCACGTCACCTGCCACAAGTGGATTGTCCACTTGCCACATCACTTGCCACATCACCTGCCACAAGTTGTGGATTGTCCACTTGCCACGTCACCTGACACAAGTTGTGGATTGTCCACTCGCCACGTCACTTGCCACATCCCCTGCCACAAGTGGATTGTCCACTTGCCACATCACTTGCCCCATCACCTGCCACAAGTTGTGGATTGTCCACTTGCCACGTCACCTGACACAAGTTGTGGATTGTCCACTCGCCGCGTCACTTGCCACATCACCTTCCACAAGTGGATTGTCCACTTGCCACGTCACTTGCCACGTCCCCTGCCACAAGTGGATTGTCCACTTGCCACGTCACTTGCCACGTCACCTGCCACAAGTTATGGATTGTCCACTTGCCACGTCACATGCCAGTCACCTGCCACAAGTTGTTGATTTTCCACTTGCCACGTCACCTGCCAAGTCACTTGCCGCGTCACCTGCCAGGTCACTTGCCACGTCACCTGCCACAAGTTGTCTATTGTCCACTTGCCACGTCACATGCCAGTCACCTGCCACAAGTTGTTGATTTTCCACTTGCCACGTCACCTGCCAAGTCACTTGCCGCGTCACCTGCCAGGTCACTTGCCACGTCACCTGCCACAAGTTGTCTATTGTCCACTTTCCACGTCACTTGCCACTTCACCTGCCACGTCACTTGCCACAAGTTGTGGATTGTCCACTTGCCACATCACTTGCCACCTGCCATGTCACTTGCCACAAGTTGTGGATTGTCCACTTGCCACGTCACTTGCCACAAGTTGTGGATTGTCCACTTGCAATTGCAATTGTTTAAAATATTTTTCTAATGGTTTTTCATCATTTGGAATCATTTTTGAGATTTTTAATGTAAAAAAAAAGGTCACCTTTAAAAACGCATATAAACGCAAACGCGGCTAAACGCGGTAGCGGCGTTTTGCCGCGTTTTACCGCGTTTTGCCGCGTTTTGCGTCTGAAACGCAGAAATTTTTGTTTCTGAACGCATTTTTTTGCTTCTGGAAAAACGAGATTAAACGCAACTGCATATAAACGGAAAAAAACGAGACTGTGTGCATGGACACATAGGATAACATTGAATGAGTTCAGGTGCAGTTGAAAAAACTGTCCAACTGCATCTGAACGCGCGTTTAACTGCGTCTCGTGTGCATGAGGCTTAACAGTGTTTTAAAGGACTTCAAACATATTTGCCTCTGTCCATCTCATTGCATGGTGGATTGATGGAACTAGCAGTTTATACAATAAGATAAGAATGTTTGTGCTTTTTTTTTTTAAGGACACAGCATCTCTGGAAGATAAATGTGTATTTTCTGTACTCTCTGAAAATATTGTTACATGAAAAATAAAAACTAATGCAGACTACTAGAGACTAAAAACATGTCCATATTTCTTCATCTCCATTACATGGGAGATAGGACAATTAGTAGTTTTACAGAAGAGGAAGGTAGGAAGATATTCTTTGGTACAGCTCACAGGAAGTGTCATTTCTGGCAGGACCAACAGGTATTTTCTGAAAGATTGCTACAGCGCGGGCTCAAAATGCTAGGAAGGCATCCATGGAAGTCCTCCCGCTCCCGTGCTTGCGCTGCCCGCACTCCCTGTGATTGCCAAGTCCTTTGGACTCGGCTGATCACAGATCAGGGTAAAGGGCCAATCACAGCAGCCCTTTACCACGTGATTAGCTGTCAGTTAATGATAGCTGATCACATGATGTAAACAGAAGCTGGTTATAATTTTTTTTTTCTCACACTGACAGCCAGCTAAGTTAAAGGGAGATCAGTCCCAAAATTGCCAATCAGTGCCACCTATCAGTGCCTCCAGATCAGTGCCACCTATCAGTGCCCATCAGTAGTGCTAATCAGTGCCACCTATCAGTGCCTTTTGATCAGTGCCCACCAGTGCCATCTCATCAGTGCCACCTATCAGTGCCCATCAGTAGTGCTAATCAGTGCCCACCAGTGACACCTATCAGTGCCTCCTGATCAGTGCCCACCAGTGCCATCTCATCCGTGCCACCTATCAGTGCCCATCAGTAGTGCTAATCAGTGCCCACCAGTGCTACCTATCAGTGCCTCCTGATCAGTGCCCACCAGTGCTGTCTCATCAGTGCCGCCTCATCAGCGCACATCAGTGAAGGAGAAAAATTGCCTGTTTGCAAGATTTTATAACAAACTATGAAAATTCGTTTTTTTCAAATTTTTGGGTCTTTTTTTTCATTTGTTTGGCAAAAAAATTAAAACCCAGTAGTGATTAAATATCACCAAAAGAAAGCTCTAGTTGTGTGAAAATAATAATTATGGATACAGGGCTGACATGACCGCAATTCAAAGAGCGACAGCGCTGAAAGCGGTTAAAAAACAAATGCAGCCATCATATCTAAGATCTGTAAAGTGCAATATAAAACATTTTAATCTTTGGTTTAGTTATCCTTTAACAACTCTGCTTTGTAATCACTATACAGTATTTCATTTAAAAACAAAAGTTTCTTCTTTTTCCCTAAGTCTGAGCCAAGGTATAAAGAGTAGAATATTAGGACTGATAAGGCTTTGCGCAGGGTTGAGCGCAGTCTCTCTGGCTGATGCATATTCTGTATTCCGGGCAGAGGGAGGGTGGTTTATTCAGTGTCTTGCCTTTTGTTCTCTGCCTGCTCCCCCTCCATGCCTCCACCCCCCAAACAATCGTTTTTTCAGTAACACTGAACTCAAAGCCTCACTACTCAGGCACTGAAATTTGTCTCACATCCAGCTCTTTCCAACCCAGGAAAAAAATGTGAGAGGGAGTCGGAGGGGGGGAGTCCATGGTAAGGCAAAGGGCTGTTCCAGCTTTGTACCTGCCCTCCAGGTGTGCTCACAATCCTTTGGAATGTCAGAGACAGCAGAGCAAGGTCTGAGTCACGCACAGCTCTCCATAAAACTTCTTTTCTTCTTCCCTCTTCTGCATTTTTCACAGGCAGGGAAGAAAAGACCTGTCTCTCCTGCATCACAACCAACGCCAATCTTTCCCTCTGGACCTTGTTTTTTAGCAGGATACCATCAACCGTGAAGAATTACAAAAGGACAGACCAAGAATTGGCATCCACTTCTCCAACTGTGCTCCGGGGCATTGGAATTATACAACGATTGGCTCTTTGGGGCTGAATTAAAGCAATCTTCTATCTGGTAAGTTGACCTTCCACAAAGCTCTTCCTTTTATTTGTTTTCCTGATCCCTGTACTGTTGTGGACTAAAATGATGCATTATATTTAAAGAATACTATAACTTGTGTAGAGGATTTTAAAAATCATTAGCCGCGTACGCACCGATTAAAAAAAAAGTATTGCGCTGATTAGTCACTAAAATACAATTGTGACTTGCAAACCCTTCAGTGGTTTCTTGTATTTCATTGTATTTTAAAGTTCAGTATCAAATCCTTTTCTTAGTGTTCTGTATGTTATGTTTTACTGCGACAGATTGGGTGTGCATGATACGTGCGCAAAAAAGAAGTTCATGCAGAAATGCATTGGGGTAAATATATAATAATAGAGACTTTGACTACAGGCATCGCAATGGGGTTTATTTACTAAATCCGGAAAGTTCAAAATCAGGTTCACTTCTGCATAGAAACCAATGAGCTTCTAACCCCAGCTTGTTCAATTAAGCTTTGGTAATAAAACCTGGAAGCTCATTGGTTTCAATGCAAAAGTGAGTCTGATTTTTGCACTTTCCAGCTTTAGTAAATAAACCCCATTGTGTACTTAAAAGTGGGGTATGCCTGTACAGGTAATCTATTTTTTACTTGGATGGGTTTGTATATGACAATCTGCAAATGCATGAAGGGTTGCCTTGGATTATAGCAGATGCCTATACAGTGTTAGAATCATATTGCGGTAGACTGTGAATGTACCAGTATAAGCCCATCGGCTGGCCATACACAGCTCAATAAAAGCAAGCAATGCAACCAATTCAAATGGCGCTTTAGGCAATCAAGTCATGCAGAGGTGTGGTTACCTTTTTTTTATTTTTATTTTTTTTATTACCAAAAAGATTTTTACCAAATTAATTTAATTACCAAAAAGCCCTCCTGTCCCCTCTGTATTGAACTCTACTGTAATTTTACTGTCCCCCCTCTACATTGTAAAGTGCTATATAAATCATTATTAATAATAAAAATAGTTAACCGATTACGTTTTTTTGCTGTAGTATGAGTTTACTTAGAATAATCTGCCAATGCTTTGAAGAGCCCTTGGATTACAGCAGATACCTACAGCGTTCAGTTCTTATCGAGGTAGACTGTGAAGATAGGAGTAGAATCCCATCGGTTGGAAATACACAACTCAATAAAAGACAGCAGATGCCTACAGTGTTAAAATCGTATTGCGGTAGATTGTGAATGTACCAGTATAAGCCCATCGGCTGGCCATACACAGCTCAATAAAAGCAAGCATTGCAACCAATTTAAACGTTGCTTCGGGAAATTGGGTCATACAGAGTGTGTGGTTACCAAATTTTCTATTTTATTTTTTAAATACGCAAAAAGATTTTCCAGCATGTTAAAAGGAATAGGTAACTTATTCCATTTCTTTGCTGTGGTATGAGTTTACTTAGAAGAATCGGCAAATGCTTTGAAGAGTCCTTGGATTACAACAGATACAGTGTTTAAGACTTATTGAAGTAGACTGTGAAATTTAGAGTGTAATCCCATCAGTTGGACACGCAGCTCAATAAAAGGCAGCAGATGCCTACAGTGTTAAAATCTTATTGAAGTAGACTGTGAAAGTAACAGTATAATCCCATCGGTTGGACAGCTCAATAAAAGCATGCAATGCAACCAATTCAAAAGTGGCTTCGGGCAATCGGGTCTTGCAAATGTGTGGTTACCGTTTTTTTTTTTTTTTTTTTTATATTTACAATATATATATAATATTTTCCAGCATGGTGAAAAGAATAGATAAATGATTCCTTTTTCAGAACTGTAGTATGGGTTTACTTAGAAGAATCTGCCAATGTTTTGACGTGTCCTTGGATTACAGCAGATATATAGGACAGTGTTTCTCAACTCCAGTCCTCAAGGCGCCCCAACAGCTCATGTTTTCAGGCTTCCCATTATTTTGCACAGGTGATTTGATCAGTTTCACTGCCTTAGTAATTACCACAGCTGTTTCATCTGAGGGAAATCCTGAAAAGGTGACCTGTTGGGGTGCCTTCAGGACTGGAGTTGAGAAACACTGATATAAAGTGTTAAAAGTTTGAGGTAGACTGTAAAATTCAGAGTATAATCCTATTGGTTGGCCATACACAGATCAATAAAATACCGGAGATGCCTACAGTGTTAAATCCTATTAAGGTAGGATGTGAGGTTAAGAATATAATCCAATGATTTGGCCATACACAGCTTGTTTAAAGACTGGAGATACCTACAATGTTAAAATCTTATTGAGGCAGATTGTTCACTTTGGAGTATAATCCCATTGGTTGGTCATACACAGCTCAATTAAATACAACAGATGTCTACAGTGTTAAAATCTTATTAGGGTAGACTGTGAAGTTAGGAATATAATCCCATTGATCGGCCTTACACAGTTCGATAAAAGGTAGAAGATGTCTACAGTGTTAAAATCTTATTAGGGTAGACTGTAAAGTTAGGAATACAATCCCATGGTTTGACCATATACAGCTCAATAAGAGACCGGAGATGCCTACAGTGTTAGTCTTATTGCGGTAGACTATGAAGTTAAGAATATAATCCAATGGTTTGGCCATGCACAACTCAATAAAAGCAAGCAATGTGACCAATTCAAGCATCACTTTGGGCAAACCAGTTGTGTAGATGTGTGATAACCTTAAACTTCTGATTTTCAGAACCAATTTTTTTTATTTGAGGAATCGTGAAAAGGTTTGCAGGTTTGTTGACTTGCAGGTGGTTTCAGTCTGGTCTAATAATGTCTCACTTCCCAGTGTTTTCAAGGACACATCTACTATGGTCACCCATCCACAGTGCTTGCATTCCAAGCACAGCAATTAAATACACACGTTTCCATGTTAGGCGGTAACTGGGAAGTTGCACTTCACACACAGTTGGCTGCAACAAATCATAAACAGTTTGCTCCCATTACCTAGTCCCTGGTGTAGAAAATTCAATGCTTTTCTCCAGTTTAACCCTTCATCAGCTGACTGCGACCGACAGCTTTGTAAATTGCCTGATACAATGTCACTTTAATATATCCCTAAGCATGTTGGGACACTGCAAATAGTTGTGTGACGGGCCGCATAAATTATACAATGGATGTTTTGTTAGAACTCCTCTCTCATTGTTACTTGATACTCTAGATTGAGATTGTGGGTGTGAGCAGGTATAAGTCAGCAGAAAACATCCCTCCGGGGACATGCTCTGAGTATTCAGTATGAACGATCAGTAGAGTGCATGTTGTAGGGATTTTTCAAGTGAAGAACAAGTCCAAGTGCCTAATTAGTAAGGCCAGCCTTGGGACCTCCCAAAGTTAATACTGTTCACTGGTGTCAGTAGTTTGGCTACGTGCAATGGCAAAAGGTGGTTAACTCAGAACTATTCATTGTTCTGCAATTTAAAATCCTTTCTTTTACAGAAGGTTGACCAGATGGATCACCCCAGGCCACTACTAATAAAATGAGTTGGGCTGGTGACCCTGAGTGGAGATACTTCACCATACACATATCAATCAGACCAGGAGCTGCAATTAATGACACATGCTGCACATTATACAGCTGCCCACTACCCGTTCAGACCTGTAATCACAGAAGGAAGTCATCCAGAGGCTCTGAGAAGCCACATGACCAAATGGCAATGGTGCAAAGGAAGTTGATGCTGGAAGATAGATAGGAACACCTATCTTTAACTAAGTCCAACTATTATTTCACCACCATGGCACACTTTGCTAGGCAGAATTTCTTTAGTCGCAGAAATCTATCCCTAACATTCAGGGGTAGATTTGTTGTGTTTGCCCCACAGACCAAACGTTCCCAGTTCCCTATAAGATGGATAAATAAGAAAAGTGCTACTGGACAGCATGGGGGCTGAGCTTAAGCTGGCCATATACAGAGCGAATTTCAGCTGGTTCCTGATGAACCAGCCTAAATTTACTCCAGGTGGTCCTGTGGGCACTCTCCCACCTGACATCCTCACCGGGCAATTCTTAAAACAGTTTATGCATCCAGCCAGATGTCCAGGTTTTTTGAGAGCTGGCAGTGCCGGCTGGCAGAATACAATAGACTGAACGGGGGATTCCTCTATCCATGCTGTTTGGGATTCTGTCTGTCTGGCTTTTTTCCATTTAGCTCGCTGGCTGAACAAAATAAAATCTGTGTGTGTATGGCCAGCTTTAGACCGCATGCAAGTAGAAAATAATCTGGCTGCCAATGTGTCTTTCCCTTGTCTGTATCATATAAGGGTTCCTGTGGGGGTTGTTGAGGGATGTCATTGACCCATTCTTATTGTGCATACATGTGTGTCTTTATTTTGAAGTATGGGATGCAGTCTTTTTTGCATTAGCATTTACAGGTTTATGAGTGCTAGGATGCACACCTGGTTGTGCCGAGAAGTTTGGTTTTGGAACTCCCATCAAACGGCATATCAATTTGTATGTACAATATACCATCTAAGGTTACTTTGCCTTAACCTAGTAAGGTCGACTGAGAGCGTCAAAATGCCAATGGTGGCACAGTATTTCCTAGTGAGAGTGTCTACATGCCAATGGTGGCACAGTATTTCCTAGTGAGAGTGTCTACATGCCAATGGTGGCACAGTATTTCCTATTGAGAGTGTCTAAATGCCAGTGATGGTACAGTATTGCCTGAGAGTGTCAAAATGCCAATGGAGGTACAGTATTATCTACTAAGAGTGTCTACATGCCAATGGTGGCACAGTATTTCCTACTGAGAGTGTCAAAATGCAAATTGTTACACAGTATTGTCTACTGAGGATATTTAAATGCCAATGGTGGCACAGTATTTCCTATTGAGAGTGTCTTTATGCCAATAGTGGCACAGTATTGCCTACTGCCAGTGTCAAAATGCATATGGGGGCACAGTGTTTCCTACTGAGAGTGTCTGTCTATATGCCAACAGTGATAAGGTATTGCCTACTGAGAGTGTCTAAATGCCAGTGGTAGCACAGTATTTACTACTGAGAGTGCTTACTTACCAATGGTTGCACAATATTGCCTACCAAGAGTGTCTGTCTAAATGGCAGTGGTGGCACAATATTTCCTACTGAGAGTGTCAAAATGCAAATGGTTACACAGTATTGTCTACTGAGGGTGTCTATATGCCAATGGTGGCACAGTATTTCCTACTGAGAGTGTCTATATATGCCAATGATGGCACAGTATTTCCTACTGAGAGTGTCTATATATGCCAATAGCGCCACAGTATTGCCTACTGCCAGTGTCTAAATGTCAATGGTTTCACAGTATTTTCTACTGAGTATGTAAATGCCAATGGTGGCACAGTATTTCCTACTGAGAGTGTCTAAATGCTTATGGTGGCACAGTATTGCCTCCTGAGAATGTTTAAATGCCTATGGTGGCACAACATTGCTTACTGAGTTTTTAATTGCCAAGGGTGGGATGGTATTGCCTACTGAGAGTGTCTACATGCCAAAGGAGGCACAGTATTGCCTTTTTTTTTTTTTTTTATACTTCTTATCCTTTAAACCATATAGGCACCATTAAAATTGTTACAAACTTTTCTTGAAGAGTAGTTTACTGTATGTGGGGCATACACATGTATACAACGTTGTGCGTAGATAAGAGAGTACGTTGTATAATCATTGAACTGTGTGAACTCATACAAGAACTTTTGTCATTCAGCAACCTCTGCATTTTTTCATCATATGCCCAGCTTAAATAGTGCAGGATTGTGACGGGTTTACCTTAAATTGGCATCTCTTGCTTTTACTGGTTAAACATGGTCAGAAATTTCTTCCAAAATAACTGAAGATCTGATATATGGTTGTGAAATCACACTTCACTGCTACGGTTGCCATCTTTGTTCTGGAAAAATAAGGGACAGAAAAGTTTGGGGACTGGGGGCAGAGTAGGGGCGATAGTAACAGTGTAAAAGCTAATAGTTAAAACTGCAACCTACTCTGCATGGGGTCAATAGGGTGTAATGGAGTTCGGGGGTCAGGAGTCCATAACACAGGATTCAGAAGTAAGTAATGCAAAAACCGCAAGAGTTATGGGCCTGTAAAACACAGTGTTGGTGTGTAATGCAAAGAGTTTACAAGTCAGAAGTGTGTAATGCAGGGGTCAGGTGTAAGAAATTCACAAACTACAGGTGTTAGGAGTGCATAGCACACATAATGCAGGAGTGAGAGGTGCATAGCACACACAGTGCAGGGGTCAGGAGTAAGTAATTCACAAACTACAGATGTTAGGAGTACATAACACACAAGGTGCAGGGGTCAGGAGTAAGTATTTCAGAAACTGCAGGGGTCAGAAGTGCATAACACACACTGTGAATTGCTGCAGGGGTCAGGAGTGAATAACACACATTGTGAATTAGTGCAGGGGTCAGGAGTGAATAACACACATTGTGAATTAGTGCAGGGGTCAGGAGTGCATGGCCAAAAAAAAAAAAAAGTGCTCACCTGTCTGTCTTTCCTCCCCCAGCCAGCATTCTGCCTGAATTGCTGTCAGAAAACCATCCGGGCAGGTGGTGTATGTGTTCAGAGATAATGCACCCAGCTCTCCTCCCCTCCCTTTAAAGTGATCCAGTGTGACAGAGGTTAGCTGACACTCAAGTCATGTGACACATCAATGTCACGTGATCACTTTGCTTACAAACAAAGTGGGCCACTGGAGATTTCAGCTGTCAAACTGGACAGTCAGTCCAACGGCAAAATAGCCAGCATTATCCAGTAAGGGTCTTACAGATGGGGGGGGGGGGGGGATGGTAAGCTTACTGCCCTCTGAAAAGCAATCCCTGGTGTATTTCTTTTCAGAGGGCGGCATAGCAGTGGCTGGTGAGCATTCAGGAGGCACTCCTGCACCTCATTATGCCTTTTTTGTTTGGTTACTTTATTGCTTAATTGTGGATCCGTGCCGCAGCTGAGAGCCAAGTGTTTGGCAGACAGCTGTGGTGTGGGCCCATTGACCTCAATGAATGACTTTGACAGCGGTTCTGCCTGTCAATTTCTGCAGCCCCAGTTATAAAAGCAAAGAATTATAGACGCAGCATGTGTACTGCCCTGTCTGGCTGAAATGTTAGTATTCCATTAGTCAGCCGGGGGGGGGGGGGGGGGGGGCTGTAAAGCCACCGCTCAGCTGTCTATTTTTACTGCCCCCTGCCACCAGTGTGAAAGAGCCCTAAGTTCCCTGGTATGCTCACGAGTCCCTCCCTCCTGAAAATAGGGACAAAGTGCATCCTGTATTTAGGCGGGGTTCACGCTTATGCGAATTGGATGCGGATTTCCTTGCATCCAATTCGCACAACAGGAATTGGAGCCGGTTCACACATGTCTAGGGAAGCCATGGTCCGCACTGGAAAATAGTCCTTTGTGTCTTTGGCTCCCTTTCAGGTCCGAAATCAGGCAAAAATTTCAGACCTGATTCACACCCAAAAAGAACAGGGACGCATCGGACGCCCTGCTGGGAGCCGCGGCCACAGCAAGTGTGAATCCGGCCTGAATCAGTATGGGGTGGCACATTTAACTTTGAGATCCAGGGTGCTCCGATATTATAAGGGGTGGATGGAAACCCTAATCACTACAGACAGTGTGGAATTCCTCCACTTCTCATTATGTGCTGGTCAGACACACTGCAGTTCTCAGGTTTTCCTTTACTATAAAAAAAACAAAAAAAAATACAACTTCCTGTTTTGGGGTGGCAACTGTCTCGCAGACTTCTAAAGTAGACTACAAATGGGACAACCCACATTGTATTGGTATGGTCCATTGCTGTCATTATCCGGTAGCTGTCCTGAGCAATGATGTGCAGCTGACATGAGGCCCCCCCTCCTCCCGCCGCGCTTCGGTGCCCTCCACCGTTTACTGGAGCCATCGGCAGTAGCGGAGGTGACCAGATCTTCTCCCTTGCTGGGTATGGAGACGAGTGAGGGGAAGATGTCCCCCACCCATCCCCATACCATTGTAGGGCGGAAGGAATGTCAAAATGTCACTTCTGCCCATATCTCTTAAAGGGACATTTTTTATTTATTTATTTTTAAATGACAACATTTTTTTTGTTTTTTTTTGTTTTTTTTCTTGCATTTTAGTGTAAATATGAGATCTGAGGACTTTTTGACCCCAGATCTGATATTTAAGAGGTCCTGTCATGCTTTTTTTTCTATTACAAGGGATGTTTACATTCCTTGTAATAGGAATAAAAGTGATTTTTATTTTTTTTATTTTTTTTTAAGAACAGTGTAATAATTAAAATAAAAGGTTAAATAAATAAGAAAAAAAAATTAAACATTTTTAAACATGCTCCATCCTGCCGAGTTTGCACGCAGAAGCAAACGCATACGTGAGTAGCGCCCGCATATGAAAACGGTGTTCAAACCACACATGTGAGGTATCACCGCGATCGTTGGAGTGAGAGCAATAATTCTAGCTCCAGACCTCCTCTGTAACTCAAAACATGTAACCTGTAGAAGTTTTTAAATGTCACCTATGGAGATTTTTAAGGGTAAACGTTTGTCACCATCCCACCCTTTGCAGCTATAACAGCTTTAACTCTTCTGGGAAGGCTGTCCACAAGGTTTAGAAGGGTGTCTATAGGAATGTTTGACAATTCTTCCAGAAACACATTTGTGAGGTCAGGCACTGATGTGGACGAGAAGGCCTGGCTCACAGTCTCCACTCTAATTCATCCTTAAGGTTTCTTGTCGGGTTGAGGTCAGGACTCTGTGCAGGCCAGTCAAGTTCCTCCACCTCAAACTCGGTCATCCATGTCTTTATGGACCTTGCTTTGTGCACTGGTGCTCAGTCATGTTGTAACAGGAAGGGGCCATCCCCAAACTATTCCCACAAAGTTTGGAACATGAAATTGGACAAAATGTCTTGGTATGTTGACGTCTTAAGAGTTCCCTTCACTGGAACTAAGGGGGCCAAGTCCATCCCCTGAAAAACAACCCCACACCATAATCCCCCCTCCACCAAATGATTTGGACCAGTGCACAAAGCAAGGTCCATAAAGACACGGATGAGCGAGTTTGGGGTGGAGGAACTTGTCTGGTCTGCACAGAGTCCTGAACTCAGCGCGATATAACAATGGTCAAACATTCCCATAGACACCCTCCTAAACCTTGTGGACAGTCATCCCAGAAGAGTTGAAGCTGTTATAGCTTATATCCCCTAATGAACAGTGACTCTCATGTTGATAACAATAGACCACTTTGTTATATAAAAGGAATTTTAACCTTTGACTCCCTTAACTTCTCCATTGAAAAATGTTGTCACAATTAGGCTATTCTACCTTTTCTCCCTCCTCCTGCCGTCTGTCTATTCTGTATGTATATGCAAAATAACGATGGCGTACTGATGGTTTGTTAAGCTACCCGCTAACCTTTTTTCAAACATGGTTTGAATAGTAAATTTTTCGTGGTCTTACTTTTTCAAACTGTCATATGTTGTTCTGTAGTTGTACCGTATTTATACACACCCTCCTATGTGGTATTGATTTGTTATGTTCAAACACTTTTGTCTCCTTTCAATAAAAACATTAAACAAGGAATTAGAACAGAATAAAGCTCTATGCCCACACAGATCGATTTTATTAGGTCCTTACCATTTCTTATTACTGGTATAGACAAAACTTGGTTTTGGATGGCAAAAAAAAAAATAGTTTAGTACTGCGCTACTGACCATTTTTGTTCTGCACCTGGATGATGGACAAACTGTTTTTATGACTGTATTGTAAGTAAAGTCAATACACAAAACCAGTTTAACCACTTAAGCCCCGGACCAATTTGCAGCCAAAGGACCAGGCCTCGATTCGGCACTGCGTCGCTTTAACTGCCAGTTGCGCAGTCGTGCGACGTGGCTCCCAAACAAAATTGGCATCCTTTTTTCCCATAAATAGAGCTTTCTTTTGGTAGTATTTGATCACCTCTGTGGTTTTTTATTTTTTGCGCTATAAACAAAAATAGAGCGACAATTTTGAAAAAAAATTAATTTTTTTTACTTTTTGGTATAATAAATATCCCCGAAAAATATATATAAAAAAAAAACATTTTTTCTTCAGTTTAGGCCGATAGGTATTCTTCTACATATTTTTGGTAAAAAAAATCGCAATTAGCGATTTATTGATTGGTTTGCACAAAAGTTATAGCGTTTACAAAATAGGGGATAATTTTATGGCATTTTTATTAATATATTTTTTTTACTAGTAATGGCGCCGATCATCGGACATTTTTGGGACCATTGTCATTTATACAGCAATCAGTGCTATTTAAATGCACTGATTCCTGTGTAAATGACACTGGCAGTGAATGAGTTAACCACTAGGGGACGGGGAGGGGTTATGTGTAACGTTATGTGTCTTTTTTTTTTTTTATTGTAGGGGGGCGTGGCCTGGCATTTGATGTCACTGATCATCTTTTTCCTATAATAGGGAGCAGACGGTCGGTGACAGCCACACTAGGAAGCACGGGGAGAGGTTTGTTTACACAGACCTCTCCTCTTTCTTCAGCTCTGTGACCTGATCGCGGGACACCAGCGGCGATCGGGTCCGCTGGTCCCGCAGCCACGGTCACGGAGCTCAGGACCGGGTTGGGAACGCGCCGCTGGTGGCGCACTCCCGACCCATGGCTGGGCACTTAAAGAGCAAAGTACAGGTACGTGATTGTGCCCAGCCATGCCATTCTGCCGACGTATATGTGCAGGAGGCGGTCCTTAAGCAGTTAAGCAAAGTGTGGAGTACAGACACCCAAGAGATATATCATACCCATACAGCTCTTCCTAGAGGGCTAGAAGCTTACACAGAGCTTTATTTTGCTCCGGGTGGCTGACTTTTTCTAGTCCCATCGTATGTGTTGTACATCACCATGTTCTAAACGATCGGACTTTGGTGTGATCGTGTGTAGGCGAACTCTGTTGAAAAAACCATCAGCGTTTATACCGACGCAAAAAACGGTCGTGTGTATGCGGCATTGGTGTTGTTCCCTATAAGATAGGAAATCTTCAGTTTTGGCTTTCAGGTCCACTTTAAGCAAATTAAAAATGGAAAAAATAATAAAGAAAAACAATGAAAGCATTAGTCAACGTTCCTTGAGAAACAAAGAAAAAATAAAATGAGTCTCTATTGGTAACACCACCCCATCACTTAAATAAACTTAAACAGCACACAGTCAGGATGTTGATTCATGGATATTGGAAATCCTCCAACCTTCTAACTGGCAAGGACAGACTGAGAAAAGATAGCAAAACTCACCCTTCCTCCATCCAGTCTGCACTAGATGCTGGTCTGTCCAGATCTACGCTCCTGTAGACTATAAAAACCTCCCGTGTAACATTTCACCTGGTTGTAGACCCCAGCAGGACCTAACCACCTGCTGTAGATTCATGCTTCTGCTATATGTCATGTCATGTGTTAATGTGTATTGTAGCAAGGCAACGCATGTTTTAATGGACCTACACCTTTTTTTTTTTTTTTTCCACTGCTCACATCTGTGCATTGTGATGCACTAAAATGCTTGATTCATTGGAGATGTGCCATTCAAAACATTGTGACATGCGGATAAACACACGCGTTTCACCATGTTACTGCAACACATAGCTATAAATCTGACCTAAAGGGCTATTTCCACCATTGTACTGTGCCAATGTAAAGAAATGCACGTTGGTGTGTTGTGATCCCATTCATTCTAAATGGCACCCCAACACATCTTTCCAATGCATCTGCATTGTAGTGAAGTCCAACGTGCTTTTGCAGTGCACCTTTCTGCTGCGTGCGCTTTTTTTGGTCCGTTGTGATGTTTTTGGCAGCCAATTCAAATGATTGGACCACTCAAACACATTGCATGTCAACGTGCAACACAAAAGAGAATTAATATGTGTGTCTTTAACACATTACTCTGTTTGTAAAGAGGATATGGGACTTTCAAGGTGCAAAAATACACAAAACGACAGTATATAAAAAGAAAATATATACAATTTTTATTAAACAAATTACATCATTAAAAACAGTACATTTGGTATACTCATAGCCAAGGATAAATGCAAGGCATCCTATATATGACAATGGTCTACTGCAGTCACGTTCAGGTTTTTTCTACATGTTTCGCCGTATAGCTTCTTCAGGAAAGAATGTGAAGATTCTTTAAATACCAAGACCTGTACTTTAAATTAAACAGCTTTAATTGTGCAATGAAAACAAAAAGAAAAAATACCCATTAGTATACCAAACATCAGAAAAAAGTATAGGTCTTGATATTTAAGGAAACTTCTCGTTCTTTCCTGAACAAGCTATACGGCAAAACATGTAGAAAACCTAAACGTGACTGCAGTAGACCATTGTCATTTATAGGATGCCTTGCATTCATCCTATCCTTGGCTATGAGTATACCGAATGTACTGTTTTTATTGATGTAATTCGTTTAATAAAAATTGTATATATTTCCTTTTTATATACTGTTGTTTTGTGTATTTTTGCACCTTGAAAGTCCCATATCTTCTTTATATACTTTCTTTCATCTAAAAATGGGATGTTGGCGTCATATTTTTGTTAATTTGGACATCGATCGCTGACCACATAATTTACCATTAATCTGTTTGTCTTTAACACAGCAGACCAAACTGGTGGGAATGGGCCCCAAAAGGTTTCCAGAAACCTGATGGGATGATGTTCTCCACTTTCTGGGTTTCTGGGGACTTTTCACAAGTCAGAAAACATCCAAGTCCTGCCAGGATCTCTGAATAACAGTACCTAGTAAAGAGTTTTGTGAAGACATAAGCGTGGAAAGTGAGAGTTTGAAAACCCTGCAAAGATATAAAAAATTACAGTATCTCACAAAATAAGTACACCCCTCACATTTTTTTAAATATTTTATTCTATCTTTTCATGTGACAACACTGAAGAAATTACACTTTGCTACAATGTAAAGTAGTGAGTGTACAGCTTGTATAACAGCGTAAACTTGCTGTCCCCTCAAAATAATGTCTAAACGGCTGGCAACAAAAGTGAGTACACCCCTAAGTGAAAATTTCCAAATTGGGCTCAATTAGCCACTTTGCCTCCCCGGTGTTATGTGACTCATTAGTGTTACAGGGTCTCAGGTGTGAATGGGGAGCAGGTGTGTTAAATTTGGTGTTATCGCTCTCTCTCTCGTACTGGTCACTGGAAGTTCAACATGACAACTCATGGCAAAGAACTCTCTGAGGATCTGAAAAAAATAATTGTTACCATAAAGATGGCCTAGGTTATAGGAAGATTTTAATATACAAGTGAGGGTGCAGGGAACTAGAGCAAGAGGTATCCCGCAGTGTTAGATGATAATATACGTTAAAAGCATATTGATTTATGCACAATTAAAATAACATGACAGGAGTCCATAGTCTTGTAATATATTAAAAAGTCCAAGGACCATATGGGATGGTGATAGGGGGTCCCACACTCAGGGCTGCCATCAGGGGGGAACAGAAACCATGTTCCGATACATGAAAAAGACACAAGGGGGAGGTACCTCTGGGTGCAGATATAGGACAAGTTTAATAACACTTATAAGTACAGGAAACTGACATTTGTGAAGTCATAAGTGAGCATTGGTTAAATCCCAGCGTAGGGGTAGTCGTCATTTTCGTCAGTCCGTTCCTGCTTGGTAGGCGCTCTGTGCTTGATACAAACACTGCTGGATGGTAAGAAGCCGGCCACAAAGGAGATAGCTCAGAACGAGGCTTGAGGCCCAGTTGGTGTGACATCACTGGGAAGCGGTGCGTTTCCTGAGCGTACAGACTGCGAGTGACGTGGCAGCCGCGCTCCTTCAAGCTGACAGATGGGACTCGGAAGCTTACAATATAAAGTATACGGAGGGGAGTGGCCAGGATGAAAGGTGCAAAGTGATTGGCAGCACATCGTGATAATCAAACACTATGCAATAACATAACATAGTAATGGGCATTGGCAGGGACACGTTGGCCAAGTTAAACTTTTTTATGATAAAAACAGAATTTAAAAGATATTAATAAGCAATGGTATGCAATCACAGACACAAATAAAATACATAGCAAAAACTTAGCCACCCCATGTAAAGGGTAGTCGAGCCAAACACTAATGGATAGAATAATAAAAAATGAAACAATCAAAAATTAATCAATTTATCATTAATCAACTAATCAATTAGGAAGAGGAGGAATCCCCCATGCGTGGGTAATGTTTGGCCCATGTGTGGGCAAGTTTGTATGCCAATGAAAAATCGAATAAAAATTATTTTGCAAAAAAAATAAAAAATCAATTAGGAAGAAAAACAATCATTGGTAGCATAATTATACAAGAAAAACATATATTAATGAATATTATATATACAAATAATTAATGTGTATAGGAATTCATACTTAGAGCTGGGTTAACAACAATAAATATTAAAATAGATTGGGAGCTGGAAATGTGTGTATATGTGATATATATAAATATTATATATATATATATATATATATATATATATATATATATATTAATAATAATATAGTTTGGAAGTTAGTAATGGGAGCTTATTAAAACAAATGAATAGTGAAATACAGTTTACAAATTATTTAAAGGCTAATTTATGATGTTTACTTTATTAGTGGTGATGGAAAATAATGAATTAGTCTATTTATTCATATGTTGGAGAAATGAATGATCTATGTGATTAATATGGTAAAATGATTTAGGAAAGGGAAAAGGGGCACAAAGGCCACAATATCAGAAAACTTGTCTGACTGTACAGAAACGGGATGGGCGAGGGGTTGAGGATCCAACATACCGCATGTGTGATACAGGCAACATGTACAAATCTCCCCTTATATTTAAGCGTAATACCTGAGTGGCATATCAGGGGCTCACATATGAAGTCAATATCACATACCCATATAAAAAAAATGGCAAAATTACACCTAATGACAGGAAGGGTTAAAACTTGGAACACAACCATACTTACGGGTACCCGCCACCCCCAAAAAAGAGAGAGAGAGAGAGAGAAAGACCAACCTAAGGAATATAGATATATAGTTAATTATAGTGTATGACATGATTATCTTAAGTACAGAAAATACATATATCTAAGTCTAAATCTTAATAGATGGTTGTCATATTGTGGTCACATTACAGAATAGTGGCTATTTCTATACCCTCATTAATGCCTCCTGGTGAAAGAGCATCTAGACCAGCCTTTCTCAACCTTTTTAACGCAAGGGAACCCTTGAAATAGTTCTTCGGTCTCAGGAAACCCCTGCTAAAAATTAGAACTCTACAACTCATGATACATTAGTGTGATGGTCAGTGAGAGGAATTGTCCTTATACTTGTGGTCATTGGGAAGAATTACCTCCTTACAGATGGCTAAAAAGTTCAATGGTGTCAGTGGGAAATTATCTGAGAGGCAGAAATTGCCCAATGCTGAAGGAATCCCTAGAAACCTCTGGAGGAACCCTAGGGTTCCACTGAACCCTGGTTGAGAATCAATGATCTAGATTGTATATCCAGTAGGTCTCTCTGGCGCAAAGTTTTTTTGAATCTTTTGGCTGCAGAGAGAGATCTGGAAATCTGTTCAATGACCCATACTTTTAGTCCTACAGTAAATTTTTGGTGGGCCTCTGCAAAATGTCTTGGGACACTGTGCGGGGCTGTGCCCCCCCCCCCCCCCCAATAAACCATCTATGTTCACCGCATCTTTGTCTCAGGGCTCAACTTGTTTGGCCCACATAGATTAGACCACATGGGCAGGTGAGGCCATAGGCAACATAATCCGAGGAACAGTTATATAACTCTTTTAGTGAGTAGGTTTTACCTTTTGTGCTAAATGCTTTTTGGCCATGCTGTACAAATTTACAGGTCTTTACGCTTTTTGGCATTGGTACATGCCTACCGTGGGTATGAGTATCGGTGCAGATGGTGAAGCTATGATTGGTTTGAGTTTACTTGGAGCGATTTTATTTTTCAAATAAGAAGTTTGTCAAGACCCTGAAACTGAGCTGCATGGTGTCCAAGACCATACAGTGTTTTAACAGGACAGGTTCTACTCAGAACAGGCCTCACCATGGTCAACCAAAGACGTTGCACGTGCTCAGTATCATATCCAGAGATTGTTTTTGGGAAATAGACGTAGGAGTGCTGTCAGCATTGCTGCAGAGGTTGAAGGGGTGTGGGGGGGTCAGCTTGTGTTGAGGCCAAACACATCACACTGCATCAAATCTGTCTGCATGGCTGTCATCTCAGAAGGAAACCTTTTCTAAAGGTGATGCACAACAAAGCCCCCAAACAGTTTGCTGAAGACAAGCAAACCAAGGACATGGATTACTGGAACCATGTCCTGTGGTTTGATGAGACCAAGATAAACTTATTTGGCTCAGATGATGTCAAGCGTGTGTGGTGGCAACCAGGTGAGTAGTACAAAGTGTGACTTGCCTACAGTCAAACATGGTGGTGGGAGTGTCATGGTCTGGGGCTGCATGAGTGCTGCTGGCACTGGGGGCAGTTCATTGAGGGAACCATGAATGCCAACATGTACTGTGACATACTGAAGCAGAGCATGATCCCCCCTCCCTTTGTATTCCAACATAAAGACCCCAAACATATCTCCAAGACGACCACTGCCTTACTAAAGAAGCTGAGGGTAAAGGTGATGGAATGCCAAGCATGTCTCCAGACCTAAACCCTATTGAGCATCTGTGGGGCATCCTCAAATGGAAGGTAGAGGAGCGCAAGGTCTCTAACATCCACCAGCTCTGTGATGTCATCATGGAGGAGTGGAAAAGGACTCCAGTGGTAACCTGTGAAGCTCTGGTGAACTCCATGCCCAGGAGGGTTAAGGCAGTGCGGGAAAATAATGGGGGCCACACAAAATATTGAGACTTTAGGCCAAATTTGGACATTTTCACTTAGGGGTGTACTTACTTTTGTTGCCAGTGGTTTAGACATTAATGGCTGTGTGTTGAGTTATTTTGAGGGGACAGCAAATTTACACTGTTATACAAGCTGTACACTCACTACTTTACATTGTAGCAAAGTATAATTTCTTCAGTGTTGTCACATGAAAAGATAGAATAAAATATTTACAAAAATGTGAGGGTGTACTCACTTTTGTGAGATACTGTACCTTAAAATTAAATTTAAAAAAATGAATTAAAAAAGATAAAATGTGATTCTTTTGCATCGTTTCAGTTTGTTTTGTATTACTGCGTGAATTCTGTAGACCTTGCATAGTGGCTTGTCTTTCGACGTACATGTCAAATAAGGACCAAATAACCTGGAACGGCTGTATGTAGTTCTAATATAATAAATGGCTCCATAATCGTCTATGTTTGTATTATACACCAGCAGTTGTGGATGTCTATCCCGATGTCTGGGGTGTTAAAAGTTGATTTCTATACACCCACTGTCCTAAAATCAGAAATAATCCTCTTATTTTTGGGATATGTGATGGAATGAGACGTGATCACCTTCTGTTCTAAGAAGGCTTTACTGTGCGACACACTCATTTAGTTGGAGGAGGTTTTAGTCCCTTCTCACCATAACCTGCATGGTTATACACAATATTGTCAAAAGTATTGTGACACCTGCCTTTTCACACACACATGAAATTTAATGGCATCCCTGTCTTAGCCCATAGGTCTCCCAGGCTGGTCTCCTGGGGAGGTGGCGTTGGATTGCTCCCCCCCAAATTATGGAGCACCAGCCGCCACTGCCTACAGGTAAGCCTATAATAAGACTTACCTGAAGGTACAGTGAATATCTCCTAACATCACCAGTGAATGCACTCTGAATATTCGGCATACAGTGCTGGACCTTCAGATCCCATGCCTTAAACAACAGCTCCCACGCACATGCACAGGAGTGACATCATTGTGCCCCTGGCCACTCATGTAGCCGGAAGCTGTGAGCCCGGAATAAAGACCGGGGGAAGATATCTGCCCTCTCAGTAGTGACAGCGCGGTGCTGGAGGGCTTCGGTCTAAGGTAAATTTCTCATAATGTGCTAGTATGCAATGCATACTAGCTCATTATGACATTGAATTATTTTTCTTTCAACAGCTGCAGTTTACTACTGCTTTAACAGTGGACAATGCAGTGTCTGTTAGGTTAGTGACAGGAGGGGGGAGGAGAAGGGCAGTGCCTTGTCATCCTAGGCTATGGGGTTGTGTGTTTCTTTTGATGCAAACAGTGTAGGCCAGGGGTCTCCAAACTTTCTAAACAAAGGGCCAGTTTACTGCCCTTCAGACTAGGCAGTCTGGGCTGTGGCCATCGGGAGTACAAAATGTCCCGGCATCAGTAAGCAATGCCCCATCATTGGTGTCAGTGGGAGGAATTGGGCCAATTGTTGGTGTCATTGTGGGAACTGTGCCCCATCATTGGTGTTATTGGGCCCCATTATTGGTGTCATTTGCAGGAACTGTGTCCCATCATTGGTGTTACTGGGCCCCATTGTTGGCATCACTGGCAAAAATTGTGCCTGTCATTGGTGTCCTTTGGTCCCATTGTTGCTGAACGGCCAGCTTATGTCGGACCTGCTGCTGTTTCGATTGATGCTGCCCAAAATTCGGCCTGTGTACTAGGTTTAAGTTCTGCTGTGTACAAGATTACAGGAAGCTGATATCAAGACAGGTTAAGTTATTTATGTTAGCTCTAAGTATAACTGCATTTGGGGATTTTTAATGAATGAATTACTAGGTTAGATGGTGTTATGTCTTATATTTATACAGTGTGTCTTGAGTAGTATGCACCATGTGTGTCTGACTACACCTAATATTTTTTTATTTGTGTAATGGCTGGAAAGGTCAGTAATGGACCAGCTACTCTCAGGGACTCCAGTAGTTTTATATTATCACAAGAATTCCTAACTCGCCCAACTGCTGAGGACTTTACAAGGCCAAATGATGGTAAGATTGCTCTATGGATTCTCTATAGTGTAGAATAAATAAATAGCTGGAGTCTAAGTGAATGACACCATCATTACGGCTTTGTGGAAGGGGGGCTAAAACATGGAAATGTCTCTGTTGGAGTCTTCTAATCTTACAAGAAGCCCGTGGGGGGTTCAGTCCCTTTGTGTATACTCAAAACGAAACACTATTTGTGAAAGGAGTTGGCCTTAAAGTAAACCTCCCGTAAGAGTTGTATAAAGACTGCTTTTGCTGACCTCTACTGAAATCATAGGCAGAATGGGGCCCCAAGCAAAATGCCAGCTTTGGCCCCCGATCTCTTTGACTGACATTGATAAGAATTGCAGTAGGCACTATATGCACTGCCTGTACCTGCATGACCCCATCAGATATCAACTGCCTACAAGTACATCCTGCCTTGTGGCAGGCTGGTGCACAGCTTTAACCATTTGCACCGATTAACCACAGGAGCATGAAGGTTGTAGCTGGGCCCCCTAAATATCAACCAAGCGCTGGGCTTCTGGTTGCTAGTTGCCTGGTTGTGAAGGTGATCCTCTTGTTTCCATACTTTGATCCAGTGACCCAAGATAAATAGGCTTTATATATATTATGCTACATACACGGCTGGTGCAAGGATTTTTTGATGCCCCAGGTGAAAACCAAATTTTTCCGCTCTGCCCCTGAATCCACCCCCTTTGCCCTAGCATCAAAGTGACAGTAGAGTTCGGCACTAGAGGAAGAATGCGAGAGCACTGATAATAGAGGCACGCAGGGGATGTTTGCTTTTGTTCCATCTGGACATGTCCTCCAGTGCTGCGCCTCTATAATGATACTACAGAGCGGCTGCCTGCGTAACATGCAGCAGAGGGATCTCCTGCATCCCCCTAGATGTGTACGCTTTATCCCAGCAGCGCCCACTAGAGGTTATAACGTTACAGAGGTATTTATAATACAGCACTGAAAACGTACATAGTGCGGAGACGAAGGGTAGAGAAACCAGCGGCCGGGCGCCCTAGGCGGTCACCTAATTTGCCTAGTGGTAGTACTGGCTCTGGCTACATATACTGTACTTCTGACTTTTCTGATCTGCATACCTGCTCAATAATATAGAAAGTATTGAAGCCAGAGGATCAGCATGACAGTCAAGCACCTAGCATAAGTAGGTCTGAGGTGGCATTTCTTTCATGTCAGGTTTGCCTTAGGGATATAAATGCAGAACTTTTAATGTCTGTTAATGCCAATGCAAGAATCCAAGCCTGGAATGCAATGGCAAAAAGCATGCTGTGAAATGTGACAGGATTCATGGAACAGTTCACAGATGACTCCCAAATCACACGAGAGGACAACACATGGGACAGCCTGTAAGCAAATGTTTTCACAGAAAATACCAGATATCCCCATATATATGACCACCATGCTGCCAGACGCCGATAGATGACTTCTGATGGATTGTGGTGAAATACCTGGTGCTAACAACATCGAAAAACTTGTTCAATAAAGAGGCCTGCTAATAGCTGGGTGTTCATGTTATTACCGCCTAGGGAAGCTTGACACTGTCCATCTATCATGGGTAATGCTCCAATCAGGCGCATCAATTCAAAATGAAGGTTATATGTGCCTATCGTAAAGATAAGCAAGGCAAAATGATCTTTCTAATTGGATAGAATAATACACCGCTGCAGACATGCAGACAACTTTGACCAATTAATCTAGTTGGTAAACCTTGCTTGGGTAGGATGAGGTTCCTGTACTATCGCTATTTCCTGCTTTCCCTGAAAAAACATCTAGAATAAGATGCCTTCATGGGGCATAAATACCTACACTCAACAAACAGAAGTATGCATGTTTATGGGATTACCATTCAACTATGCAAATATATGGTACCAAGATCTCTCATGTCTTTTGGTACCCTTAAAGAGCCTTCAGGCATTGATTTATTCTAGGCATTCGTGGCCCATCAGTGGTCAACTTACTTGATATTATAGAGGACCTCAAGTGCAGCTTCTGACTTCACCAAAGGACTGCACATATTCAGCTGATGTAATGCTACTGAAAGTTGTAAAACTTTACAGAAATGCAATAGGAGAAGGTCAGAGATTTCTGATATGCAGCAAGAGCTGGTTAGAGACCATACATGATCAAACATGCCATAGAAGTTGTCGAATGCTGGGGATGCAAATGAAGAGACCGCCATATACACAAGAGACATTTTACAGTTACTACAGCACCTTTTAAGATCAAAAAGTGTGCTTTCTATAGCCAAAAACATTCTTTACAATCCATTATGAAAAACATAAAACAAGAAAAAGAAGGGACAGCGCAGGAAAAGATAGTGCGAAGAGAACCTTTTAAATACTTGGATCCAGTCTAAAGAATATTTTAAGCTCTTAGGTAAAGAAAGCACATCTACAGTCTGCAGAGGCCCCGAGGGCCACACAGTAAAAACTAAATGGCCAAATGCTGCCCCTGGACCCCAAGGCCTTACATGTTTATGTCTACAGAGGGGAGTTGGAAAGAGGGGGCGTACGAGCAGACGCTCTCATTGTCGGCAGGCAACAATAAGAACCAGATCAAGTGAACTAACCTGCTCAGTTCATCATTCCCTGCTGAATTGGGTCAGGCTCTGGTGGGTATCTGCTTGTAGGCAGGTGCAGTCTACTTTCTCCACTGCAGGTAGCGCTCAAGCGCAGTGGCGTTGCAGAGGAATAGGAAGTCAAGAGGAACATGGTTTCTCTATGGTTTCTTGGGTCACTGGGGGAGCTATCTAAATGGATGCTGGTACCCCATGATGCCATACATCTCTAGAGTCTTCAGGAGGGGTTTTCTCAGCTAAGCACGCCCTCCTGCATGCATGCTTGAGCTAAGGGCAGATGTATACCAGGAAGTAAATGCTACATGAATCATTTTCCCTTACTCAAGATGGCCACGGCCAGAAATGCTAGGGGGGTGTTTTTCAAAGTGATTTCTCAACAAAGTAAAGCATGGAGACATGGATGGGTGGGGGGAGTTTGCTTTGAATATTAAAAATTAAATAGAGTTCTTGGTTTGTGATGCTGAAATGCAGTGAAGATCCGATTTAATGTAAATATCTGTGCAATGAAGTTTTATTGCCGTTTACACATGTTTAAATGTTTATATGTGTAGGTGTGAATGGTCTCATACAATTTTCCTTTAAATACACGCTAAACTGCAAGCATATAGAAGTGACTGGGCCTACTTGAAATGTACTCCATGCAGTAAACATCATGTCGTTTACTACAGGAAAATGGACAACTGTGAATAGCCCAAAAAATTTCAAATACTGATGCCCTAATGCCGCGTACACACGAGCGGACTTTTCATGGACTAGGTCCGACAGTCTTTCCAACGGACTTTCGGCGGAGTTCCGATGAACTTTCCGAATGAACGGATTTGGCCACACACAGTCACACCAAAGTTCGCGGATTCGAACGTGATGACGTACGACCGGACTAGAATAAGGAAGTTCATAGCCAGTAGCCAATAGCTGCCCTAGTGTCGGTTTTTGTCTGTCGGACTAGCATACACACGAGCGGATTTCTCAATAGGAACTGGGTCCGGCAGAATTCTGGTGAAAAAATGTGAAACCTGTTCTATTTCTAAAGTCCATCAGATTTTTGGACAGCAAAGGTCCGATGGAGCCCACACACGATCGAATTGTCCGACAAATTTGTTCCGTTGGATCTTTGCTGTCAAAAAGTCCGGTCATGTGTACGCGGCATTATAAGCATCTGACAATCGCCACTGATTTCAGATTATAGGATGACCAAAAGTCATTAATACTGCATAAAAAAAAAGAACACATTACTCCTACCTGTCTTTGCTTACATTAAACACAAAGAAAGGGTAACCAAGGACAGCCAAAAGATCTGATGGAGAACGCTAATTAACCCCTCAAGTTTTTGCTTTACTTGTGACAAACCATTTATATACCTGTTGCATTTTTTTTTTATATATATATATATTAATCTCAAATATCTAAATGTTAATGCATAATTGGAATGAGCATGTGAAAGGTTAGAAATCATAAGGAAAACGAGGAAAGAAAAATGTCTTTTCATATAACACGCTATCAAGTTGTGCAGTGGGTAAGAAAATCAAAGCAAGGTTCTCATTGGCTTTTGCAGGCAACACAGATTATATTTCCAGCAGCTTTTGTATCTGCTATTTCCTACAGATCATATCAGCTATTCACCCTTGTAATGGAAACTTAGGCAAAACAGCTAAATACACAGCTAAAGCACATACCTGCCAAAAAATATTAGTAACATGAATCCAAGTATACAAAGACACCGAAAACTTGTGTCTTGCCTACCACAAACACCTGGACAAATAGAGTGTATTGTGCTAAATAATAAGAGACACAAGAGCATAGCAATATGTTTGACTTGCTGCCCGTGAGCGGAGCCTGCAATGTCCAACAGAATTAGATGCTGCAAGTCTCATTGGCATCAATGCAACCCTTGAGCGGGCAGGAGATTATAAGCATGTGCACAGGGTGCGCCAGGTGTGCCTGAGCACACCCTAATCACCCTGTGTGGTGCAGATTCCCCCTGTTTAAATCCCTGATATTTCATCAAAGCCCCGTAACAGGGCTACTTAAAAATTTGTATAAAATAATTTAAAAAGTAATAAAAGATAAAATAATAAAAATTAAAACTACTGACACCATCGACTGCCCTACTGATACCGTCAATATACACAATATTACCAAAAGTATTGGTACGCCTGCCTTTAGACACGCATGAACTTTAATGGCATCCCAGTCTTAGTCCGTAGGTTTCAATATTGAGTTGGCCTACCCGTTGCAGCTATAACAGCTTCAACTCTACTGGGAAGGCTGTCCACAAGGTTTTATTTCTATCAGGTTAGGTGCAGGACAGTCAAGTTCCTCCACCCCAAACTCGCTCATCCATGTCTTGATGGACCTTGCTTTGTTCACTGGTGTACAATTATACACTGTGTGAGAGAATGGTTTTGAAGGGGTTAATATGCAGGTTAAAGGCACCAGTAAGTTAAGCCACCCATATATGCATCGAAAGTCCCTGCTGAACTGGCTGAGATTCGATCCAACTATGGGCAGGCTGGTTGTACTGAAGTCTATACATTGATCGGTGACTATAGCTGCTAACAGTGATCATTGTGCTTTGTTGCCAGGGAAGGCTTTCTGCCGGCAGAACACAGCAGTGCTCTGGGAAGGATTCCCCCATCAACACTGACTGCTGATTGTTGGGGATCGAGTGATTTTTCCCTCCTGCAATACATAGTTGTAGGAAAGAAAACTGCATCATACATGGCTTGCTTAACATCCAGAGACAGCAATTAGATCACCCCCACCAAATCATTCTCTGCAGCTATTACCTTTTGTACCACCACCTCCTCCCTTTAGAATGTAAGCTCTACGAGCAGAGCCCTCCTGTACATTTTGTATTGAGCTGTCCTGTAATTGTGTTGTTCCCCCCCCCCCCCCCCCCATACATTGTAAACGAATGCGTAAACTGTTGCCGTTATATAAATCGTGTATAATAATAATAATAATCAGATGTGTAGGAGAAAAAGTAGTGAAAGGATTAATGAGTAATTGATTCATTAGTTCCTGTTTCCTCCCCTTCCTTTCTTGTAAGACACATTACTTACATCATGGGATTGCTATGATTGGTCACTCTTTAACCAACCAACACTGACTCCTAGTACAGAGCCACTTACATTGGCTCTGTACACCATGTCTGTGAATGGAGCTGCCCGAGGATGGCCCTCTTCACCAATACTAACGGGCGCACATGCCACCAAAGGGCTATTCCTAGAGTCCAGTGACTCCCATCTATAAATGGCACTCCAGGAACACAGGTCCACCAATCCACTGATTCTTTTACAATATGGCAGTAGTTTTGTGGCTAAAATGAATCTGTACCTACTGCCCCAATCTGCTCTCTGAACCCTAACAACCCCCTGTGTAAACGTCTTCTCGAGAAAGTCACAACTAGCTAAGAGCTATGCTTTCTTTTTGCCACCATCACATGACAGCCCTTGAGCCTGCTGATTGGTCATTAAGGCCCCTGTCTTTGTTTTGTGGGAGACAAAGGGAGTGTTATGCGTTCTGCCATAGACCGTGCCAGATATTTCTTGTGCTTCTGGTGGCGGTCCAGAACATTGGAATAAAGGGAATGTAAGAAAACATGCTGACCATACCTGCTATAAGGTGTTCCCCTTACTTTGCCTGGTCCACAGAAACCACTGACGCAAAGAAATCCCCTTTTGTATTTCATAACCTTCTTTTCTCAAGCTCTGACACCAATTATCCCTAAATTGGATTAGATAGACTGGGTACATGTGATTTTATTAGATTTCTTCTTTTAAATGATTTAACCAATATAAACTATTTCTGGAAGAAAAAAAAATCTGAAATTGGGAAATATACCTTCATTCCAACTGACACAAACAATGAGGGATATTCACAAAGATTACTGTATAAAGGCCCCAACCAGCACTGCAGCCAATGAGCCACTCGGCTAGGAGCTGGAAATGTCATCTTTATATAGAGACACTGACACCACAGCAAAAGTGTCATTGTTGGGTGATCATCCTAGGTGACACAACAGAGACGAGCATTTAAAGTGTCACTAAACCCACAACCGTAAAATCAGCCTGTATATGCAGTAAAGCATGTTTGTTATACTCACTGTGGAACCGAAGGGGTTAATGTTCCGCACTGGGTAAAAAAGCTGTTTGCTCCTGTCTTCTCTGATCCTCCCCTTCTTCCACAGTCCCCAATCCATCTCCCGATAATACAGAGGTTACTGATGGGTACTCTGCACATGCTCAGTTTGGTTTATTGCTAGAGAGTTTTTTTTTTTTTTTCTTGGGAGAGTGCGTGTGACCAGCACAGGGCCAATCAGCACTGTCCAGACAGAAGGACGGGGGTCCTGGAGCCTCATAGAACAGTCAGAGGAGAATGAAAACTCCAGACACTGATAGAAGTCATAAGACTGCTAAATACTGCTGATGAGAAAAGGTATTTAGTAGTTTATATTTACTAAAATAATTGCATTTTCATGTACCGTGGGAGACCAGATCTAGTGAATGCAGGGTCATTAAGGGAATAGAACAGAAAATAATGGAATAGAAAAAAAATAATAGAATAGAAAAGAATAGAATCTAATAGAGTAAAACATAACAGAATGCGAAATAAAGGAAAAGAAAAAAAATACAGTGCCTTGAAAAAGTATTCAACCCCTTGAAATTTTCCACATTTTTTCATGTTACATCCAAAAACGTAAATGTATTTTATTGGGATTTTATGTGATAGACCGACACAAAATGGCACATAATTGTGAAGTAGAAGGAAAATGATAAATGTTTTTTACAAATAAATATGTGAAAAGTATGTTGTGTTTTTGTATACAGCCCCGTTTACTCTGACACCCCTAACTAAAATCTAGTGGAACCAATTGCCTTCAGAAGTCGCCTCATTAGTAAATAGAATCCACCTGTGTGTAATTTAATCTCAGTATAAATACAGCTGTTCTGTGCAGCCCTCTGAGGTTTGTTAGAGAACCTTAATGAACAAACAGCATCATGGAGGCCAAGGAATACACCAGGCAGGTCAGCGATAAAGTTGTGAAGTTTAAAGCAGGGTTATAAAAAGATATCCCAAGCTTTGAACATCTCATGGAGTGCTGTGCAATCCATCATTGGAAAATGGAAAGAGTATGGCAACTGCAAACCTACCAAGACATGGCCATCCACCTAAACTGACAGGCTGAGGAAGGAGAGCAATAATCAGAGAAGCAGCCAAGAGGTCCATGGTAACTCTGAAGGAGCTTCAGAGATCCACATCTCAGAAGGAAGAATCTGTCCACAGGACAACTATTAGTCACACACTCCACAAATCTGACCTTTATGGAAGAGTGGAAAGAAGAAAGCCATTGTTGAAATTAAGCCATAAGAAGTCCCTTTTGCAGTTTGCGAGAAGCTATGTGGGGGACACAGCAAACGTATGGAAGAAGGTGCTCTGGTTAGATGAGACCAAAATGTTTCTTTTTTTGGCCTAAAAGCAAAACGCTATATGTGGCGGAAAACTGACACTGCACATCACCCTGAACACACCATCCCCACTGTGAAACATGGTGGTGACAGCATCATGTTGTGAGGATGCTTTTCTTCAGCAGGGACAGGGAAGCTGGTCAGAGTTGATGGGAATGAGACTTAGAAGAAAACCTATTAGAGCCTGCAAAAGACTTGGGACTGGGGTAGAGGTTCACCTTCCAGCAGGACAATGACCCTAAACATACAGACAAAGCATATTCATATGTTAGAATGTCCAAGTCCAGACCTAAATCCAATTGAGAATCTGTGGCAAGATTTGAAAATTGCTGTTCCCGGACGCTCTCCATCCAATCTGACAGAGCTTGAGATATTTTGCAAAGAAGAATGGGCAAACTTATCCCTCTCCTCCCTACTCCCCTCCCCCCTTTCTGTGTTTTATTTTTGTCTCCCAATAAGTGAATTTGTCATTAAAGGAGGATGTGGGACTGGGGCTAGCTTGGTTATCCGACTTCTATATCTCACCCCTCTCATGATCTGCTAATCGACCTGACTACTAATACTTTTCAGGCCTCATTGAGGGGTCATATGTATTAGAGGGCAGTTTTACCTTTATGATGCACATTTGCTTTGTCTTTTTCTTGCTCTAGATATGGATTATGATGTATTTGTAAGCTTTTTTTGCTACCTTTTTATTTGTAATGCTTGTAAAAAATTTCAATAAAATGTTTATGACAAAAAAAGAAAAAATGTCACTCTGTAGATGCGCAAAGCTGGTAGAGACACCCCCAAATAGACTTGCAGCTGTAATTGTAGTGAAAGGGGGTTCTACAAAATATTGACTCCGGGGGCTGAATACAAATGTACCCCACACTTTTCACATATTTATTTGTAAAACATGTTGAAAACCATTTATCATTTTCTTTCCACTTCACAATTATGTGCCACTTTGTGTTGGTCTATCACATAAAATCCCAATAAATCCATTTACGTTTTTGGTTGTAACATGACAAAATGTGGAAAATGTCAAGGGGTATGAATACTTTTTCAAGGCATTGTATGCTTGGATATGAGCACTTTATACCTAGACACCAGCTTTATTTCAGTATAAATGGGTCCATATATTAATTTCAAGTTGTTTGCTTTGTAGGTGGGGAGATGTCCGCCCCTCACATCCTAGGGGCTCTGCTGCTGCTTCTGACTATATCTTTTACCAACTGCAACAAAGGTAAGTGATTTACCTGTATTACATCTGATTGGTTTGATATTAACACAACAATACATGGCTGAAATTCATGTGAGCTGTTATAACGGCAGAGGAGTTGTAATTCTGTTCAGCCAGCCTTGTAATCCTGGCACCCTGCCAAAAGCGCAGTCAGGTCCTGCCATCTCCATGATATTTTTGTAGATTACATTGCAATTGAGCAGAGTCCTCTGAAGGATCTGTTCAGTCCTGTGATCTGACAATGAACAGGCAGAAGCACACTGATGCCCGCTGTTACATCAAAGCGCTGTACCATACATAGGGTTGAGATATGCCCAGCGTTCTGCCCATCTCTCTCTAAACTTCGCAGGGGTTCTAATCCTGCCTGTCTCTGTTCAGGACAAAAAATAAAAATGTTCCTATTCATGCACTAAAATAAGAAAAAAAGAGAAGTTGTTGTTTTCTCTATTTTTTTTTTTTTTTAAATCGGCCCGTAACATCTTCAGTCCTAACAAACAAGTATGGTATTGCACTGAAAATAATCCTAAATACATGAATTTAGACTTTTTATGTTTTTCCAAATTATTTTTGACAAATTAAAAAAGCTCAATACATTTTTAAAGTGCTATGAATATGCCATTTTATGTAGAAGTCATGCTGTCTCTGGAAACACATCTATGCTATACTCTGTAACGTTGACGTAGGCAGGGTGAATGGGCATGAATGTCAATCATTTATGTCACTCAGGAATGATGGTTCTGTTTGTATAATAAACTTCACACACACTATAGAAATATATAGAAGCCCGACCTCACCTCCAGGATTAGCAGAGCCGCTTTACAATATGTTATGTTGTGTTTTGAATAGTTTGCTTTATAACCCCTGTAGAAGATTTTATATACAGTGTGGGAAAAAAATTATTTGATCCCCTGCAGATTTTGTAAGTTTGCCCACTTACAAAAAAATTAAGGGTCTAAAATTTTTATCATAGGTGTATTTTAAATGATAGAGACAGAATATCAACCTAAAATCCAGAAAAAAAAAACACAATACGAATTATAAATTGAGTTGCAGTTCAGTAGGTAAGTGTTCCTTCACACAGATGTGCCCGTGAACGGAGCCCGCTCTGCGCAACGGGGGACCACTCCATTGATCCCCGCTGAGCAGGCAGATGACAGGTCCGTCTCTGCACGGGTCTATGCAGGGACGGACCTGTCAGAGTGCCGCTCTTCCCTATGGGGGATCGGATGAAGACAGACCGTAGAGTCCATCGTCACCCGATCCGATCCGCAGATGGATGGAAAAGTAGGTCACACTTTTTCGGATCGGAGCGGGTCAGATGTCAGGTCTATGGACGGTCAGGTCCGCCTAAAAAACTGACAGACAGACCTGAATGGACAGTCCATGTGAAAGAGGCCTAAAATAAGTATTTGATTCCCTACCAAGCAACAATAATTTTGGCTCCCACAGACTGGCTACAGTATGTGCTCATGTGGTACACAGATTAGTTCTGTCAATTTAAGAAGGTGTTCCTAACGACAACTCGTTATGTGTATAAAATACACCTGTCCACCGAATCTCTTTCTTCCATTCAAACCTCACCATCATGGGCAAGACCAAAGAGCTGTCAAAGGACAATATTGTAGACCTGCAAAAGGCTGGAATGGGCTACAAGACCATCAACAAGAAGCTTTTGAGAAGGAGACAACTGTTGGAGTGATTATTCGCAAATGGAAGGAATACAAAATTACCATAATTTGCCCTCGGTCTGGAGCTCCATGCAAGGTTTTCGACTCATGGGGTAAGGATGATCATGAGAAAAGTGAGGGATCAACACAGAACTACACAGGAGGAGCTTGTGAATGATCTCAAGGCAGTTGGGACCGCAGTCACCAAACAAACCATCTGTAACACAATACACCTCCATGGGTTGAAATCCTACAGCATCCTCAAGGCCCCCCTCCTCAAGAAGATACATTTACAGGCCTGTCTGTAGTTTGCCAATGAACATCTAAATAAAAAATCAGAGAAGGATTGGGTGAAAATGCTGTGGTCAGATGAGCTCAAAATGTAGCTCTTTGGCATTAACTCGACTCACCGTGTTTGGAGGAAGAAGAATGCTGACTATGACCCTAAGAACACCATCTCTACAGTCAGGTACGGAGGTGGAAACATTATGCTTTGGGGCTTTGCTCTGCTAAAGGTACAGGCCGACTCTGCTGTATTGAGGGGCCAATGGGCAGGGCCATGTATTGTAAAATCTTGGATGAGAACCTTCTTCCCTCAGCCAGAACATTGAAGATGGGTCGTGGGTGGGTCTTCCAGCATAACAATGACATAAAGCATACCGTCAAGGTAACAAAGAAGTGGCTTAAGAAGAAGCATATTAAGGTCATGGAGTGGCCTAACCAATATCCAGACCTTAATCCTATAGGAAATTTATGGAGGAAACTGAAACTTCAAGTTGCCAAGCAACAGCCAAGAAGCCTTAAGGATGTAGAGAAAATCTGTAAAGAACGGTGGACCAAAATCCCTCCTGCGATGTGTTAAAACCTGGTTACCAACTACAAGAAACATTTTACCTCTATGCTTGCCACCAAGTACTAAGTCATATTTTGCTTGGGGATCAAATACTTATTTTACTCACTAAACTGCAACTCCATTTATAACATTTGAATCGTGTTTTTTCTGGATTTTTGGTTGATATTCTGTCTCCATCATTTAAAATACACCTATGATAAAAATGATAGACTTTCATTTCTTTGAAAGTGGACAAACTTACAAAATCTGCAGTGGATCGAGTAATTATTTCCCCACTGTATAATACTGTATACGTATTTACACTATGGTTTCCAGGCACTATAAACTTTTTTGACATCCCATTGCAAAACCATGGGCATTAATATGTAGTTGACCTCTTTTGCTGCTATGATAACCTCCACTTTACCAAAAAGGCTTCCCACAAGATTTTGGATTGTGTCTATGCAAATATTTGCCCATTCAGCCTAGAGAGCATTCACAGTCAGTAATTCAGTTCATCCCAAAGGTGTTCAGTAGGGTTGAGGTCAGGTCTGTGTCAGCCACTTGAGTTCCTCCACACCATACTCATCAGACCTTGTCTTTATGGAGCTGGCTTTGTACATAAGGGCACAAACTGTTACCACAAGGTTGGAAGTACGCAATTCTCTACAATGTCTTTGTATGACTTAGTAACAGTATCCTTCTCTGAAAACACCAACTGAAAACAACTCAGAAATTTGAAGGGGTGTCCACATGCTGTTGGCCATATAGTTTCAAACATGCAGTTTGTGAATTATAGTGCACAACTGCGACCATTTCTTCAAGTGTATGTGAACCCTAACGTCTCTTATTTTCTCTCTTTTGGTCTACTAAATGTAGCAATTTAAAGTATGTTGTTATACACTATATTACCAAAAGTATTGAGACACCTGCCTTTACACGCACATGAACTTTAATGGCATCCCAGTCTCAATCCGTAGGGTTCAATATTGCGTTGGCACACCCTTTTCAACTATAGCAGCTCTCTGCACTTGAGAGGACACTTGGATAAGCTTACGTTACCGGAGCAGCATCTGATGAAGTGGGTGGCTGAAAGGCAGAACAGCAGTGCAGACGCCTTTGGTAAACTGATAGGAAGGTCCTTGTCCCAACTCTCTAGGGTTTCCAGATAGCAGCGCCAGACAGCCTCTCCCTTGTGCTAAATACCCTGTCCCTAGCCAATGGGGATCCTGTCCCTGCACTATCCACTTCGCAAATGCATGCAACCGCAGTAGGACAGTGCTATTTATTAGCACTGCCCTCATTAAAGATGGCCATTGAGGTCAGCCAGGGGAGCAGCGTCCAATCTGACCGCAATTCCCCGATGACACCTACGGTGGCTTCAGGGGTACGCAGCTCCTCTCATTCCCTTCTGTACAGGGACCTGCCGAACAGCACCACTTATAGTGGCTCTGTGTGGTGGGGGCCCAGGAACTTAACATTCTATTGGAGAGCTGTCCCATCTTTGTGGTGCTTTCAAGAAGAGAGAGAAAGGAAAGATGGCTGATAAAGACTGCTGCAGGATCAATGTCGCCAATGGTGCTCTGCACAGTATGCAAGTGTATGATTTGAAGAGTGGACATTCCTTTATTTCAATATGGAACCTATGGCTGGTGATGTCGGGAACAGTATATGTCCAAGATGGTGGAACCAAAGACAGGTATGTAGGGTCTCTATTCAAGAAGAGGTGGGTGGGAACTGGGACAGCTTGGCGCCAACTGCTGTCCAATCCAGGTCCCCTACAAGAGGAAAATCACCTACAACAATCACTCTTCATTCACCTATATGGCTTAGCTATGGATCACAGAGGGGGAGTGAGATGTAACAGAGCACAACCCAATGCTGTAGCAATGTTGCCAGCAAATCTAGCAATTAAATTGTTGCAATTTGCTGTTAATTGCTGGCATTGGCAGTTTGTTCCAGTGATTAATCTTGGCTTTAGAATGCTGGCAAAACTGAAGATGTCGTCCTTGGTAACACTGGGGAATGTGTTACCAACCAGATGTGTCTCCAATGCTCATTAAAACCTTCTGAGGTTGGCAAGTATGCACATAGCAATGCCATATGCCATTGCAATGCACAGTGCAATGCCCATAGCATGCACAACCATTACCAAGGACGGTGGTTTCTGCCCTGCAGGCATTCTCATCACTGTATAGTAAAATGAATTATCAGCAGTCTGCAAATGTCTGTCTGGCTTTACAGTTTGGTATTAAAGTATCCTGGGCGACTATTGAAGACCAGACAGACGTAAAACACCAGCATGACTCATTTCATTTCTGAGCACACAAGGGAAATATATATAATGGGCTTGATAACCCAACCATTGTTTTGTCAGACATAAACTAGGATACAGTTGAAGGTTTAAAGGGTAACTTCACGTTCGTAGAAAAAAATATAGCAAAAAAATAATATTGAACATACAATTGCTACACACACCGTATTGTAATTAAATGTTATTGAAAATGGTCTTTCCTTTCCAATCTGAAGCTGATGTCGTTTTCTGTAAAATTCAATGCAATATGGCCACCTAGAGGTGTTCTGTACACAGTTGGTGTATGAAATACCCCCAGAAACTCAATTTCTTGCTCAGAAACGCAATTTATTGCTCATGTGATCAGCGCACTGATTTTCTCAGAAGTCTGCACTAAGATATTAGTCAGATTTTAGGCATCCTCTAAAATGTGAATTTCAGTTTTGATAAGATACTCTACAAAGGTTAAATACTTCTAAAGAGACGCAGAGCCTGAAGCCTTCCTCATTAGAAGACTGAGCATGCAATAGGTGATTCTAATAAACCAGAACACCCCATTCAGATTAAGTCGGCATAGGACATGGTGAAACAAACTGCTGTTTTTTCAGAGCAACAAAATGTAGGAATCTGCAACATAGATCGTTCAAGTACCTGTAATGTACATTGATCACCCAGAGGGGATTGTTTTTTTATCGCAACAAAAGTAACCATGACACATTAAAGTGATACTAAAGTCTCATATTTTTTCCTTTAAAAATAACAAACATGTTATACTTACACGCTCTGTGTAATGGCTCTGCACAGAGCAGCCCGGATCCTCCTCTTCTCGGGTCCCTCTTTGGGACTCCTGGCCCCTCCCTCCTGTTCAGTGACCCCACAGCAAGCAGCTTGCTATGGGGCACCCGAGCTGAGCCGTTACTCAGTGTGTCTATTCAGACACAGAGTCGCAGCTAGGCCCTGATCCCTCTCTCTCCTATTGGCTCACTGACTTTAATTGACAGTAGTGAGAGTCAATGGCACCCCGCTGCTGTCTCATCCAATGAGGAGTGAGAATCTTGAACAACTGAGACTCTCGTGCAACATCGCTGGATCGAAAGGGGGCTTGGTTAATTATTAGAGGGGCTGAGGGGGGCTGCTACACACAGAAGGTTTTTTATCTTAATGCATAGAATGCATTAAGATTGAAAAACCTTCTACCTTTACAACCACTTTAAAAAATGTGATAGCTGAGGTCCCCATAGACAGCTCTTATTTTGTCAGATTCCTTTTGAATCGGATGGAATTTGAGCTGTGAACGTTCCTGCAAACCCTCAACTGAACTGGGTGGAAAAGTATTGGCTGAACAATGACTGCATCCTATGAAATGAAGTCACATGTTCAATAGGACCAACAGTGGTGGGTAGGCTAAAGACAATAGAGATTCCTCCATCTACACTGTTAACCTGGATGGGAATCAGACTATATATTTTTTTCTCTGTCTTGCGGACTGAACAGCTGAAAGTTGGGCTGTCTAGACCCGCCTTAAGAATTTGCATGTCGATTGTCTACCACTCCCACTTTTTAGGTTTTGGGCTTCCCTCTACACCCTGCATAAGGACAAGACAACAAGCCACAGATGGATAATTAGCCCCACCTTACCTGTCGCCCACCCAACAACTGTCCTAACCTTTACAGTCCTTCCCCTATTTCTTTCCTACCCTTACCTCTCTTCACTTCCCCTTCTGCCCATCCTTCCCCCTGCCAACCCTTTCCCTTCTCTACCACTATTTTCCTTAACCCATCAACCCCCTCCGTAAGTACCTGGACCTCCCCATACTTCTCTTCCCCACTCCTCCCTCTCCACCTCCCTGCCTAACACTCCAACCCAACTTTTCCCCTCTCCCTAATGCTTACCACATATACAATCTGATTGTACAATCTTCTTTAGCTTTACCAACAAGTACCTAATGCAAGGGCCTGCCCACTTGGATATAAATGAATTCTATACAGTACAGCAGCCTTTCTCAACCTTTTCAACGCAGAGGAACCCTTGAAATAGTTCTCCGGTAACCCCTGCTAAAATTGGAATGGTCCTTACACTTGTGGTTATTGGGAAGAATTACCTGCTTACAGATATCTAAAAAGATCAATGGTGTCAGTGGGTTGTACAAAGATTATACAGGCAGATGACGTGTAAGGTGACCCTAATATCTTTTCCCCACCACTTGTCATTGTGACAGACCTAAGCAATAGCATTCTGGATACCTTCTGGATGGAATAATACATTATTTTATTGATTCTGTGAGAATCCATGGTTCAAGCAGTGCTCAGGATATATAGATTGCATAAGACATACCTCCCAACTTTTTGAGATGGGAACCTATCGGCAAAAGTATGTAGGCATAGGACACCCCCTCCCCCCCCCCCGCCATGCCCCCTTAAAGGAGAATTTAACCAAAAAAAAATGTTAAACCCACAACTGCATTTTTTTTTTACTACTATTACTTTATATTGGCTTTTGAAATTTACAAAAGCAGCAATTTAGAATTTGGATGAAAGGTTTATCACTGTTTGAAAGATAAATGGTGCATTTTATATACAACTATATAGATCAGATCAAAATGAGGGACAAATGAGGAGGAAAGAAGAACAGAGGGACATTGTCCCAAATAAGGGGTAGTCCCTCCAAATCGGGGACAGTTGGGAGCTATGCATATGGGACGTAATACACTGGATGTGTTGCTATGCAGTGGTGATGCATTTTGTGTTTGCTGCATTATCTTCAGTTGTTTCTTAGAATTTGCATTTTGAATGCATGTCAGGGCATTGTGTAGATGCGTGCTTTGGTAACATCATCACTCCTAGTGGATTCTCACAAGGAATACATAAAAAAATGTGTCCAGAGGGCGGAAACTGGACAGTTATCTGACAGAAGTGCCTTACTGTTCACCAGGACAGGAAGTGACAGTAAATCTACTTTATGGGAACACAGGAAGTGTGAAACCCAACCTTCCTCCACTCTATTCCAAAACTTCAAAAACATTGTTATGACGGTAGTCAAACTGATGCTTTCTATCTCTTTTTTAACTATTTATATAAAATCTTTATTTAGAAATAATAATTTAACACAAGGTCAGAGCAGAAGCTACTTTCATTCACACTCTTTCTAATTAAAACCCCATACACCCCATCTGAATAGAGTAGACAGGGAGGAAATGGTTGGGGGATTAAGTTTCTACTCTGATCTCCTGGGATGTACAGCCTGGAGCCCGGGGCAGCTTTCGGTGTCTCCTATGTGACATCAATGTCCCAACAAACCACTGGGAGTTTTTGTTATCGCTGGAGGTGCTGATCCTTTTGAAAGTGGCCTATGAGTCTCTCATAATAAAGCAGCCTTGTATTGATGGATGTTGTCTGGGTATCAGCTGAAGCCTGAAGGTTCATCTGGTTATTATCTACAACAATGCCTATTTAGACCTCTCTATAACCTGAGTGTCTACTGACTCTGGTAATCAGGCTTCACCACGGCGTCAAGTGTGCATGCACATCTATCTCACAGACGCTGGTGTGGGGATTCTACACTACAAATATAGATGATATATTTGGACTTTTATGAATTTATTTTCATGCTTTCTAGCGCAGCACCTTTTAAATATTTTGTACGTTACAACTCTGCCTCACTCATTTGCTTGGAGCTTTAGCTATTGAGCTTTTTATACAACAGACTTTCCTCAGCAAAGCAATTTAGGTTATCCTGGTAAACATAACAAAATAAAACATATACAAAACACTTCCCACTTGTAGCCCAAAAGACGGCTAGAGCTTCCAATGACAAGAGGGCCACAGACCTCCTGTGATCATCAAGTCCTTGGACTTTGGACTCGGCTGATCACAGATCAGGATAAAGGGACAATCACAGTGACCCTTTACCATATGATCAGCTGTCAGCCAATGACAGCTGATCACAGCATGTAAACACAAGCTGGATATCAGCTTTTCTCTCCTCACACCGACAGCGCAAGGAGAAAAGAAGAAAGCCGATATCCGGTTTGTGTTATAGGGACATCAGTCCCAACAGTGCCCACCAGTGCTGCTAATCAGTGCCCACCAGTGCCACCAATCAGTGCCTATCAGTGCCTCATCAACAGTGTCGCCTATCAGTGATGCCTATCAGTACCGCTTACCAATGCCTATAAGTGCTGCCTATCAGTGCCACCTCTCAATGCCCTTCAGTGCCCACCAGTGGGCCTTATCAGTGCCCATCAGTGCAGACTCCTCAGCGCACATCAGTGAAGGAGAAAAATTAACTGTTTGCAAAATTTTAAAACAAACTATGAAAAACTTTTTTTTTTTTTTTTTTAACCACTTCAATACAGGGCACTTTCACACCTTCCTGCCCAGACCAATTTTCAGCTTTCAGTGCTGTCACTTTTTAAATGACAATTGCACGGTCATGCTACACTGTACCCAAACTAAATTTTTATCATTTTGTTCCCACAAATAGAGCTTTCTTTTGGTGGTATTTGATCACCTCTGTGGTTTTTATTTTTTCTTAAACGAATAAAAAAATACTGAAAATCTTGAAACAAAATAGTTTCTTTGTTTTTGTTATAAAATTTTGTAAATAAGTTTTCTCCTTCACTGATGGGCACTGATAAGCTGCACCGATGAGGTGGCATTGATGGGCACTCATAGGTGGCACTGATATGCGGCACTGATGGGAATTGATAGGCAGCACTGATGGGCACTCATAGGTGGCACTGATGGCCACTGATAGGCGAGACTGATGGGCACTGAAAGGCTGCACTGGTGGGTACTTATGAGTGGCACTTCTGGACACTAATAGGCAGCACTGATGGGCACTGAAAGGCGGCACTGATGACTGGCACTGAATTTCACTGATAGGCATCACTGGCAGGCATTTTACAATGGCACTGATTGGCAGCCGCCTGGGCACTGATTGGACTTTCCCTCATGGTCTAGGGTGGCATAACTGGTGGTCCAGTGTGGTGACCATCCCTGGTGGTCCTTGCTGCACTGATAAACAATCAACACAGACCCCCCCTGTCAGGAGAGCAGCCGATTGGCTCTCCTCTACTCATGTCTGTCAGACGAGAGTGAGAAAAAGCCGATCAACGTCTCTTCCTGTTTACATTGTGATCCGCCGTGATTGGACACAGTTGATCACGTGGTAAAGAGTCTATCTTGTATGACGTCCGTTCAGGATATCGCAACCACTTTGCCGACGTCATTTTGCTATATGGCGGGCGGCAAGTGGTTAATTTTCGGTCTTTTTTTGTTTGTTTAGCAAAACATTAAAAAAAAAACAGTGGTGATTAAATACCACCAAGAGAAAGCTATATTTGTGTGAAAATAATGATAAAAATATTGTTTAGGTACAGTGTGGCACTGAAAGCTGAACATTGGCTTGGGCAGGAAGGGGGTAGAAGTGCCCTGTAGGCAAGTGGGTAAAGTGTTCCAGCAGAGGGCAAGCTGTAACTGCTTTAAAACATTTGAACATTTTTTAAGTGGAGCTAGTGTTTTATGGCAATGAAGTATTGTATTTCTGTCCAGTGTGTTCGTAGGTAATGAGCATTGTGATTTCATAGCATTTTTAGGCATGTCAACGCATCATATAGAATAATACATACAAATATAAACCACTTTAATCTGTGTCTTTTTCTGATTACAGTAAATCGATGTGTGGCTTCCAGAGCAAACACCTGTACAGAATGTATCCGTGTGGACAAGGAATGCTCCTATTGTATAGATGAAGTAAGGCACTTTTAGATCATCTTTTTTTTTTTTTTTTTTTTAGTCTCTCAAAGATGACCGTTTTTGTATATAATGTCTGCTGTAAGATGAGAATTGAAGCATACCAAGAACCTAAAAAGTAAAAAAGTTAAATATTGCAGTTTACTAGTTCTTAGATTAGGGTTTTTTTTTTTTTAGACTCTATTTTCACCTGGTAATCCTGTGATTAACACATTTCCTGCCCGTAGGTGGCTACACTCATTCCTCCACTGTAGCTATGGAGGGAGCCATAGTTGTCACCCAGGCTGGACTTTAAACACATCCGCCTTTGTTAATCCCTAGTACATAGTGTATAATAGGATTAGTAGTTTTTATGTACACAGGTTGATTTTGAATGGCCCCCCAAAACAACTTGCCAATGAAATACAATGCAGGTACCTTTCACAGATCAATGGTGCACAGATGTGAACCATCTGTGTGTGGGTGCATTGAAAAAAAATGATACAGGTCTAATAAAAGCTGCATTGCTGTACATTGACAGATCTTTCCAGATGTACTTATACAGAGCTGTCAAGTTAATTTATGCAGCACTTTACCATATACACACTATTGTCAAAAGTCTAGGTACACCTTTATGCACACATGAACTTTAATGGCATCCCAGTCTTAGCCCGTAGGGTTCAATATTGAGTTGGCCCACCCTTTGCAGCTATAACAGCTTCAACTCTTCTGGGAAGACTGTCCACAAGGTTTAGAAGGGTGTCTATGGGAATGTTTGACCATTCTTCCAGAAACACATTTGTGAGGACAGGCACTGATGTTGGACAAAAAGGTCTGGTTCGCAGTCTCCGCTTGAATTCATTCCAAGGGCATTTTATGAGGTTGAGGAAACGACTCTGTGCAGGCCAGTCAAGTTCCCTCATCCCAAACTCACTCATCCATGTCTTTATGGACCTTGCTTTGTCCATTGGTCCAAATCATTTGGTGGAGGAATGAGAAGGCCTTGCAGTCTCCGCTGTAATTCACCCAAAGGTGTTCTATCGGGTTGAGGTCAGGACTCTGTGCAGGCCAGTAAAGTTCTTCTCTGGCTCATGTCACCCAGGTGCGCACCCCCATAGCGACGTCACTGCTCATGGTGTCCCTTCAGCCTGGGGGCAGCGCCACCCCCCTTAAAAATGCCACACAAGGCAAAGGCCTTGTTTGCCTTGCGGTAGTTACGACCCTGCTCCCAGTGCTGCAAGACAAAAGTGCTAACCTTTAGGCCACTGTGCTGCTCAATACAAAGCCATAGGTACCTTGACCATCACTCTTTGTGCTGCTTTATAGAACTTTCTTTTATAATTAATCAGCATTTGACTTGTAACAGAGAGGAAAATAATGGGAGCACAGTGATATGCTCTGTGAAATAAATGCCGAAGCTCCAAAAAGTTCTCTGCAAATGTCCTCCACTTGAAGCATCAGAATTTATAATCCTGCAGATTCCAGTAATACTAAATTAGGAAAATGATTGTTATCAGTGATTGTAACTCATTTTTCTTCCTTCTAGAATTTCCCCAGTGTTCGTTGTGACCTGCAGAGTAATCTCATCCAGTATGGATGCAGTAGCGCAGGAATCATTTACATGCAGAGTGAATTCCGGACTCTTATGGTGAGATTTCAATAGTCTATTGGTTGACTTCAAGTCTGGTTGTACTGGACTAACTACCGTATGTAAAATTGATCTCAGGAGCTCTTGGTTCCCCTTGCTGGCAACTCTTCTTGACTCATGGGCATTTCACGCTGATGTGTTGGCTTTTTGTCACTGGCCTGGAACAAGAATATATAAGAAATATTGACTTTTCCCTCACTTATATTTGTTGCATGCTTGTTCCAGGCCTGTGAGTAATGAAGAAATAGATAGGCAAGCATTTACACAAGAAGACCAGCAATGGCAGACATAATATACAGGCCTGTAGATACTTTCTTTTATTCCTGTAGGGGGGTTTCAGCCTTGGGGACCCAGGGAAAAAAAATTTTGGCAGCATGTGCAGTGGGCAGTTGTGGGGGGCCTCCTTCAGCTGGATCATGTGACTGAAGTCGGGGAGAAGCAACTTCCCTCACTCTGAACTGACTGGCTGCAGGAGTGGCTCCTGCTTTGAGCAACTGTCTCAACTGTCAGCCCTAACTGCTGTGGCGGGGACACTCTGGTGTGGGTTTGGACCCCATCCCCTCCCTTTATCTACGCCCCTGATTACACTTCTCCTATGACAGGCGTACTGTATTTTATAGGTTTTATTGATAAGCCTAGTACATATTTAGACAACCTGGTGCAGAATAGCTGTCCGTTTTACCAATTAGAGGCTATGTGTGCATGCTGGGACTTCCACAATAAATGGAAAGAAAGCTTGGAGGTTTGTATGACTGGCATTTAGGTGTATTCAGGTGTAAACACACTTCAGTTTAAAGTAATTGTAAAGGCTCGTTTTTCTTTTAAAAATAACAAACGTGTTATACTTCCCTCCTCTGTGCAGTTGGTTTTGCACAGAGCAGCCCTGATCCTCCTCTTCTTGTGTCCCTCTTTGCTGCTCCTAGTCCCTCCCTCCTTTGAGCGACCCCTCAGCCAGCAGCCTGCTACAGGGGGCACCCAAGCTGAGTCAGAGCTCTGTGTGTCCATTCAGATAGGGAACTTGGATTTGGCCCTGCCTCCTCTCTCTCCGGATTGGCTAATGGACTGATTTACAGCCAATGGCGCCGCTGCTCTGTCTCAGCCAATCAGGAGGAGTGTACTGGATGGCTGAGGGGATCGTGGACATCGCTGGAGAGAGAAGGAGCTCAGGTAGGTAATTGGGGGGTGCTGGGGGGGCTGCTACACACAGAAGGTTTTATATCTTAATCCATAGACTGTATTAAGAAAAAAAAACCTCTGCCTTTACAACTCCTTTAAAGTAGATATAAACCCAATCACTAAAACCTCATATTGTCCTTACCATTTCAATGTAATTTTAAATATTGTCAGTCATTTTAAATCTTCATTTTTGATTTAAGATAATACCTGGTGAGCTTGCCATGAGGGTTCAGTTATGGGTGACCGTGTCCCTGTCTCACAGTTGTTCTCCTGCATTGTCACTCCATCTCATACACTTTAAGTGGAGGCAATAGGTTTATTACGCAGACCTGTGTTCAGAGCAATGACCTTCAGCCATCACTGGAGTGCATGCACATAGACAGGAAGTGTGGCTGGATGGAAAAAAAAGGTGAAAACAAGTATTTTATAAAAGATAAAAATGTATTTAGTTAAGGTTTTAGTTAAGGTTTACATTGACTTTAAGATTTGTGTGACAGCTCCCAACTTCAGTTCTACCATGTAAGCAGAGGAGAGTGGAAGGGAATGCCCCCCAGTCAGTGTCCCCAGGGCCGTCCTTAACGTGAGGCCTGCAGTGCACGCCACTAGGTTTCCCTGTCCAGGGGTGGACTGACTGTCTGAGATTTATACAGTTAATTTATATTGCTTGAATTACTTTTCTCATTTTGGGTGTGAGTGGGGCCTCATGTCTAAGATTTGCCTAAGGCCTCACAAAGCCTAGAGCTGCCTCTGCTGAAGGGGGTATATAGAAGGCCAAGATCTGCAGTATCAGTGGTGACCGAAGCTGCAGCCTGTGGTTGTTTTTTCATTTGAAACAGTGCAACTCCAAGAGGAAGCTTTTTTGTGTTGGACATAGTGACATGTCATATGACATATAACCACTGTCGGGACTTTATTGTGTTCTGTGCCCTCAATTATTGACATTTTCCTGTCTAAGCAGGAAATAAAGGGAAATTTCTCTAAATGGAACACAAACTGCAACAAAACACTTTATTCAGTAAAATTGTCAAGGTTTGAACCTCTGTCAGATTATTCTCACTAAGGCTTTTTGTTCACATGTGCAGCTAGAGGGGTGGTAAAGCCAAGGCAGTTCAGCTGCGGTTTTTCTCCCCCCAGCCCTTTCTTGAGCATGCAGCAGCTCAGGGCTGTACTAGTCACAGCCGTGATGCTGTGCTTTGCAGCCATGATGCTATGCTTCTCAGCCCCAACAAAAACAGCATGTCAAATTCAGTGGGTATAACTGCCCCTGAATGTAACCAGTACAAGTCAAAGGGGGCAGCACTGCAACCGTGTGCAATTTTGGTACAGCATTTACATAGTTAAATCAGGCCTGTCAAATGCCAATTACAAATACAGATTGCTCTTCAGTACGCACCACAAGTGTTAACGAGCCTTTAGAGTAGTCGATTGATAGTACTGGAAACATTAAGATAATGTTGAGTGCCACTTTGTTTCTCAAAATGATGTTCCTTAGATGATATCCCATTGGGGAGATGAGTGGGCAGGTTCTGTGCACTACCATAATAACCTCCAGATGTGAAGACAATACTTGAATCTAAAAATCAAAGCACCACACTGAGATATTAGAAATATAAGAAAAGGTTTTATTCCAAACATCAATCCGGTATAGGAGCCAACATGTTTCATAGTCATAGTCCACATATCGGCCCCTTTAACAGGGCTTAAGAAAATCTGAAGTCTGTTTTTGCGCAAACTCTGGGAGTTGTTTAGAATATGGATGTGGTATGTTGTCAAGGAAATCTCAGGATCGTTCAGCTGCTTTCACAAGTCACGAAGAAGGTGGTGATATGTGGACCCCAAAACGTGTTGGCTCTTATACCTAATTGATGTTTGGAATAAAACCCTACCTTGGACTCTAATATTTCAGTGTGATGCTTTGATTTTAGATTTAAAAGCTATACTCTCTGTCTGTGTCTTTCTATCACTGTGACAACTGTTCCTCTCATTTCTTGTCCTATTGTCACCGAAACAGGAGGTGAGGCGAAATCCCGCAACGGGGTCAATCACAGAAACAAAATCTTAACAGAAGTATCCACTCTTTAGTATATATGCAAAAAATAAAGTTTTGGCTGGAGATGAGGACATTAGGCAGCACACTACAGGCCTTGTTCCTTGTTTGTAAGGTCCCATTTCAAAGCCAACGTATAGAGGCTTACATCTGTAATTGGAAAACCTGTCCACTATACACTTTACAAAGCTTTTGCGCTCAGTTGTAACTTTTCATCTTTCTACAGAAACAAGAGATTAATAAAGAATGGTCTAGAACACAAGTCTATCCTCAACGAATGTCCATGCGACTGCGTGCTGGAGAGGAGCACACCTTTGAATACCGCGTATTTGAGCCTTTGGATACGCCTGTGGATCTTTATATCTTGATGGACTTCTCCTACTCAATGTCTGATGACTTGGAAAATCTCAAGAAAATGGGGGATACCTTGGGTGAGGACAGTTTTAAATAACGCACAGAAAATTTCAAGTGTATATGAAACCCAGTTTTTTTTAGTTTTGGTAAAGCATGGAAAGCTTAGAGCCGTGGAGCCCAACCTTGGTCCTTTGGGCCACATGTAGGTCTTTAAATGTTGGGGTGTGAGGGAGGGCCACACAACAACATTCAATAGTGGGTGTGGGAGCATTGCTTTCTAAAGAGGTTATACAAATAATCACTAGAATCCTACTTTCTTCTGTAGTATGTCCAGTCTCCTACCAAATCTGCAGCATTTCCACAGACTTTGACCAAAATTTCCTCTAGTATTTCTGCAATCACTGACAATGATACCTAGAATTACATTTATTATGTATGACCCATTGGTGATAGCAGGGGCCACATTACACATTTTGACAACCACTGGCTTAGAACATCTGTCAGGGTTTATTTCTTTCTGTGTTTCCACAGGGAGAATTTACCCCTTTATATATCTTGGTTATCATTATTACCAGGACAAAAAGTGTTGGAAAATCCAAAATGTTACACTTGTTACCAGAAAAAGGGGAAGTTTTCCAATGGGGACACCTGTTCTGGTGGCATAAGTTCAAAGAGGGTATTTGCCCTCACTTTGGGATGTCCTCCAACCTCCTGTTGTATCTCTGGCAGTAGAAATGAAGGGAAATCAGACATATATAGCCAAAACATTAACAGGGGTTTCAACCATCCCTTATTCTAAAGGTGGCCATAGGCAAGAAAGGGTTTTTGCCCAATCCCAACTAGGTACAATCTCCTCTTACATCTGAGGCTTCATGTTTGACCATACTCTAATGTCTATGGCTAGTTTAAAGCGACTCTGCAGACAAAAAGCAGACACCTAGAAACAGGTACCTCTGTGCATTGGTGCAACAATGTCCCAAACCTTCCTGTCACAGCTGAATGCTCCTGCCAAACACATTGATATTGTCTCATCACTATGATGGGCAGCCTTACTCGCCAATAGTAAGTGCAAGGAGGCAGGCTGGGGTGGGGAAGTATCAAAACTATCAGGAGGTGCTGAGACCTTGCTAGTCAGAAGGGCCCAGCCATTACAGGAGGGATCAGGAAGATGGTGTATGTATTGCTGCACACCACTTGCTATGTGCAGGGAACTAGAGGTAGTTTAGTATAGATCCATGTTTGTCCCAAGCATGTTTAAATCCATGACTGTTGATTGACTTACTGCCTCTGTTGGAAGTCTTTCACAAAATCATAAAATCATATTCTTCATAAGATTTACCACAGCTGGTCCATAAATTTATAGTGCAGTTTTTAAAATGCATGCGTAGCTAGTGTTGCTAGTGTTGTTTTTCTTTTTCTTTTTTTTTAAAGTAGAGGTGCTACAAACTGACCCTGGGGTTCAAAAATCTTTGAATACACATAGGAGAAATTCAAATTTTTATATTGTCGTCTTTTTTTTCCCACTTGCACAGCTGAGGTCGTCTCAAAACTGTCCAGTAATTACACTATAGGCTTTGGGAAATTTGTGGATAAAGTTTCTGTTCCTCAAACAGATATGAGACCAGAGAAGTAAGTCAACCAAGCTTATTAAATCAATTTTTCATCCGTCTTTATCACTGCACATACTGTATGTCTACAATGAATCGTGAGTGCGGGGAACTTTTATACTAAAGCTGGCCATACACTAGGATATTTACCAGTGAATTCCTAGGAACATTCGTATAAAAATTCTCAATAGTATATGAATGTTGCTCAAAATTATTTTGAAAATTGCTTGCTTTTAACATTCAATTTTGGAGTGAATTGACTTTCCTGATGCACCCCATACTGCTAGAAATACTGCAGAACATTTTTTTCATTCTGCTCCTTCGAATTTTCTCATCACTATGACCAAAGATGAACATCGATTTGACCCCACAACTGATTAGGAGATAGAAATCTAAAGTTCTCAATTGATATTCTATTACAGTATGGCTTTAGTTTGCAAACTGAAATTATTAGAGGCTGTTGGACTCAAAGTAGAATTTTTGAGGTCTAATTATGAACACCCATGGCTTACTCTCTGTACAGTAAAAGGGCTGAAAATACTCCGCACTGTGCTGTATTTTACATTCAGATATACAATAAAATGCTCCGTGTGGAGCCGGCGATATCTCGCGGTGCATTCTCTGTATAATGCTGCAGAATACACTTCCTGATAGGAGGAAGACCCTGGCACGTGACCTGTTGTCTCCTCCTCTTGGCACATTTTTTTCCCATTCATTAGATTGAAAGGTGCATTTCTTGATTCAGAGTCTAACCACAATTATAATTCATACAGCCATGCTTTATAAATGTGCTGGAGTGCTTTTAAAAGGCCACAGTTAAGCCATACAGTTGCTTTATAAATGGGTCCTCCAGAAAGCTAGTCTAATATTTTTTTAAAGAAACAAACAAATATGTCTTATGATGTTTGATTTAATCTGTTCTACTTACTGCTGACCATTAGAGATAGTTAACTGCAGAGATAACTTCAACTTGATAAAGACTGCTAGAAATATTTTGGAAAATTCCATTTATATCATGGTAAATAGTAATAGAAAAATGCATCGCATTCTATTGGATATTTTTTTTCCAGTAATTTTACAAACAGCCTTTATTTCTTTTACTATTAGTATTTAAACTTTTTATTTATGCTTGTTAATTTTTTTAGTGTTGCATTAAAAAAAGCACACAATTGAAAATTGGAACTGGAATTGTAGAAATTTGTAGAATAAAATCTATATTTTTTTTTTTATATACAGTAACAATGTTTTTTCTTTTTGAGAGTGTTTATTTTAGCTTTATTCTGTCTTTTTCTCTGCATGGAAAAAAAACATAAAACTATTTTTGCAGGCTAACATCACAAAAAAAGCCTTCTTTGTCCTAAAAATATATATATATATATATATATATATATATATATATATATATATATATATATATATATATATATATATATATATATATATATATATATATATATATATATATATATATATATATATATATATAATATATATATAAAAATGTTGTCTTAAGTAATGACAATGTTATCAGCAAATAAACAGGCGCTTAGTAGACAGATATGTAAATATTGCTCTGGTTCTTGGATGGTGTACAAAGCGTGAGAGGTAAAGTGAACCTTTAGCCCGATGTAATTCAGTGTTTCTGGATTAATAAAGGTCAATAGGAAGGCTGAAAAAAAATCGCCTTTCTTGGAGAAAATTATATTTGCAGTTCCTTATAAAACTGCTCAAATTACCAAAACTTGGGATTTTGATTATGTAATTTCTACTAAAGGGAAAGATCAGCCAGTCCGAGCTTTGAACCTACACTCAGGAGAAATCATTTGACCAGATTCCTAAGCTTTTGTTTGCGTTAGTCCGATCGTGTGTACGCAGCAAATCAGGCGGATTTGGTCCGGCGGACCAGAGTTCGCCGGACAATCCACCCGTGTGTGGGCTGCGGCGGACTTTTTGTTCCCAAAAGTTCAGCGGACTTAGAAGTTTTGACTCAAAATTGTCCGCCGAAAACGCCAGTCCGGCTGACAATCCGCCCGTCTGTGTGCTAGTCCGCTGGAGTTTTGAAATGAACGGACCTGCTCACACACGGAGAAAAGTCCGTTCATTTTGAACGTGGCTCCAGGTAGACGGAACTAGTGGAGGAAGTCAATGTTGCCGCCTCCATCTGCGAGATTGACACCTCGCTAGCCTCGTCACCTGGTATGGACTTAAAGGGGCACCCCTATGCTGAAAAAACGGCGTGGGGGTCTCCCCAAAGTCCAAAGTAGACCCTTATCTGAGCACGCGGCCCGACCGGTGAGGAAAGGGGGTGGGGACAAGCGAGTGCCCCCCCTCCTGAGCCATACCAGGCCGTGTGCCCTCAGCATGGGGGTCCTTTGGGGAAAGGGGGTCCCTGCGGCCCCCCCACCCAAAGCACCTTGTCCCCATGTTGATGAGGACAAGGGCCTCTTCCTGACAACCCTGGCCGTTGGTTCTCGGGGTCCGCGGGCGGGGGGCTTATCCTACCCATTCACCTGGTGAAAAAAGTGTATATAAAAAACACAACACAAGTTTTTCAAATTGATTATTAGACGGCTCCGGTGGTCTTCTTCCGTCTTGGGGGGTCTTCTCGCTGGACTCCTCTGCTATCTTCTGCTAGCTTTTTTACTAGCGGAGGAGCCCGGCTTTCTTCTTTGTCATCGCCGCCGTCATCCGGGGGGCTTCCTCCGACTTCGGGGTCTTGTCCCGCTCTTCTGAGGTCTTGTCCCGCTCTTCAGTTCTTCTGCCGGGCCTCTGCTATCTTCTTATAGCTCTTTTACTATCGTTGTCCCAGACTTCTGTCGCCGCCTTCTTCTCTTCTTCCTTGCGATGTTGACAAAACGCTTTCTCTAGCCGCAATGGCAGGGATGCGTTGTGCGGCGACTTATATAGGGACAAGGGGCGGGGTCACCGTATGATGTCACAGTCCCGGAGGATGCTGGGACTGTGACATCAGGGGCGGGGTCACAGGCTTAAGGGGACACAGATTGTCTGAGTTCAGTAGCAAGTGACAGAGTGCCGGGGGTTCAGTAGTAAGGGACACAAAGGTTCAGGAATAATTTCAACAAAGTTCCCAGAAGCTCAATGGTAATTCCACAAACTGTCACCTGATTGTGGTTTTCTGAATCACAGTGAAATCCCTTCTTTCTGAGATTAGTAGTGGCAACTAAGTGAGTTATCTTCCTCCAGATGGTGGACGGAGCTAGCAGGACTGTGATTGGCTTTAGCAGTGGCCAATGACAGCCCTCCTCCCCTTGGAAACAGGGACCACCCCCCCAACTGCACCCAATCTCTTCCCATCACAAAAGCTGAAGATCAGCTGCAACGAGACCAAAAGCAATTGGTGACTACAGAGCCACTAATAAGGCAGTACAACTGGTCCTGTTGTACTGGGCCCAGGCCCCATCAGCAAAACAGGGGGGTCCGGGCAGCTTTAGCGTTAATTTCTTCCTAAATGAATAAATGGATTTTTACAATACCACACCCTTACTTCTACTTGCTTACCAGGAGCAGAGGAAGGACTCTTGTTTCCATTTTCAGGGTGTAGGTAGATAAAGTCAGTGCTGCTTTTCCTGCTGCACCATTTGGGGGTAGGTGGGTTGTAGGTGTGGTTGGGGAGGCCCCATGATTTCTAATGGTGTCCCTGGGTGACTATTCCATTGCCCTCTGCCTGCCATCTTTGGGCAGAGCTCAGTTCCTCTTTAATATCCAAGTATAAAAGCCTGGGGCCATCTCAGCAACATGTTATTTTGACAGAGAGGGCTTTCAGAGGAAAATGTGAGTTGACAAATTGTCTATATCAGGTAAAGTCAGAGTGCCCAATCCTACTCTGTGCCCTTGTAGCTGGGAGTCTTGCATGTACCATGATCGTGGTGGCAGGACATAATGTTCCATGCTTACATTGGTTTATCTAAATGTCTCAGTTTAGATCCAGTTTAATAAGTAGTGACAGATGTCTGCATACCAACATAGGTTGTGACCCAGGGCTAGAGGTAGCCACTCACTACCAAAATTAGAACAGGAACTGAGAGAAATGTGTACAGTTTCCCTTTGCCGTGCCACTTAAGGCCCTTGCACACAGTTTTTTGCATACACCTGTACGCAATATTTGTGTTTATGATAGCACTGCCATATACCTAAGTACAGCAGTGCACAACCATTCATGGTCTATGGTAGGCTGTAAGCTGTACATGGGCTGCCAGGGTGGGGGAGATGCTGGCATTTACGTTGAATGGCTCTTGTGCAAGGACCCTAATTGTGTTTCTGTGTATGTCCCCATTTTAGATTTTCCCTCCCTTCTTGTCTCAGAGATCATTATCAAGAAGAGAAAGAAAATCTTCCCCAATGGGGGAAAAGCAGTAAACATCTGTCAGATGCGTTACCCCTCCCTTTTTCAAACTGTCCATAGAAAAACAAAATTTTGGTTGGTGTTACTCTTTATGTGATGTCTAATTGATCCCACCCTGTGATTTCACCTTTAGGCTGAAGCAGCCTTGGCCAGACAGCACTCCTCCCTTCTCCTTCAAGAATGTAATCCGTCTCACCGACGACCTTTCAGATTTCCGCAATAAGCTTAAGAACGAGAGGATATCTGGAAATTTGGATGCTCCAGAAGGGGGTTTTGATGCCATCTTACAAACTGCAGTGTGCACAGTGAGTACTATCTTTACTGGATGCCCAATGAACTGTGTAAAAAAAAAAAAAAAAAGTGATTTAAATTATTAATAAATTATATAAATAAAAAGGTAGAAACTATTACAAAATCTTTGCTCAAGTAGGCCCTTCTCTGTTGGACTTCATGATAAAATTCCAGTACCGAGGTGCATATCTTAGCCATACCTGTCAACTGTAGAACTTGAGAAAGAAAGACAAGAAGCGGGAATGGTTAGAGCCTACTCACAGTATATACCACATATGCATGCTGCATTCCTTGTACTCACAAAATACTGCTTAAATACAGTGCCGTAAATGACAAGGGAGGCACAGTGGTGTAGTGGTTAGCACTCTTGCCTAGCAGTAAAAAGGGTCGCTTGTTCGAATCCCAACCACAACACCACCTGCCTGGAGTTTGCATGTTCTCTCTGTGCCTGTGTGGGTTTCCTCCCGGTAATCTGGTTTCCTCCCATATTCCAAAGACATGCAGGTAGGTTAATTGGCTTCTGTCCAAAATTGGCTCCTAGTATATGGGAACCTTGGATTGTGGGCTCCTTGACGGTAGGGACTCATGTGAGTGTGCAATGTACAGGGATAGGGACAATTGTAGACACTGGATGGACTGGTGTCTTTATTCAACCTTACTAACTATGTAACTATGTAACCATTACACCTGCCATTCTTTACACAGAATATAGGCAGACAGCTATCACTTTGTCTGATCCTACCTTAAAGAAAAATGTAGTTAAAATAGTTGGGGACTACATACCATAGCAATCAACAATTGCAGAGATATGGTGGTGAAAAAGCATTTATGGTTAGTGGTTGCTACTTGCTCCACCTTCTTTTAAGGCTATGATGATCAGTGATGGTTCCACCCGCCTCCTTAAAAACATTATTTTTACAGTAGTAACCCCACCTTCCCAAAAAAGCATTGGTCATAAGTTGCGTTTCTCCCCCCCCCCCTTTAAAGGCCTTGGTGGTCAGTGACAGCTCCCCCACTCCTCCCCGTATAGGCATTGGCTTTTTCCTACCTTCTCCCTCCCCTTAAAGACATTTATTGGTAGTCTATAGTGTCCCACCCATCTGAAAACCTGAAAAGCATTGACATTCATTGATCTCTTCCCCCAAAAAAACATGAATAGTCAGTGGTGTACCTCTCCCAAAAGTCATTGGTGTTTTTTTTAATTTGTATGCTGTCCACACATCACACATTACTTGATAGTATATACGGGCATTGACACAAGTCCTTGCCAAGAAGGAAATCTAGAGTGTAATGTCTTATCACCATGTCACACTTTTTAGATATTGATATGCAGTCTTCGTAAATATCCCCCACAGATCTCAATATATGCAGAAATAATATGCAATGTATCTAGAGTAACCTTTCTTTCTACAGAATGATATTGGTTGGAGAGATGGCAGCACCCATATTTTGGTCTTTTCCACGGAGTCTGCATTTCACTATGAAGCTGATGGAATGAACGTTCTTGATGGGATCCTGCCTAGAAATGATGAACGCTGTCATCTGGATAGAACAGGCCTTTACACGTATGATGTTCTTCAGGACTATCCATCCGTTCCCACTCTTGTGCGACTTCTTGCAAAACATAACATCATCCCAATCTTCGCTGTTACCAACCATTCCTACAGTTACTATCAGGTAAGGGGCTACAGCCATTCAGGTTAATAGCGCACTTTCTTTCCAAGAGATACTCTTTCACCATGTTTCCTGCTGCTCCATTCATCTTCAGAGGACTTTGAAAATGCTAACATGGAAGGAGCATGTACCCTTCTTTCACTTCTCCTAGATGCAGCATTTGGGTCCTCAGTGGCCAAATGCCAGGCCTGACCACTGTAATATGGAGAAGGAAAAGGTCATTAGACTCAGGATTCCATTGGGTATAAAGGGCAGAGGGTTAGCATGGAGAATGTAAGTATCAGTGGACCCATTTCCAGACCCATCCCCAGCAGCACATACTCACCTTTCTATTGCTCCCCTGTTTGGTGCCAGAAGCCAAAGGAAATACCTGGTATTTCTGGGTATGGAAGAGCATGTATACCACTCCATGTAACAACGATGGGCCAAATAGCATGCTGGGAGACAGAGAATAGGCTTGTGTCAACTACAACCCAAGTGACTTCTAGTTTACACATGACTTTATATTTACGTTAGACAGCTGAATAGAGCAGCAAGAGAGCGATGTAAGTATGTACATTTGTGGAGGTCTGCAGTAATGGGCAAAGCACAGAGTCACTTTAAAGAGGAAATGAACTCTAGGAGATGTGACCAAAAATTGGCAGGTAGAGAGCAAAACGCTACTCACCAGTATTTCTTTTTATGGTCTATAGGAAGCTGATCTTTCCCCCATTACTGACTTACCATGTCTTGGCCACCTTCACACAGACACAATGCACAACATCTTTTTGAAGGCAGGACTTCCTCATGAAAGTAGTATATAGTGGTGCTAGAGGGGTGTATAAAGGCACATATCAAATAACTAATATCATATATTGACTCAGTACATAAAAAGTCCATATAGTGGTAAATAGCAAATCACAAAATTATACAATGTGATATCAGTTCATGAGGAAAGTCCATAGAGGAGTATCAGCTGAGCACTTGATGGCAGCTCCCTTAGAGCCAAGCAGTAGACTCTGTTCCAAATCTCCTGAGAACGGCAGTTAAAGGCAGCAATGCCTCAGATCTCACACTGCAGAGCTAAGAGGCTGGAGACACATGAATGCCTAGGCACCCTCTCATACCAGAAAATTAATAAAAAATTTTGGGGAGATTGATACAAAAGGTACAATTTTAATAGGTACAACTTAGGCATAAGTAACATTTTGGATGTCCCCTAAAACATAGTAAATCTTTACTTTTTGAATTCAGTTCCACTTTTTGCTTTTGTTTTCAATCTATATCATTTATCATGTTAAAGCCTAACTCCAGGCAATGCGAGTTTATTTTTAGTTCTGGATTAAATGGGTTAAAACCTCGGTTTTTACTGTCTGTAGTTTACCTTTTAAAATCTAGCATTCTAATTTTGCAATCTACTTTTCTTGTTCACACAGGAATTAAGTAAGTACTTTACAATGGCCGAGATCGGAGAATTACAGGAGGATTCTTCCAACATAGTACAGCTCCTGGACCAGGCTTTCGGGGTATGGAGACCTTGTGTTGCTCAGAATTTCTAGCATATCCACAATCTGTTAGAATTGTGACAAATGGTTGGTTGACTTGTTTGATATTTTGTTGTCCCCTCAAAATAACTCAACACACAGCCATTAATGTCTAAACCGCTGGGAACAACAGTGAGTACACCCCTAAGTGAAAATGTACAAATTGGGCCCAATTAGCCATTTTTCCTCCCCGGGGTCATGTGACTCGTTAGGTCTCAGGTGTGAAAGGGGAGCAGGTGTGTTAAATTTGGTGTTATCGCTTTCACTCTCTCATACTGGTCGATGGAAGTTCAACATGGCACCTCATGGCAAAGAACTCTCTGAGGGTCTGAAAAAAAGAATTGTTACTCTACATAAAGATGGCCTAGGCTATAAGAGGATTGGCAAGACCCTGAAACTGAGCTGCAGCATGGTGGCCAAGACCTCACCATGGTCGGCCAGTGAAGTTGAGTGCACGTGCTCAGCGTCATATCCAGAGGCTGTCTTTGGGAAATAGACGTATGAGTACCGCCAGCATTGCTGGGGGGTCAGCCTGTCAGTGCTCAGACCATACGCCACACACTGCATCAAATTGGTCTGCATGACTGTTGTCCCAGAAGGAAGCCTCTTTTAAAGATGATGCACAAGAAAGCCTGCAAAAATGCTGAAGACAAGCAGACTAAGAACATGGATTACTGGAACCATGTCCTGTGGTCTGATTAGACCAAGATAAAATTATTTGGTTCAGATGGTGTTAAGCGTGTGTGGCAACAACCAGGTGAGTAGTAAAAAGACAAGTGTGTCTTGCCTACAGTCAAGGATGGTGGTGGGAGTGTCATGGTTTGGGGCTGCATGACTGCTGCTGGCACTGGTAAGGTGCAGTTCATTGAGGGAACCATGAATGCCAACATGTACTGTGCATACTGAAGCAGAGCATGATCCTCTCCCTTTGGAAACTGGGTTGCAGGGCAGTATTCTAACATGATAATGACCCCAAACACGCCTCCAAGATGACCACTGCCTTGCTAAAGAAGCTGAGGGTAAAGGTGATGGACTGGCCAAGCATGTCTCCAGACCTAAACCCTATTGAGCATCTGTGGGGCATCCTCAAATGGAAGGTGGAGGAGCACAAGGTCTCTAATATCCACCAGCTCCATGATGTCATCATGGAGGAGTGGAAGAGGACTCCAGTGGTAACCTTTGAAGCTCTGGTGAACTCCATGCCCAAGAGGGTTAAGGCAGTGCTGGAAAATAATGGTGGCCACACAAAATATTGACACTTTGGGCCCAATTTGGACATTTCCACTTAGGCATGTACTCGCTTTTGTTGCCAGTGGTTTAGACATTAATGGCTGTGCATTGAGTTATTTTGAGGGGACAGCAAATTTACACTGTTATACAAGCTGTACACTCACTACTTTACATTGTAGCAAAGTGTCATTTCTTCAGTGTTGTCACATGAAAAGATGTAATAAAATATTTACAAAAATGTGAGGGGTGTACTCACTTTTGTGAGATACTGTATATGGGAGCTGTTTCACTTGTCCAAGGATTTGTAATTCTCCCCTACCAGTTCCAAGATTAACACAGCGCTTTCAGATAGTTGAATCAGGCTGGTGACCTGACAACGTGGCTTTACATATAATCTGAACCAAGATTTTTTGTCCAGGGTTGTACATGCCTGTGCATGCGAGAGTTTATCAATGCAAAGTAATCAATGGGTTAAGCCCTTTCATAGCAGCGTGTGGCCATTCATTGCAATGGGAGACTGTATGCTGCACCTGTGTCTCCTTTTGCTGGCTATTTATACGCTATGCATGCTGTACACCCACTTGCAGCCATGGGTAATGAACCTAAGCAATGCAGTTTGTGCATGATGACAAAGCAATACAATGTATGAATGAAGGAGTAGGACAGATTTCTCAGAAAACTGCTACTGCAAGGGAGTATTTGGCATCCCCATAAAATGCTGCAGAGGCAAAACACATACCATGCCTTGACTTTGCCAAATCTCGATATGCAAAGTTCCAAAGTAAAAACCGGGTTTTCAGGTGCTCACTGCTCGGTTGCAGATTTTATTCTCAAGAAGGCATTAAACAGCATAGTTATAACAACCAAGCGCCTTAATGTGTTTTTCTCGAAATATACTTACTCATAAACATATCTAGGGTGAAACGCGTTAAGGTCCTTGGTTGTCATAATTGTGATGTTTAATGCTTTCTTGACAACAAAAATTATGAATGCACAATGAGCATCTGGAGTCAGTTTTTTTTATTTGAATAAAGGAGAAGGAGAAAACTGAAGTGCTCATCCCTCTGCTGGCCTTTTACATCTTTGATTAATAGAGTATACAGTATATACAGTACAAGCTCTTAGTAAAAGTTTACCTGACTTCACATCTTTCACAGCATTACATCCTCCACTAAGGTGACAAATTTAATAAGGCATTAAAAGGCATAGTTATAACAACCATCCATATGTCTGCCTAATACTATACTATAATCAGTACACTTATATCATCATTGATAAAGCCATGTTGTCCAGTAAAAGCTACAAGCACTACTTACTAAATACACTTTTTTTGTTGTAGCGAATCCGATCCCGAATGCACATCAGGCATCATAACACTCCACGTGCCCTAAATATAGCCGTCTCATCAGAATCATCCGTAGTAACAGAAGCTGGGTCCTTCCAGGTGACTCGTGGTCAAGTGGTGAGTGTCAATGTTGGAGCAAGCCAGTTGTTTTACAATGTCGTATACAGTTTAATTTTTATGTAATAATTGGATAAATCATTGACTACTTTTTAATTATGCTGTTGTATTTCATAAGATGCGGATAATGAGCAATGGATTGTCTGACCTATTTATTCCATGCAGGGGACATTCAAGGTTAATGTGAAGGCTTTAGAAAAGGTTGGTGGGCAGGACGTTTGTAATCTTCCAAAACAGGACCGGGCAGGCAATGTCATCCTCAGACCGTCCACGTTTACCAATGGCCTGGACATTGACGCTTCCGTCATATGTGATGTCTGCCCGTGTGAACAGGTAAGTGGATACAAAAGTGAAGCTTACCATTCCTCAAACATGTAAACATGGTGGAACGTATAATCCGCTTCATCGACTTCTTCATATGTACTGCTTCTGACCCCAAAAACATGTCAAAAGTCAACAACTAAGCTTTCATTTTACTGACATGTAAAGTTTGACTTTTTGTCAAAAGTCAACAACGAAGCCCTCACCGTTAACCTCTCCCCCTAGCCAATGATGTACTGTATGTAGAGCGTAGTGACATTTGTAATTATACATAAGTAAACACTCCAGTGTCAGATGCATCAATGTACTCTTTGGATTATGGCTGTCATTGGCTGATGGTTTGAACAAAATTTTGGTTGTGCACCAGTTGTTTTTGCTTCACTATTTATCACCTATTATTCTTGGCATTTTTTTACTTAGGCTACCAAACCCGTTACTTAGGGTATGGAGGCTCAACCTGTGGCCCTCCAGCTGTTGCAGAACTATACATGTCCCATGAGTCATCACAAGGCTAACAGTTACAAGCATGACCCCCAGTGATGATGGGAATTATAGTTCCACAATAGCTGGAGGGCCACAGGTTGAGCACCCATGGCTAAAGCCCCATACACACTATCAGTTTTTCTGCTGAGTTTTTCCTTCAGATTTACCAAAACCATATAATATGAAGTCAAACCTTAGGAGTTTCAATGTGTATGCAATCAGGCAGGCCCTTCTACTACATGGTTTTGGTAAACCTGAAGGAAAAACTCAGCAGAAAAACTGATAGTGTGTATGGGGCTTTAGAGACTGCTTGGCTGTCATCCATTATGAAAACTTTAAAAATCATTCTAACCCTTATCAGTACCATGTATATTATTGCTCTCTTGGTTTTGGTTTGTTCAAAACTCATGACTGTTCCTGTCCATTCTTTTCCATCCATAGCAAAAAGAAATGAATTCTCCCAAGTGCAATGGGAATGGGCACTTTGTATGTGGGCATTGTGAGTGCAAGAATAACTGGTAAGTCTAATCCTGAGTTTTCCTATAGATTTTATTGAACATGTCTGTCTTTTTGTTGAAGCATTTGAATGTAGTTCTTTGACTTGTGTAGAAGACTTACAAGCTGGGTATAAGTAATCAGTGACACATTTTCTGTGCTTTGATTATAATAAACTGACTCCAGGAAACGGCTAAATACACAGATACAATACATATCCGAGAGTTGTTTTATCTGCCAAAAGGATTTGTTTATCTGTCCATCTATTCTTGAGACTTCTACAGCTCTGTTAGACAGCACAGCTATTGGGATGACACCATTTTCTTTATTACAATTAAGGAATAATGTGCTGCCTTCTCACTACTAGGGCTGAACTCCTAGTTTGGTCCAAACACTGGTTGGAACTGGGCTTTGCTTGTTCTGGCCTACATCAGAATGGCTGACTTTAAGCTTATTTGGCAGGAGCTGAACATCATTTATAGTAGAGGGTTGTTCTCCCGCTACTATATATGACAGCTTCCTTCTTCCGTTGTTAGGGAAGCAGCAGTGCCAGAAAGGGTGCACATGAGGCTAAAGGCCTCCACCTACAACCCTGGCTCTTTGGTTGTGGGCGTTAGGGGGTAGGGGCTTATCGGCATCTGGAAGCCCCCTTTAATGAAGAATCTGGTCTCAGCCACTTCCTAGGCAGGTTAAGGGCATTCCCCAGGCATTTTAGTTTAATGCTTCATTTTAAGCATTATTAGATCCGCTTCATCAGGACAGCCTCCTATGTCCTCTGTCTGACAATCCCTTGCCTATTAGTGTAGAAAATGGCCAGATGTAATAATTGTCTAACCTGCCTTGAACTCAACTGGGTCATCCCCACTTACCACCGTCAGCCTATTGACTGGACAGTGTAATCTCTCTGCTCACTCCACTCCCTCCTATTACCTTGTCACCATGCTTGCATGCATCATACCTGACCAGCTTCCAGTCTTGCCCTCCCTCTCCCAGTCTGGGTACTGCTCCACAGGAGATTGCAAGGGACTGATATCAAGTCAAATTCAAATACTTACAGAGGTGGTATAAAAAAAACCTTAATGATTTATTAATGAATATACAGTAACTCTCTCTCTAGTCGTTTAGTCGTGTCCGACTCTTTGACCTCATGGACCATAGCATGCCAGGCTTTTCTGTCCTCCACTGCCTCCCAAAGCTTGCTTAGCTTCATGTTCATTGTTTCAATGATGCATCTTTGGTTGTGTAATTAGTATCTTGCACACTAGTTACACACTTTAGACTGCTAACAAAAAAAAAGAAAGGGAATAAATCCACCCCGAAACAAATATATAAATGATTGATGCACTATTGAAATAATTGAATATAAATCTAAAGCAAAACCATGTGTAATTTATCCCGAGTGTTTGTACAACATTAAAGTCTTTCAAAATTTGTCATTAAAGTCCAATCTCCAGCAGAACATGCACAGTGTGATCATGTGTCAGAATGAATAGTCCAAGAATCTTCCAAATAAACATCTCCAAAAGAGCATGCTGCATACAGTGCTCCGCCAAAACACTTAATTGCTTTAGTGCCCAGAAAGTGCAATAGATGACGCATCACCCTTCTCTCTCTTTGGGCACACTCTCATCTTGCAAAATTGACTTCATAATAGAGATCAAAATTAACTTTTTTTTTGCTAAATATCATCCAGACCAATCCAGGTGGACTGGACTCTGCACTCTCAACCAACTTCTCAGATTTGTCTCCTGATTGGTCAATATTCCCCAATAGCTCAATGCTCAAAAAAACATAGAGCTAACATAGCATTTTACTGCCATCTTTATTTATTAAAAAAGATGAAATGCACTCATCACATATAAGAAAGCAATACCTTATATCAATTTTAATCTGTCGTGTGTATGTGCGGATGTGGCTGTCACAAAACTCAGTGCAATATAGCCATCACCTCTTTCCTCTCTCTCTTTCTCCGGAACCATCCAAATACAGACCCAGGCCACGTCTTAACATGTTTCGTCAGATCAACGGCATCAGAGGCCTCTGATTACACCAGGCTGACGAAACGCATTCGTTCATGGCTTGTTTTATTTAAATATGGTTGCTGTGTTGTCAGAAGTTGGTGATTCCACACATAATAAAATACTTGCCGTGTTCATCTCTTTCACAGGAGAGGGGAGGTCTGCAACTGCTCATCTAGTCAAGCTATAGACAGTCAGTCATGTATAGCCCCTGGAAGCGATGAAATCTGTTCGGGACAAGGGGAGTGCCTGTGCGGAGTTTGCCAGTGCTTTGCAGACTCCCCAGAACGTCGGTATGAAGGGAGATACTGCCAGTTCAATACAGCCACGTGTCCACGTGTAAGCGGCTTTATGTGCAATGGTAAGTGAAGCTGACATCAGGCTGCATGTAGGTATTGTGTAACTTTATATTATATAGCAGGAGTAGGCAACCTTAAAGAGGTGGAGATTTATCTGAACATAATGGGAGAAGTCAAAGATCACTGGGCACAGTGTCACCTCCTCACACCTGATTTAAACCTGTAATTGCCATACTATTGTGTCACAATCACATGCATTGCACAGCAATCATGGGCAGTGGCATTGCTAGGGGGGAGCGGGGGGATGCGGACCACAGTCGGGTGACGCCCACCAGAGGGGTGACACACGGCACAGCGCTGGATTGAGAGAGGCTGCGGCTCTCTCCTCTTCCTTCTTCCCCTGGGCACTCTGTTATCTTTGCTGTGTACTTAGCTGCCCCGTGATGTTCGGGGAGGGAGGAGGAGAAAGAATTGTGTCTAACATAGCCCAGTACCTGGCGCCCACATATCCTCCGGGAACTGGCACTGTGATCACCTATTATTGTGACAGGCAGGCGGGGAGAGGTACTGTCACAATTAGTACATACCTCACAGCCGACGGAGCCTATGCTCTGACAGTATATCCACAACAGGAGGCGGAGCCTAGGAGGAGGGACATCTATGTGGACAGAGCCGTGCTGATCTGAGGTCTATAAATGTGGGGAGGGGAGATATACACTATATATTCAAAGGGGGGTACATTAGGAGGATTACATGGGGAGGCACATTGGGGCATTACACGGGGGTACATTGGGGGGTTTACACTGGGGGCATTACATGGGGGGCACATTGGGGGCATTGCAGGGGGGGTGGTACATTGGGGGCATTACACAGGGGTGTTACATTGGGGGTATTTACACAGGATGGGGGGTTCACAGGGGGGGATCAATTGTGGGGATTTGCACGGGGAGTACAATGGTGCAGGGATTTATGCGGGGGAGTACAATGATGGGGGGGGGGGGGATTTATACTGGGGGGATTTACACTATGAGAGATTAAACTGGAAGGATTTACTGGGGGAGGGGGAATTACACTGTTATACTGGGAGGATTACACTGGAGGGGATTTACACTTGGGAGATTACATGAGGATCTCAGTCTAAAATGCCTGGCTCTATTTTTTGTCCCAGTCCAGGCCTGGGTGACACCATTAAGAAGGAAGTGATATCCGCTCATGATGGTGTCACCCCGATCCGTGACAGTGCAGGGATTGGCACACTGGAATAACAACATATTGCCTCCTCGCCACCTGTCAAACACACTCCAGATCGCTTTTCAGAAGAGCAGTAGAGCCTGCTGCACTTGTGAATGAGCTCGTCACACTTAAAGTTTGGGGGGGGGTGGTGGTGGTAAAACCCGTGGTTAAGTTTACCGCCCCCAATCAACCCCCTTTGGCTGCTGAACACAGCAACCAAAGGTGTACACATGTTGTTTGTGGGGTCCAGGGGGTTAAAGCAGGTGGTGAGAAAACACAACGCTGCCTGCTTTAACTTCTTGTTTGCTGTACTGCACAAAGTTGCAGGGCACTTGCAGAATGGCTTCCTTCACTTGAATGGATCATGCTTGGCAGGTGCTACACCCACCAACCATAACAGGGCGTATAACTCCTGCTGCAGCTGCAACATTTGTACACCCCTGGCCACTGCAGCTAAAGGGCGTGAGGTTGGAGCGGGGGTGGTAAAAATCCGTCTCCTGCTCCCTACTACAGCTCCAAATTTACAAGTAGTCCCTATGCATTGCACTCTGTTTGATGTTCTGGGATGGCGGGTCAGCAAGCCCAGACTGTCTACTGGTAGATCACGATCTACAGGTTGCTAACCTCCGTCATATAGGTAGGTGTATTCTGTAAAGTACACTAGGCATGCTAAGTATTTGGAGGCCTGTTAACAGCAATACGTTGCAGTAAAACGCAGTAGAATGTATGTGTTACTGGAACAGAGGTAAGGCTGTCAATCAGCTGGAGATCCCTCCCCCGTCTCCTTTTTTCTCTTGGTGTCAGGAAACTTGTAAGGAGTGATTCATGTTTATAGCAGAGGAAGCAGCAGATAGAAATGACACCCAGTGCTCTGGATAGAGACAAGTACACACTATAGAGGGATAGACTTTGTTCATTTTTCATGTCTAAGGTTTACAGCCACGTCAAAGTGTAAATCCAGCCAAAACATTTTTTCATCTTGGATAGAGTGAGGAAAAATTAGAACCTGGGATTTAAAGCAGAATTAAACCCACCGATTTGATCATTTCAAAAAACAGTTAACATTTCTGACATGCTGGAAATGCTAGCTGTCACATTGGTTGTGCTCTCAACCAAACTGTTAAACCATCCAATGGCTGGTGTCATAACTGATCACATGTGCAGCATCATGGCAGTTGCAGATTAAAGAGGAACTGCAGTCTGCTCACATAATCTGTAATAAAATCATTTTTGCCATTCTGAAGCTTCCCTCCAACCACTTTGCATATTATTTTATACATAATGTGATTTTGTACTTGCCTAATATGCTGCAATAATCTCCCTCCACTGAGTCTGGCTGGAGGATTTTAACTGTGGGTAGCTGAAGCTGCTGCCTGTTCACTTCCTGGATTCACACTAGGGTTGTCACCTGTCCAGGATTCACCCGGACAGTCTGGGTTTTGAAACATGTGTCCGTGTTTGAGGTGGACTGAAACCCGGACACATTGTTCAGACCGGGATGGGGATTCCCAAGTAACCACCATAGTCACACACAAATCTGTTGCCATCCGGGAGCTACGGGCGGCCACCTGGGGGCAAGTTTGGCATCACTGGTGCGGCAGGATGATGATGTCAGCAAGAGCAATTTGGCCACACCCACTGTTTGCTGTGGCACGCTATGCACACAGCATTACTACTCTCCTTGGGGCACCCAAATGTGTCCCAGGCCTCTACAGTGTTCGGGATTGGAAGATTTCATAGCTGGAAAGATAAAAAAAATGACCTACATTTCCGGGACTACGTCTATTGACGTCGTCCCATGTACGAGCGGCCTGCGCGCCCCCTGAGGGGCGCGCGCGGCGCGCTCTGTGATCGGCGAGTCCATGAGACTCGCCTGATCACCGATCCGTGCAAGGGGTCAATCCCGACCCCTTATCACGTGATCAGCTGTCAGCCAATGACAGCTGATCATGTGATAGAACGGAGCCGGTAATCGGCTATTATTCCTCCTCGCGCTGACAGCGTGAGGAGAAAAAAAAAAAGCCGATCACCGGCGGCCGTGATCGGGACATCAGTCCCGATCACGGCCAGCAATACAAGGGACCACCTGCCCCCCGTCAGTGCCCCCCGTCAGTGCCCACAGTGCCACCCACAGTGCCACCCACAGTGCCACCCACAGTGCCCACAATCTGCCTCAAAGGTGCTGCACCCCAGTGCCGCCCATCAGTGCCCAGCAGTGCCGCCCATCAGTGCCCAGCAGTGCCACCTATCAGAGCCACCTATCAGTGCCACCTATCAGTGCCCATCAGTCCCATCTATCTGTGGTACCTATCAGTGCCCATCCGTGCCACCCATCCGTGCCACTTATCCGTGCCACCCATCCGTGCCATCTTATCTGTGCCCATCTTTGCCCATCAGTGCCGCCTTATCTGTGCCCATCGGTGCCGCCTTATCTGTGCCTATTAGTGCTGCCTTAACTATGCCTATCAGTGCCCACCAGTGCAGCCTATCAGTGCCCACCAATGCAGCCCATCAGTGCCCACCAATGCAGCCTATCAGTGCCGCCTAATCAGCGCACTTCAATGAAGGAGAAAAATGACCCGTTTGCAAAATTTTATAACAAACTATTAAAACATGATTTTTTTTTTTTGCATCTTTTTTTGTTTGTTTAGCAAAAAATAAAACTCCGAGCTGTAACTAAATACCACCAAAAGAAAGCTCTATTTGTGGGAAAAAAATTATAAAAATTTCATTTGGGTACAGTGTTGTATGCCCGCGCAATTGTCATTCAAAGTGCATCAGCGCTGAAAGCTGAAAATTGGTCTGGGACTGAGGGGGGTTTAAGTGCCCAGTAAGCAAGTGGTTAAACAGAGACTAAGATGGCAGCTTCCTGGACTGAAAACAATAGGAGGGTTTACTTCCACTTTATATCTGGGGCTCCATTAGAAAGATTTCCCCTCACTTCCTGTCTCAGTGACAATGATTGTACCACACAGGAAGTAGGGGAAAATCTGCAACAAATACACAGCCAGCTCAATACAAACAACACTCCCAGATTGCTCAGCCCTGGGATCCATTTATCTAAAATAAAGGTGAATATTATGGAACAACATGGTCAAAGTCTCTGGGATTTCCTCAATTCATATTTTGTTCTGCAGATAGAGGACACTGCTATATGGGAGCCTGCGCATGTCAGACTGGATGGGAAGGAGCCGCATGTGATTGCCCAATCAGTAATCAGACTTGCCTGGACAGGAATGGCGTAAGTATGGATCACCTCCTTATAGCAGAGAAAAACACTGGGATGTATAACCATGAGTCCAATAAACCAGTCTGTCAGGGTCAGGCTGTTATCAGTCTGCTGCAGGCAGGGGGAAGCATTTCCTTAGTCATATTTCCCCCAGTGTCCAGATTTCAATGCTGTAACATTGTAGGAATTCACAAGATGAGGATGCAGCAGGGGCTGATGTGTGTCACACTTTTGTAACTCGGCTAGAAACTGCAAAGGATTTCCATGATGGCGTTCTCTCTAAGCCAGCATCTCAGTGCAAGGAGTAGAAGCTCAGCCGGTATGGGTCATTGCGCTATTTACCGTCAATGTAGCACAACACACTGCATGCACATCTGCAGGGCAGGTGTCTAGGTTATAGTATGTATCTCCATTGGGGGTACAATTCAGAATGGAAGGCAATGCTCAGACAGATGCATTGCATTAAAAAGCATATAGGAGTGAATCCTGGCTAAAAAATTACAATTGATTGATGGAAGCATTGGTGTGCTCAGCCTATTGTATTAGGGTGTGCACCCTACATGCGTGTATATCAGCAGAGCAGAGGACGGTGTCAGTAGAGGAAAGATTGGTGTCAGTAGGGCAGTGGATACTGTAGTTTATTTTTATAATTTTTTTGTTTTTTTACAGTTTTATTATTTTTATAATATTGTTTTTTTTTACAGTTTTATTATTTTTTATATTATTATTATTAGTTTTTTTACAGTCTTATTATTTTTTATATTATTATTATTTTTTTTTACAGTTTTATTATTTTTTTTATAATATATTATTATTTTTTATAATTTTTTTTTACATTTTTTTTTTATTTTTTATGATATTATATATAGATCTTTTTTTTACAGTTTTATTTTTTTTACAATTGTTTACAATTTTTTTTAGGGGGCTTTGATGAAATATCAAGGGTCTAAACAGACCCCCCATGTCCCACTTGTGAGACAGAGAAAGGAACTGAGGACAGAGATTCCCCAGTTCCCTTCTCTGCAGCCTGCTGTAAACATCGTTTACTATGCTTCTGTTGAAGACAGGAGTGATCGGTACAGATCACTCACTGTGTTCATTAAAAAAAGTAAAGGACCAGTTAATTAAATATTTACCAGCTCCTTCCCTGCTACCGAGAGGAGAGGAGGGAAGCTGGCAGCACTGCAGGGGGGAGACCAGAAGCAGGGGGAATCGGCACCACACGGGGGGATCATGGTGTGCCCAGGCACACCTGGCACACCCTGTGCTCACGACTATGGATGGAAGTGAAGGATAATGTATCAAATGGATTGAAGCGGCAAGTGTACTGATTACTGTTACTTTCTACAGGGCCTGTGCAATAATCGAGGGAAATGTGAGTGCGGTCGTTGCAAATGTGACTCTGAGGCCCAGTTTGCCGATGCCATGTGTGAATTTAGCAGCTCATTGGTAGGTCTGCCATATTGGTTTACATTACATGACAACACATGTATACTGCATTTTCATCGGGTTCTCCAAAATCCAAACCATGTACACATTTATATTGTGTTGTGAGACGTGACCTAACTGAAAAGCAGATGGTTGAGCTGCAGTTTTACCACCTGCACCCCCCCACCCCAACCTCCCACCTAAAGAAAAGCATGCATGTATGCTCAGGATTGTATGCATTTTACAGCCAGAATACTTTGCAGCCAAGCGAAAATTTAATCCACATGTCACATTCAGAGCATGGTACTGCCACAGAACAAGACCCCTTTAATTAGAACTAGAAATGTGCAATTCGTTTCGAATTTGTTTTTCGACTAAATTCTATAAATTCGTTAATTCGGAAATATTTGAATTAACGAAAACCCGTTTAATTTACTTTTCCGAAATTAGAAAATCTGATAGTTCGGAAATTTGAAAATTGAAAATTCGAAAATCTGAAAATAAGAACGAAAATCCGAAAATTCAAAAGAACGAAAATCCAAAAATAAGAATGAAAATCCAAAAATTAGAAAACCTGAAAATTTGAAAATGAAATAATAAATAACTAATAATAACTATTAAATGATAGGTATTGGCATTTCCTTTCAAATGTGGCTGTTAGTAATTAATACAAATTTATCTGAAGTTACAAATGATCTGAAATAACGAATGCCGTATATAAACGAATGAAACGTAACAAATTCATAATAATAAATAATAAGGATAAAAACATTTTACTATTATTAGTTTGTTAAGTTTAATGCGTTTAGATGCTAGTTATTATTAGTTATTATTTGGGATTTTTACATTTGCATTCTTATTTTCGGAATCTGTTCTTTTGGATTTTCTTAACTTCAGATTTTCACATTTTCAGATTTCTGAATTTTAGAATTTTCAGGTTTCGAATTTCTGAATTTTCAAATTTCCGAATTTCTGAATTTATTAAAAATAACGAATTTCGATCATAACGAATGTCCCAAAAAAACGAAAAAACAAACAAACAAAAGCAAATGAAACGAAAACTAACACATTTTTTGGTAGTGCACGTCTAACTAGAACTATGGGCAAAACCTTTTTTTTTTACATTTTTGATAAAGCAAAGGATGGACCCCTGTTAAATTTGTTTTTGCCATCTGTGTCCCATTGCAGAGATTTCCCATCACTTCCTGTCCTATAGCCAAACAGGAAGTGAGAGGAATTAAGGGAATTTCTTGGGGTGACCAGAACTAGTGTCCTCATTAGAAGATTTCCTCTTTTACTTTTCTGGGGACAACCCAAAATTTGAGATTTTCTTTTACTTTCAGTGGTGACAATAAACAGAAAAAATATTGAGGGTGAAACTCCTTAAGGCCCCTTTCACACTGGGGCGGTGCGGGCGTCGGCGGTAAAGCGCTGCTATTTTTAGCGGCGCTTTACCGTCGTTTTAGCAGCAGTCTGCGGCCACTAGCGGGGATTACATCCAAAAGAAAAAGGGTTAAAACCGCCCCATTGATTTCAATGGGTAGGAGCAGTTTAGGAGTGGTGAATACACCGCTCCTTTCACCGCTCCAAAAATGCGGCTAGCAGGACTTTTCTTCAACGTCCTGCTAGCGCAGCGCTCCAGTGTGAAAGCCCTCTGGCACTGAAAACCGCCCCAGTGTGAAAGGGGTCTAATGGGGACACAGTTTAGTTATACTTTAAGTTATACTTTAAGTGTATAGGGCTGTGCCACAACCACCTTGTAGCAGGGTACTTTAGCCTTTTTTGAGTTAAGACATGCGACAAGAAGGCAACATATTTCCTCATCGCCACCTGTCCAACTCCCTCTGAAAACCAATCCACCCGTGATCACTTTTCAGAGGCCAATTTCCAATCTATATATATTAAATCCAATAATGAAAATATGCAATGTCAATTTTACACGACTGACTCTATTCTTACTGAGAATACGCTCTAGTTTTTATTTATTTCTAACACCCGAAACCTGTACTGTTTCCTGTCTGTGTGAACAGCGCCTCCTGGGGGCCTGTGAGGATGTTCGCACATGCGCGCAGTGCCAGGCCTGGGGCACTGGGGAGAAGAAGGGCAAAAAATGTGAAAGCTGTGACATCCAGATAAAGATGGTAGATGAGCTCACCAAAGGTAAGTGTACAAAATATAACTGCGAGGAACCAATGATCTGCTGATCTGTTCCATACATGCAGATGTCATGGCTTCTAATATATGGACTTTTTCTCTTCTGGTAGTTGATGAACGAACAGAGAAATGCACTTTCCGTGATGAGGAGGACGATTGTACCTATCATTACACAGTAGAAGCAGTGGGTTCTGCGTTAGCCAATTACACTGTGCTAGTACAAAAGAAAAAAGGTTAGGAAGATATCCCATATTTCATCAATGTCCATTCTTTCCAAGTGCCTTGATCTTTATTTTATGTACTCTTTCTATCACTCATCTCTAATCTATCTATGGTATATATCAGTGATGCTCACCCAGGGTTCCTCCAGAGGTTTCTAGGGGTTCCTTCAGCATTGGGCAACTTCTGATCTCGAATAAGTTCCCACTGACACCATTGATCTTTTTATCTATCTGTAAGGAGGTAATTCTTCCCAATGACCACAAGTATAAGGACCATTCTTCCCACTGACCATCACACTAATGTATCATGAATTGTAGACTTCTAATTTTTAGCAGGGGTTCCCTGAGACCGAAGAACGATTTCAAGGATTCCTCTGTGTTGAAAAGGTTGAGAAAGACTGCTGTATATTGTAATGAGAAAGGCTCAATTGCTATTTGCAGCAGTAAGCCAAGACAGGGATAGCCAGTAACAGTCCAGGCCCATCTGATTTTATTGAGTAAGCCAGCAAAGTATAAAACGAACAAAACATCTGCTCATCCGAGACACTACGAAAACTCTTATCAGTTACTGGCTAACAGGGTGCCCCTAATGGTTTCTCCCAGACAAACTTTTATACTTTTATATATTATATTAAGCTTTAAACATCTCACGGAGCACTGTTCAATACATCATCCAAAAAAGTAAAGAGTATGGCACAACTGCAAACCTACTAAGACATGGCCATCCACCTAAACTGACAGGCTGGGCAAGGAGAGCATTAATCAGAAGAGCCTCCAAGAGGCCCATGGTAACTCTGGAGGAGCTGCAGAGATCCACAACTCTGTCCACAGGACAACATTAGTTGTGCACTCCACAAATCTGGCCTTTATGGAAGAGTGGCAAGAAGAAAGCCATTGTTGAAAGAAAGCCATAAGAAGTCCAGTTTGTAGTTTGCGAGAAGCCATGTGGGGGACACAGCAAACATATGGAAGAAGGTGCTCTGGTCAGATAAGACCAAAATTTGACTTTTTGTCTGAAAAGCAAAACGCTATGTGTGGTGGAAAACTATCACGCCACGTCACCCTAGAAAACTCAACATCCCCACCGTGAAACATGGTATTCAAAAGCTTTTCTACAGCAGGGACAGGGAAGCTGGTCAGAGTTTGTGGGAAGATGGATGGAGCCAAATACAGAGCAATCTTAGAAGAAAACCTGATAGCGCAGTGGTTCTCACCTCCTGTCCTCAGGGGGCCTGTTAGTGGGTCCTGGGGGCAGGAGGTGAGAACCACTGCTCTAACAGGTTTGCAAGATAACTGAAATACATCACAGGTGATATAATTTGCTGCTCAGTGATTGCAGTATTGTAGTCTGCATCTACCCAATGTAATACATAAATCCTGGCCTGTTAGTGGGCCCTGAGGACAGGAGCTGAGAACCACTGTGTTAAAATCTGCAAAAGTCTTCAGACTGGGATGGAGGTTCACCTTCAAGCAGGACAACAACCCTAATATTGTTAATATTTTATGTTTAATATTCCATTGTAGCCAGAGCTACAATGGAATGGTTTATATCAAAGCAAATTCATGTGTTAGAAAGGCCCAGTCCAGACCTAAGTCCAGACCTAAATACAATTGAGAAAGACTTGAAAAGACTTGAAAATTGCCGTTCACAGACGCGCTCCATCTAATCTGACAGAGCTTGAGCTGTTTTGCAAAGAAGAATGGGAAAACATTTCACTCTCTAGATGTGCAAAGCTGGTAGAGACATCCCCAAAAAGATTGTAGCTGTAATTGCAGTGAAAGGGGGTTCTACAAAGTATTGACTCAGGGGGACTGAATACAAATGCACCCCACACTTTCACATATTTATTTGTAAAACATTTATCATTTTCCTTCCACTTCACAATTATGTGCCACTTTGTGTTGGTCTATCATATAAAATCCCAATAAAATACATTTACATTTTTAGTTGTAACATGACACAATGTGGAAAATGTCAAGGGGTATGAATACTTTTTCAAGGCACTGTACCTCTATTGCTGCTCCTTATTTTACATACTCTCTCCCATCTTGAGTTGCCTTTTTTCATAGAAGGTATATTTTTCTCTGCAGAATGTCCACCCGGTGCCTTCCTATGGCTCATCCCTCTACTCATCTTCCTGATGCTGCTCCTCGGTCTGTTACTTCTATTGTGCTGGAAATACTGTGCCTGCTGCAGGGTATGAAATAAATGAAAGTTATACTAAACACACACTGTTTCATTTACATTGTCCCTTCTCTTTCTGTATGTGGATGATGGCACTGTAATTATTTTAATAATTCTATAATATTTAAATAAGAAACATCTAAGTACCTATTTCCTAATGGATATACAGATGTCACATGACCCAAAACTTTTCCAGCCTGTCTGCAGGAAAACATAAGCAGGAGGAGCTTCTAGTTCTTTACTATTGGTCACATGTTTAAAACAAAAACGCTATATAAAGTAAAAATAAATAATAGCAATAGCATGATGTGGGCTGATTTCTGTCAGTCACAGGCTGTGTCACGCTCCTCCAGCCTGTGTCTAAAGCCCCATACACATGATCGGACTTTGTACAAACTTTCTCGTGGACTTTTGTACAAAGGGCGTTGGCTGTAAGTTTGTATTGCCTACACACGATCAGACTTTTTAGGCAACAACCACGAACGTAGTGACGTTTCAACGTACTCGCGACACTTCAAAAGAGGACATTCAATTACTCCAGCGCCACCTTTGGTCAACTTCTGTATTGTTGTCTGATCTTTTGCATTGGTTCTGAGCATGCGTGTTTGTACTTTGTAGAAAAGTCCGATGGTTTTGTGTATACACGATCGGACTTTGCTCCATTGGACTTATGTTGTCAAAAAATTTGTCCGTACGCACAGCCAACAAAAGTCAGATGAAAACCGAAAAAGTTTGTCTGATGGAGCATACACACAGTCAGTTGTTGCCCCAAAACAGCTAATTTGCATGTTTGTTGTCAAAAAGTCCAATTGTGTGTACAGGCCTTTAGAATAAGAGGGAGATGAAGCCTCCATCAATCTACGTGTAATATCCAGCTACCCCTTGTATTTAGCAGATTTTTGGGCATGGAGGAAGGGAGGAATGGGTTGTCAATCACAACTGTGTATACACCCACACATGACACTCTATAGTCACATGAGCTACTCATATATGATAGGGAGGAAATGCTCAGGGTAGAAAGTGCACTGAAAACCGAGCATGTGCAGAGCTGACAACACTGATCTGCAAAATCCCTAGCTGACTTGGGGACATGGACAGAAGGGGGAGATAGAGAGCAGCAGGATCAACCAGGTTTTTTGCAGAATACATAAAATCTCATAGTGCCTGAGTGAGTATGAACAGCATATAATACAGCATTTATTGATAATTTTTTATGATACTCTAAAGCTGGTGAGTGCTGTCTAACTCTTACAGTGTATGGAAGAACTACACAAGACATACATATGATAGTGAGAGGAAAATAACATTGTGTAAAAGCATTGCGGGACAAAATGAAATATTTCTGAATATACTCTTACCTTCCCTAGTAAAATGCCCCTATATATGTGTAGCTCCTTAATACAGCAACGTATATGGAAGGAGAACCTAACAGTTAGTAATGAAGATGCTGTAACAATTTCCTGACATATCACAAAACACTTGATATTTCTATGTACATAGAATAGTGAAATTCTAAGCCCTTGTGCACACGGTTGCCAGCATGTTAGCGGTGGGAGGAAAGGTGGTGATAAGCACTGGCAAGCTAAACGATGTCTTCTTGTTGCAGGCTTGTCTGGCTCTGCTGCCTTGCTGTGGACGAGGTAAGGAATAGGCTGCATAGATTTGATTTGATTTATATTCAATTCAAAAACATTTTATCTAAATAGTTAGCATGTATGATATTTGTAGGTGCTTTTATTGTAAGCCAGTGATTTTTCAGAAGGAACATGTATGAGAAGATATTAAAAGTTGCATTCCAGGCAGATATAAAAATCTGATTAATCTTGTATTTATTAATAATTTTTTTTGTCTTTTTTTGCAACTAGTATAAATATCTCCAGTAGGCTTGGGGAGCTAGGGCCAGCACTGTTAGCCAATCAGGCTTTGCTACATGCTCATGTGTTGACAGTCAACATCCCTATAGGACAAAGTAGAATGAGTAGAAGGATTACCTCCTCTAGTTTCCAATCAGACTTTGCAGCATGCTCGTGTGTTGCCAGTAAACATCCCTATAGGACAAAGCAGAGTGTGTAGAAGGGTGGCCTCCTATAGTCTCCAAACTGACTTTGCTGCATGCTCCTGCATTGACAGTAAACATCCCTATAGGACAAAGTAGAGTGTGTAGAAGGATGACCTCCTCTAGTCTCCAATCAGACTTTGCTGCATGCTCATGCCTTGACAATAAACATCCCTATAGGACAGAATGGAGAGAGTAGCAGGGTGACCTCCTCTAGTTTCCAATCAGTCTTTGCTGCATGCTCATGCGTTGACAGTAAACATACCTATAGGATAAAGCAGAGTGAGTAGAAGGATGACCTCCTCTAGTCTCCAAACAGACTTCGCTGCATGCTCATGCTTTGACAATAAACGTCCCTACAGGATAAAATAGAGTGAGTAGAAGGATGACCTCCTCTAGCCTCCAGACTTTCCTGCATGCTCATGCTTTGACAAGAAACATCCCTACAGGATAAAAGAAGACGTAAAATTTTGCCTTTAATTTCTGCAATGCTGGAATGGTATTCATGTCCTAGCAACAATGTGAGACATGGGAGTTGCTAACTAGGAGTTTTTTTTAACCATATGGCCTACAGATATAATAACATTAATGCAGTAGTGTATTTAGGTTTTGTGCTGCCCTGGGCCTGACGAAACTTGGTCACCCCCTAATTTAAATATGACACACCCCTTCCTGTCAAGGCCACACCCCTTGCTGTTCAAGACCCACCCTGAAATTTTTGAGTGGACACATTGGTTCTGAGGGCCTGGGGGGGCAATAGATTCCCTTACTTTGCATAGATTTCTTCTCACTTCCTGTTGGCTAAGGGGCAGGAAGTGAAGGTAAATCTCTGTAATGGGACAGGGATGGTACAACATAAACGTATAAAAGTGTTGCCTATAGTTCTACTTTAAGCACAAATTTCTGATAATTTTATGGAGAGGACTAAGAAGATATAACCATGCCAATGGTGCAGCAGAAATCATATAGCACAGTGAGGAAGGTTTGTGGTCCAGGATGAGAGGACAGTCAAAATTAGAAGTGACACCCCCCCCCCACAGGTTTATGGAGGTGCTAGACTAATTTGCCTCTCAGCCCAGTCTGCCCATAAGACTGGCGCTACACTAACAGTGTACCGCAAACCGGCGTTGACTCTGTGCTGCCCCCCCTGCAAAGTGTTGCCCTAGGCCTGGACCTTGTCGACCTAGGCCAGGATACAGCATTGCATTAATGATCATTTTACAAAGCTGTACAGATTTTTAGGTCCACTGGGGCCCCTTGACTGCACAGGCTATTTTCTGGTAAGGGTGAACTTTGATCTTTAATTTAATCAGACATTTGTAAAACTTAGAAGGAGAATCTGTCATTTTATAACCCTTCTATTCCTATTGCAGGGCGCAATGTGGGATTTAAGGAAGACCACTATATGCTACGACAAAGCCTTATGCAATCTGATTATCTGAACACTCCACTTGTACGAAATGGAAACCTGAAAGGTGGAGACACTGTGAGATGGAAGATTACCAACAATGTACACCGACCACCTCCATCACCCGATGCCCTGAACCCCAAAGAACTGGGTATGTGACTAGAACAGAAGGAGTGTGATGACTAAGAAGAGGGGGGGGGGTAGAAAATGGGTTTAGTAAAAGTCCTAAATCTCAAGTCTTGTTTTATTCATTTCTAAAATATCCTGCTTGAACTATAATAGTTTATTGAGCAATTTTGACTGCAAAGATAGAGTATAAAGTATTATACAGTATTTGATTTTGAGGGGTGCTGAGAAAGGGGGCCAATCAAAGGTAAATGTACTAATAGTACAGGTATCCTTTAAAAGGCCAGCCTTGGACCGCAGTCCAGTGACCTAGGCCAAGATGATATCATTGGTCTGCTGCAGGCAAGAGGAAGCATATACTCAGTCTCCTCTCCCTTGGTGATTTAACCAAAACATTGTAACTTTGTAGGAGTTTATGGGGTAAGCTGCAGCAACAGTGGTCTGGTCTGTTTCAGACACAGGAAACGGCCAAGAACTTCACAGGTACCAGGATTTATGTGATCGTGTCATCTGAGCCAGCATCACCAGTGTAGCAAATAGATGCTGACCCTGGATGATTCATGAACACATATGGTGCTGACCTTTTGGAGGGAAAAGGCAGATGAAGGCTTTGTCGGGAGTAGTACTGCGATCTTGGTGAGAGTGCTACATGAAAAAATATATGTGATGCTAGGTCCATAGCTCAAAGGGGTGCTTTTCAGCACTGTTAGTTATGGTGTATGGTGGCTACAATATATCAATGTCTTCTCTTTCAGTCCCATATGGCGTCTCACTGAGGTTGGCTCGCCTTTTCACCGAGAACCTGTCTAAGCCTCAGACAAGGGAATGTGAGCAGCTCCGTCGGGAAGTTGAACAAACGGTAATTAAATACAGTGGGCTGCCCCCCCATGGTACACCCTGTGATGGTCTTGTTTCAATTTTTAGTGGCCATTCTTGCTATGAAGTCCAATACATTTTGGTCCTTATAAAACCATTATTTCAAAGGGCTTGCTCATGAAAGTGTAAATGAATCTCTTCATGCTATAGATAGCTTGCCATCAATAAAGCCTCACTTTCAACTTTCCCAGGATTGATGGCAATATCTATATTTGTTTGGTTCCTGATTATCACCTAGCTGTACCTACACAAGCCTATACAAGGTCTACCTATAGGGCTGCTGTTAGAAACCACAGGGCCCCATACAGTGACCCTAACATGGGGCCCCATACAGCCAATGTTTCAGTTATGAAAGAACACAGTGAGTGATGGGTGAGTCATTCAGGAAAGGAAGGGGCTGGTAAATAGGACATACTTACCAAGGAAGGAGAGGAGGGAAGCTGGCAGCACTGTGGGCAATTACTGTAACTGATCAATTGTATTGGCTCTCTCTTTAGCAGCTGAAAGCCAATGGGAGGGAGAGGAGAAGAAGCCAGCTTTCAACTGCTGCAAAGATACAGGGGATTAGTTGCAGTAATTGATCTTCCCACATCCAATTCACCCTGTTGCCTGGGCCCCTCTGCTAGCCTGGGCCTCTTACAGGGGGACTGGTGGTACCCCCTTATTCACAGCCCTATCTACCTAACTGTAAGGCTTTGTGGTATGGAACCTAATGCATATTCTTATGATTTGGATGAACCTAAGGTTTATTATATGACGCTATTTGATCAAGTAATAACTTTACTATTTGAAGGACAGAAAAGATTTGGAAATCCATCACCTAATTTGTACACCAATTAATTTGTACAGTATCTTTAGCAGCAGAAAGTGAAAGGAAATCTCTCCAAGATAAAGAAACATCACCAATTTGTCCAAACCTAAAAGTTTTTGGTTAGAGATACACTTTTAGAACACATAGCTGATGGGTGAATACAATAATAGTATCGCTGGAAATGTCTCCAAGCTGGTTCATACTTATTTTCTGATAGGGATAATTCACTTGGTTTTAGGATTATCCAAGGTGATTGCTACACCCACAGCAGGGGTTGGCAACTTCAGCACTCCATCCGTGGTGACATGAGACTCTGCCAACCAAAGACATGACTCCCAGAGGCAGAGGCATGATGAGATGTGTAGTTTCATCACAACTCGAGTGCCTAAATTGCCAACTCCAACCAATGGTATTGGCCATACCAATGGAAGACAATGAAGTTTCACATTTTACACATTTATCGCTGTCTAATAAGTATTTATCTTACAAATAATGTATATTCCCATAGCTCAATGAGGTGTATAAAGTGATACCTGGAACACACAAGGTGAAGCAGACCAATTTCCGGTAAGTCTGGCTTTTATTTGGAGCATTTACATTCATCTCACAGAATACAAGAAATTACAGTTTGTCTACTTCTTGTTTCCTTCTAGGTTACAGTCCAATGCAGGCAAAAGGTATGAACACTGTCTTAGTTTTTGGACATCTGTCCACCTTTCTAATTGAACAAACAATATGTAATTGTAGCACTAACCCCCTGAAGGAGCTGCTGGTTTGATTGGGCTTACTGTTACCTTCACTCGATTTGCGCGTCTAGGGGTTCCCGTGGTAGATGGCCCAGAAACTTTAGAGAAGGACGCTTAAAGGGATTTTTATTTGCAAAAACGTAGTTAATGAACAGTCTCTCAGTATAGGATCAGAGGGTTAGGAGAAAAGTCCAGGTACTCTTAGTGTCAAAGTCAATGATAAAGAACTTGCTTACTTTGACTAAATCCAGAGAATAGCCATTCACAGCTGGATGTTCACTCTAGTTGGATAGTCCCTCTCTCACAAGGCCTAGCAACCAACAGGGTGCTTAACCACTTGCTTACTGGGCACTTAAACCCCCCTCAGTCCCAGACCAATTTTCAGCTTTCAGCGCTGATGCGCTTTGAATGACAATTGCGCGGGCATACAACACTGTACCCAAATGACATTTTTATCATTTTTTTTCCACAAATAGAGCTTTCTTTTGGTGGTATTTAATTCCAGCTGGGAGTTTTATTTTTTGCTAAACAAACAAAAAAAGATGCAAAAAAAAAAAAATCATGTTTAATAGTTTGTTATAAAATTTTGCAAACAGGTCATTTTTCTCCTTCATTGAAGTGCGCTGATGAGGCGGCACTGATGGGCTGCACTGGTGGGCACTGATGGGCTGCACTGGTGGGCACTGATGGGCTGCACTGGAGGGCACTGATGGGCTGCACTGGAGGGCACTGATGGGCTGCACTGGAGGGCACTGATGGGCTGCACTGGAGGGCACTGATGGGCTGCACTGGAGGGCACTGATGGGCTGCACTGGAGGGCACTGATGGGCTGCACTGGTGGGCACTGATGGGCTGCACTGGTGGGCACTGATGGGCTGCACTGGTGGGCACTGATGGGCTGCACTGGTGGGCACTGATAGGCATAGTTAAGGCGGCACTAATAGGCACAGATAAGGCGGCACTGATGGGCAAAGATGGGCACAGATAAGATGGGCACGGATGGGTGGCACAGATGGGTGGCACTAAGGGGCACTGATAGATGGGACTGATGGGCACTGATAGGTGGCACTAATAGGTGGCTCTGATAGGTGGCACTGCTGGGCACTGATGGGCGGCACTGATGGGCACTGGTAGATGACACTGATGGGCACGGATATGTGGCACTGGGGTGCAGCACCTTTGTTGAGGCAGATTGTGGGCACTGCTGGGTGGCACTGTGGGCACTGCTGGGTGGCACTGTGGGCACTGCTGGGTGGCACTATGGGCACTGCTGGGTGGCACTGACGGAGGGCACTTATTTTTTAATCATCTTTATTGATGAGGGGGCAGGTGGGCACTGGCAGGGCTGGCCGTGATCGGGACGCGCTGTCAGCGCGAGGAGGAATAATAGCCGATTACCGGCTCCGTTATATCACATGATCAGCTGTCATTGGCTGACAGCTGATCACGTGATAAGGGGTCGGGATCGACCCCTTGCTCTGATCGGTGATCAGTCGAGTCTCATAGACGTAGTCCCGGAAAAAGAGATCCGCGCTGTAGCCGTCATTCGGCTATAGCGTGGGTCTCAAGTGGTTAAATCAGGAACAAGTCTCTGCCACAGACTTTGTTGTAGAACATGAACAAGGAAACTTGAAAACTTGAATACTTGTAGAACACTCGTTTGGTACCAGTATCTTTCAGCCGGTTCAGCAATACCTCCCGAAATTGGATTCACTTAGGTCCCTCAGCCTCACCAGGCTCTTGCTAAGAAGCCAACCCATGCATGGCCTTCTTCTGAAGAGTCCTCCCCTGGATAGCTACAAAGTTGCTAGACCTCTCCACGACCGGAGACGGCACCGGACCACCTCCAAATCCTTTCCTTAGTTTCCTTGCCTCGAGCTAGCCAGCCCCGAAGACATAAAGTCGGGTGGATCCGCACCCCAGGCCATAGCCTTCCTGGGGGCTGGTCAGGAGGACCAGGACCATGGAGTCAGAACATACTTGGACCAGAACCCCGAACCACGTGACATCCACCCCATCCTCCCATCCTCTGGAACTCCTCCCATCCTCTGGAATTCCCTGCCCCAGTCTGTCCGCTCAGCCCCTACCCTGTCCACCTTTAGGAGTTCCCTGAAAACTCATTTATTCAGGGAAGCCTATCCCACACCCACCTAACTGTCCCCGAGTCACCCCCATGAAATCATTCTCTGCAGCTATTACCTTTTGTACCACCAACCCCTCCCTTTAGAATGTAAGCTCTACGAGCAAGGCCCTCCTGTACCTTTTGTATTGTACTGTAATTGTGTCCCCCCCCCCCTATACATTGTAAAGCACTGCGTAAACTGTTGGCGCTATATAAATCGTGAATAATAATAATCCGCATCTTAAGTACCCTCTCCCAGAAAGCACAGCAAGAGTGACACGCTCACTGGGCTGGTTCCGTGAGAAAGTAACCTTAAAGCACCCAACCAGACTGTGTTTCCATGCCTGCCAGAAGAGACAGTGCCCCCTATGGCCAGGCTGAACGCCCTATAGTCCAGTCAGACTGATGCTGAGGTCAAAATTTAGAATAATTATACCCAAACCAAACTATAGTTCAGGTGTAACATTCAATTTCAGAAACATAGCATGTGCTCTTCAGGAGCCGGCGCTACATAATAATTCAAGAAACCCAAAATGCCTGATAGTTTGTCATATCGAAAATTCACCCCTTACCAACTATCTCATTCATCCCCGTCTAATCCCAGTAACAACGTTCACTTACCCCAGACAATACCTTCCTGCTAACCATTGCTGTGTAAACAGACACAAGGCCTGAACCTGTTGTGCGATCTCTCAGAACGTTCCGAAATTTTGTAGTAAATTGCTTGTTTTTTTAATATCTCCATCCAGGCTTATACAGTATAAGTCCATGAAGTTGAGTTAAAGTCAGCAATCGGGATAACATCAATTAACGGTCTTCCTTTATTGAAATACCATGAATAACAGCTAGAAAACTGCCAACTCGTTTCGGCTGCCAGGCCTTAATCATGGCCATGATTAAAGTAGAGCTATAGGCAAAATATTCTTTTACATTTTGGATAGTGTAAGGGAGGGTTATAACCAACGACACATTTTTTTTCCACTGTGTTCCATTGGGGAGATTTCCCTTCACTTCCTGTCTCATAGCCAAACAGGAAGCGAGAGGAAATCCCTGCAAATTCCTTGGGGACCCCCAGGTCATCAGAACTTGTGTTCTAATCATTCTCCACTCTATCCAAAACATAAAAAAAAAAAAAAAAAAAAAAAACTTTTGCCTTTAGTTATACTTTAAGGCCTGACAGCCGAAACACGTTGGCTGTTTTACATGTTACTTCAGTAAAGGAAGACCGCTATTTGATGTTATCCCGAGTGCCAACTTTTTCTCCAGGGATTCATATATACAGAGGCTTCAGCAGCCTGACAGTCTGAGAACCGGGTGGAGCTGGAAATAGAGGTGGAAGCGCTACTACACCTGTTTCCTCCATAACTTCAATGACATATAATGATTGTTAATGCATTTTATTACAGACAGGACCACACAATTGCAGACACCGTATTGATGGCTCCAAGAGAAGCTGAACCTGAAATTGTAAAAGTCACAGAGAAACATGTCACCCAAGAGTCTTTCCAAGACTTGAAAGTTACCCCTGGCTACTACACAGTCATATCTGACAGAGGTGAGTGCTACATTTCTCTGAGACCAGCATCAACTAAAAGGAACATGGGCTTTGCCCATGCATGGCAACCAATAGGTTATACACACCTATCCTTTACTCTTCCACTGCTCCATTGGACTGCCAGGCGTGAAGAGTGTTAGCCATGACTTGGAGCCTAATCAAGTTTTATCACTACTACTCCCATGTGACAGCCCTGGGTGCCTTCAGGGCCAGACATTAGCAGTGCCCCATGGGAGGTAAGGAAGTGGGTAATGAGCTACTGCTGGCACAACAATTAAAGGGAACCTTTTGCTTTTTTCTGCATGGGCAAAGCACAGGCTTACCCTTCAAGTTCAGGGCATTTATTTTTTCTGTTTGCCTTACCTCTTTGTATTTTTTAATAGATGCCCACGGGCTGGTGGAATTTCAGGAGGGAGTGGAACTCGTGGATGTTCGTGTGCCCCTTTTCATCAGACCAGAAGATGACGATGAGAAGCAGTTATTGGTGGAGGCACTGGAGGTTCCCACAGGAATCGCCAACCTGGGAAAGAAAAATGTTAACATTACAATCATTAAGGAGCAAGGTGGGAGCAGTGATGTCCTTTACATGACTATTCCATTCATGAGACACATGTATTACCTACTGTATGTATGTCTGACTTATGCTGGCCATACATATAGCAATATGATAATTCAGTGTAATTAGCCTGACATTTATCACACTAAATGGGCGAATTGTTCATTGTCATCAGAAAGAAAGGATCAGGCTTGATAGAAAATGAAGTTGAATTGGAGGCAAATCATTGACGCCTGCCTTTACACACACATGAAATTTAATGGCATCCCAGTCTTAGCCCGTAGGGTTCAATATTGAGTTGGCCCACCCTTTGCAGCTATAACAGCTTCAACTCTTCTGGGAAGGCTTTCCACAAGGTTCAGAAGGGTGTCTATGGGAATGTTTGACCATTCTTCCAGAAGTGCATTTGTGAGGTCAGGCTCTGATGTGGATGAGAAGGCCTGGCTTGCGGTCTTCACTCTAATTCATCCCAAAGAGGTTCTATTGGTCAGGGCTCTGTGCAGGCCAGTCAAGTTCCTCCACCCCAAACTCGCTCATTCATGTCTTTATGGAGCTTGCTTTGTGTATTGGTGTGCAGTCATGTTGGAACAGAAAGGGGCCATCCCCAAACTGTTTCCACAAAGTTGGGAGCATGAAATCGTCCAAAATGTCTTGGTATGCTGATGTCTTAAGAGAACTAAGCCCAGCCTCTAAAAAACTACCTCACACCATAATCCCCCTCCACTAAATGATTTGGATCAGTGTACAAAGCAAGGTCCATTAAGATATGGATGAGTGAGTTTGGGGTGGAGGAAGTTGACTGGCCTGCACAGAGTCCTGACCTCAACCCAACCGTACACCTTTGGGGTGAATTAGAGCGGAGACTGCAAATCAGGCCTTCTTGTCCACATCAGAGCCTGACCTCACAAATGCAAACATTCCCATAGACACCCTCCTAAACCTTGTGGAAAGCCTTCCCAGAAGAGTTGAAGCTGTTATAGCTGCAAAGGGTGGGCCAACTCAATATTGAACCCAAGGGGCGAAGACTGGGATGCCATTAAACTTCATATGCGTGTAAAGGCAGGTGTCCCAATACTTTTGGTAATAATGTATATCTAAAGCCAAAAGTTTTTATTTCTTTTTTATTTTACGTAGTCTGGAAGGTTTTGACCTGGTTTAGAACCTCTGTGAGGTCTTTATTGCTACCTGTGTTCTGTTTGTCCTGGTGACCATTGTCACAGCAACAGAAAGTGATGCTAAATCGGAAATGTTATGGTTGTCTCTTGAATATGAGGACACCTATTCTACTGACAACTATGTAAGAGAGAATTTCCCCTCATTTTAGTTCCTGTTGTGTCTCTGGGACAGGAAGTGAAGGGAAATCTTCTCTATGGGAAACAAATAAAAAAACTGACAGGGTGTTTAACCCACCCTCTACTCTTTCCAAAGCTGAACAATAAAAGCTTTGGCTTTATACACATATATATATATATATATATATAATACAGTGGTGTGAAAAAGTGTTTGCCCCCTTCCTCATTTCCTGTTCCTTTGCATGTTTGTCACACTTAAGTGTTTCGGAACATCAAACCAATTTAAACAATAGTCAAGGACAACACAAGTAAACACAAAATGCAATTTGTAAATGAAGGTGTTTATTATTAAAGGTGAAAAAAAATCCAAACCATCATGGCCCTGTGTGAAAAAGTGATTGCCCCCCTTGTTAAAACATACTATAACTGTGGTTGTCCACACCTGAGTTCAATTTCTCTAGCCACACCCAGACCTGATTATTGCCACACCTGTTCACAATCAAGGCATCACTTAAATAGGAGCTGCTTGACACAGTAAGGTCCACCAGAAGATCCTTAAGGCCGGGTTCACACTATAGCGATGCGGGAACGCCGCGAATCCGCGGCGTTTACCCGCATCGCACACCTCCCGCCGGCAGTTCACACTGCCCTATGCGGACGGCTGGGAGTGTCAATGTTATGTTAATGACACCCCCAGATCCGTCGGCATATCGCAGTGCGATCTGCCGACTCGCACAGGAATCGGATCGCATGGTGTGAACCCCCATGCGATCCGATTCTGTTGCGGACCCAAAAAAGGGTCCCGTGCGAGTTTGCTGCGGGAGCGCTGCGAATTCAGCCATACTATCTGTATGGCTGAACTCGCATCGCTACAGAGATCGGATGTGATTTGCTGTGCGAATCACATCCGGATCTCCCCCCGCAGCGGTGTGAACCGGGCCTAAAAGCTACACATCATGCCGAGACCCAAAGAAATTCAGGAACAATTGAGAAAGAAAGTAATTGAGATCTATCAGTCTGGAAAGGGTTATAAAGCCATTTCCAAAGCTTTGGGAATCCAGCGAACCACAGTGAGAGCCATTATCCACAAATGGCGAAGACATGGAACAGTGGTGAACCTTCCCAGGAGTGGCCGGCCGCCCAAAATTACCCCAAGAGCGCAGCGACGACTCATCCAAGAGGTCACAAAAGACCCCACAACAACGTCCAAGGAACTGCAGGCCTCACTTGCCTCAGTTAAGGTCAGCGTTCATGCCTCCACCATCAGGAAAAGACTGGGCAAAAATGGCCTGCATGGCAGAGTTCCAAGGAGAAAGCCACTGCTGAGCAAAAAGAACATCAAAGCTCGTCTCAATTTCTCCACAACACATCTTGATGATCCCCAAGACTTTTGGGACAACATTCTGTGGACCGATGAGACAAAAGTGGAACTCTTTGGAAGGTGTGTGTCCAAGTATATCTGGCGTAGAAGGAACACTGCATTTCATAAAAAGAACATTATACCAACAGTAAAATATGGTGGTGGTAGTGTGATGGTCTGGGGCTGTTTTGCTGCTTCAGGACCTGGAAGACTTGCCGTGATAAAAGGAACTATGAATTCTGCTGTCTACCAAGAGATCCTGAAGGAGAATGTCCGACCATCTGTTGGTGTACTCAAGCTGAAACGAACTTGGGTTCTGCAGCAGGACAATGATCCTAAACACACCAGCAAGTCCACCACCGAATGGCTGAAGAAAAACAAAATGAAGACTTTGGAGTGGCCTAGCCAAAGTCCTGACCTGAATCCTATTGAGATGTTGTGGTATGACCTTAAAAAGGCCGTTCATGCTCGAAAACCCTCTAATGTAACTAAATTAGGACAATTCTGCAAAGATGAGTGGGCCAAAATTCCTCCAGGACGCTGTAAAAGCCTCATTGCACGTTATCACAAACGCTTGGTTGCAGTTGTTGCTGCTAAGGGTGGCCCAACCAGTTATTAGGTTTAGGGGGCAATCACTTTTTCACACAGGGCCATGATGGTTTGGATTTTTTTTCACCTTTAATAATAAACACCTTCATTTACAAATTGCATTTTGTGTTTACTTGTGTTGTCCTTGACTATTGTTTAAATTGGTTTGATGTTCCAAAACACTTAAGTGTGACAAACATGCAAAGGAACAGGAAATGAGGAAGGGGGCAAACACTTTTTCACACCACTGTGTGTGTATGTATATATATATATATATATATATATATATATATATATATATATATATATATATATATATATATATATATATATATATATAATTGAATCTATGGTTGATCATTTAGCATGTATATAGTCAATATTAGGTATTTGCTGCTTCATTCTACCCACACTTATCCCAGTGAGTCATCTTAAAGTTTAATTACTTTATTTTCTGTTATTTTTATATATTTTTGTCATACGATGTCTCATACAATGTTACCCTGAGGCCATTATCTTCTGGTGTGGCGGGGGTTAATGGAAATGAGGAGTTGTCATTTGCTCTAATCTAGAGGCTATGTCCGCCTTTTGTGCCCAGCTGCTCCAATCTTGGAAACAGTTCTAGAGCTTCTATGAATGAAACAGGATGTATAAATGTAGGAGGAGTGTATGTTTGAAAGGTCCGCCCCCTCCATTCATAGAAATTGCAGTACAGCCTCTATGAATGGAGCAGCTGGGTGGAAAAGGTGGGGCATAGGCATTCCCTTTGAGTGCAAGTGACAGATCCTGAGTTCTAATAACCCCTGCCATTACAAATAATTAGGGCTTTTTATCTCAGACAATAGGTGCAGAAACTTCCCTTTTCTGAGTCACCACTTGTCTCCACCCCCTACCCACCTCCAAGCACTGTTCCTTGTCTCCACCAACCTACCCACCTCCAAGCACCATTCCTTGTCTTCACCCCCTACCAACCTCAGAGCACCGTTCCTTGTCTCCACCCCCTACCCACCTCAGAGCACCGTTCCTTGTCTTCACCCCCTACCCACCTCCAAGCACCGTTCCTTGTCTCCACCCCCTACCCACCTCCAAGCACCGTTCCTTGTCTCTACCAACCTACCCACCTCAGAGCACCGTTCCTTGTCTTCACCCCCTACCCACCTCCGAGCACCGTTCCTTGTCTCCACCCCCTACCCACCTCCGAGCACCGTTCCTTGTCTTCACCCCCTACCCACCTCCGAGCACCGTTCCTTGTCTCCACCCCCTACCCACCTCCAAGCACCGTTCCTTGTCTGCACCCCCTACCCACCTCAGAGCACCGTTCCTTGTCTTCACCCCCTACCTACCTCCGAGCACCGTTCCTTGTCTCCACCAACCTACCCACCTCAGAGCACCGTTCCTTGTCTGCACCCCCTACCCACCTCCGAGCACCGTTCCTTGTCTCCACCCCTACCCACCTCCGAGCACCGTTCCTTGGTTCCAGCCCCTACCCACCTCCTAGTACTGCCCCCTTTTAGAGAATAAGGAACCAAGTAGCAATTGTGGTGCTAAATAATTTGTATGGAATTTGTTAATGGTAACAAGAAAAGCAGTAAAATAGTTCCCATGCAGCCAGCAACAATGGAAAACCCAAAATAAAATTCCCCCATCCCTAGCAACAATAGACTCCCAGCAGCATCAATAGACTCTCCAGCAGCTAGCAACAATAGACCCCCCCCCCACCAGCAACGATGGGCCACCCACAACAAAATACCCCCAGCAACAAGAGATCCCAGCAACAACAACAGATCTTCCTGTAGCCAACCTCAATAGACCCCTCTCCCAACAGTAGACCCCTCCAACAACATAAAACCTATCCCCAGCAACAATATAGCTCCCATCAGCAACAACAGACCTCCCCAGCAACAATAGAACCCCCCCCCCCCCCCAAAAAAAAAAAATATCCTCTCCAGCTACAATAGATCCCCTGGCAGCTAGCATTAATAGACCCAGCACCTCTTGGCATTACATATATTCAGTGCTGGAGGTGCCAGAACTGCATTCCCACTGAGAAAAGCCCTGCAAATAATGATTCTGATCATAAAAAGCAACTCTTATAACTGTAACATAGGTGACTTTTTCTAAAGTCTTATACCAGAGCTATGGTATCTTCATAAACCTCTCCCTATATTACAGCTAAGAGTATAGTGTCCTTTGTGAAGCCAGCGTATACCTACAGCCGCCATGAACAAATAGCGCGTGTTCCTGTTTCTCGGGAAATTCTGCAGAGTGGCAAATCACAGGTTACCTACCGCTCAAAGGATCTGACGGCTCGTGAGGGCAAGGTAAAGGCTCATCTCCATTTTCATTTTTTTTGTGTTGATCATGATGAATGTTTACATGCTTTATAATTTGAATAAATAGATATATGTGCTTAATGCAGTAAAATCAGCCCTCCACCCACTGACTTTCTACATTAGAGATAAGCTCAGACTGTCCTCTGAACTCATCTCTGTATTCCTTGTGTCCTCTATGTAATCCAGTGATCTGCCAGAGCCAGGCCATTCCTGCCTCTTTGTTTTCAAGATCTATGGGGGAATGACCTGGCCCACATCTCGTTAACCACTTCAGCCCCGTAAGAATTTACCCCCTTCCTGACCAGATCACTTTTTGCGATTCTGCACTGCGTCATTTTAACTGACAATTGCGCGGTCATGTGACGTGGCTCCCAAACAAAATTTACATCCTTTTTTTTCCCCACAAATAGATCTTTCTTTTGGTGATATTTGATCAACTCTAGTTTTTATTTTTTGCGCTATAAACAAAAAACGTCAATTTTGGAAAAAAAAGCATGATTTTTTACTTTTTGCTATAATAAATATCCCCCAAAAATATATAAAAAAAAGTTTTTTTTTTCCTCAGTTTAGACCGATACGTAATCTTCTACATATTTTTGGTAAAAAAAATTGCAATAAGCGATTATTGATTGGTTTGCGCAAAAGTTATACCGTTTATAAAATGGGGGATAGTTTTATGGCATTTTTATAAATTTTATTTATTTTTTTAAATGGCGGCGATCAGCGATTTTTATTGTGACTGCGACATTATGGCGGATGCATCTGACAATTTTGACACATTTTTGGGACCATTGTCCTTTATACAGCAATCAGTGATATACAAATGCACTGATTCCTGTGTAAATGACACTGGCAGTGAAAGGGTTAACCACTAGGTGGCAGTGTAGGGGTTAAGCGTGTCCTAGGGGCATGTTGCTAACTGTAGAGGGTGTGGCTGTGTTTTACACATCACTGATCTTTGCTCCAATCACAGAGAGCAGAGATCAGTGACACTGTTGCTAGGCAGAACAGGGAGATGCTTGTTTACTTTAGCATCTCCCCGTACTTCCTCTCTGTGAGGCGATTGCGGGTATCCCAGAGGCGATCGAGCCCGCGGGACCCACGACCCGACTCACAGAGCTTCCTGCGTGTGCACTCCACCGCCTCTTAAAGGGCAACGTACAGGCAGTGATGTAAGTAGCTCAGTTAAAATAAACAGAGTTACTTAATGCAGTTACTTTAGAGAGTAATCTATCTGAATACTCTTCCCCTCATGGTAACTCAGTTCCCATTACTTGGACGGCGTTACCGGAATTACATCTACCGCCCGGGAGGCCCACCGTGGCCTCGCTGCCTGGCTGTTCGTTCCGCCACAGGGAGGGGGGCTTTCGCCTGCTGAGCTGAGAAGAGGCTGAGACTCAGAGAGACTGTCTGGCCCGCCCCATCCCGCCCCACCTATCCAGAGAGAGAGAATGTAGGGAGGCAGGGCGGACACTGAAAAATGAAGTCAGCTGACACCAATCGAGTGAAGGGTAGGGTCTCTCTCCCCATGAGGAAAGGTATCCCTGGAGGCATTCAAGTAAGTGACTGTTTGACGATTCGAATTGCAGTGCAATCGATCCATCCCAAGTCCTCCACCACCTCTGCTTCTTACCGATCCCATCCCTACCCACCCACCATCACTTCTACAACAGGGGTGATGGGGGGGGATACGGTAGGAATGAGATCTGTGGTGGTGGGGGATGGGATCAGTAAGAGGCAGAGGTGGTGGTGGGAGAGGATGGCACCACTGCTGTCTGACACCCCCCCCCCCCCCCCCAAGTATCACCTCTGCCTATCACCCCCCCCCTCCAAGTACACCACCGCTGCCACCCCCCCCAAGTACTGTACACCACCACCACTGCTGCCACCCCCCAAGTACCACCGCTGCCACCCCTGTCACAGTTAGTTTGCTGAGTAACAAATTACTTTTCCAATGTAGTAACCGAGTTACTAACGCAATTACTTTTTGGGAGAAGTAATTTGTAACTTAACTAATTACTTTTTTAACCACCTCAGTACAGTGCAGTTACACCCCCTTCCTGACCAGACCAATTTTCAGCTTTCAGCGCTCTCACACTTTGAATGACAATTACTCAGTCATCCAACACAGTATCCATATGAAACTTGCGTCCTTTTTTCCACACAAATAGAGCTTTCTTTTAGTGGTATTTAATCACTAGTGGGTTTTTTATTTTTTGTGCTATAAATAAAATAAAACGTAAATTTTGTGAAAAAAATGCCTTTTTCTTCGTTTCTGTCATAAATTTTTGCTAATTAGTAATTTTTCTTCATAAATTTTGGCCAAAATGTATACTGCTACATATCTTTGGTAAAAATAACCCACATTAGTATATATTATTTGGTCTTTGTGAAAGTTATAGAGTCTACAATCTATGGTGCCAATCACTGAAAATTCATCACTTCTGATCAGGCCTTCAGTACATCAGGTGTACCTAATTTCTTGAGACTCTAACTAGTCAGGAAAGTACAAATACCCCCCAAATGACCCCTTTTTACAAAGTAGACATCCCAAGGTATTAAGTAAGTAGCATGGTGAGTTTTTTTAAGTTGTCATTTTTTCCCACAATTCTTTGCAAAATGAAGATTTTTTTTTTTTTTTTTTTTTTTTTTACTAAATTGTCATATTATCAGGTTATTTCTCACACACAGCATATGCATACAACAAATTACCCCCCAAAATACATTCTGCTACTCTTCCCGAGTACGCCGATACCACATGTGTGAGACTTTTACACAGCCTGGCCACATACAGAGCACCAACATTGATGTAGTACCTTCAGACGTTCTACGAGCAAAAATGACGCATCTCATTTCTCAACCACCTATTACACTTTTGAAGTCCCTGGAGTACCAGCACAATGGAATTTCCCATAAAATCACCCCATTTTGGAAAGCTAACACCCCAACGTATAATCTGTGAGGCATAATGAGTCTTTTGAATGGTTAATTTTTTTCCAGAAGTTTTTGGAATATGTGGAAAAAAATTAAAACGCATTTTTTTTACACAAAATTGTCAATTTATAAGATATTTCTAACACATAGCATGTATATAGCAAAAATGACACCCCAAAATACATTCTGCTACTCTTCCCGAGTACAGCGATACCACGTGTGTGAGACTTTTACACAGCCTGGCCACATACAGAGCACTAACATTGATGTAGTACCTTCAGACGTTCTATGAGCAAAAATTACGCATCTCATTTCTCAACCACCTATTACACTTTTGAAGGCCCTGGAGTACCAGCACAATGGAATTTCCCATAAAATGACCCCATTTTGGAAAGCAAACACCCCAACGTATAATCTGGGAAGCAGAATGAGTCTTTTGAACGGTTCATTTTTTTCCAGAGGTTTTTGGAATATGTGGAAAAAAATTAAAACGCATTTTTTTTTTACACAAAATTGTCAATTTATAAGATATTTCTAACACATAACATGTATATAGCAAAAATTACACCCCAAAATACATTCTGCTACTCCTCCCGAGTATGGCGATACCACATGTGTAGGACTTTTACACAGCCTGGCCACATAGAGAGGCCGAACATTGAAGTAGTACGTTCAGGCGTTCTAGGAGCATAAATGACACATCTTATTTCATTCCTACCCATCACACTTCTGAAGGTCCTGGACCACCAGGACAGTGAAATTACCCACAAAATGACCCCATTTTGGAAAGTAAACACCCCAACGTATATTCTATGAGACATGGGCTGCAAATAGGTACCCGGGTACTCTGATGGCCTGGTGACAGGTACTCGGGTACTCTGATGGCCTGGTGACAGGTACTCGGGTACTCTGATGGCCTGGTGACAGGTACTCGGGTACTCTGATGGCCTGGTGACAGGTACTCGGGTACTCTGATGGCCTGGTGACAGGTACTCGGGTACTCTGATGGCCTGGTGACAGGTACTCGGGTACTCTGATGGCCTGGTGACAGGTACTCGGGTACTCTGATGGCCTAGTGACAGGTACTCGGGTACTCTGATGGCCTGGTGACAGGTACTCGGGTACTCTGATGGCCTGGTGACAGGTACTCGGGTACTCTGATGGCCTGGTGACAGGTACTCGGGTACTCTGATGGCCTGGTGACAGGTACTCTGATGGTTTGGTGACTGGTATTTGGGTACTCTGAAGGGCGGTGACAGGTACTCAGGTACACAGATGGACTGGAACAGGTACTCAGGTACTCAGATGGGCTGTGACAGGTACTCGGTACTCTAATGGACTGTGACAGGTACTCGGTACTCTAATGGACTGTGACAGGTACTCGGTGCTCTAATGGACTGTGACAGGTACTCGGTGCTCTAATGGACTGTGACAGGTACTCGGTACTCTAATGGACTGTGACAGGTACTCGGTACTCTAATGGACTGTGACAGGTACTCGGTACTCTAATGGACTGTGACAGGTACTCGGTACTCTAATGGACTGTGACAGGTACTCGGTACTCTAATGGACTGTGACAGGTACTCGGGTACCCTGATGGGCCGTGACAGGTACTCGGGTACCCTGATGGGCCGTGACAGGTACTCGGGTACCCTGATGGGCCGTGACAGGTACTCGGGTACACTGATGGGCCGTGACAGGTACTCGGGTACTCTGATGTGCCGTGACAAGTACTCGGATACTCTGGTGTGCCGTGACAGGTACTCGGGTACTCTGATGTGCCGTGACAGGTACTCGGGTACTCTGATGGGCCGGGACAGGTACTCGGGTACTCTGATGGGCCGGGACAGGTACTCGGGTACTCTGATGGGCCGGGACAGGTACTCGGGTACTCTGATGGGCCGGGACAGGTACTCGGGTACTCAGATGGGCTGGGACAGGTACTCGGGTACTCAGATGGGCTGGGACAGGTACTCGGGTACTCTGATGGGCTGGGACAGGTACTCGGGTACTCTGATGGGCTGGGACAGGTACTCGGGTACTCTGATGGGCTGGGACAGGTACTCGGGTACTCTGATGGGCTGGGACAGGTACTCGGGTACTCTGATGGGCCGGGACAGGTACTCGGGTACTCAGATGGGCTGGGACAGGTACTCGGGTACTCAGATGGGCTGGGACAGGTACTCGGGTACTCAGATGGGCTGGGACAGGTACTCGGGTACTCAGATGGGCTGGGACAGGTACTCGGGTACTCAGATGGGCTGGGACAGGTACTCGGGTACTCTGATGGGCTGGGACAGGTACTCGGGTACTCTGACGGGCTGGGACAGGTACTCGGGTACTCTGATGGGCTGGGACAGGTACTCGGGTACCCTGATGGGCCGGGACAGGTACTCGGGTACTCTGATGGGCCGGGACAGGTACTCGGGTACCCTGATGGGCCGGGACAGGTACTCGGGTACTCTGATGGGCTGGGACAGGTACTCGGGTACTCTGATGGACTGTGACAGGTACTCTGATGGACTGTGATTGACAGGTATTATGAGGGGTGGTGACAGGTCCTCTTTATTGGGGGGGGGGGGAATCAGTGTGCTTGATGTGTACTGTAGGCGGTAACGAGATGTTACCGCAATCTCCTCCTCACACACGATCAGTGTGTGAGGAGGAGAACCCGGTAACATCCCGTTACCGCGGTTTGTTTACATTTTTAGTGATCGGCTGTGAAAGGATCACAGCCGATCACGTGGGTAAACAGCCAGCCAATGGCTGTTTACCAGTGTCGGTGACGAGCAGTGTTCCCGGGGAACACGCCGCCACCGACGTGCACGCGCAGCGCGCTCGCGATCGCGCGCATGCGCCGTGCACGTAGGGGGTGTGACCATCTGTGATCGGCCGTGACTTCATCACGGCCGATCACGTGGTAAACAGCCATAACGAATGGCTGTTCACCCCCTTCGGTGGCGAGCGGTGTCTCCGTGACACGCCGCCACCGAAGAAACAGGGATGCGCGCGCACGATCGCGCGCATCCCTGTTTAAACGGGAGGCCGTCATATGACGGCCTCCCGCCGCAATAGCTGCGCCGCCTGGCCGTTTTTTGACGGCCGGCGGTCAGCAACTGGTTAAAGTAAGATGACCAACACTGCGTACAGGTACATGATTCTGCCTATACATGCCCTTCTGCCGATGTATTTCAGCGTGAGGCAGTCAGGAAGTGGTTAAAGGAAAAAAAAGAGCTTCATGGTATCATAGTAGGTAAGGTTGAATAAAGACAATAGTCCATCCAGTTCAATCTGTGTAGGTGCACGTGTGTCAGTGTCTATAATTTTTTCCCATATCCCTGTATATCGTGTTCCTTAAGATGCATATCTAATGCCCTATACACACGGGTCATACTTTCCGTCGGAAAATGTGCGATCGGATCTTGTTGTCGAAAAATCCGATCGTGTGTAGGCTCCATCTGACTTTTTCCGTCGGAATTTCCAACACACAAAGTTTGAGAGCTGGATCTAAAATTTTCCAACAACAGAATCCAATCATTTAAATTCTGATCGTGTGTAGACAATTCTGACGGACAAAGTGCCACGCATGCTCAGAATAAATTACAAGACAAAAGCTATTGGCTACTGGCCCATTTATAGTCCCGTTGTACATGTTCTACGTCACCGCGTTCTGAACGATTAGATTTTCTGACAACTTTGTGCGACTGTGTGTATGCAAGACAAGTTTTGGTCAAAATCCGTCAGAAAAAATCCGATGGATTTTGTTGTCGGAATGTCTGACCGTGTCTACAGGGCAAAAGAGTCTCTTAAAACTATCCATACTCCCCATTGCCAGCACCAATTGTGGAAGAGAGTTCCAGATCCTTTTTGCCCTGACAGCAAAAAACCTCCTTCTCGGTTTAAGGTTAAACCGCTTATCCTCCAATCTCAATGTGTGGCCCTGTGTCCGCTTACACTCCTTGAGATTCATTTTTTTCCTATGTTGGGATCGCAATTGAGGTATTTGTAAATCGCTATCATATTTGAGCTTGAGTTCGAAGTTTGGCTAGAGATGAGTTTCGAGCTCCACATAAACTGTTTATGAACTCAAGATGTTGAATTGTGTGATTGCGACACATGTGCCATAGGCTAAAAATGACTTATGGCCATTACATTCAACCCAACAATGTAAACATGTACATCCTCAGAAACCTTAGGTGATCTGCAGTGTGTCAACAATTAAAAATATGGCTGGATGCAATTTTTGCAACAAAAGATATATTTTTTACCATAATGGCAATAAATACCAGGGTCAATATTTTACCATGGATTTGTTACCACAAGTACAAGCTGGATTGCAAAGAGGCACCATAGATCAAATTGCCAACATTCGCTGGATCATGGAGAAAGCAAGGGAGTTCCAGAAGAATGTCTACTTCTGCTTTAGTGACTACAGTAAAGCCTTCGATTGTGTGGATCACAACAAAATGTGGCAAATACTGAAAGAAATTGGAATACCATACCACCTCACCTGTCTTCTGAAAATCCTCTATGCAAGTCAAGAAGCAACAGTTAGAACAGGACATGGAACAACTGACTGGTTCAAAATTGAGAAAGGAGTGCGGAAAGGATGTATACTAATCACCCAACTTATTTAACTTATATGCAGAGTACATCATGTGAAATGCCAGGATCGACGAATCACAAGCCAGAATTAAGATCACTGGGAGAAATATCAACAATCTGAGATATGCAGATGATACCATACTAATGGCAGAAAGTAGAGAAAAACGAAGGCGTCTCTTAATGAAGGTGTAAGAGGAAAGTGCAAAAATTTGCCTGAAATTGAACATTAAGAAAACTAAGATCATGGCAACCGGTCCCATCACTCCTTGGCAAATAGAAGGAGAAGAAATGGAAACCGTGACAGATTTTATCTTCCTAGGCTCCAAGATGACGGCAGACGTTGACTGTAGGCATGAAATTAAGAGACGCTTGTTTCTTGGGAGGAAAGCAATGGTAAAACTAGACAACTTTATAAAATCAGAGACATCACCCTACCGACAAAGTGCCGTATAGTCAAAGTTGTGGTATGCCCAGTAGTACCCTATGTTATGGATGTGAAAGTTGGACCATAAGGAAGGCTGAACGCTGAGGAATTGATGCCTTTGAACTACGGTGTTGGAGAAGATTCTTGAAAGTCCTTTGGATGGCAAGAAAATCAAACCAGTCAATCTTAAAGGAAATCAACAGTAGTAAGGAGAGACGGCAACACTGTAATCCTTGAAGTGTCGTTTGTTGGTACATCAGAGTGACAGTAAAACAATAAACTGACGCGTTTCGGCAATAGCCTTAGTTGTAGCTGGTTTAAAACAGATATGACAATATATATATATATATATATATATATATATATATATATATATATATATATATATATATATATATACTCACATACACATATGCAAACTCCATTTTCCCATCAGGTTAGTGTCACAGAAAATTAGCATTTAATTGATACCACCAATTATTCAAGTGGTTAGTGACTACACCTGTTTTTAGCCAACATGAGAAGGGGGAGAGAAAAAAAGGCAATATAAAAAGTTAATTTGTTGAGCCAAGAAGAAGTGTGTATAAAAAATGCTACCTAAAATATTAAGACCGTATTGCTTCAAGGAAAAAATGTATTCCTCAGAAGAAGGTGAAAATGCAGACTTATGTTCAAGTAAAATTTCTTTTTTTTTTCTTTTTTGTGATAACACCACAAAGTAAAGTAAAGATAGAGAAAAGAAAAAAAAGGGGGGGGGGGGAATTCAATTTATGGCAGGATCAAAAAAGAGGGATTCAATTTATGGCAGGGTAAAAAAGAGCGGGATTCAATTTATGGCAGGATCAAAAAAGAAAAGAAAAATTCAAATTATGGCAGGATCAGAGAAGAAGGATGTAATTTGTGGCAGGATCAAAAAGAGAGGGATTAAATTTATAGCAGGATTAAAAAGAAAGGGATTAAATTTATGGCAAAATCAAAAAGAGGAATTAAGTTTATGGCAGGATCAAAAATGAAAAATTCAAATTGTGGCAGGATCAGAGAAGAGGGATACAATTTATGGCAGGATCACAAAGAGAGGGATTGAATTTATGGTAGGATCAAAAAGAGGAATTACGTTTATGGCAGGATCAAAAAGAGAGGGATTAAATTTATGGCAGAATCAAAAAAGAAAAATTCAATTTGACAGGATCAGAGAAGAGAGGTGCAATTTATGGCAGGATCAAAAAGAGAGGGATTACAGAGAAGGAATCCATGTTACCATCATGTGTAAATTTTAAGTGTTTAGATACATTGGATAACCTCCTCTCATTACTATATGCTGCTCCGTTATAATGTTCGCTAATCCTCATGCGAAGGGGCCTAGTGGATAAAGGAAATCCACCCTGAATATTCATTGGACAGATCCTGAAGCTGAAACTCGAATACTTTGGCCACCTAATACGAAGAGAAGACTCATTGGAATAGACCCTGATGCTGGGAAACATGGAAGGAAAAAGGAGAAGAGGATGACAGAAAACAAGATGGATAGATAGCATCATTGAAAGAATGAACGTGAAGTTAAGCAAGCTACGGGAGGCAGTGGCGGACAGAAAAGCCTGGCACGCTATGGTCCATGAGGTCACAAAGAGTCAGACACGACTAAACAACTGAGCAACAACAACAAGAACAAGTGACCCTCATTTTCACAGCTCTTACTGTAAAGAATCCTTTATTTAGATAGGAATTTACCAATTTTTTTTCTTCTAACTGCATGATTGTGCTTAAGTTCTCTGCAGTAAACCACTTCTATATTTTCTATCTGGGACATTTATTGTTGTTGATTTAATTTAATTCATTACATTTTTTTTTTATAAATTTACACTTATGCCGCCCGGAAAAAGCTCTGATGGTTTTTCCAACGGAATTCCGATGGAATTCGAGCTCAAGCTGTCTTGCCTACACACGGTCACATCAAATTCCGATCGTTTATAACGTGGTGACATACAACATGTACAACGGGAATAGAAAAAGGAAGTTCACTAGCCAGTAGCCAATAGCTTCTGTCTCGTTGAATCTGAGCATGCGTGATTTTTGGCGTGTCGGAATTGCATACACACGATCGGAATTACCGATAGAAAGTTTTTTCCGTCTGGAAAATTGAGAACATGCTATGAATTTTTAGCTGCCGGAAATTCGGACAGCTAAATTTCGATGGAGCATACACACGGTCACATTTTCCGATGAAAAGCTCTCATCAGTCTTTTTCTGTCCGGAATTCCGATCGTGTGTACGCGGCATAAGAACTGACCTGCATAGTCATGGTTCATACTAGTCCATAACAAAGGAGTGCATTAAACCACTCTCTTACTTCAGTCAATGGCTTTTCAAAAGTTTATTACCAACCTTAGAAGCTGCAGATTTGGTTTGCATACCTTTTGTATCCATGACCTATATGTACACATTTATATTCTATATCTTTAGTTTACAGTATTTCCCTAGAGTGTATGGGAAAAAGTATAGCCCTGAGTCACCCCAAATTATCTTAGATGTTTTCAATGAGGCCTATATTGGTTAATGGCTTTTTAACAACAGCAGCCATGGAGAAAACCGTGCCCATACACCAATCCTGGCACATTCTACGTTATACACATTGACATGTTAAGCATATGGAAATACACTGGTATCTAGATGATTACACATTCACTTCTCTGGGTCTCTTTCTTCTTCTCTGTTTCAGGATTATGCATTCTCAGAAGGTGACCTGACATACCAAGGAGATGACACACTCTCGGAGATCACAGTTCCTTTGCTTGGCCGGTCAGAGGTGGACACTTTGTTGGGAAACCGCCAGATCAAACAGTTTCTGCTGGAGCTTAGTAATCCAAAGTATGGGGCCAAGGTTGGCAAATACCCACAGTGCACCATCACCATTGATGACAGCCCAGGTGAGAGGTGACATTTTTTAGCATAAGATTATTAACAATAATAAAATTTTTTGTTATACTGCCATTTTCTTTGTGATAACATCCCCTAAAAAGAAAAAGGATTGTGGCTGACCTTGATGTCGGGGTAGGAGTTAGAGTCAAGATAATGAAAAATATTGCTGCCATTGTTGATCTCTTTTTAGTTGCTCAGCTGCAATGCTGGACCTTTGGCTTCAATACAGATAAGGAAGAAGTATGAAGATAAGGAATTTTAACTTCTCTCCTAATTTCCAGATCTATAGGCTGCTGTCCATACACTTTGCAAATTCTATACGGAACGGACCAAAAAGTACATTTTGCCGACCCCTTCCTAACCAACATCCTTCTATTGAAAAATAAAAGGAACCAGTATTTTGATGTAAAATAAAGTATTATATGCATTAACTAACCCACTGTGGGCTTTGAGATCATTCATAAGCTCTCCCCATGCAGTCCTGGGCAGATTCCTCACTTTTCTCATGATCATCCTTACCCCATAAGGCGAAATCTTGCATGGAGCTCCAGACCGAGGACAATGAAGCAATTATCCACAAATGGAAGAAATACAAAATAACCATTAAACAGTTGTCTCCTTCTCACCAAGCTTCTTCCTGATGGTCTTGTAGCCCATTACAGCCTTGTGCTCTACAATCTTGTACCTGACATCCTTTGACAGCTCTTTGGTCTTGCCCATTATGGTGAGGTGTGAATGGAAGAAAGAGATTCTATGGACAGGTGTCTTTTATACACATAATGAGTTGTTGTTAGGAGCACCTTCCTAAATTGTCAGGACAAATCTGTGTACCAAGCGTGAGCACATGCTGCAACCAGTCTGTGGGAGCCAGAATTATTGCTGGCTGGTAGGGGATCAAATACTTATTTTACGCGCTGAACTGCAGCTCAATTTATAACATTTGTATCATAAGTTTTTTCAGGATTTTTGGTTGATGTTCTGTCTCTATCATTTAAAATACACATATGATAAAAATGGTCGACCCTTCAGTTCTTTGTAAGTGGGCAAGCTTACAAAATCTGCAGGGGATTGCATAATTATTTTTCCCACTGTATGTATATATTCCTCTTGCCTTGATTGGAGCAGTTATATGGTTAGAAAAAATTAGGCCATGTGTAGATGGCATTAAGTGTAATAAAATAGAGTAAAAGTAAAACAAAAAAGACAATTACACATTTGAACAAAGCTATTAAATGCCCCTCTCATCTATGATATCCTTCCTACCTCCAATTTAGCAACAGAAGTTGTGGAGAAGGTAATGCCTGTGCAATCCCTACAGTCTCCTCGTGGCAAGATTGGTGCCCCCATCAACCTTAACGCCCAGGCGATCAATGCTAGGAAAATCCGACTCAACTGGATACCCCCATCTGGAAAACCAGCTGGGTACAAGGTGAGCACCTTTGTCATCTATCCTGGGAGATGTGATCATGTTACTTTTGCAATGCTGCATTAAATCGATTTGTTTGATGTACTGATTCCATATTCCATGCTACGTACTGCCTTTTTTTATTGTGTATACTTTTTTAGTGCTATCAGCTCCTTAAAGCAAAGTTTTTCCCACACTAACACACTCATACAGGGCAAAGCAACACGTTTTCTTCACTCCCTGCATTCCCAGCATTTCCTGCTTTCCTCCACTGATCTGTTCAGCTGTCAGAGGTGAAGGAAATACCTGGTACTATCAATTATAGAAGAGCATACAGGTAACTCCCATTCTGTGATAGTGCTACTGTTGTGGAAATTTTTATTAATGTATGTTGTCAGATGTCCCCCAGTGTCAGTTTTGCTGTAATACACCCATGTGTGCGTATTCGCACATACAGACATTGGTGGGAGACCATTGGCTGTGGAAAGCTTCTTGTGGACACGGCAGATCTGTTTTCTCTTTTAGGGATGTTTGTTCATGTCTCACCAAGAGACTGGCCACCTCATGGCAACTGCATTAACGCTCCTAGTAAGCAGATCTGCATACATGGGAACCGTAGCATAACCATACAAAATCATGGTCCGCTGAGCCATAATAGAGTATGGCTCGCATCATTGGTAGCGGTGGGAATGTGTACACGATCGTGTTCAGAGCCATGTAAGTAGTACTAGTTCAAATTGTGAGACACTTTTTGTCTCACAAGACGCTTGCCACATGGCTCTGCACACGACCATCTTCACACGTCACTACTGGAAGTTTATTTGGATATATACATGTGTGTGTGTGATTGGTTCTTTTGCAAGAATACAAGTGTCTGATTGGCTGATAATGAAGCCACCACCTTCCTTTGTTATTCATGTTTACAGTATAAATAAAAGGAGCTGCTCTTCCTAGGGAGGATGGTCTGCTAAGTTCAACGTGATATCAGAATATGTGTCTGTGTTACTTGGAGATATTTAAGACCCCTTTCACACCAGGGCGTTTTGCAGGCGCTATAGCGTTAGAAATAGCGCCTGCAAAACGCCCTAAAGAAGCTGCACCATTGTGTGTAGTGTGAAAGCCCCGAGGGCTTTCACACTACAGCGGTGCGCTGGCAGGACGTCAGAAAAAAGTCCTGCCAGCAGCTTCTTTGGAGCGGTGAAGGAGCGGTGTGTTTACCGCTCTTCCACCGCTGCTGCCCATTGAAATCAATGGGGCAGCGCTGTAATGCCGCCGGCAAAACGCCGCTATTGCGGCGTATTGCCGGCGGTTTTAACACTTTCGCGGCCGCTAGCGGGGGGTAAAAGCGCCCCGCTAGCGGCCGAAATGCGCCGCAAATCCGCTGCAAATCCGCCGCAAATCCGGCGGTAAAACGCCGCTAAACATAGCGGCGTTTTACCGCCGCCGCTATCAGCGGTGTGGTGTGAAAGCAGTCTTAGTGCGCTTTTACCGGCGATATACATGAAAGCTATGATTGTGCTTATTAGCACATGGAATTATTTTCTTATAAAGAGAAGCTTTAAATAATCCACCACACCATGTACGCAGATCTGCTTACTAGGAGCATTAATGCAGTCGCTATGAGGTGGCCAGCCTCTTGGTGAGGCATGAACGAACATCCTTAAAAGTGAAAACAGATCTGCCGTGTCCACAGGAAGGTTTACGCAGCCAATGGTCTTCCACCAATGTCTGTGCGAATACGCCGCCATTAGCGTATTACAGCAAAACTGACACTGGGGGACATCTGACAACATACATTTATAAAAATTTCCACAACACTGGTACTTGATAATTGGTTCAGGGATGTCACATGGAAATGTCCTGAGCCCTGTGTAAGCTCTCAACCGAGTAATTCAGAGCTTACACTGAGATGCTTTTCCTCATCTCCTTTGGCAGGAAAGCAAAATGAAGGTAAGAATGTGCTTCTGGGGTGGGTGGCATTAAAGTGAACCTGTTTATTTGAATAAGGAAAAAAATTGGCTGCACACCGACATTCTTGAAGTCCATTTTATGAATGTTCCATACAAACAATGACACACCCCATGGTTGCAGTAGCCAGAACAGAGGTGGACTAGTTTTGCAGAGCTAAACTGTGACTACTCATCTGGTGATAGCCTCTCTATTGATCCTTTAAGGCAGGGATATGCAATTAGCGGACCTCCAGCTCTTGCAAAACTACAAGTCCCATCATGCCTCAGCCTCTGGGTATCAGGCTTGTGGATGTCAGAGTCTTGCTATGCCTCATGGGAATTGTAGTTCTGCAACAGCTGGAGGTCCGCTAATTGCATATCCCTGCTTTAAGGTGATGGGGGGGATCAACCTGATTAATGGGAAGGCTTGAGAAGTGAGAGAAGGTGAGGTTAAACTTCGACAGAAAACTTGTTTTGCACATAACCTCAACCAACCATGTCTCTGGATCTGTTAATAATTTTGGTAAATCTTTAAATGGCATACACCTGTTCAAGGGGGTGATTTACTCACACTTTGGAGAGATTTTCACTACTTTCTGTTCTGTGTGTGAGATAGGAAGTAAAGAGAATCTCACCAAGGAATGCAAACAAAAGCAAATTAAAGAAAAATGGCTGTAGCTAAAGATTGGAAGGTGGCTTTACCTTGCTCTTGCACTATATAGTTACCCTCATGGTTCACCTTCCAACCATTGTTATTTATGTTGGAATATTAGTTTGCCTCCTAGAAAACAGAATCTATGATTATGGTGATCTTTGTCTAGGTGCGGTACTGGATTCAAGGAGACTCCGAGTCAGATGCTACTGTTATGGACACAAAGGTACCTACAGCCGATCTAGTCAATCTGTACCCATACTGTGACTATGAGATGCGAGTGTGTGCCTACAATATGCAGGAGGAGGGGCCTTATTCAGATATTGTGACATGCCAGACCCCTGAGGATGGTAAGCATTATTACTGTGTTTAAGGTTTTTTTTCTGAAAAGGGTCTTTCTGTTTCATGAGAAATTATGGAGATTACTGCTTGCTTGTGAATAAGCTCATTCCCCATCAACTTTTATCTTCCACAGTTCCAAGTGAACCAGGCCGGCTGGCTTTTAATGTAATTTCCAGCACCGTGACACAGCTGAGCTGGGCAGAGCCTGCAGAGACCAATGGCAATATCACAGCATATGAAGTTAACTACGGCATGGTCAATGAGGATAATCGTGAGTGTTTGCCAATTATTTATCTACTTACTGTCTTCTGTCTTTATTTATATTCTTTATGTAGCTGTAGACAGGTGAACCATATTTTCTGTTCAGCATAGAGGTTGTCCTATTGAGACAGTTGATTGGGGAACACAGTAATAGTGGGTATAGGTATAAGTGTGCCCATCTTTACGTATGTATAAAAATATATGTAAGATTTACACTGGTGATTTGGTTGAAGGCATAAGTTACATAGATATAGTTTCTCAGGTTAAGTATGTTATGTAATGTCAAATGAGACCTTGTATTTCTGTATAGGCAGCTGCAGTCATGGCCTAAAGTGAAAGAGCCACTGGAGAGTCACATAGCCACCCACAGATCATGTTCATACATTTCAGTAATCCATTATTGTGTATAGCCTACTACCCTGCGTTCCACTACAAGCCAGCCAGGTCCTCATTGTATCTCCCCTACACAGTATTGTGTATTTTTGTGGGTGGAATAGGGCAGTGGTTCTCAACCTCAGTCCTCCAGCCCCGATGGGCCATGTTTTAGGAACTTCCCTTAGATAAAATAGCTCTTATCAATACCTTGTCATTGATATTGATTTAAAGCAGCTGTGTAAAGTAAAGGAAAACCTGAAAACATGGCCCCTCGGGGGGTACTTGAGGACTGGGGTTAAGAATCGCTGGAATAGGGCACTGCTCACTTACAGGTCACCTCACCCACCCTGGATCTAATTAAAACTCAATTGCTAGATGAAGTAAGGCAATAGTTTTCCCCACTCTTTTAGTTGGCAGGTCTAGGTTTTCTGAGCTGCAAAACTGTGTATTTCAGTCTCCCCCCGGGACTCATGATCTCTCCCCAAAAGCCCTCCTCTTCTAACCCCCTAAAACTTAATCTAGTCCTCTCATTAACCTTCATCTTAACCCTAACACTGACCTTCCTCACCAGCACCCTTTGATATATTTTAGAAAGGAACTGGTAGACGTTGGTGCAGAGTCAAGGACCCTAGAAACGACTCATCAGCTTCACTAAAGAACATCACATTATGCATATCAGTGTGTGTGTATGTATGTGTATGTGTGTGTGATATATATATATATATATATATATATATATATATATATATATTTATAATATAAACTTTTTAAAACACATCAGATCTTAATGGGGTAAAAATTGTCATGCTAAATATCTATACTGATATTGACTGGGTAATGGGTGTTAGAAACGAAAGGATGCCTCATAGTTTGATGGAAATTAAAATTATCAACCTACAGAGGGTTGAATTAAAAGACAACCTGAAAATGAAAGTGGAAAAATTATGCCGCAGGCTAGTTCATTTTGCTGAAATTTCATTGCAGCGACTCAAAATGGTACTCAAACGTGCTTGTATGCATGCCTGACAACATCAGGGCATGGTCCTAATGAGACGATGGATGGTGTCCTGGGTTATTTCCTCCCAGATCTGGACCAGGGCATCGCTGAGCTCCTGAAGACACTGAGGTGCAAACTGGAGGCGTCAGATGGACCAAAAGATAATGTCCCAGAGGTGTTCTATTGGATTTAGGTCAGGCGAGTGCGGGGGCTATTCAATGATATCAGGTCCTTCATGCTCCAGAAACTGGCTGCATACTCTCGCCACATGAGGACAGGCATTGTCATGCACCAGGAGGAACCCAGGACACACTGCACCAGCATAGGGTCGGACAATAGGTCCAAGGATTTCATCCCGTTACCTAATGGTGGTTAGGGTACCATTGTCTAGCCTGTAGAAGTCTGTGTGTTCCTCCATGGATATACCTCCCCAGACCATCACTGACCCACCACCAAACTGGTCACGCTGAACAATGTTACAGGCAGCATAACGCTCTCCACAGCTTCTCCAGATCCTTTCATATCTATCACATGTGCTCAGGGTGAACCTGCTCTCATCTGTAAAAAGAACAGGGTGCCAGTGCTGGGAACTGCCAATTCTGGTGTTCAATGGCAAATGTGACTTGAGCTCCACGGTGCTAGGTAGTGAACACAGGGCACACTAAGGGATGTCAGCCCCTCAGGCCACCCTCATGAAGTCTGTTTCTGATTGGTCAGAGACATTCACACCAGTGGCTTGCTGGAAGTCAATTTGTAGGCTCTGGCAGTGCTCATCATGTTCCTCCTTGCCCAAAGGAGCAGATACCGGTCCTGCTTATGGGTTAAGGACCTTCTATGGCCCTGTCCAGCTCTCCTAGAGTAACTGTCTGTCTCCTGGAACTGACTCTATGCTCTTGAGACTGTGCTGGGAGACACAGCAAACCTTCTGGCAATGGCACATATTAATGTGCCATCCTGGAGGAGTTGGACTGCCTGTGCAACCTCTATAGGGTCTAGGTATCGCCCCATGCTACCAGTAGTGACACTGACCCTAGCCAAAGGCAAAACTAGAGAAAAACAATCCGAAAAGATGAGTAGGGAAAAAAATTTAATTGGATTCCACCTGTAAAACCATTGCTGTTTTGGAGGTTGTCTCATTGTTGCCCATCTAGTGCACCTGTTGTTAATTTCATTAACACCAAAGCAGCTGAAACCCCCTCTGCTACTTAACTGACCAGATCAATACCCCGTGAGTTTAATTTACTTGATGCTATGCTCTGTTTAAAAAGTGTTCCTTTAATTTTTTTGAGCAGTGTTTATATACTGTATACTAATACTTTGTATTTTGGTCAGAACCCATCGGACCCATGAAGAAAGTTCAGCTCAATGGTCCGAAGAAGCGAATGGTACTCATAGAGAATCTACGAGAGTCTCAGCCATACAGATACACTGTGAAAGCCTGTAATAGCGCTGGCTGGGGACCAGAGAGAGAGGCTTCCATGAACCTTGCAACGCAACCAACTCGTCCAATGTCCAGTGAGTACATTCAAAGCTGATGTGATCAATGTCACACTACACAATACAACGGTTACAATCTTGTGTAATAGTATTGCAGCATTTGAGAGGTTGAGGCTACCACACATGACACTGTTAGACGTGAGCGGCTTGAAGAAAATATATAGTGGTTCAGTATTTTATTTCTTTATTTATTGTGGTAGGAATAAGAAAAAAAAACATTTTGAAAGTTTTCTTTTTAAGTTGGGTAAATATGACATTGTATTTTTAAAGTGAGCATATTTGAGCCAGCAGGTGGTGCTGTAGGCATCTTTCATGTTTTCCAGGCTCAGTATTTGCTTCTTTGATTTAAGATCCAATTGTTTATTGAATTCAATAGGGCAAGTTGAAATGTACAAATACAGGTTGATTTGCATTTCAATGACTCAAACCAGTGCCTCAAGACAGGTAGTGCGTGTGGTGCTGTACCTTTAGCTACCCACAGTTATCTGGGAATTTTGTCATTACAAATTAATAGTACAAAGCATACTCCATATAAAACACCGGTACTAAGCAAAACACCAAACGGCTAAATGCATAAGAAATTTTACCTGTCAGATTATTTGTATTTCTGTTGATGTGGTTCTTACATTTACAGTACCCATCACACAGTACTGTCTGACAGGATAGGAGACCTGCCTACAGTTTCCTTTTCATATTGGTACATTTGGTGGTACTTTAATTCAAAAATACTTACTGAAAGTTTTTTGTGAACTGCTTTTGTAACTCTCACTGCTGTTACTTGCAGTTCCTATTATTCCGGATGTTCCAATTATTGACGCAGAGGGTGGAGAGGATTATGACAGCTATCTCATGTACAGTACAGATGTGCTGCGATCTCCAGTGGGAAGCAAGAGACCCAGTGTGTCTGATGAATCAGGTAAGTAGATACCTATAATGACATATAGCTTAGTGGGAAGGGTGGATATTTATAACAGTCCAGTCCAGACCTGCCTGCTGCTGATGTTGTCTCATTAATTCTACTTCATAAAGACCAGACAACAGGTTTTAGTTACATAGTGCAGTCTCAGTCTGCCGGCTGTTAGCAACACACTGTCCCCTCTGCTTACAATTTATATTTCCCACCCACCCTTTTCCTTTAAATGTTTGCCCCCATCTAAGTCACCCCTGTCCCTTGAAGGCCGGCGCTGGAAGTACATTCCCCTCCTGGGCTCAGGACTGGATCTACGTCACATCACATGGAAGCTCCCTGAAGAGGTCATCCCACGACTGTCCGTCAGCAGTGCTATGTCCACCGACACAGAGAGCCTCCAGGACCAAGTGGACAGTGGCAGTTCCTTGGTGAGGAGAGGGACCATGCGTGCTCCAGCAACAGCAGAAGATAACACCATGATGGCGGGGGTGTCAGGTATTGTATGTTTTCCTCCCTTCCCTTACCCCCCCTCCCATCAGTGTAAACTGCTAACAGCCTGCAGTTGCATGATTGTCTTGTCTGCACTTGTAATCAGTATGGTGACTTAATTCATGGATATTGGGACTATCAGCTGAACTTCTGTTCTGGAAATACTTTTCTGCTTATGCTAATGTACACTGCATACATACAGTACATAAAACAATATACACTATGTAGCAGAATCTCTGACCTCACCCAGTCTAATGCGAACCTTCAACCCCAAAGTTAGCTGAATTCCTTCGATATGTTGTGGGTTGTGAGGCATAGTGGGTGCAAAGGTGGTAAAAGTCAACGGGCACCAGACACTTTTTGGATGTAACGGGGGTTTTATTTATTGAGTCCTTTTTATATTTTGCAAGGAAAAGCAGGTTAGGGCCAGGACACCCTTAAGTAGTTGCCATTTCAAATTCCAGACCCCTAGACTTCAATAGAAGGACAGCCGTACAGGGAAAGGCCCCAGCAAGGGGCCACGTCTGCACGTACAGGATTGCTATCTCCTATGGTAACAGTACTTAAACAGTTTCTAACTCAAAGTAACAGTTAGAGACCGGCTTAGTCTCTAGCTTGGCCCACAAGGCTGCTCTGCAAGTGTCACCTCTGCTGGTTGGGTCCCTAACTTGATCACCACCTGAAGTTTCCCGATTCTCCGCCGTGCCTGTTCGCTGAGAATACTGCTCCGGTACTTGCATCAGTTACTCACTGTGGTCCTTGGTAAAGGTTTCCCTTTTACCTCTGAACATGACAGGTTGTCCGGCTGGCAGAACTGGCACTTTTGGTTGGACTGCAAGTTGCAGTCCCAACCCTGCGCTGCCCTTTTACTCTGGCTGATGGCCCCGGGATAGGCCCAATCTCTGGCCTAGCAGCCCGGGGCAGATGACACATGTCCACCTAGACGGTGGTCTGGGTGGCACACAAGACCCTGGATCACCTGACCTCACCCAAATATATAGGCTCTCCCAGCAGGCCAAGGGATTCAACAAAATCCCTGCCCATTGGCTGAGATACCCCATATACCCATAACCTGAATTGGAGTTGTCCCTCTAAATACAATACCTCCAAGTCGCCGGCCACCTGGTGGTAGAAGAGGAAAGTACAACCAGGCCAAACTTAGGGATAAGTCAATGGATCCCTAGTAATTATTTACAGTAGCTACTCCTGACAAGGAATTTGGCAAGGAGCTCCCTGACTTAACCCCAGGGCGCTACAAATATATGGCCAAATATATGTCAACACCTAACTAATACTCTTCCACTATTGTGCGACCAAATGTGTACGGACATCCCTCCAAATCATCGAGTTAGGTGTTTCCAGTGAAAGATGCTGTTAACACTACAGCATGCTAAGACATTTAAGACTCTTCTGCACTTCCAAACTAGTGACACTGAATGACTGTTTTCCTGTGCACAAAGATGGCTCCATAAAAACATGATTTGTGAGGAGCTCTAGTGGGCTGCACAGAGTCCTAACTTTAACCCAACTGAACGCCTCCAGGTAGAATTGGAATCCTGATCCTGATTCTGAGTCAGGACTTCTCATCCAACATCAGTAACTGACCCGACAAATGCTCTTTTTGGGCATAGTTCTTACGGACACACTCCAAAATCTTCTTCAAAGCCTTCCCTGAAGAGTTGAGACTGTTTTCGCTGTGAGGGGACATGGAATAGGACTCAATTTTAATGCAAATGGTTTTGGATTGGGATGTCCAACAGACTTGTATAGGCAGGGTAGTCAGATATACACATATTTTAGCCATATATTGTATATTGTTTTACATATACCCATTTCAGCTTATACTGCATGAAGAAAATACATTTTGTGGCTTTTCTGCCCTATGTGGACAAGAAAGTTATGAAAAATCAAACGTTTTAAGAGAACAGTTTTTATTTCAAATTTGACTAATTTAAACAGCATTAGCAGAACAGTAGCAGTGAGATAGAGGGGTATGGACATTCATACAACTCCAAAAATGATACAGGCGTGGGAATTTTTGTCATGCAGTATAATAATTTCTTGAAATATGGTGGATGATCATGTCTTTTCCTTGCTAGGCTATGGTTTACAGCAGGGGTCAGCAACCTTTTTCCACTTAAGGGCCGGATTCAATGTATGCGAATGCATGGAGGGCCGCATTCACCTGCTAATGAATGAACTCTGGACCCCTTTACATTATACAGCCTCTGCACCTCTGGCCCCCTTTACATTACACAGCCCCCTGCACTTCTGGACCCCTTTACATTACACAGGCCCGCACCTCTGGACCCCTTTACATTACACAGCTCCTCCTGCATATTACACAGCCTCCCCCTGCATATTACACAGCCTCCCCCTGCATATTACACAGCCCAAGCCCCCCCAGCTGTGCCGCATTCACCTGCTAATGAATGAACTCTGGACCCCTTTACATTATACAGCCTCTGCACCTCTGGACCCCTTTACATTACACAGGCCCACACCTCTGGACCCCTTTACATTACACAGGCCCACACCTCTGGACCCCTTTACATTACACAGGCCTGCACCTCTGGACCCCTTTACATTACACAGCTCCCCCTGCATATTACACAGCCTCCCCCTGCATATTACACAGCCTCCCCCTGCATATTACACAGCCTCCCCCTGCACATTACACAGCCCAAGCCCCCCCAGCTGTGTAATCCTGGAGGGATGTGGCGCTTTAAATGTTATTTTATTTTATCTTTCTATTTTTACACTGTCCCTTTAAAAAAAATTCTGATCACTTTTATTGCTGTCAGAAGGAATATAAACATCCCTTGTGACAGTTATAGGCAGTGACAGGTACTCTCGCTGATTGGCTCTTTACCCCGATCTGTGATCAGCTGTATACCTCACGTGAACTCTTTTGTTGAGATATTTTTGTTTGACTTTCTGGCTCTGCACACTCACTGTGGGCCTCAGTGGCAGCTGGTGCTGTATATTTTTGGGGGAGCGGCAAACAAGACACCGGTCACCAACCCCATCCCCCCTCTCGGGACGGTCCGTCCCTCGCTCTTCCGTCCCCCCACCAGCCTAGTACTTAACCCATCTAGGAGCTTAGGCTCCTTCCTGCATCTCCTCCTCCTCACCTCTTTGGCGGCTTCACCCTGCGTCCCCGGCTTCATGGCAGCTTTGTCCTTGGCAGCTTCCCTCCTTCTTCCCACAGCGGCCAATATAATTGCTTCTCCTCTCGGCCAATCGGGTTTTAAGACCAGCTTCCTGATTGGCCGGGAGGAGAATTGGGAAGACAATAGCGAAGATTGAGTCGCTGTTGTCACACAACTAGGTGGGCTGAGGGTGCAGTGCTCTGCGCCCCCAGCCCACCCTTTTTTGAAGCCAATTAGAGCCTCAGATCCTAATCATATGCTTGAAAAAAATAAAATAAACCCATTGAAATCCATGCGTCCAGGCGCCCTGCATGTAGATTAGGGGCAGGACGCATGGATTAGGGGGGCGGCGCCCCTGCGCCCTGTATGGATGGGCCGCCACTGGTGGTCATTATGTTGTGGTCACATTGGACAGTCAATTGGAGTCCAACCATGCAGACCAAATTGTATTATATTTGGCTGGTGCAGCCTCTGCTCATATATGTCAGTTGGTATATGGGGAGTACAGATCTAATAGCTGAGCACCAATCACAAAAACGACACAAAAGACAGCTATTGGCTATTAAATTTCCTTTTTCTAGTCCCGTCGTACGTCGTGTTCTAAACGATCAGACTTTGGTGTGATCGTGTGTAGTCAAGTCCGTTTCGGCCAAACTCCATTGAAAAGTTCTTCAGAGTTCAGTCCGACGAGAAGTCCGCTCGTGTGTATGCGGCAAAATAATAGGTGATCCTAGGCAATGGATTGTATGTGCACCCTACACCAACTCCCAGTCTTCACCATGTGAGGCACTCTCTCCCCCAATGAGGTTTGAACTCGCCAAATAGTTGAAAAAAGAAAGCCTTAATCAAACAATTCCTTCGGTCAGACTCCCATCATCATCTTAGAAGGCAGGAAAATGTTGTACTCCTGGAGCTGGAAGGGATCCACGACGATGAGCGGTGAGACTTCACAAGATTTTAGGAGACTTCCCATGGTGCAGCCAGGAACTCCTGGAGTTCCTGGCTGCCCCGTGTGAAGTCTCGCCGCTCATCATCATGGATCCCTTCCAGCTAAAGGAGTACAAAATTTGCCTGCCTTCTAAGAGGATGATGGGAGTCTGACCGAAGGAATTGTTTGATTAAGGCTTGCTTTTTTCAACTTTCTGGTGAGTTCAAACCCCATTGGGGGAGAGAGTGCCTCACATGGTGAAGACTGGGAGTTGGTGTAGCATATATACTGTAATTGTTACAAAAGCCATTATCTTTATGTTGCAACACTTGGCCATATATTGGACAAAACTTGTAACCATGACAACCATGGGGGAATTTTGTATCATTAGTGTACAGAAATGCCATGGAAGTAATGCTATGTCATTAAGTTGGATACAATTCTATTCCCTATTTCCCAAATGTACCCAAACAGTGAAGAAATATTCATGATAGGAGTGTGTACAGACTATCTGGGAGTAATTAAGCAATATTCAAACAAAACTTAGACTGGGTTCATCCCTTTCTGTGTTCATCCTTTTTATTACATGCGTCATCAACCTGCATTAATGCAGATTTTCATGTGCTGCCATTGACATCAATGGGCCCCATAACACACTTTAATACATCAACAGACAACACACTATAATGCATCACACAAATTTGAACTATCACCCTTTAAAACAATGGCTGACCTGTGTATATGCAATAATCTGTGTTATGACACATAGATGTCCTAAGACTTTGATGAAGCACACATCATTAAATTCCTTCTCTGTTATTTTAGAACAATTCCTTAATGGGCGCATGGACTTTTCTTTCCCCGGATCCGTAAGCAGCCTGACTCGTACAGGAACTCTTGGCTACCAACAACTCAATCCTAGCGTGCACCAAGAAACATACAGGTTTGGCAGTACCAGTTCTCAGCACACAGCTGTCATTTCAGGACATGGTAAGTAATATACCATTACTAAGGCCTATGATTTCCTTTTTGTCCTCTTCTTTTACATTTACTTTATACCATTTTCATCCATTCTCCTTTCTAGTGCAACCTGTATACTGTACGTGTTGTCAACTGAAATCATTACTTTCTCAATGCTTGACATCTATTGCATTCATTTACTCTTCCATATTCCGAACTCTGCCAGTCATAGTGGAGAAAAGTGTATGCCTATTAAAAATGTGAATAATGCATAACACCCAAGTGTATTAATTCTGGAACAAAAAATACTGGAGGTTTTATCCCAGGACTCAAATAATAACTTTTGTTTGGTAGTAATTAATGGCCAGTAAAATAGATGGAAGACATTTTTAACATGAACTTGTGCCCAAATTATGCACATAAAAAGTATTTACATATTCTGAACAAGCATTAAAAGTACTTCAACCACTTGCCTACTGGGCACTTTTCCCCCGCTCCTGCCCAGGCCAATTTTCAGTGCTGTTGCACTTTGAATGATAATTGTGTGTTCATGCAGCACTGTACCCATATTACATTTTTATCATTTTTTCCACACAAAGAGAGCTTTCTTTTGGTGGTATTTAATCACCACTGGGTTTTTTTTTTTTGCTAAACAAATAAAAAAAAGACCAAAAATCTTCAAGTCTTAGTTTCTGTTATAAAATTTTGAAAAAAAAAAAAGACGGTTTCTTTGTTTCTTTTATAAAATTTTCCAAACATGTCATTTTTCTCCTTCACTGATGTGTGCTAATGAGGTTGCACTGATGGGCAATGATAGGCAGCACTAATGTGCTGCACTGATGAGGAAGCACTGATAGTGGTCACTGATAGGGGGTCACTGATGGCCGCTGATAGATGGCACCAATGGGCACTGATGAGGCGGCACTGGTAGATGGCAATGATAGGCTGCACTGATGGGCACTGATGAGATGGCACTGATTGGCATCACTGATGGCCACTGATAGGCAGCACTGATGGACACTGATGATCAGTGTAGATGGTCCCTTTCCCCTCAAGCCAGTTACCGGCTCTCTCCTCTCCTCATGGCGTGCAAGCATGAGGAAAGGACTGCAGATAACTGGCAAGTGTATTTACATTGTAATCAGCTTTGATTGGACACAGCTGATCACATGGTAAAAAGCCGCTGATTGGCTCTTTACCCCGATCTGTGATCAGCTGTATACCTCACGTGAACTCTTTTGTTGAGATATTTTTGTTTGACTTTCTGGATCTGCACACTCACTGTGGGCCTCAGTGGCGGCTGGTGCTGTATATTTTTGGGGGAGCGGCAAACAAGACACCGGTCACCAACCCCATCCCCCCCTCGGGGCGGTCCGTCGCTCACTCTTCCATCCCCCCACTAGCCCAGTACTTAACCCATCTAGGAGCTTAGGCTCCTTCCTGCATCTCCTCCTCCTCGCCTCTTTGGCGGCTTCACCCTGCGTCCCCAGCTTCATGGCAGCTTTGTCCTTAGCAGCTTCCCTCCTTCTTCCCTCAGTGTCCAGTATAATTGCTTCTCCTCTTGGCCAATCTGTCTTGAGACCGGCTTCCTGATTGGCCGGGAGGAGAATTGGAAAGACAACAGCGAATCAATATTCGCTATTCACACAACTGGGTGGGATGAGGGCGCAGTGCTCTGCGCCCCCAGCCCACCCTTTTTTGAAGCCAATTAGAGCCTTAGGTCCTAATCACGTGCTTGAAAAAAATAAAATAAACCCCATTGAAATCCATGCGTCCGGCGCCCTGCATGTAGATTAGGGGCTGGAAACATGGATTAGTGGGGCGGCGCCCCTGCGCCCGGTATGGATGGGCCGCCACTGGTGATCATTATGTTGTGGTCCCACTCTCCCATTCAGATTCTTTTTTTTTTTTTTTTTTGAACAGTAAAAAACTTTATTGAAAATATTCAAAAGCACAATACAGACATAGCTGAAGTACCACACATTAGTGCAATACAGGCAAAGAGGTAGAATATGTATGAACTTCACAGAAAGTATACTGCTGCAGTGACAAAATCAGGACATAAAAAGTCCATCTGAATGGAAAAGCCTTTAAGGGTACATAAAAGAAGAACGGGGGAAGAGAGAAAGAGACTGACAATTGGAGTCCAACCATGCAGACCAAATTGTATGATATTTGGCTGGGCAGCCTCTGCTCATATATATCAGTTGGTATATGGGGAGTGCAGATCTAATAGCTGAGCACCAATCACAGTAAAAGTGGGGGTGGAAAGTTTCCATTTAAGGAGAATTGCCCTTTTGGCATAGTAGGAGGTAGAACAGCAGCAGTTTAACGTGTTTAGAGTTAATATAAATATAAAGGGAATCATAGATGCCTAACAACAAAACAATGGGAACCAGAAACAGGAATAATTTCAGTGCCAAAGCTAATCAGGACATAATTTGCTTCCAGTAATCGAGAATCAAGGGGCAGCTCCACACCATATTGTTTCATTTATATTATGAATAATGGGGGCGCTGGAATAAGTAGATGGGAAAACCCAAAATTTCCAGTTGGATAGGAATTGTTGTAGGGAGATTACTGGGGTATCCAAGATATATAGGAAGTCAGGAGCGCATCCATCGGGAATCACCATCACATTTGAGTGTACTGACTGTAAAAAAAGAAATTACTGATGCCAATCAATTTTCCTTTGGGAATTACTTAAAAATGACTCCTAGTCCTATACAAATCTGAATCTGAAATTTTAACTTGTATTGCATCTCCACTATGTCTTTTGCTCTGCATCCTTACTGTGACATCTCTCATTCTACTGTTCCTGGGTCTTATATCTTACTTACAGTCTTCTTTTCACTACCCTTTATGCAGAACGGGTTGGTGGAGGGTCCCTGCCTCCCACAATGGACAGACGTGGTAGACACTTTGTTGGGGCAAAGGTGAAGGGTTACCATGCATTCCGCGACACAATAACCATGCCTGACAGTCGTAGAGGGCCACATATGGTGATAGGTACCATGGAAACGTGTCACCCTCATGCTGATTGGTCATTGCTTTCCATGGATGCTTAATCCCATTGTCATTGTTCAACCCTGATCAGTCATATTCAACCTACCTGGTAAAGACTGTGTTGCTTTATGTAGTAGTCAGGGCGGCACAGTGGTGTAGTGGTTGGCACTCTCGCCTAGCAGTAAAAAGGGTCGCTGGTTTGAATCCCAACCACGACACTACCTGCCTGGAGTTTGCATGTTCTCCCCGTGCCTGCGTGGGTTTCCTCCCACACTCCAAAGACATGCTGGTAGGTTAATTGGCTTCTGTCCACAATTGGCCCTAGCATATGAATGGGGACCTTGGATTGTGGGCACCTTGAGGGTAGGGACCAATGTGAGTGTGCAATGTACAGGGATAGGGACAACTGTAGACACTCACTCAGGTTGAACTGGATGGACTGGTGTCTTTATTAAACCTTACTTACTATGTAACTATGTAGTACCAAAGTATTTTTTCAGGCTTCCTAGACTAAGACAATGGCCTGTATGTGACACAGTCCTGGTGCCTGTACAGTAGAGTTTATATTCTTGTCTGTCTATATAGCTCACAGATAGGAGACTGAGGAAATGCTTCCTCCTAGTTGTATCACATGATAACATAATTTCCCCAGACTGCACTTCTCAGGCCTAGGCAGAGTCACCAAGGGCCACTTTTTAATAAAACAAGGTAAAGTGTTAAAACAAATCATACAGACCTGTGAAATTACTAAAAGGTCTATACGTCAAGTAGTATCGGTAAATCTTGCATATCTTCCCCCATACGTTGGGAAAAAGCAGGACAAGGGCTCCAAGGCTTTTAGCAACTTAATTGGAAGGGTTATCTGTGCAAAACAATGGAGTAAATGTACTCTAGGTTTAGCAAAGAAATATATATTCACCTTGAAGTTGAAGTGAGCATTCCAAAACTGCAACACAGTCTTCAGGTTATGTTGGGCACATTGCATGCTTGCTTTCCCTTATACACTGTCAGATTGGTCTGCTGTACATTTCTAATGACTTCCATTGTGTTGGTGCACTATACAGCAGTCCTCTCTGATAGTGAATGAGTTAACACAGCTGCTGGCTGAATAATGCCCCACACTCATGCTCGGCTGAAGCCTCTCATTTCATAGCCAGAGAGACAATTTTCTGCTGTGTCTCTGGGCCAGGAGGGGTTAATTTTGCACTGCTGTAACTACCTATACTCCAGCCTGGACTTTGCTATGCATGTGGGTCCAGTGCCTGCTTAGCACTGTGGAGGATATGTATCTTGCCAATTCTGAAGCTCATTAAAAATGCCAGGACCAGCTTTGATGGCTTCTGAAGGGTACCTGTGGAAGTCAATTAGCTAATAGACCCATGTTACTGTGGAGATGGATGACTCTGCCTCTCAAAGACTCTGAATGAATGGGGTGCAGCTTTGCTTCTCAAAGGCTCTGGATGAGTGAGGTGTTGCTCTTCTACTGTAAGGCTCTGAATGAGTGAGGTGCCACTCTGCTCCTCAAAGGCTCTGAATTAGTAAGGTGTCTTTCTGCTTCTCAAAGTTTCTGACTTCTCCATCCATCCCCATGAGTAAGCTCCAGTGGACAGAGTGAAATGTGTTTGGGGCGTGGCCTGGCGGGGGTCCAGGCCGAGACTGACATTTGTCAACACAAAGCAGGTCTTGTTCTGATGTGTGGCTCCTGGAATCTTCAGCTCTTATCTCTCAAAGTCTCTGAGTTAGTAAGGTGTCTCTCTGCCTAGCAAAGGCTCTGCATGAGTGAACTACCACTTGGCTTCTCAAAGGCTCTGAATGAGTGAGGTGCTGCTCTGCCTCTCAAAGGCTCTGACTTAGTATGGTGTCACTCTGCTTCTCAAAGGTTCTGAATTAGTATGGTGTCACTCTGCTTCTCAAAGGTTCTGAATTAGTATGGTGTCACTCTGCTTCTCAAAGGTTCTGAATTAGTATGGTGTCACTCTGCTTCTCAAAGGTTCTGAATTAGTATGGTGCAGGGCTGGACTGGGACAAAAATTTGGCCCTGGACTTCATCCAGACCAACCCACTTTAATTTTGCAAACAAGCACAAGAAAGTGTATAAAACTATACGTAATTGTGCAAAATAAACATAAGTAGCATAACATAAGGAGTCCTCACTAACCTCTTTTATTATTTCACTTATTCTCCTCTGTATTTTTCTCATCTTTCTCACATCACTGCATGAAGTTGAGGGCGAGCCACGCAGCTATTACTTTGTCACAGAAACCGGCCCACTGAGCCATCGGCCCACCGGGAAACTCCCTGTAGTCCCAATGGCCAGTACATGCCTGGTATGGTGTCACTCTGCTTCTCAAAGGCTACCACTTGGCTTCTCAAAGGCTCTGAATAAGTGAGGTGCTGTTCTACTTCTCAAAGGCTCTGAATAAGTGAGGTGCTGTTCTACTTCTCAAAGGCTCTGAATGAGGGAGGTGTCGCTCTGCTTCTCAAAGGTGCTGAATGAGGGAGGTGTCGCTCTACTTCTCAAAGGTTCTGAATGAGGGAGGTGTCGCTCTACTTCTCAAAGGTTCTGAATGAGGGAGGTGTCGCTCTACTTCTCAAAGGTGCTGAATGAGGGAGGTGTCGCTCTACTTCTCAAAGGTGCTGAATGAGGGAGGTGTCGCTCTACTTCTCAAAGGTGCTGAATGAGGGAGGTGTCGCTCTACTTCTCAAAGGTTCTGAATGAGGGAGGTGTCGCTCTACTTCTCAAAGGTTCTGAATGAGGGAGGTGTCGCTCTGCTTCTCAAAGGTTCTGAATGAGGGAGGTGTCGCTCTACTTCTCAATGGTTCTGAATGAGGGAGGTGTCGCTCTACTTCTCAAAGGTTCTGAATGAGGGAGGTGTCGCTCTACTTCTCAAAGGTTCTGAATGAGGGAGGTGTCGCTCTACTTCTCAAAGGTTCTGAATGAGGGAGGTGTCGCTCTACTTCTCAAAGGTTCTGAATGAGGGAGGTGTCGCTCTGCTTCTCAAAGGTTCTGAATGAGGGAGGTGTCTCTCTACTTCTCAATGGTTCTGTGTGAATGTAGTGTCGCTTTGCTTCTCAAAGGTTCTGCGTTAATGAGATGCCGCTCTGCTTCTCAAAGGTTCTGCGTGAATGAGGTGTGGCTCTGCTTCTCAAAGGTTCTGTGTGAATGAGGTGTCGCTCTGCTTCTCAAAGGTTCTGCGTGAATGAGGTGTGGCTCTGCTTCTCAAAGGTTCTGCGTGAATGAGATGCTGCTCTGCTTCTCAAAGGTTCTGCGTGAATGAGGTGCTGCTCTGCTTCTCAAAGGTTCTGCATGAATGAGGTGTCGCTCTGCTTCTCAAAGGTTCTGTGTGAATGAGGTGTCGCTCTGCTTCTCAAAGGTTCTGCGTGAATGAGGTGCTGCTCTGCTTCTCAAAAGTTCTAAATGAGTGAGGTGCTGCTCTCTTTCTCAAAGGCTCTGAATAAGTGAGGCGCCTCTTTGCTTTTCAAAGGCTCTGGAGGAGTGAGGTGCCACTCTGCTTGTGGCCAGTGAGCTTATAGTTACTCCTCCAAATATATATATATGTAAAGTTTGTGGCTTACAAAAAAAACCTGTTAGTACCTTTTCTGTGGAATCTGTTAATGACTTCCAATGGCACTCTGTACAGGGGCATCGGGACAAAGCCGACTAGGACTACCTCCACTGATGGGGGGGAGTGGAAGAGGGCGCACCCATTCAGAGGATGTGCGGGATGCTCTCAGCAGTTTGGATGTGGCCATACAGGGTGAGCATTGTATCCTTCTACTACAGATAACGTAACGCCTAACTCTCACAATTCTATTTTGTAATCATTTTCTCATGTCTCACTAGAATCCCGCATTTCACCTGGAATCCCAGACACACCCACTCGCTTGGTGTTCTCTGCGTTGGGGCCAACGTCCTTAAAGGTCAGCTGGCAGGAACCACTGTGTGAACGAGAAGTGCTGGGGTACAAGGTTCACTATCAGCTGCTCAATGGAAGTACGTAAACTTGAATTAAGAAGGCCTGATTTACTAAAATGTGAAGTGAGGTGATACTGTATAATACAGGATCAGATGTAGGTACAATACAGAATCAGATATATATTTTAGAATTAGATATATAATACAGGATCATATGTATGTATAATACAAGATCATTTATACAGTATGTGCTATACAGGATCAGATATATTTATAATACAGGATCAGATGTATATTATAGGATTAGATATATAATAAGAATCAGATGTACAACATTGTAAGTATATATTATAGGACCAGATATAATTGAAGCCCATTCTTCTTCCAGGCGATTCTCGGACCATCGATATTCTGAATCCCAGAGAGAACTCGGTGGTGGTGGAAGATTTGCTCCCCAACCATTCCTATATGTTCCGGGTGAAGGCACAAAGTGAGGAAGGCTGGGGACCGGAACGGGAAGGTGTCATCACTATAGAGTCCCAGGTGGACCCGCACAGTCCTCTCAGCCCCGTACCAGGTACTTAAAAGCATTTGTTTATTAGTTGAACTATGATGATTGTATAATACCTAGTGCATGGAATAAAGGAATACACAGATGTGACCATTGCTGATAAAGAAATGCATAATAAAAATAGAATCACAGTGCTCACAAAGTCCCATTCACACAGTCCAGGGAATATTGTTTTCTAGGTTGTGTCTTGGGGTATGACTATATTGGGGGAAATTCAACAAAGCCCTAATGACACTTTTCTACAATGGCAGGTGGGGGCTCAGCTGTACTGAGGACATAGGGTCCCTATAGACACTCTGCGTTTCCATAGCAGGTACATGAATCTGCCACTCGCACTGACATTTGTCATGTAGAGGCATTCAGTGCAGGCAAAGGAACAGGAAGTTATCAACTGATACAATTTTTGGCAGAATCTTTTTGCACTTATCAGACAGATAAAACAAACAGCTTTTAATGGTATATTTAAAGTGGTTGTAAACCATCACCTTGTAAAACAATCCATTCAGTTAAAAATAGAAAAGAAACGCAAAAATTTCTTGCATTGATGTAAAAAATCATTATAAATACCTTTTTTTAAAATAAATGATCACATTCCCTCTGTCCTCAGCTGCATAAGAGCTGGGGGAGGAGAAGCAGCAGCACACTGAGCTTGCCAGTGAATGGCTGTGCAGCAGGGGCGTGTCAGGACAAGCCTGATCATTGGAGGAGAGTACACTAAGTTCCCAACATAGCTAGAGAACTGATACCAGAGTGCTCTGCTGCTTAGTGTGGTCAGTTTTTAATAGTTAAAGGGAACACCAGGGATTTCACATAAAGAAAGCAATACAAAGAGAACAAGATACTTTCTCCTACAAGTACACGGTACAGCAGACACATATCAGGAATATGAAGTGTTGGGGTAACAAACACTTTAACAGATCAAAAGACAGAAAGTAACATACGTTTATTGTGAGTTTCCACCCACTTTAATGTCACTAATAACCTACCAATGTTTGCTAATTCTACTTCTCCTTGGCAGGATCCCCCTTTACCCTGAGCACTCCCAGTGCCCCCGGACCCCTCGTATTTACTGCTCTTACCCCAGATTCACTGCAGCTGAGCTGGGTGAGACCAAGGAAACCTAATGGCACCATCCTGGGTTACATGGTCACCTGTGAAATGCTGCACGGAGGAGGTGAGTGTTCCATTCAGATATCATTTCACATTCAAGTGTTACTAAACCCAGGACCCTGCATTCACTATATCCCATCTCCCACAGTACAGAACATGGAAATTCAATTATTTTAGTAAATATAAACTGCTAAATACCCTTTCTCATCAGCAGTCTTCTGATTTCTATTAGAGGAGAATGAAAACTCCCACAAGCTTTAACCAGGCACTAACTGTCCTATGAGGCTGCATGACCCCTGACCCTCTGTCTGGACAGTGCTGGTTGACCCTGAGCAGATCATATTCACCCCCCCCAAAAAAAGAAAGAAAACTCTCTAGCAATACACACTAAACTGAGCATGTGCGGAATGCCCCTAAGGCTCTGTACTATCAGCAGATTGGGGACACTAAAAGAAGGGGAGGATCAGAAAAGACAGGATCAAACAGCCTTTTTTATACAATATACAAGATTAACCCCTTAGGTTCCACATTGAGTATAACAGGCATGCTTTACTACATATACACAATGATTTTACTGTTGTGGGTTTAGTAACACTAAGTACTGTCATCCCACGGTCTAAATAACTGTCCTATATTGCTCCTAGGAGAGCCAAGAAATATATACGTGGAAGGTGATATGCCTGAGACTACGCTGACCGTTCCCTTCCTGAGTGAAAATCTGCCCTACAAGTTCAAAGTGCAAGCCAAAACAACGCAAGGCTTTGGGCCGGAAAGAGAAGGAATCATCACCATAGAATCTCAGGATGGAGGTGAGGAACACACGATCGATTTCTATAATACTATGGGAATATACATCACTTTACATGTCCTTAAAGATAACCTTTCCTAAGAGACGCAGGGGGGTGCCATTACCAATCCCCTCCTGAAGATGCTAGCTCTCTGCACTGGAACTACCTCTGCTTCTGTTACAGCCATGCTGATAGGACAGTACAGAGAGCAATGATCATGTGCTAATAGTAGCAACTAGGGTTGCACTGATACTAGTACCGGTAACGGTGCTGATACTGAGTATTTGGTACTCGTGCAAATTCACCAATACTTGAAACCCATACTTTCAGGCTCGGCTCTTTGAACTGTCAGTGGGTCTCCCCTGTTGACAGCTGAAGTGGTAAAGAAGTTCAGTAATTGGAGCTGTCAAAAAAAAAAAAAAAAAAGAAGCAGACAGCAATGTTTATTAACCACACTAAAGATAAAAAGAAACATTGTTTCATTTTGTATCTTTCTGTTTTTTCATCTATAGATCAACAGGATGAACAAATGTTCCTTTGTTTACCCTCTTATTAACCCTTAATTTATGCTAATCAGCCTTAATTAACTCCCTATTCTCCTCCATTTAATTATCATTTTCCTGTTTTTTTCTTTGTTTTTTTTTATTATTTGCTTTGTTAGTGAATATTTTTACACATATATATTAACATATATTTACACATTTCACATTGAAAAAGTGCACAAAAAAAAAGTATTTCATTTGTAAATAACGTTTCAATGCTTTGTACCATTGCCGACAGCTGAAGTGAAAACAAAACAGTTGCGGTAGGTATCGGTAATTGGTATTGGCGAGTACTAAAAAAAAAGTATCGATACTCGTATTCATTGTAAAAAAATAAATAAAAATTTATCGGTGCATCCCTAGTAGTAACCATACATGTGCACAGTCTACTGCATTAGGGTGTGCACCTCAAAGCTCAAACACATATGTGTGTCTATATACTGTCGGTGTCAGTAGAGCAGTGGACAGTGTCAGTATTATTATTATACAGAATTTATATAACATCAACAGTTTGCACAGTGCTTTACAACAAGAGGGCAGACAGTACAGTTACAATACAATTCACTACAGGAGGGATCAGAGGGCCCTGCTTGTTAGAGCTTACAATCTAATAGATTGTAGAGCAGAGATTGGTGTCAGTAGGGCAGACAACGATGTCAGTAGTTTTTATTTGTATTATGTTCTGTTAGGGGGCTTTGGTGAAATATCGGGGGTTTAAACGGAGGGGAAATCTGTGCCACACAGGGTGATTTGGGTGAGCCTAGGCAACACCCTGTGCTTACAACTAACTGCCACCAGACTAGAGATTAGTGCCTAAATCATAAACATAGCCTCATTGGTTGTTGTGGGTTTATACACCATATTGTATATAGTGGTTCTATTCAGATTTGTGTCCTCTGTTCATTGATTTTGAACACTCTGTAATTGCTGCTGTTTAATAAATCTAATGGAGAATATGAGTAAAGAACAGCACACTTGAGAGTCCACAGTACAAATGTACATAGGGTGGTGTATGCTGCCATCTAGCGGAGATAAAGGGTGGTGCATGTTCTCATCATGTAATAAAAGGCATTGTATGCTGCCATCTAGTGATGATAAATTGGTATTTTTTTTACTTATAAAAATGTTATATCTTTGGCATAGCAATGTAGAATAATTTCAGAAACCTTCTTCTTTTTTTTATTTATTTATTTATTTTCAACTTTTGTACAACAATACTGCTAAAAATTCTAGGTATGTACCACCGAATATATAGAATAAACTAGGTACCATGAAACAGTCTTATGCTAACTTGTTTAATGGTTGTTGTTTCATACAGGAAACTTCTCTCAGTTTGGTACACAGCAGATCACACGGCGAGAGGTTTTCAATCTCCCAACAGAATTCAGTCAAACCAATGTCACTCACTCCACAATGTCAGAGCCTTTCTTCAAAGGTAAAATCTCACTAGAACGGTGCATATTTAGGATGTTTCAATAAAAATACTAACATGTCAGTGCTGTACAGAATATGTACATAATAAAAAACATAAGAAAATTGGACCTGCACGGACAGAGGATTAAATCACCAAAGTGTAAAACATGTAATCCGTTACTGTAATTTGATCATTTAAAAAAAAAATTTTTTTTTGATTAAGGCCTCATTGACATGAGCATACCTAGACAACAAAGGGCTGTCTTCACCAACATAGAATGCACAGGTGTTCAGTGCATCCTCATGCAGGCAGTCCCATCCATGTCTGTTGCGACGCGGGTGCTGTCCCTGAACGCACACTGTATGCAGGCGAAACAGCTCTTTGCACAGGTGTCAGGATAGGGATGCCTCTGTGAATACGACCTTACTAAAGGTTTTGTCATGTACATTATTGTGCAAAAGTTTTAGGCAGGTGTGAAAGAATGTTGTAAATGAAGAATGTTTTTAGAAATAGAAGTGTTAATAGTTTATTTTGATCAATTAGCAAAATGTAAAGTAAATGAACAGAAGAGAAATCCAAATCACTATTTGATGCGACCACCCTTTGCCTTCAAACCCGCATCAGTTCTTCTAGGTACTTTTTCACGCAGTTTTTGAAGGAACTCAGCAGATTATTCCAAACATCTAGGAGAACTAACCTCAGATCTTCTATGGATGTCGGTTGCCTCAAATCCTTCTATCTCTAAAGACAGTGGCTGTATGTTTGGTGCTGTTGTCCTGCTGCAGAATAAATGTGGGGCCAATCACATACCTCCCTGATGTTATGGCATGATGGATAAGTATCTGCTTGTATTTCTCAGCACAGAGGACACCATTGATCCTGACCAAATCGCCAACTCTATTTGCAGAAATGCAGCTCCAAACTTTCAACGACACCATGCTTAACTGTTGCCTACAGACACTTATTATTGTATCATTCTCCAGCCCTTCACCAACTCAAAATTTTGACTCATCAGTCTAGAGCACCTGCTGCCATATTTCTGCACCCCAGTTCCTATGTTTTCATGTATAGTTGAGTCTCTTTGCCTTGTTTCCAAATCGGAGGTATGGCTTTTTGGCCGCAATTCTTCCATGAAGACCACTTCTGGCCAGACTCCTCCAGATAGTAGATGGATGTACCTGGGTCCCACTGTTTGTCCCCAGTTCTGTACTGATGGCACCTTTGAACATCTTCTGATGACGAAGGGAAGTAAGCATGATGTGTCTTTCATCTGCTGCATTAAAGTGGGAATAAACTCCCATGCAGGATTTTTAGCTATATGTAAACCTATAATAAGGCTTACCTATAGGCACCATAAATATCTCCTAAACGTGCACTGTTTAGGAGATATTAACTTTACATGCAGCCGGTGACATCAGTGCATGTGCTCTGGAGGAAGCGTGTTGTTTCTTCAGTGCAGTGCCATAAACAGCGACTAAAGAGTGATGTCATTGCCAGCTCAGACAGATAGCCAAAGCCTGTGAACCCGGAAAGAAGACCAGGTGAAGATGGAAGCGCCTTTAGCGGTGACAGAGCACCACTGGAGGGCTTCATTTTCAGGCAAATCTGTCCTAATGTACTAGGATGCAATGCATACTAGCACATTATGACTTAAACTGCCCAGGGCCGTTTGTTTGTTTTTTGGATGCGGTTTACTACCGCTTTAAGTTTCCTTGGCCAACCACTCCTTGACGCTGCCCGATCAATGGTGTGCAAGCACACCTTGAAGAATTGATGCTGGTTTGAAGCCAAAGGGTAGTCGCACCAAATATTGATTGATTTTTCTTCTGTTCACTCACTTTCCATTTTGTAAATTAATCAAAAAACATATTTTTCTCTACAGCAGGAGGGGGGTGGGGGCATCACTCGCTCGTCCCCTCCCTTTCCTGACCTGCTGGGCTGGATTTGGAAGGGGTTTGGGTGGGCCCACATCGTTTTTCTTGATTTATTTATTTTTGACTGGCAATTATTGTTTTTACGTTCAACTGTCAGCGGGGAAGCCTGCTGACAGCTAATGACTCATTGGTTGTTAAGGATGTGGCGGCCGGCTTCCTGGCCCACTCCTTAGCAACCAGCTATACACTGGTAAAGAGAAAAAAAAAACACAACATGCAAAACGCATGTAAAAACACATCAAAAATGCAATACTTGCATTTTTGGTGGGAGTCTATTACACGCAAAACATAATCTGCAGCCGAAAAAAATCTCATATGATCTGCATATGATTCTGGGTTGGTTACTCAAAGTAATGAAGCTGGAAGGTCAGCAATGGCAGCTCTTTTTACATGACCTTTCACATTCAACATCTTGATATCATGATCTCTCAGTAAATCCCATGTACATCTGTGTTGTTGACCTGCATATCAGGTTTGACCAATGATATTTACTCTTCCCATTTCCACCTACAGATGGCAAGTCTGTTGCCACCCACCGCATGGAAAGCTCGGGCACGGTCACACAACAGGTCACCAAAGAGTACGTCACACGAACAATGATGCAAGGAGGATCCCTCAGTAGACAGGTGGAGCGCCAGTTCTATGAAGCCTAAAAGATACGCCATGCTGCCGTCACCGGACAATACGCCGCGCTTGGGTGCCATTTATATATGGAGCATCGCTATGACTCCCTCTTTACGTCATGGGAGTTGCTTTTGTGCTTCTATGTGTAATCCCATTTGGGAGATTCTGAACGTTTTCCTTAGAAGTCAAAACTAAGACAGGACAATGTAGAGGATGAAGAGATGACAGGTGTATACTGACGCAGGTGCTAGCCAAGGTACCAAAGGGGTGACAATTTTAATGTCTGAACTCCGCTTCATAACACAATGCTAAAATGATTTTACTTTGACGGGGAGGAATCCATTGTAAAAGGCCATCCCAGCATCCTGCGCTCCATGGTATGCTTTAACCAAACTTTATTTAATTATCTTTTTTATGATTTGTATATAACTTTTTTATTACAAAATATGCAGCAGAAAGGGATTCTATGTCTGTATGACATGTACTGGATGAACCTTGGTACAGGCTCACTATGAGTAATATGATAGGTGTATGGGGGTGAATGAGGCTGTAATGTTGGATATACTGGATGTTGTAGAGGGCCTTAGTACTGTCCTGGGGTCGGTAATGGGATAGGTGTATGGGGGTGGATGAGGCTGTATTTTCAGGTATACTGGATGTTGTAGGGGACCTTAGTACTGTCCTAGAGTCCGTAATGGGCTAGATGTATGAAGATGGATGAGGCTGTAATGTCAGGTGTACTGGATGTTGTAGAGTGGACCTTTGTACTGGCCCACTATGGGTAAAGTGGGTCAATAATAGACTAGGTGTATGGGGATGGATGAAACAGTAATGTCAGGTATACTGGATGCTGTAGAGAGGACCTTAGTACAGTCCTGGGGTCGGTAATGGGTTTGATTATGGAAATGGATGAAACTGTAATTTCAAGTGTACTGGGTGCTGTAGAAGGGACCTTTGTACTGGCCCACTATGCTTAATGGGGGGGTCAGTAATGGGATAGGTGTATGGGGTTGTCTAAAGCTGTAATGTAAGGACAGTATTACAAAGTGGAGACATTTTAGAAGGAAAAGAGTTATTCAACTGAGAGGGTCCAAAATGTTTAGAAACATTACCAGAGGTCCTTAAAGAACTCTAAATAAAAACTCTTTCAAATAGCAGAGCTTTCTAAACCAATGAATATAACCTATTAAAGCTGAACTCCTGCCTTAAGGTCCATCAGGTGTCACTGGAAGCCAGGTTGCATCTGTACAAACCCTCCCCACTGATAGCTATGATGTTCTTATCATAGAACTTGCGTGTACACGTCCTGATATGTATTCATTCTTCCACATATGCCTGACTGTTAGAGCTATGGGGACCCCATTAACTGTATGTATGCTTCCTCACAGATCATAGGTACTCTGGTCTCCTCCCATAACCCCAAATTATTCTAGTAACTGGCATGTGACTGGCATGTGACTACTTACCTGCTGGGCCCATGAGCATAGAAGGCTTGGCTGTAGAGATAGAAACTCAGTACTACAAAAAACTGCACCCATTACAAATATATTGTGCAATCTCCTATAGATTTAGTAGCAATGGAAGGTCCTGACTGATTAGATATGCATGTCAAAGAAATGGTTTTGGTAGGTCCTCATTAGATTTTGGTAAATGTAAATGGGATTTTCTATACAGTTAGACTTTTAAAATTAAAGGGATCCTAACAAGCTAAAAGCAGCCACATTGATGTGCCTAATAGTATAGAAAGGACCTGTGTAGTGGTATGTGACGTTACAATAGAGGGGTAAATAGCCCCCATGAAGATTCTTTATTAGGCGATATTGTAGGAAACACATTTCATTGGGTTACTGCAGATATGACAATCAGAGATACCCGCAGACTGGTTCCTCTGATCTCGGTTTACTCCCATCAAACATATACGGTATCATTTAATAAAATCATGTCAAAAGTCCTTTCAAGTGCAATCAAACCCCAAATATATTATATTGCAGGTTACCAATCATTAGATGTGGTGGCTGTATTACTTTTCTTTTATTTCACCTGTCGATCCATCCAGTAACACACCTCCCGTCTTGGGGTGTCTGCATTCTGGATGAAGTAGTAAAGCAGACAAATAGATGGAATTCAGCTTCGAACACTTTATATGCAGTTACAACAAACATTTCTTTTTCCTTTTGGAATAAAGCTTTTACTCAACCCTCTGGACACATTTACTGGGCACCTTAGTCTGTTTAAGGCTGGGTTCACAATGGAGAACACAGTGGCTCATAGCAGGTGTTCAGTGCGTCTCCATTTACCGTTTCAGGTCCAATTTTAGCCCAAATTCTTGGCTGAATTCAGAGTTGAAACTGACCAAAAAACGCACAGGACCCCTGTGCAATTCGCACTGGAGCTGCTGTGGAGATGTCTGAACCAGCTCCATAGAGAGCCAGTCACAATCTCCTGACATGTGAATTGGATGCAGGTGCAATAGTGTGAACCCAGCCTAAAGGTAGTCAACAAATAGCAGACTTACTGGCCAGATCAGGTAACTCCCACTATGCCAAGAAGGATACATTTAAAAGATAATGCCGATACAAATAAAAATTGCTTTATTAAAGTAAAAAGGCATATTCACTACAGGTTACAAGACACCGCAACCGGCAGATGGCTTGGTGACATAGAAGGTCGGTGTTCCTTGGAATTTCTCCTGAGAAAAGAAACACAAGACAGTGATCTCATATACACATTTTACAAAGGCGTTGTATGCCAAGCTGCCTCATACTAACCAAATACAATTTCCTGCCTTGTGGCCAACAAGGCGGCGCAGCATGCAACTTCAACAAATACCATACCTGTATGTACACTACGATGACCCCTTCACAAGGAATTGCATGAAGAGTTGTAAGCTGCCTAAATCCAAGTTAATAGGATCCTTTCACAAACTTCAAAATGTAGGTAAAAGCACTGAAAATTACATATTTTAACCACCTCCCGCTGACGGTATGCATCTATGCGACCTCTCAGTGAGTGGACCTTAATGCAGAGAGGCCGCATAGATGTGGCTATTTGTAAGCACGTTTCTGTGCTGAGAGTGCGTGCCCTGCGTGCTTCCAGCACAGGTACCAAGTGGGGACCAGAAAGCTTCCTATGTATACTTGCATTTGGGAGCTTTCCGATCATGTGGCTGCCAATCAGTCACATGACCCGAATCTTTGCCTCTGCCTCTCAGTATTTAGAAACCCCTTAAGGGCTTGTAGGATGCTTACATGCAATATCTATCCTTGACTACTCCCACCATGTTATAACTCTCTTCTTTTCAATTACTGTCTGTGCTGGCCCAGCACTTCCATCTCTAACCTCACCTACATAACATTTTCTGTAGGTGCTGGGGGAGGAGCTAAGGAGATTATAGAGTGTTATTTGACTGCTGCTGGGACTGCTACTGTCACATTTATGATGATGGTATTTGCCGCCCCTCTAAAAAGAGATCTGCGGTGGATCAGCTGACATGTCTGTGGTGAAGAGGCTATATCACAGCTTCTTTTGACCCTGAAAATGTGCAATTGTAGCATGGCCCAATTTATTTGAATGGGGTGTGTTTGGTGGTGGTACTGCCTGTCAAATGCAACATGCTGTTTGATTTTTGCTGGGGCCATGACATGCATACAGTCCTCAGGAGCTGCCTCTACTTGTTCAGGTGGGTGGTTGTGAGTGGTAAAACTGCTTTTAACCCCACCCAAACAAACGCTAAGGGAGGCATCAGCAACAGGTAAGAAAAGCACTGCCTAGTTGGCTTAGTTTTAGATGAGGGTCGAGTAGGACCTTTGGTGTGGAGCCTATGGTCTGTTAGGGTGATGATTGTTCCTTGCTTTGATGAATCCCCATTGGCTACTAATTCTGGGACTGTGATGTCCAAACAAGGAAGAGGAAGACAAAGACAGCAATAAAAACCATTGTCAAAAAGTTCTAACCCTTCCCCCACATTATTAAATGTGTTTTTATTTTTTTGGCCGATTCCCCATTGGAGATGGCCTGACAGGAAGTGAGGAGGAATCTCCCTAACCGGGAGACCTAGGTGGCAAAATCCTGCCAACGTCTTCTTTCTCATTAGAAGAAAATGGTATGTTTTGGCCAGGGCTGGGATTGAACTATGATGGCGCACCATATGTCCTACTCTCCCATTAACTAGAACTAAGTCAATAGCTTTACAATGAAGTCCTTTAAACATGTTACTGAAATAGACAAGCATTTCTCCGTTCATAGGAATTTCATTATAAGGAGATTTCTATCCCTCTGAATGAATGGAAGCAGCATCTGGGAGATGGCAATATAGAATGTATAATAAAGACAGCTGTCTGAACAGCAACACGTTCTGCTTTGTTTTGTACTGTTATCTTCAAAACTGGTTTAACTTTTGTGATAATAAAGTAATTTTTTCATAAAACACTTCAGTTTGCAGAATTTTGTTCATTTTTGTTCTGTTGGTCGAAGAAAACTGCCATTAACCCCAACCCTCCCTCCACTTTTATAGTCTTCTGGGGTGTTTTTTTTTTCTTCTTACATTTTTCAGGGATATAGTTCTTTTTAGTTGTAATTTCACACAGCTGAAAAATCTTATGGTTGCTATAGGTGGAAGAAGGGATCCCCAGGGTGCACCACATTACTTCCTATTGACTGCACAATTAATCGTTAAAAAATCATGATCTCGATTCAACCCCCATGACATCTCTATTTCTTTCATAAAACAAGTGGAGAGACTTATCTGCCTACTCAGCTGTCAAAAGAAAACATCGGGCAGTTTGCCAAGTTTTTAAAATGAAACACTGTAACTAGCTCTTCCTTCTTAGAATAAAGGGAAACTTCTGTGTGTAAAGAAAAAATCCAGGCAGTCTGCCAAGTTTTTAAACAACAGGTAAATGCAGAAAGTTTAAAGCGGAAGTAAACCAATCCATATAACAGTTTCATTTCCGGGGCATGCCCGAAATGTAACACTCCCATTGGTTGTGCTCTCAATCAAACTGTTAAACCATCCAATGGCTGGTGTCATGACTGATCACATGTGCAGCATCATGGTAGTTTTATATTAAACAGAGGCAAAGATGGCAGCTTCCTTGGCTGAAAACGATAAGGGGGTTTACTTACACTTTAACCACTTAAAGTCGAAATCTTTTTCTGACACTTCTTTCTTAAGTTAAAATCAATATTTGTTGCTAGAACATTACTTGGAACCCCCAAAACTTTATATATATTTTAGCAGAGACCCTAGGGAATAAAATGTCAATTGCTGTAATATTTTATGTCACACTGTATTTGCACAGTGGTCTTTCAAATGGAATTTTTTGGGAAAAAATTCACTTCAATGAATAAAAAAAAAAAAAAAAAAGAAACAGTAAAGTTAGCCCAATTTTTTTTTGGTTTTGTTTTAATGTGAAAGATGATGTTACGCCACGAGAATCATGATCTAGCTTCCAAGCAAAATAATTGTGATTCTCATTTTAGACAGAATCGTGCAGCTCTAGATGACAGTGGAGAAAATAACCTCCTCTCGCCATTGTGACCCTCATGGCTACAATATCAATGTACTGAAAGTATGTAAGCACTGTGACATCATTCCAATTAGCAGTATATTTTTACATTTTTTTAAATTAATTTATTTTTTATTAGGGATGCACCAATGCCATTTCTTTTTATTGGCGAGAACAAGTACTGATACTTCTGATCCTGGTAATGGTAATTTAGTATTTAGTAGTAGTATGGTTTTGTAGTTGCCACCAGTATAGAGATCCCCACTGGACGATTCCTACTGCCCCCCCCCTCCCCCCCCTCCCAGTGACAACTGTAACACTTTGGATTTACCATCACTTTTCAGTGCTGGTGAGCTAAAGAAATAGAGGGGATGAATTTCCTGCTGTAATCTTTCCTTGATTGATCACAAACTAAAAATCGTATTTGGACGTGCTCTAATTACATGCAGTATTAGTAACACTTGTAATTATTACTCAGCATCACATCCTAATTTAACTGTAGGATGCAACACGGAGTAGTTAAAGTGGCAGTATAGTCAATTTTTGAACTTTTACCAACAGGTAAGCCTAAAATAAGGCTTACCTGTAGGTAAAAATATAATCTCCTAAAAAATATAATCTCTCGTAAACCGTATATTCCGCTCGCAATGAGACGCTGACTTCAGTGGCGCATGCGCTCCGGGGATTCTCGGCTGAAAGCCCAGCAGACGCTGGACCTTGCCGGAAAGAAGTCTCCTACGCACATGGGCAGGAATGACGACATTGCGGCTCCAGCCACTCACAGCGCCGCTTTAATTACAGCCTTACTTCAACACTGAAATTAGTGCAAAAGGCTGAGAAGAATAAGAGCAGAGATCTTGGCCTTCTCACATCACTGATAAGGATGGATTCTGTATGATGTGTACACAGGTGACTGCAGCATGCAGGATGGTAACCCTGTATACGAAGATAACAAAAATGATCATGATCTTGGAGTGATCTTTCACCTGAATTCTCTGCTTGGCTTGCTCGGAAGCTGAAGTCTCTAACAAGGTCACTGTGCATCCTCCAAATCCACCTCCTGTCATCCTACTGCCATACACGCCGGGAACCTCCAGAGCAATTGTAACCAGTTCATCCAATTCTGGACAGCTAACTTCATAGTCATCCCTAGGAAGAAAGTGATGAAGACAGAACGAGTCATCAGAGGAAGAACCCCAAAATCTATCCTTTCATTCCCAGTGCAGGATTCACCCCCCTTCCAGCAAGCAGCTGAATCCACCATTGAAATAAATCTATGGTTACTGTTTACATTCAGACAATGGTAGATCTGTACAGCTAGTGTTGTGATTTATCACATATTGTCCATACTGCAGAGTCAGACAGGTGACACACATTCTGGTTCTATAGATCACCTGGTTCAGGTTGTAGCTTCCCTTGTCGCCTCTCCACCTCCAGCCTTATTTATTTTTATCAAGTAGATTTTTATTAAATTTTTAGGTCTCATTCACGCAGCAAATATGTGCCAGCTGCGGCAAAGATCCGGTGTATTTTTGTTGCTGGATTCACAGGTGGATGCGGGAAATTGGGTCTGTTCAGCTTATACAAAGCAATGACCGGCTGAGAGAAACCACAGCTGTCCACTGGTAATTGGATGGAATCACACATTGCGATTATCTGCAATTAGGACATTCAGAGCTAATGTAGGCCATACACGGTCGAATGTCGAACTCATTTTCTTTTCAAAATCAGACAATTTGTTTTGTTTTTTGTGATCCGATGATGCCACCATTGATTTTCGAAATTCGGCCGAGCAAGCCTTCAATTTCACCTCATGTTGCTACAGAAAATAATTTTCTTGGCCGGGAATCATCTTTTCTCTCTGTAAATTTTCTTTTCTTTACAATTACATTTCTCGCACGATTCTCCCATCATTGATTAGAAAATCATTTGTTTTTAAAAAAAATTTCCAACATGTCCGATTCCTCAAATTTCATTTCGGCACGAAAATCGGCTGTTGCTGCAGCCCACTAATGGTGCGAAATTCATACGAAAATTCTTAGATACTAAACTAATAGTTTTACATAACGTGACAAAATCCAAAAATCCACACATGTAGGGCACCCAAAGAGGCGATTGGTTCTTACAAAGGAAATACACCTTTGCACACTGGTACTGACTAGTATTCCAATGTTTCTCTTCCCTCACTCAGCAAATATAACTTCAATGATGGAGAGGGGCAGGGGAGGAGCAAACAAGGATGCTATGCTGGCACCTGACATCCTCCTTATTAATTGATTACATCATTGGTTGCTAGTACACCGGCGGCTGGTAGGTTGTAATGGTGCACAATGAAAGACCATGGCTTTGTGTATACAATTTTGGAGCAAATTTTTTAAATTTTACTAAGGAACCCCTGAAGGTGCCCGGGCACCCTGGTTGAAAAAGGATGATTTACATCCACCTGTGAATCCAGACTCAGGAATATGCTTGGCTTCTTGCTGCAGCTGGCACATATTTGTCTTGTGAGTGTGCGGTTATACAAAGCCAATTTGCCCTCCACCCAACAACCACCCTCATCATTGGACAATAAGAGGGAGATCTTTCAGCGTGGAAAAGCTGTGGCTTCAGTGCCACTTTTATCATCTCCCCTTTATAATATGCATTTTTTATTTTATTTTGTGTTTGTTATCCCTATACTTCATATTTCTGATATGTGCCTGCTGTTCCATGTACTCGTATGAGAAAGCATCTGGTTCTCTTTGTATTTCTTCCTTTGTGTGAAATCCCTGGTGTTCCTGCCAGTCCCTCTGCTTTCATATTAAAAACTGACCATGCTAAGCAGCAGAACACATTGTGGCAAGTTCTGTAGCTGTGCTGGGAACTCAGCCTGCTCTCCTCCAATGATCAGACTTGTCCTGACACGCCCCCCACACCATAGCCATTCACTGGCAAGCTCAGTGTGCTGCTGCTTCTCCTCCCCCAGATGAGAACAGAGGGAATGTGATAATTTATAGAAAAGGGGAAAATAAATTAGAGTTACGCTTACCGGTAACGTCTTTTCCAGTAGTCTTTCAGGACAGCCACTATGAGAGATAGACTCCTCCTCTTCCTCTGGAAACACTGCGCCAGCCCATAAATTCTTACTTCCCCTGCCGGACCTCAGTTTATATCGAGAATACCTCCGGCCAGCTGGGGAGACACAAGAACACATTAATAACATATTTATCAAATACCATTATCTTGCTGCGCTCTGGTCTTTTGTAAGACTCCCCCCAATTTTCGGGTGGGAACTAGGGCTGTCCTGAAAGACTACTGGAAAAGACGTTACCGGTAAGCGTAACTCTAATTTTCCCTAATCGTCTTTCAGGACAGCCACTATGAGAGGATAAGCAAGCACTTACCAGTTAGGGTGGGACTACAGCTTGCAAAACCTTTCGCCCAAAGGTCTGCTCACCTGCCAACACCAGATCCACTCTGTAGTGTTTTACAAAAGTGGAATAGCTGGACCATGTTGCTGCTCTGCAAATCTGCTCTGGCGTTGCTCCCGCTCTTTCTGCCTGGGAGGCTGCCATAGCTCTAGTGGAGTGTGCTTTAATACCCACTGGGATTTCTTTCCCTGCAACTAAATAAGCCTGCTCGATGGCTACTCTGAGCCACCTAGCAATAGTGTGCCGGGACGCCTTACAACCTTTCCTGGCCCCGGAAAACAAAACAAATAAGGAATCTGACCTTCTAAATGACTTGGTCAGTTCCAGATAGTGTAGGATACATCTCCTAACATCCAAATAATGGAATTTTAGTTCCTTCTCACCGGAGGGATTGGGACAAAAAGAGGGCAAAACAATTTCCTGGCTTCTATGAAAGCTGGATGCCACTTTCGGCAAAAAGGCTGGATCGGTCTTTAAAACTATCCGATCCGGAAAAATAACGCAAAAGGGAGCCCTGACTGATAAGGCCTCCATCTCACTGACCCTCCTGGCAGTTGTTACTGCTACCAGAAACACTGTCTTCAGAGTAAGCTCTCTCAGAAAACACTCCTTTAAAGGCTCAAAGGGGGGTCCAGTTAAGCTCTGCAAAACTAAAGATAAATCCCATCTGGGAAAGGACAGACCCTGGACCGGTCTCTGTCTGGACAGGGCCCTAAAGAACCTGACTACCCATGGGTTGGCAGCCAAATGATCTTCTAAATAAACACTGAGGGCTGATACTTGACCCCTAAGGGTACTAATGGATAAGCCCTTATCTGCCCCACATTGTAAAAATTCCAACACTGCGGAGGAGCTCCGTACTGGGAAAGAGCTCTCTGCGCACCACTTGTTGAAACGCAACCAGACCTTTTCATAGATCTGGCGAGTTTCCTTTTTCCTACTGTCCAGGAGGGTAGAAACTAGTCTCTGTGAAAATCCCTTAGATTTTAATAAACCCTCCTCAGTAGCCAGGCCGCTAACTTCCACTGGCGTACCTGTGGGCAGAGGACTGGCCCCTGAGAGAGATCGTCCCGAGGGGGCAAGAGTAAGGGAGGTTCTACCGCCAACTGCTTTAGCATTGAGAACCATGCTCTCTTGGGCCAATGTGCTTTCCATCTGAAACTTTCTCAGAACTGCTGGCAACAACGCTGGAGGTGGGAAGGCATAGCAAGTTCTGAAGTGCCAATTCTGGCTCAAAGCGTCCACCCCTAAGGCTCCTTCTCCCCTTTTTAGGGAGAAAAAACAGGGGGTTTTTGCATTGTTTCTGGACGCGAACAGGTCCACCTCCGGAGACCCCCATCTCTTTATTATGAGATTGAAGACCTCCTGGTTGAGAACCCAATCGCCCTCCCTCAGCCTCTTTCGGCTGAGAAAGTCTGCTACCACGTTTTTCTCTCCCCTCAGAAAAACTGCTGAGAGCGAAAGGGTGTAGGTTTCGGCCCAGGACAGGATCTCTGTCGCTAAAGACAACAGGGCTCCGCTTCTCGTGCCACCCTGTTTGTTCAAATAGGCCACTACGGAAGAGTTGTCCGACCGCACCTGAATGTGGTGACCCCGGAGCTCTTTTTTGAAGAATTTGAGGGCTAGTCCCACTGCCCTTAATTCTTTCCAGTTGGACGATCGAGTCAACTCTCCGTCCTCCCAAGTGCCCTGGGCTAGAAGGGAACCCAAATGTGCCCCCCAACCTTTTCCACTTGCGTCTGTGGTTACTACCCGAGAAATCGGGATGAGCCACAGATGACCTTGCGACAGATTTGTCACTTTCCTCCACCACCAGAGGGATCTCTTTACCTGGTGTGGAATATGTACTAGGGTGTCTAGGGCCTCCTGACTGTGGTCCCACACCCCTAGGATGAAGGTCTGTAGGGGACGAAAGTGTAGCCCTGCCCACTGCACTGCTGGAAGGGTGGATGTAAGGAGACCCAGTACTGACATCAGAACCCTTATGGAAACCAGCTGGTTGCTCTGAAGAGAGGCCACCGCACTGTCCAGTTTTTGTACCTTTTCTCTTGGTAGAAAAACTCTCAACAGTGTTGAGTCCAACAGGAAACCTAGATAGGAGATCTGTTGTGAGGGGATCAGGCTGGACTTTTCCAAGTTCAGAAGCCACCCCAGGTCTGTAAGGACCCCCTTGGTTAGATCGAGATCCTTGACCAACTGTGTTGGGGATGCTGCAAATAAAAGCAGGTCGTCCAGGTAGGCAATTATACATATCCCCTGGAGCCCAAGAAAGGCCATGGCTTCTGCCAGGACTTTGGTAAAAATGCGGGGTGCAGAGGATAGCCCGAATGGCAGGGCCTGAAACTGAAAGTGTACTGTTTCTCCGCCCAGATCTATGGCAAGGCGTAGAAACCTCTGCGAGGCTTCCGCTATAGGGATGTGTAAATACGCGTCCCTTAGGTCCAGAGATACCATGAAACAGTTGTGGGGCAGAAGCGCCTTTACTGAAAAGATCGATTCCATGCGGAATCTTTTGTATGTCACTGAAGCGTTCAGGGGCTTTAAGTTCAGAATCAACCTGAACTTCCCTGAGGGTTTTTTCACTATGAAGATGTGAGAATAAAAACCCCTTCCCTCTTCTGCTTTTGGGACCCTGAGAATAACATCCTGATTCTCCAATTCCCTCAGAGATTCTAGCAAGGCCTCGGCCTTTACCATGCACCTGGGTAGATGCCTGACAAGGAGCCTTTGAGGGGGTGGTCTTAGGAATTCCAAGAGGTACCCCCTTCTTATTACCCCTAAAATAAATTGATTGGGGGATATTGTCTCCCACTGTGGAAGAAAGGCCCCCAGTCTTCCTCCCACTGTAGCTGGAATGTCACTGGGTTTTACGGGGCTGGATAGGAGGGCGAAAAATCGCCCCTCCTCTGCCCCTGCCTTTTTGGGGCCAGGTTTTCTTTTTCCCCTCTGGTTTAGAGGTTTCCCTACGCCCCTGCGGACGAAACCCCTTTTTTGTTGGTACGGGGGTTTTCCGTTTGAGAGGAAAGGACTTTTTCCTGTCCGCTGTCCGGTCTAGAACCGTCTCTAGCCCTGGGCCAAAAAGGAGGTCCCCGTGAGGGGTATCCCACATAGCTTTATCTTGGAAGCATTATCCCCTGGCCATGTTTTTAACCAGAGGGCCCTTCTGGCCGAATTGGCTAGAGCCGCCGTTCTGCCCGACATGTGGACGGACTCAGCAGAGGCATCTGCTATGCAAGTGATCCCTCGCAGCATAGTAGGGAAGGGTGACAGAATGGTTACCTTATCTGTGCCTGCCTCAATATGTTGTTGGATCTGTGAGAGCCAGTGCTCTAAATTGCGAGCCACAACTGTAACTGCCATTTCAGGCTTAAGATTGCCGATAGCCGAGTCCCACGTTTTTTTTAAGCAGAGAGTCAATCCTTTTGTCCATGACATCTGCCAAGGCCCCCATGTCTTCAAACGCCAAATCTGTGTGTCTGGAGACCTGGGAGAAAGCGGCATCCAATTTGGGACTTTTATTCCAAAGGCACGCCGGGTCCTCTGAAAATGGGAACCTTCTTTTGAGGGATCTAGATAAAAAGGGTTTTCTCTCCGGATCCTGCCACTCCTTTTTAACTGTTTCCATTAAAACTTTGTGCACTGGAAACACCCTTCTTTTTGGCTCCCCCAAACCTGAATACATTTGGTCATGCAGGGTTAGGGGCTTTTTTATCCGTCTGGATACCGAGGGTTGCATAAATTGCCTTTAAGAGGTCCTCTACCTCATCAAGGGATAATTTATATCTGGAGGCTTTCCTGGACCCGTCCTGGTCCTCCCCCTCGGAACCCTCCTGGGAATCGGAAGAGGAACTGTCTGGAAGTTCCCTACCTGTCCCTGAAGGGCCTGCAACCTCTGTCCCCCCTGTACTAGCAGGTTGGACTGGAGCAGAGCTCTGTGCTAGAGGTGGGGTTGTATCCTGGGGAGATGGACCCATGGGAAGCTGAAATTTTTCAAAAAGGGACCTAAAAGAAGAGAAGGTGGATGAGAGCTCTTTAACTGAAGCTGCTAGTCCTGACTCCTGCTCAGATTCCCTTTCCCTAACGAGGGAGTCAATACACCCCTTGCACAACACTTTGGTCCAAGATTCCCCTAAAATGTCCCTACAGGAGGCACACTTCTTTTTAGAGCTATGCGTAGACCTATTTTTTTCCGTAGCTTTCTAAAAAAAAAGGAAAAAAGAAAAAACAGAAAAAGACAAAGTCAATCAAAGCTCGGGATACAACCCTGGGAGTGCACTAGACCCTTTTTTAAAACGAAGGGATCTGAGCCTCCCCTCCCCCCTGGCCACCCAGGGGGTCTGTCCCCCCCCCATGATAGAACCATACATTGGGGTGGGGGGAACCTAGATAGAGAGTACCCCTCCCCAGGGTGCTCTTACCTTAGGAATGCTGGAGATAGAGTCTGTCGTTTGAGCCTCAGCTTCCGACATGACTGCAGGTGGCTGCTTACTACAGAGTTCCACGCTGCCTGTGCGCGTTCTGAACTCATCTCCAGCTTGTGCCCGGCCCTCCTATCAGCTCCACGACCCGGAAACGGAAGTCGATCTTATTCGAGGTCAAGCCTTCGTTTCCGCCGGATACGACGTCGCCCGTCGTTCGGCCCGCTCGGTTCAAAGAAAAAAAGGGGCGGACTGTACCCATGTACAGGGAAATCTTCCGAACGGCTTGCCAGCTGCGTCCCTGTAGACGCGATAGGAGTCCCCCACGACCTGAAGCCGCGCTCGACTCGGAAGGGGTGGCAGTACCTGGTGAGGTAAGTAAACCGTTCGACCCGTCCGACACGCGGACGTTGGTTTCGAACGGTTTGAACCCAGCTTTCTCCAAACGAAGCCCCTGCTTCTTTCAACTGGGTTCTTTTAACGACAAAACGGCCACAGCCTCCCCGACTGATCGGCCTGGTTCCTTGCACAGTGTCTCCCCGCCGGAGGAAACCCTAATAACGAGGTCCGGCAGGGGAAGTAAGAATTTATGGGCTGGCGCAGTGTTTCCAGAGGAAGAGGAGGAGTCTATCTCTCATAGTGGCTGTCCTGAAAGACGATTAGGGAAACAAATGATTATATATAATTTTTTTTTTTATATCTGTACACAAATGTTTTGCCTTTCATTTCTATTTTAAATGGATTTTTTTTACAAGGTGATCGTTTACGATCACTTTAAGGTTTACCAGTATGATGCTGCATGCTGAGGATACATTGATGTCCTATAGGAGAACTAGCAGAGAGTTCACAGTTGTCGGTGTCTCTGCTCTACTGCACAGCCAGGGGCAACCATAGTGGAACTACTCTCCTCAGCATGCGGACACTCAAGGTTTTTGTGTTGCACATCCCCGGTCTTGTTGCAGTAAGCCAACCACTTTACCAGAATATTTGCAGATGAGGCAATGTGAGTGCTTTCTCTTTTTTATTCACTTTACCAGAACATCATGGCAGTTAAAAACCCTTGCCCCACATGACGCAGGAATGGAGAATGTTTAGAAAGGCTTGCTTCCTGGTAGGACCTCCAGATCACACATTAACTCCAGTCTCTTGAAAAGGTGCCAATAATTTCTCTTTAACCGACCATAGATGGATCCATCTATGGTCAGGCTGATAGTACCCAAGTCGATCAATCAATCAAGTTAGGTGCAACCAGCATGTTGGATTTCTAGCATGCGATTATTGCCAGCAGCTATAGCTGCTAGCAATAATCATTGTGTTCTCCTGGCAGGGAAGGCTGCCTGACCCATCCCCTTGCTGGGAGAACACAATACCTCTGTGGGAGGGATTCTCCATCAACACTCTCTATGGCCTGCCTTACTCCATAATGTGATTTTCAGCACCACCCCCATTTCTGTTGTTCTGCAATTGCCTCTGTTAATTGGCCAACCACAGTCATAGAAACGTACTCAGTCCATACTACCTCACCTCAGAGAGTTGTGGCTCTCCACCATTAATTTGCCAAACAGTTTGTAATCCCCTTTCTTCAAAGCGTGTGCCGCTTTAGCAGTGCGCTCAATCTCTGTGATGACATGACGTGCCCGCTTATAGCAGACCTCACTCAGGTTCTCTTTCTTGGCTGTCAAGGAGAAAAAAAAAACACGTTTCAAGAGAAGGCCATCTTTATGGCCATGATTTGCCTATATTTAGGGTGTGACATTAAACATGGGTATAGCCAGCAGGCTGCAGCCCCCACCCCCTTACAGAATTCGGGGTTCTTCTCCACACTGACACCTGTCTTGTTTTTAATTTGGCACGGCTCTGCCTATACTGTTGCATCATTCATTCACAGGAATCTGTGAATGGAAAACTACAAGTCCGTCTACCCCTGCAGCAGAGGGACCTACAGTTCTCAATGAAGGCTTCAAAACAGACATCACCACACTTGTAGACCATTGATACTTCCTCCAATTCCATAAACAACTTACACACCTGGGGCTGGAGGAATGGTCTGCGGAAGTCAAAGCATTGTAACCATTGTCAGTTGAGGGTGCAATGCTTTGACTTCCGTAGGCTCAAAATAAAAAAATAATTATATATATATGCGTGCATTTTTAATACTCAATATAGGTGATTTTATTTTCCTTCAAAAAGGTGAAGGTAGCCTTGGGCTTCATGTACATTACAGCTCCTGAATTTGAGTTTAGGAGCTTTTGGTGTTTCTTTTGCCAAAGCTCCTAAACTCAACTCCATAAAAGCTCATGTGTCAATGTATGCATCGGCTTTTAGCAGAGTTTAGGAGCTGCTGAGTTTAGGTGAGCTTCAACCTTCCTCTCCTGAACACGGAAGAATCGTGTTCAGGATAGGAAAGTTTTGACCGCTAGGCGTGGAAAAAAAAACTGAAAAACGCAGCAAAGCCATTTTGCGTTTTCCCGCAGCCATGGTAAATGTAAGCAGGGTGTACAGGAATGTATAACGTGTACCTAGCAATGTCTTCCCATCAACACTATTTCCAAAAATCATATATAAAATACAAATAAACCTTAAAGTCGTTGTATACGCCCGATTGTGAGTTTTACCTATAGGTAAGCTTAGAATAAGGCTTACCTATAGGTAGTGGAAATATCTCCTAAACATGCACCGTTTAGGAGATATTTACCTTGTAGTGCGCTGATGATGTCATTGGCACATGCGCTGTGAAGAAACAGCCCTCCATGCCAGTTATTCTCGAGTGCCGTGACTGTAGGCTCCCGTGTGAGTGACGTCACGTGGCTCCGGCCAGTCACACAGCCGGAGTCCGTGGCCCCGGAAGGAAGAGGGGCGAAGATGTACCCTTCCTGCAGCGGGAACAGCACGGGCTTAGTTTGCAGGCAAGTGCCACATAATGGGCTAGTATGGGATGCATACTAGCCCATTATGCTTTTACTTTGCTGGAAACAAAAGAGGAAGTAAAACCCATCAGGGTTTACTTCCTCTTTAAGTGCCAAAAAACCTAAGATGCATAAAAAGGCTAAAAATCTAAAAAAGTGTGTTCTTTTCCTATATTTTTTTTTGTGCTGAGCTGTGCCGTGCCATGTTAGCATATGCTCAGATACAAGAGGAGAATGTTGTACATTTTTAATTGCCTGTGAAAGCGAGTTTTTAATTGAATAAACAGTATTACAGTATTGTTATATCTTCTGGTTATATTCCCTATGATATGGGGGCGTGGCCTGGTGATGTGCTAGAGCAGACGTGTGCTCTGTGAGCTCCGAGGCCGACACCGAGAAATATACATAAAATCATCCAAAAACTCATATTTTTCCTACCTGAGTGATGGGCCGGCGGACGGGCAAGTCTCTGCCCAAGAAAGGAGCCTCGACGGGGTCGATTAAGCGATTCCTTTCCGTGGAACCGGACGAGGTGGAAGAGCAGGACGACCTAGGCCGCAAGCCGCGGAGTAGAGTGGATTCCGCATCCCGCGATGGGCCGGACCGGAGGTCGCGCTCGCCCGAGTCCTCGGCGGGCTCGGGGGCCGAGGGTGAGTCACATCCTTCCGCCGGAGCGGCGCCGAGAGTGAGCGATCTCCCTACCACCTCCGATCTCGCCGCCATGCTTCTGAACCTCGAGCGGGTCATCAGGAAGGAGGTCTCCGCAGTTCGTTCGGATCTCTCGCAAGTATTGGTTCGTGTTGAAGAGTCGGAGCAACGTCTCGATCGCCACGCGAACGCTATTCGATCCCTCCAGGCGACTACACGTCAACTTGCCATTTCGCATCGTACGACCGTTTACAAGATCGAAGATCAAGAGAATCGTAACAGACGTAATAACGTTCAGATTCGGGGACTTCCCGAAGCGACTGGAGACGACGATCTGTTACCATCCGTTCGGGGCATTTTTAATAGCCTTCTGGGACGAGCACCTGACGCCCCTTTGAAGATTGACCGGGTGCACAGGGCACTCCGCCCACGCAATCTTGCTACAGACGTCCCACGGGACATTATTTGCCGGGTCCACCATTATCCTGAAAAGGAACTGATTATGCAGAAAGCTAAGGGAGCTAATCCGTTTGATTTTCATGGGGCGATGCTATCCTTTTTCCCGGATCTCGCTAAAGAAACCTTGGATCGACGCAGGGCCCTAAGGCCCCTCACGGAACTGCTCCGGGCGGCGTCCATTAAATATAGGTGGGGCTTCCCTGCGGCCTTGATCGCATCTAGAGATGGCAAAACCGCAATACTTCGATTTCCGGAGGAGCTGTCCAAATTCTGCACGGATATGTCCATTCCTACCCCAGAACTACATGGATGGCAAGAAGGCATCCCGCCCCTGCCCGCTGGGACCGACCAGGGCTGGCAGAGAGTGAGCCGTGCCCGCCGTACTTCTGCACCTGATTGCCGCCCTTGAAAGGGCATCCTGCCCGCCAACTTGTTCAGCTTGGTTACCTGTTCAGGACGTCTACTTGCATCTGTGGGGCATACCGCCTGAATGTTCCCTTTACTAAGTTTGTGCGAGGAAGCTGACCGCCTCTGGCGACAACGTGTTTTTGCAGGCCAGGGCTGAGCACCCCTAAGGGGCCCTCAGTCTGGATATGAACATCGCTGCTCTTTTGCCCTTTGTCTTTTTATTGGCGTGACATTTCTTCATCTTCCTCGCTGTGCCTTTGGAGCGTATCTGACTCATGGTTCCCCTCTCCCCCCCCCCCCCCATTGGGTACCCTACCGCCTTAGCTTCATACCAATATTGTTCTGTACAGGCGCTTTAGGTTTTGGATGATGTTATTCATAGATTTTTCTGCCTAGGTGTCGGCACCGGACCGCGGGGCGCTGCCTTGGGCCTTTATGGTGTGGTTTGCGCCCGGCTGCCTGCGTCCCGCCTCCCCCTTTTTGAGCGGGGGCTGCCCGGCGCGGGGCCTCGGCGTCCGTTCCCCCGTTGGGGTGGCGGGCGTGGGGGCCCTGTGGCGGTCACGCAGCCCGCTCTTGCACGGCATAGTAATGCGTGCACTAATGGCTGTTTCTCGACAGCACCTTTTTTGGTTCAATTTGTTTTTCCCACTAAGGTGGGGCCTTGTATTTTTTTGTTGCCTTTCTCTCTCCTTTCCTCTTCTTTCACCTTTTCTGTCTACTGCCTCCACCTCCTCTGTTCCCCTCCCCCCTCTCTGGCGGCAGACCGCCTTGGTATTGTATTGATAATGTTGTGGTGATCGCGGTCCCTCCTCCTGAGACCCCATGGCTACTGTGAACATTGTATCTTTTAATGTACGGGGCCTTTACGCCCCAGGGAAGAGACACAATTTATATAGGGAACTGGACCGTTTGCGGGGGGACGTGGTCTTCCTCCAGGAGACCCACCTCACGCAGACGACTCGAGTTAGGTTACACTCACCACAGTACCCTACGTGGTACTACAGCCTCTCGGACATCTCTAAAGCCAAGGGTGTGGCCATCGGGCTTCGTAGGGGAACCGCGTTCACGTTTGAGGAAATGTTGTGTGATCCTGCGGGACGTTTTCTGTTTCTGCGGGGCACCTTGGGCAGCATGCAGTGTACTTTGGCCACCTTATACTCCCCTAACAAAAACCAGGTGCGTTTCTTGGCTTCCACACTTAGCTCCCTGCGGAACTTTGCACGTGGATGCATTCTCCTAGCGGGCGATTTTAATGTTCCCTTGGAACCTACTCTGGACACCTCTAGGGGTGGTTCCTCGCTTTCCGGCAGGGGAATAAGGTATATACGTTCTCGACTCCATGACCTACAATTGATGGATGTCTGGAGAATTGCTCACCCACGGGAAAGGGACTTTACCTACTTTTCCCCGGTGCACCAAACCTACTCTAGAATAGATTTATGCTTCATTGACCACCAACACCTTCCGCTCATAGTGAAGTCAAGCATTGACTCATCCCCCATTTCGGACCATGCTCCGATTTCCTTAACCATTAGCGTGGCGTCCATACCCCTGAAGGCCACTAACTGGAAATTGAACGAGGACCTTATAGCCGAAGAGGCGGATAAAAAGGTGATGGGTGATAGTTTGGAGTTTTATTTTAAGACTAATGTCAGTCCTGAAGTTTCACCGGGAGTGCTTTGGGAGGCCCACAAGGTGTATATTAGGGGAAAGTTCATAGAATTGGGTTCTAGGAAAAAGAGGGAGCGCTTAACTCAACAGGCCAACTTGTTGCGGGACATTACTGACCTAGAACGCCGACATAAGTTGAACCAGACTCCAGCCCTTTTCCACGCCTTAACGGAAAAACGGGAGACCCTGAAGTCTCTCCTTCATTTAGACCACAAACGTCGCGCGCGGTTGGTAGCTCACCGTTTTTATGAGTGGGGCGATAGGCCCAGTAGACTGCTGGCTAATTCGGTGCGACAGCGGAAGAATGCAGCGTTTATTGCCAAAGTTAAGACCCCCTCGGGAGACTTGGTGTTCGAGACACCCCGTATAGCCAAGACATTCCGGGACTTTTACCAGCGCCTGTATCGGGCGCACCAGGGGGACCATGATAGAGAGGCTCGGAGACGCCTTATTGGGGACTATCTGGCCCGCGCCGCTCTCCCGAAACTCTCCGAGGAGGTTTTGGCTTCCTTGGAGGGGGAGTTGACGACTGCGGAGCTTCTGGGCGCCATGAAAGCTATGGCGCGCGGTAAGGCACCGGGTCCAGACGGCCTCACGGTATCGTATTATAGAGCGTACGCTGACATACTGATGCCGTACTTGACCAGATATGCTAACGTGACCTCGGACGGCGGGGACCTTCGCCCGGAGACCACTCATGCACATATCACGGTATTACCCAAGGAGGGCAAGGACCCTAGTGACTGCGCGAGCTACCGCCCTATCTCGCTCTTGAATATAGATGCGAAGATTTATGCTAAAGCTATAGCGAATAGGCTGCTCCCCCTGGTGCCACAATGGATTTCACGGGATCAGACAGGATTCATCCCCGGGAGGGAAGCGCGGGATAATTCTCTCCGCACACTCTCCTTGATGGCATATGTGCGGCGGACTGCCCAGCCCACCCTGTTACTCTCCACGGATGCTGAGAAGGCGTTTGACAGGGTGGACTGGGACTTCCTTATGGCTACGCTGGCGCACCTGGGCATAGGTCCCACTCTGCGCTCTCAAATAGCGGCGTTGTACCACTGCCCCACAGCTCAGATACGGATTAACGGAACCCTTAGTGACCCCTTCACCCTATACAACGGCACTCGTCAGGGGTGCCCGCTCTCGCCGATTTTATTCGCGATATCCCTAGAACCATTTTTATCCCTTTGTTAGACAAAATCCGAATATACGTGGTGTTACCATTGGTACGACGGAACACAAATACGCGGCTTACGCGGACGATATTTTGTTCTACGTGCAACAGCCTCTGATCACCCTTCCAAATCTTATGTCCGAGTTTTCGGCCTACGGCGCGGTGTCAAACTTTAAAATCAATATGTCCAAATCGGAAATGTTAAACATCTCTGTACCCGCCAAACAAGTATCCCACCTGAAAAAGAACTATCCCTTTAACTGGCAGCTGAGCTCCATGAAATATTTGGGCATTCACCTAACGCCCTCATTATCGTCCCTTTTCCGCGCTAACTTTCTGCCTTTACTCAACACTCTTAGGTCCGATATCCAAAAGTGGTCCCAGCTACGACATTCTTGGCTGGGAAGAATAGGCCTGGTTAAGATGAACTTGCTGCCCAGGGTGCTCTTCATGTTGCAGATGGTCCCGTTTGGGATACCGGTGGGGTTTTTTACAATTTTGACATCTATGGTATACCGGTACATATGGAATAGGAGAAGGCCCAGGCTGAATAGAACACTCCTCATCCGCCCTAAGTGTAGCGGGGGTTTAGCTGTACCAGATTTCAAACTCTACTATAGGGCCGTTGTGCTGACCAGACTCTCTGACTTGAAGTATTGCAAGGGCACGAAACTCTGGGTAAATGTGGAAACAGACCTTTGTGGAGCTGAACCTTCCACGCTGATGTGGATACCGAGGAAGTTCCGAACCCTTTTGCCTACCACGTCCCCACTTACACACTCCTCCTTGATGGTATGGGACTCTATCTGTAAGAGGTATGGCTGGCTGTATAACTCCCCCCTGATGCCCTTGGTGGGTCACAACTTTTTCCCACCGGGTAACATGGACCCTCAGATTCACCCGTGGCGGCTGGGCACTAACACCTATCTCCATCAGCTCACCGGCCCATCCGGGGTGCTACCTCTTGCTTCCATCATGGGTGACTCCTCCATTTCCTACATGGATCGCTGGAAACATCATCAACTGTTGAACTTTGTTCGCATGCTCCCAAAACCCCTGCGCACCCTGGCGGAGCTTACACCTGTGGAAACCGCATTTGCTGAACCTGACCCGATTGAGCGGCCAGTTTCGTACTTCTATCAGGCCTTGCTGTCCCTCACCTCTACGGGTACCCCCTCCTTTCTACGGTACTGGGAAAGGGAACTACAAATGGCGCTGTCTCCGTCCCAGCAGTCACAAATCCTAACACTGGCTCATCCCTCCTCGGGATCCTCTAAGACATCAGAAATGGCGTATAAACTTTTGACCAGATGGCACTACACACCGGTTGTCTTACATAGGTTCTCTCCCCAGTCCTCCCCACTCTGTTGGCGGGAGTGCGGGGAGGTAGCCACTCATGCCCATATATGGTGGTACTGCCCGAGGATCCGCCCATTCTGGCTGGCGATCATATACACAATTAAAGAAATCCAGGGGTGGGAGGTACCTAATGACCCGTGGTATGTCCTGTTCCATTGCACGGGAAGGCCGACAGGCTCCTACAAGAGGTCGATTACACCACATCTCTTAAACGCTGCTAAAACCCTCATTCCTCAGTTTTGGAAGCTGAAGACGATCCCCACCCTCCGGCGTTGGTTGCTCAATGTGGATACCACATATTACATGGAGGATATGACCCTTTCCCTCCGGGGTAAATCTGAATTGTCAACAAAGATCTGGGCCTGTTGGGTTGCCTTCAAATATTCCTTGAGTTATGCAGCCATAATGTCTCAACCAGAGTGAAGTGAACATGACGCTTGTTTTTACTACATCTACTGTTATTTTGCAATAGGTTGTCTGACGGTGGTCTGCCCCCTCCCCCCCCCCCCCCTCCCCTCCCCGCCCCCCCCCCCCCCCTCCCCTCTTTTTCTTTCTCTCTCTCTTTCTGTTTACTTTCCTTTTCCCTTACCCCCCTTCTAATTCTGTCTACTATATTTCCTCTTTTATGATAGAAGAGGTGGGTGTATATTTATGTGCCCATGTAACTAACGTTATAATGTTGTAGATCTTGCTATTGGTTTCTATACTGATCGTTATGCTCTGTACACGCTTCTCTTCTTTAATAAACATTAATTAAAAAAAAAAAAAAAAAAATATTCCCTATGATATACATGAGGATCCATTCCCACCTGCTGGAGAACTACAGGGACAAGTAGACCATCAAATAAAATCTGTTGAGCAATTGCTCTTAATACAGGCGCGATATCCACCATCATCTGGTGAGTGTGGGCACATAAGGAGGGGAGCATGGCAGGGCACAGCATAAGAATAAGTACTGGCACAAGGACTGCACAATAATATATGAAAATAACACACTTTTAGATTTTTCAGATTTTTTGTCTTTTTATGCTTCATACAGTTTTTGGCACTTAAGATTTATTTATATATATTATATATAATGTGTATGTATGATTTTTGGAAATAGTGTTGATGGGAAGACAGCGCTGGGTACACTTTATAAATTGATTTAAAGGCACCTACACCTTATACCACAGCAGCAGTCAATTAGGCAATTTATCAGAGAAAATCATAATTAGGTTTCAGTGTACATAAAGCATTAGGTTCCATGCACACTAGTGTTTCTTTTCTTACATCGGGGACACAGAGCCATAGTAGTTACTATGTGGGTTATATGGACCACTGATAGGTGATGGACACTGGCACGTCCCTAAGGCAAGAAGTGTGCTCCCTATGTAACCCCTCCCACTACTGGGAGTCCTCAATTTTTTCGCCAGTGTCTAAGGTGTTGGTCACGAGTAAAGATGTGCTGTGCTGAGCTCCACTGGAAGCAATCCTTGCTGGGGCTTGCCATGCTGACCGGATCCATTCTGATGTCTTTTTCATGGGCTAAATGAATGGTACCCGGGCCTCGTGTCCAAAAAAACGTGGTTTTGTTTGCGAACGCTTCTCTTAGAGCTGGACCCTGGGATCCAGTACTGCAATCACCTCAATGAGCAGAGTCTCACATGTCCGGTGGATAATGCACTGATGTTAAAGGATCCAACAAATAAAAAGTTGGAACTTCTTTTTAAAAGACAATATGTCTTTTGCAAGTTCAGTAGCGTAGCCGGTTCTTGCTGCAATTGGTGTATCTCAGTCCATTAAGTTTGTGGAGATACCTGAATTTCTGCCTGATCAGCAGGCCCAGCAATGGGCTGGTGTATCTGATGCACTGTCTCACAGTAGATGTTATGAAAGACTCTATTATTCAAGCCTTAGGGCTTATGCTTGGACTAGTGCATTCTTGCAGAACATCACCTTGAAGGCGCCCGATCTCGCCTGGTCTCGGAGGCTAGGCAGGGTCGGGCCTGCTTAGTTCCTGGATGGGAGACCGCATAGTTCTGTGGCTGAAATATTGATCAGCCGAAGCACCGTGTAAAAAGCTCTTAGCCAGATTAGTTTCCCTTCATGGGGTACGGATATTTAGAGACGAACTGAATAAGTACATCCAAAGGACCTCTAATGGGGAAAGCTCTCTTACCAGTAAAGAAGAGGTTCAAACATTTCTCCTTTAATCGTTGCCTTAGGGGCGTGCCAGTCTCCATCACCTATCAGTGGCCCTATAACCCACATAGTAACTACTATGGCTCTGTGTCCCCTGATGTACATCAAAGAAAAGGATTTTACAGGTAAGCCGTTTTAAAAATCCTGTTTTTTTTTTAACCACTTAAAGCGGAGGGCCGGTTATAAAAAAAAAAAAAAAAAAAGTCAGCAGCTGCAAACACTGCAGCTGCTGACTTAATAAATACACTCCCCTGTCCAGGGCGCCCGCGATGTCGGCCGCCCGAGGCCGACCCGTCCCTCGGCTCTCGGGTCCCGGCGCCGCCATCCCTTGTAAGGGAAACAGGCAGCGGAGCCTTATGGCTTCACTGCCCGTTTCCTACTGCGCATGCGCGAGTCCCGCAGCTACTGCGCATGCGCGAGTCCCGCAGCGCTTTCTGAATGGGACGCGCTGTGTTCTGGAACACACAGTTCCCAGAACACAGCGCGACTCATTACCCAGAAGATGCCGCGACGAAGACAGAAGACAGAAGATCTCCGCGGAGGAGGAAGAGGAAGATTAGGAGAAAGTGCCTAGCAACAGGCATTTCTGGTAAGTAAAAAAAAAAAAAATTTTTTCATTTTTTTTTTTTTAGATTTTTTTTAATTTTTAACATTTTTTTGTTTTTCAGGGTGGCCCTCCCCTTTAAGCACCAAGCCTCTTTCTAAGAGTTGGTGTTTACAAGTTAAAAACTGTTTTTTTTTTTTGCTAGAAAATTACTTAGAACCCCCAAATATTCTTTATTTTTTTCTAACACCCTAGAGAATAAAATGGTGGTCGTTGCAATACTTTCTGTCACACCGTATTTATGCAGCGATGCTACAAGAGTACTTTTTGTTTACAAAATACACTTTTTTTAATTAAAAAAATAAGACAACAATAAAGTTAGCCCGATTTTTGTTTTTTATATTGTAAGAGATAAATTTACGCCGAGCAAACTGATACCCAACAAGTCACACTTCAAAATCGCACCCGCTTGTGGAATGGCGACAAACTTTTACCCTTAAAAATCTCCATTGGCAACGTTTAAAGAATTCTACAGGTTGCATGTTTTAAATTACGGAGGAGGTCTAGGGCTAGAATTATTGCTCTCGCTCTACTGATTGCGGCGATATCTCACATGTGTGGTTTGAACATATATGCGGGCACTGCTTACGTATGCGTTCGCTTCTGAACGTCAGCTCGGCGGGACAGGGCGCGTTTAAAAAAAATGTTTTTTCTTATTTATTTTAACCTTTTATTTTTAGACTTCTTTTAAAAATAAATAAATTGTGTCACTTTTATTACTATTACAAGGACTGTAAACATCCCTTTTAATAGAAAACAAGCACCTTTTAAATATGAGATGTGGGGTCAAAAAGACCTCAGATCTCATATTTACACTAAAATGCAAAAAAATTTTATAAAAAAAATAATAATTAAAAGTCATTGAAAAAAATAAATAAAAAAATTTTGATTTAAGAAGTTTTGATGTTGCTTCCGCCATGTAATGGTATGGAGACGGGTAACCTACACATACAGGTTTACACATTTTGCTTGTTTTAGCTGTGAAGAGAGATTTTTTTTCCGCTAGGACTTAGAACAGACTCACCCTCCAACTCTTCCATACTGGCATCTCTCAAAGCCTCTTTATTGAGGGCCCTGGCAGTCTCCTCACACTGTTTCCTGCGTGTTGGGTACTCGCTCCCTGTTAGCTCATGCCGCACATTGGAATTAGTAATAAGCACAGACAATTCGGGGTCTGTCAGGGGAAACGGTGTCGCCTCCAAAGATCTGAATAGATATAAACATACAATAAAAAGGTGATTACTGCACTGGGATCAATCATTCACAATGCTGACCTTTACCCAATGACTGAAAGGACAACAATCTGTTTCTGGGTGTAGTAACCAATCAGATTACAGCTGTCATTACTACCTATGAAAAAGAGAATCTAACTGGCTGCTACTGAAAACAAACAGGGCTCCTTTCAGCTTGCACTATACACAATAAAAGTAGTAAAATATGATTAAAGTGTATCTAAAACCAAAGCTTATTTAGTCTGGGATAGAGTGAGGAAGAGTTAAAAAAAAATCCCAGGTATGGCAATTTTTCAGTTTTTTTTTCTTTTTTTAAATACTTTTTATTGAATTTTCATTTCTTCTGAAAAGTATACATTGATCCAGCTTGAACCATTGTAAGAACATGTGTGCCATACCTGTGGGATTCCCCTGAAAGCTGGAAATCACTACTCTAGCCGCTTGCCGAGCGGCTCATGCCGATATACGTTGGCAGAAGGGCATGTACAGGCCTATTAACGCACCTGTACATTGCCCTTTAAGAAGCGGCTTGCGGTCACGTACCCGCCACGAGCTCCGTGAGCGTGATCGTGGGTCCCGTAGACTCGATGTCTGCGGGGATACCCGCGATCGTCTCACAGGAATGTAAACAAGCATCTCCCCGTTCTGCCTACTGACACTGTCACTGATTACAGCTCCCTGTGATCAGGAGTGGTGATCGGTGTCGTGTCACACATAGCCCAGCCCCTCCCCTCCCCTCCCCCCCCACCCCACCCACAGTAAGAATCACTCCCTAGGACACACTTAACCCCTACGGTGCCGCCTAGTGGTTAACCCCTTTACTGCCAGTGACATTTACACAGTAATCACTGCATTTTTAATTGCACTGATCGTTGTATGAATGTGAATGGTCCCAAAATAGCACCAAAAGTTTGCGTAAACCAATCTATACACGCTTATTGCAATTTTTTTTTTTTTTTTACCAAAAATATGTTGAAGAATATGTATCGGCCTAAACCGAGGAAAAAAAATGTTTTTAGATATTTTTTGAGGATATTTATTATAGCAAAAAATAAAAAATATTGTGGCTTTTTTCAAAATTGTCGCTATTTTTTTGTTTATAGAGCAAAAAATAAAAACTGCAGAGGTGATCAAATACCACCAAAAGAAAGCTCTATTTGTTGGGAAAAATAAAAAAAAGACGTACATTTTTTTTGGGAGCCATGTCGCACGACTGCACAATTGTCAGTTAAAACGACGCAGTGCCGAATCGCAAAAAAGTCAGCCGCTCGGCACGGGCGCCATTTAGGGGACACTTTGCATTGATTTACATTGAACTATTTTCACAGTGTGTTTCAAAGACTCCAAGGCAGTTGTGAATGGCCACACAGAGCGTAGCTAACACTTCTTCTCAGAGAAATAAATGAAAAACCAGCCAGCATTCCTCATAATGGTAGGTATGAAGCAGTGGCAGTGCTACCCCCTCTATCACCAATAGATAGATTCATGCATTGCATGAATCTATCCATGACCGCTGCTGCCACCCCCTATTACAGTGGCGGCGAGTGTTTTTGAAGCACTTGATTAGAGCCATAGGCTCTAATAGGCATCAAAAAACTTAAACAGCGAGCCCCATGCTTGGCACTCGCAGTTCACCCAGCTGTGTTAGAAAAGCAAATGAATATTTGCTCTCCTAACACTGAACTGCTTCTCCGCCAATCAGATGCTCAGGTCTGTTACCTGTCACCTGATTGGCTGAAATGACAGGCACTGTGATTGGACGCCTATCAGGCATCCAATCATAGGAGAGGACGGGAGAAGACATCAAGGACATGGAGGAGCATGGACTACAGGACACCACCCACCGCTGTCACCTGCTTCCCCACCAAGACAGGGTAAGTGCCAGGCAGACGGCGGGTGGGCACAGTGGCAGCATTCGATGGGCACAGTGGGGCTGCAATTGATGCGTTTTTTTTCTGAATTTTTCAGTTTGTGCCCCCCAAAAATTTTGAGCATCAGCCGCCACTGGTATGAAGGTATGTGGAGCAATTGTTCTACAATATAAGGTCCCTGCAGAGTCTGTTTTGTCCCTACTGACCTGCAGTCAATGAGTAGAGCATATCCCTCTCTCCCCATCACTGAAATAAACTGGTCCATGATCCCGCAGGGTACTCCAGGGAATGTATGTTCAGCTTTTTGACATGTCAAGGCTTTTTGGACAACATCACCGTCATCTGAGGACATAAAGACACAATTCACATACGGTATGACATGGAACCTGCAGAACATCAGATCTGGGTGCTGTATACACACTAAATGGATGATCATTTCTTCTAATAGTCTATTGCTAAAGGCCAGGTAGATTACATCAGTGAAATATGTGGCCTGGCATTGCTGAACTGTGCAACATTCTATTTGCCTGGCTGTAATACCAACCTACTGGCTTTTATGCTGACCAAGAATAAGTATGTACATCGGTTAATTCAGCTTGAGGCTAAAAGTGGTTCTAAAGGCTCAAGGTTTTTTACCTTCATGCATGGAATAATGCATGAATGTAAAAAAACCTCCTCTGTGCAGCACCCCTTCCCCCCAACCCCCCATAATACTTACCTGAGCTGCACTGTGAGCAAGCAATGTACACGAGGCTCTCTCACTCCTCATTGGAGGAGAGAGAGGGGGTGGGGCCGACCCGTGACTCTGTGTGTCAATAGACAGGCAGATCAGTGGCTTAGGCGTGAGCCTGCTTGGGTGCCCCCACAGCAAGCTGCCTGCTGTGGGGGCACTCAGCAAGAGAGGAGGGGCCAGGAGCACCAGCAGGGGACCTGAGAAGAGGAGGATCAGGGCTGCTCTGTGCAAAACCACTACACAGAAAAAAAAAAAAAAAAACGAGCCTTTAACATCACTTTAAAGACTCTCTGGCTCCGCAGCTGCCATGTACTGCATGTATTGAAATTGGAAGAAGTGGCTAAATTCGGTTATGCACCAGGGGGTTGCATAAAGCACATCATGGACATATACTCAGAATGCACACTATCTGGAGCATACATCCATGTGTCCAAGTGCCCATTTTGAAGACTTATATGCAAGTAATTGGGCATACAATGGTTATAGGGGTCCGGGTCCTGCCCTGGTGGACATGTATCAATAAAACATTTTTTGTGAAAAACTATTTTTAAATGAGCAGTGATTTTTAGATTTTTAAAGTAAAGCATAAAAAAATCCTTCCAATATAGTGCCTACGGGGTCCCCTTAGTCTACCTGTAAAGTGGCAGATCTGTACCATGTCTAGAATCTGCTGCAGCAATAATTGAATTTCTAAAGCTAAAAAAAAAAAAAAAATTACATTTTCCCTGGAAACTGCCTTTATTTTGCCCAGCAATAGCTGGGGAGTCAGTGTGTATGATGAGGCCACAATGTAGTGCACTAGTAACAAGATTAGAGACTTTTTGGATACATTCTGGTGTCACTTTGCCTTTGGATAGAAGTAACGTGTGCAGAAAAATTGGTCTTTGGGTGTCGGTGGCGCCTTCCTACAGTAACCCTATAGAGGTACCCATGATGAAAGCAAGAATTGGCCTTACTGTGGCAGCCTAACAACTCAATAGCATACTGGGCAAGTTCTGGCCTATGGTCTATTCTCATGACCCAGTAAGTCAGTGGATTGCCAGCTGGAAAGCTCTCCATGTCTGTTTTGGCCCCAAGGTAATCGTCCATCATGTGATACAGATGCTGCCGATGGGATGTGGAAGCTGACAGCCCTGGGCGGCGAGGACTAAAAAAAATTCTGAAATGCCTCACTTAGGTGGACGCCTTCTCCAACGCTCCTCTCTTGGCCAACAGAAGACTCAAAGCAACTTTTTCCCACCACACTATAACCTACTGGAGTCAGGAAAAATGTTCAATAAAATCCTCTTTAACGTGTCCTCAAGAGATTTTATCTTCTGCACTCTCTGTGGGGATGGGATGAGTTCTGAGACCTTCCCCTTATAACGGTGGTCAAGGAGGGTTGTCAACCAGTAATCATCCTTTTCCTTTATGCCACGTATTCTTGGGTCTTTTCGCAGGCTTTGAAGCATGAGGTTGCCCAATATGCCTCAAATTTGCCGAGGCTTGAGAAGCAGACTCCTCGGGGTCACTCAAGATGACAGCATCTGGAACTTCCTCATCCCAGCCACACACTACTCCCAAGGGTCCTGGGGTTAGAAAGCCATTGCTTACAGATAGACGCATGTCTTCCTCTTCTTCGAAGCCTATGAAAGTGCCAGAATCCTCCTCTTCATCCTCCTCCCCTCTCTCCTCCTGTGTGTTCTGTGACATAGGAATGATGATGTCTGGATAAAGTGGGCCTTGAGAGGAAAGGAAGTCCTCCTCTTCCTCCTGCTGGTCTGTCTCCAGTGCCCTGCCCTGCCACACAGAGTCTGCTCCAGCAGGAACACAACAGGGATTTTGTCACTGATGCATGCACTGTGTAGGGGGCGTGGCCTGACCTTGCATGGAGTAGGACGCGTGTCTCCGGAGCTCAGCCGAGGAATCCTGTCTCCCATGCTGATCCTGTGACACCACAGCACCGATACTTACCTAAACACGTCTGGCAGGCATCCCTCCATTCCGGCGCATATGTCTCCCTCGAAATCCCAACGATCGGCGGCGGCGCGGTTGTCACAATACCGCCGACATGTGAGTGAGGAGGGGGAGGAAAATGGCGGCGCGGAGGAGCCGGGAGGGCCGCGTGTGGCGGGAGACACGGACAGGCTTCTTGAAGCCATTACATTATGCCGCACGTCCCTTACATCCCAAATTGAGGAAGTGCAAATGGACATTTCTTTATTGAGGCAGGACTTTCAGAAACTGCGTGACCGGGTAAGGGACACTGAGACCCGTATTAGCAATGTGGAAGACGCTCTCCCACCACTGCAAAATGATGCTGACCACATGCAGAAACAAATAGACCTCCTGATTGCTAAACAGGACGAAATGGAAAATCGCATACGCAGATGCAAAATCCGATTGATTGGTCTTCCGGAGGGGGCTGAAGGTAAGGACCTCACAACTTTTCTGGAACAATTGCTGATAAGTACCTATGGCCGAGAGTCTTTTTCCCCCATACTGGCGGTTGAACGCGCGCATCGTATGCCTGCCAGGCCTCCACCTCAGGGTGCACCTCCACGCACCTTTATTGCAAAACTCCTGAACTATAAGGACAGAGATGCTGCCCTCCGCATGGCCCGGGAAAAGGGTAATATCCCTGTGGGCAATATTAAAGTTGCAATCTTCCCTGATTTTTCAGCGGACGTCCAGAAACGCCGACAGAGTCTAGGGTGCTTGCATCTGAGGCGTATGTTACCTTTATGCCCTTTCTACTTTGGAATGTGCTGAACTTTCCGATTCTGGGACTTTTGCGCCTGCTGATGGTGTCAACGTTCATGGATCAATTTTTTCCCTTTTTTCTTAGTGTGCCTGTTGAGGGGCCTTTTCTGCAATACATACCTGTTTGTTTTGTTTCAACAATTTTGGTTTTCCTTTTTTTCTTTCTTCTTTTTTCTCCCGGAGCAAGGGGAGACATGTTAGACCTACGGTCTAATCGTGCAGCGGAAAACTGCTCCATTGTCTGTTGGGACTTCTTCTTGTTATGAGGGAGCTGGTCACTGGGACTGGACAGCAACTGACACTTTTGCCTATTTACTCGGGTCACCACTGTGTGCTGTTATACAGGGGGCTCTGCTTTGCCTTGCCCTCTGGTACCGGTGGCTGCGACCCTCTTTCAGACTTATTGTTCTAAATTTTCTTATTGATTTAATGAAACTGGTTTTCCCAGCCAGGCATGTTTGGTTTTTCAGGGAATATGCCCGCACAAGTTGGGGTTGGTGCAGGGTAGGGTGGGGGGAGGGGGGTGGTTTGGTTAGGGTTTCCATGCAGAAGATTACTATAAATAAGCTGAAGTATGTATCTGGACTAAGTGTTGCTTTTACAGAATGTTTTTTACCACTACTGCCTATGCAACCCCTGTTTGGGCTTGATCAAGCACAACTGTATTGGGGTGCGCTTATAGGAGGGCTGTTAGGGGGAAAGCTGACTGCACTCATTACTTTATATGACTCTATATGGCATCTATACGGTTTCTTACCTGGAACGTGAGGGGCCTGCGTGATAAAATTAAGCGCGCGGCAGCCTTCACGTTCCTCAAAAAGCAAAGGGCGGAAGTGATGGTGCTAGTTGAGACACATGTGGAGGGTGGACTGCAGATGGCCCTTAAACGCCCTTGGATTGGGTGGGCATTTCATTCCACCTACACGTCTCATTCGAGGGGGGGTTTCGGTACTTGTAGCTAAGTCTGTCCAATTTGAACTTTTCGAAATTCTAACTGACCCACTGGGCAGGTTTGTTTTTCTACATGCTAAATTGTATGGGGAACCCTACCTTATTATGGCCTTTTATATCCCCCCTCCATTTACCATGACGTTGGTTGTTGAGGGACTGTCTTTTATGTCCAGACATCCGGCGGTTCCTGTTATCTGGCTGGGGGATTTCAACACTACGCTTAACCCTTCCCTGGATAGGCTCAAACCCCCCCGAGTTGATGATGGGGCAAGCTGGGACCACTAGGTTGTCCAGGCTTATAACCACCATTCACCTTGTGGACACTTGGAGACACAAATTCCCTCAAAAGAAGGAGTATTCATGCTTCTCACCCACACATGGTTCTCTCTCCCGTATTGACTTTATACTAATATCTCAACAACTCACTCCCAGACTCAGGGAAGTATTGTTCTGCCCCAGACTACTTTCGGACCACAGCCCCTACTCTGTAGTGCTTGACGTACCCCTGGGTAGGCCTCCGCGGGCGTGGCGGCTAAATCCGTTCTGGCTGACATTATTACCCGAAGATGACACTATTGAGGCGGAGTGGATAACATTTTTTGAGGACAATGACCACACGGCCTCAGTTCCAGCAGTGTGGGATGCATTTAAATTACACGCTCGATCGGTGCTGACTGCCCACATTAATAGGCTCAAAGCTGACTCGGCTACTGTCATTATTGAGGCTGAGGCAGATTTGAGCTCCATGGAACGCACCTACATAGACGACCCGTCTACGGCAAACGCTGATGCACTTAGACTACAGTCGAGAGTTGTTTCCCAGCTGCACCACGACAAGGCCCGACAGAAACTTTTTTTTACCAAACAAAAATATTTTGAATCCGGGGAAAGAGCTGGTAAGTTGCTAGCATATTTGGTGCACAGGGAAGACAGGCCCCCGGTTGTTATTTCTTTGCGTGGTCAGGGTGATACAATGATCACGGACCCTTCTGAGGTGACAGCTAGATTTCGGGACTTTTTTGCGGACTTATACACCACTACGGTCTCAGACGACACCACTCCGATGGACAGCTTTTTGGCTCAGGTTTCCCTCCCCCAAGTTACGGAGGAACAGGTGCAGGCTCTGGAGGCTCCCCTGACCACCGATGAAATAGTGGGTGCTATTGCGGAATTTGCAAAATCCAAGTCGCCGGGGTCAGATGGTCTTCCCATTGAATTTTATTCCCGTTACCAAGACGTGCATGCACTGTCACAGCTCACTGTCCTTGTGGCCTTCTCAAATGGTGACAATACAGTGCATGCATCCTTAATGATCAGCCATTGGCGTGGGGAAAAAAAGCCAAGGCGGCCTGAGCCTGTCATCGTGCCGTACTCGCACAGGTATTCGTTGGCGTCCCTCTGATGCATGTATAGCCAATGCAGCATTGCCAAAGTCGTGTTCCAGCTGGTGTATGGAGACATGGGGGCACAACAAACTGCAGCACCGAGCCCTGTCCTGCATCTTTTTCGAGTTGCAAGCAGGGTTACCCAGTGTGCTGTGAACAAAATATATCGTCCCTGCCAATGCTTGCTGGACCACGTGTCAGCAGTAAGGTGGATTTTACGGCTGACTGTCTTGCCGAACGATGCCAAAACATTCCCTTTCACGTGATGGTAGAGAGATGGAACGGCCTTACGTGAAAAGTAGTAGCGACTGGGAACCTGCCATTGTGGTACAGCACATTGTGCAAATTCACGGAAGGGGGCAGAATCCACCAGGCTGAAAGGCAGAAGTTGGAGAGCCAACAGCTTTGACAATCTTGCATTTAGACGCTGGGCATGTGGGTGGCAGGGACTGCATTTTTTTTTCCGCTGCAGCAGATGGGGCAGAGAAATTTGCTGGCTAAAGGCAACAGCTGGTGATGTGTTGCTGGCAGATGTGCTGTTGGACCTGGGACACCCTGTGCTATACCATCATCCCTGTCAGTGGAGGCTGCTGAGAGGTGATGACTCGGTATAGCAGGGGCAGACTGAAGTGGGTAAGGGGGAGGAGGGACAGATTTGTGCCCCTTTTGTGTGGCTTCTAGGTACTCCTGCCAACGGGCTGAGTGGTTTGGACATTAAATGCCTTGTTAAGCATGTGCTACACAAATGTTTTTGCCACGTTTGATGTACCCAAGACACAGTTTGGAGATAGCAACAGTGCGATCTGCTGCAGATGTGCTGAAAAAGGCCCAGACAGCAGAGCTTTGTGGAGTGGGCCTGCGAGATAACAGCTACAGAATGTGATGGAATAGGGTGGCTGCTCTCTACTCTTTCTTGATGTCAGCCTCCTTGGGGTTGTGCTGCCTCACCTTCAGTTTTCTCCTCTGCTCTATCTAGCACCCAAGTCGCATCAGTGACCTCATCATCATCTCCTCCATCTTCATCATTACCACTGGAGACAACTTGGCAAAGCGCTGCGGCTGGGGGGGGGGGGGGGGGGACATGAATTCCAATTTGCCTACCAGTGTTCTCCCCTCTCTCTAGGCTCATGTTCCTGTCATCCTCAACCTTAGAACCAACATCTGAATCCAGTAATGCCTGGGCATCATCAAGGAGCAAGTGGCTGACGCTGTGGTCAAATAACTCAGCTGACTCCGTCATGGCTGATGTTGGGGCTATGGCAGGAATAGATGTGGACAAGGAGGAAGGTTTATCCACTCTGGCAACTGCAGGGGACTGCACACTTGTCTCTGCTTGTGTGACATAGGATGAGGAGGATGAGGAAGGTTTAGCAAGCCAGTCCACCACCTCCTCTGCATGCTGTGGCTGGATAGCATGGACAAACCCCCTAAACAGAGGAAACGACACCCTGCCACCACGTCCACCTTTGCCTGTGGACACATTTATTGCTGGCCCCCTTACAGTGCCAAGGGAACATCTGCCTCTCCTTGTTGTCCTCCCACACATTTTTGGGAGGGAGGGGGCGGTGCTTATAAGCAAATGTAAAAAAGAAGTGGAAATCTGTATGTAGATGCATTTTAATCAGTGTAAAGTGGTGTTTGGTGCACTTTCATTTGAGTACTCACACTACACAGACACACTCCATGGATACACTATAATAAAGTGCAATATAATGTGCCAAACATACACTGATGCACAGAACTATATGACATTAAACTGGCAGTAACACACACAGAAGTAAATGGTGTTAAACTGGCAGTAACGCACACAGAAGTAAATAGCGTTAAACTGGCAGTAACGCAATCAAATAGATGGTGTTCAACCGTCACTACACTGATGCTATCTGAACTGTCCCTACTCTAGCTATACACTAATGTCAAGATAACTGACATGGTCTCACTACACTACAGTGAAACTATCTGAGCTGTCCCTACTCTAGCTGCACACTAAGCAAAGCTAAATGATGGTCCTCCTCACTACACTCACACTATCCCTAGACTGACACTAAACTAATATTCTACACTGACAATTGAAGCAAAATAGCACAGTATAGCACACTAACTAACTGATAGCACTGAACAGAGTCCTGTTCTATCTCTCTCCACGCCGAAATCACACTGAAAATGGCTGCGATTGAAAGAATACCTTTATACTGTGGGGCGGAAATGAGCCATGATTGGATAAAGTCATGACGACAGTGTCTAGTCATGACTCTGAAAGTGCCCTGTGCCTCGATTGGCTGAAGCTTTCAATGCTTCAGCCAATCAGGGTTTGCAATGCACTGTTCAGCGCAGCAATGCATTGTGGTCAGTTCGGGGGAACCGAACAAATGGTCGAACGACCGGTTTGTTCGGAGGTTCATCGAACAACGAACGTTCGGCCCAAACTTTTGCTCGGGCCAAACCATTCACCCATCCCTAGTCAGCATGACAGCCATGCAGCCAGCATAATCAGCAGACATGCATATAATGAATGACATTCATCCAATGAATGTTTTCAACATATGCTTTATGTTGAACAGGTCTAAATACTACAAATGTCCAAATATCAGAAAAGTTCAGCTGAATAAGGAGAAAATGTACCGTGGAGGTATAGCATATTGTGAAAAAGCACAGCTGCATTCATTAAAGTGATACTAAAGTCCCATTTTTTATTTTGTTTAATTAACAAACATGAATTTATAAATCTAGCTGACGACTCTGTTATGACCAAGGGACCGGGAAGAGACCAGGCCCCCCCCCCCCCCTGCTCTAGATAACCAACTCTGTTTCTCTAGGCAGCCTTTTTTTTAACCAGGGTGCCTTCAGGTTTCTTCAGGGGTGCCTTGACAAAATGCCTTGAAATTGTCCAAAATTTGTCAACAGGCCAGCAGGTGGATGAAGCCTGCCTTTTAGTTACACAAAGCCACAAAGTTTTCATGCACCATAAAAACCTTACAGCCGCTGGCATCCTAACAACCAATGGCATCACTGGTTAAAGGAGAAGTCTGAGCTTGTTTGGCTGTACTTCTCTCGGTCACAGGAGTGCAATTAGTTTTGCACTCCTGTGACCTGTTTCAAGCAGAGATCGGTCTGAAGTCCGCTCTCTGCTGACGTCGCGGATATCAGTCCAGGCATCGCGTCATCCCGACAATAAAGTCTGGATCCACCAGTTGCCTGGGCTGATGCCTGTCTCAGCTTCTCAGCGAGCTGTTGAGAGCCTGAGACGACAGCTCCCCACCCCTGCACAGCTCAACCCATACTTCTCTTTTAAGGAGGACATCTGCCGCCTGCATAGCATTCTTATTTGCCCCTCTCCATCAGCACTGGAGTCACATCAGCTGAGGGAGAAGAGAAACATTGGGATATTAGTCATTACCAGTGTGCCAAGGTGCATCTGCTCTAGAAGAATAAAGCGCCTCTAATGTTGGATGTCCTACATGTGTGGATGTTGCTTCAATATGTAAGACTATTAGTTTAGTCTTTTACATTTTAGAATGGGGTGCCTCAAGATTGTACAGAATTTTAAAAAGGTGCCTTAACTTAAAAAAGCTTGAGAAACACTGGTCTAGGGAATAATAAACTAACTAAATATATTAGCCACAATGCTCTGTTATATGGGCAGCAAAAGGAAAATTTAGTAAAAAGGCATTGCTGTGTCCTAAAACATCATGTTAATATTGTGGTCCAGGGATCGGACTTAACCAACAACTCACTGCTGAACTGCAGGCTTCATTTTGGGATGAGATAAGGGTGTTTCTCAGCAGCGACTTTTTCTAAAAGTCAGAATTTGAATTCTACAGGCGCTAGGATTTAGGGATCTTCCCGCAGAAAAGGAAAGACAGCGACTGATACCTAGTGGTACCAAGATTTCCCTTCGAAGGTTGATTTCATAATTTGAGACAGGTTCACCTACGGGTTGGTAGGATTACTTAAATTGACACTAAACAAAATTCTTATTCTCCATATATAATCCATTCTTACCATGGAAGGGAGAGTATTCTTACCTGGGCACAGCTGCTGCAAAAAGGTATAAGTAGCCACTTCCAGGGACGCAGAGCTGGATAGGCCTCCGCCTAATGGAACACTGGTGGCAATCACTGCATTAAACCCAGGGACAGGCCCAGCTGCCAGGAGACAATAGAAGAGGACAATGTAATGAGCATATACTGAGTTCTTCCCAGGTTTATGTATCCTCTGGAAGTCTATATGACAACACGATTGGGTAACAGAACAGAGCGTTGTCACCTTTGTCAGAAAGTACTTAAACAAGGACCTTAATGGATCACAGGGAATTATTTTATTATAAGCTGCAGATTTATAGTCTAAAAAAATACAAGGCTGTGGATTACTATGGAAGGATACCAACATCCAAAATGATTGCTAACATAAAGAGGATATAACAGACTTTTGAGAGAGTCAAGAAGAGTTAAGATCTTTATTTTTATTTTTTCAAGTACCACTTAAAGTACAGAGACACTAAAATGTAAAGGACAGTGGTTCCAATTCACAACTATTCCCAACCCCTTAAAGGCTAAAACCAACGTTTACAAAAACAATAATAAATGCACATATGCATACAGTATATTCAGGAAAATTTGCATTTATTTATTTTTTTAAATGAGCATGCAAAGCATTGCAACCTCAATTGGTGGATCACAAATGCAATGCCAGGCTCCAGCAGACTCTTCCTCCAGTCCCTGTCTATACTGAGGTACAAGCTTTTAGTTAAAGAGCTGGAGGAAGTGTCAGTGGAATACAAAGTGCTGTGATTACAGCATTCATGTTCCACTGAGAACTACAAGTCTGTCTGCTGCAGCAGAAGATGGCACTTGTAGTTCATTCATTTCAATAAATGGCACCACTGTTCAGGGAGCTGTCTGCTAATTTCAATAGTTATAGCTGCTTTGGAGGAAAAAATCCCACACTATCATGGGGTGGGGGAGATGGGGGTGGGTCTGATTTATACCACATTACATGTTACACCCTGAATAGGAGTCCAAAAGGTGGAGTTAGTTAGTCTTTTATCACAAATGTGTCCTCCTTTCAGCACTTGTTAGTAACATATATAGCTATACCAGGGGTAGGCAACCTTTGAGAGGCTTTGAGAACCTTTGAAAGATCTACCTGAACACAATGAAAGAGACCAAAGATGACCGGGTAAAAGGGTGGGTAGGTTGCGCTATGGAACCTGCAATTTAAAAAGATACTAGAAATATGTATACGTACAAAGATGTTTTTATGTGCAAAGATAGGTAAGAGCAGCCTCTATTAATATCCACCTAATGAGGTGGAAAATGTTAAAAGGGGGGGTACAATGAATAGATCTGGCGCTATACCTTTTTCTGCTAAAGAATGTGTCGCTAGGGGCTCATTTATATGAAATGTTCAGCATACTGGCAATTAGTTTGTGAAATGAGGTTAGCTATACCAATGGAAACAATATAAACTTATTATATATAATTTCCAGCGTGCTGGCTATTACATAGAAAATAAAAAATAAAAACCATAAGGTGAAAACTATTAATCCAGCTCAATTATATAAAATGTACAACATACTGGCAATTAGTATGGAAATTAATGAGATAAAAATTGCATATACTGAAACAGTAAATAATTTCCAGCGTGCTGGCTATCAAGTGAAAGATAGTGAAAACTGTTAATCCAAAAGGATTGTGGCAATTACTCTTATTAGTAAAGTGCTGGTGCAACTACATGTGCTAATATTTAGTAACAGATAGGTGTAAACATGAAATGAGGCAGGCTGTGCTATCTTCAAACTGCCAGTGGATTAAAGTGACTGTGAAGTTTGTACAACTTTCATGCGAAAAGTATGGTAACACAATAAATAGGTGATAAATAACGCAATGCCAATACATCAAGTGAGGACGTGAAAAATGAAAAAATGAAAAAATAGAAAAATATGATAAATAGATAAAAACAAAAATAGAAAAATATAAATAAATAAAAAAAAAAAATATATATATATAGTCTCTGATGGATAACAAAGTTGTCCCGTGAGTGGGGGAGGGGGGAGTGATGATTTCAAATTTTGTTCTCCATGCACAGTGGTCACTTCTAAGTTATGCTCTCACCAGAAAAAAGACCCCGTCCGGGGTGGATCAGCCTTCACAATATTAGCTATTGTGTCGCTCTCTGGCTTGCTTCTGGTGTAATACTGGGGATCCCTCGTTTTCCCGTGGGTGAAGTGTACCACGATGTGTATGTTAAAAGAGAGGACCATCCATAGTGTGATAACGTTTAAGAAACAGATTTATTTAAAAAAGATTAAAACTACTTACAAATATAGGTAAGAATGGTAGCGGTTTGTTAAATTATTGCTGTAGCTTTAAAGCAGCTTGTAAGCGTCCCGTTCGGCTTCCTCGCCGTCTATGCTAAAGGTGTACGTCGCTTGGCCACGCCCTACGCGTTTCGTCATTCAGACGTCATCTGGAGCGCTCTTTACTAATAAGAGTAATTGCCACAATCCTTTTGGATTAACAGTTTTCACTATCTTTCACTTGATAGCCAGCACGCTGGAAATTATTTACTGTTTCAGTATATGCAATTTTTATCTCATTAATTTCCATACTAATTGCCAGTATGTTGTACATTTTATATAATTGAGCTGGATTAATAGTTTTCACCTTATGGTTTTTATTTTTTATTTTCTATGTAATAGCCAGCACGCTGGAAATTATATATAATAAGTTTATATTGTTTCCATTGGTATAGCTAACCTCATTTCACCAACTAATTGCCAGTATGCTGAACATTTCATATAAATGAACCCCTAGCGACACATTCTTTAGCAGAAAAAGGTATAGCGCCAGATCTATTCATTGTACCCCCCTTTTATCAAAGATGACCGGGGTTTGGCGTTCTTATTGACAAATTTCACTGTAAAAATATAAACTTTGCCTACCTTAAAAGTGGACAGTGTCAGTCGGGTAGAGCTTCGCGTCAGTAGGATAGAGCAGTGGATGGTGTCAGTCAGTGGTGCAGTGGACAGGTCAGTAGGACAGAGGATGGCGTCAGTCAGTAGAGAAGTGGATGGTGTCCGCCAGCAGAGCAGTGGACGTGTCAGTAGGACATAGGTTTGTGTCAATAGGGCAGAGGATGGCATCAGTCAGTAGAGCAGCGGATGGTGTCAGAAGGACAGTGGATTGCGTCATTCAGTAAGGCAGGGGACGAGTCAGTAGGGCAGCGGATGGCATCAGTAGGGCAGCGGACGGCGTCAGCAGGGCAGCGGACGGCGTCAGCCAGTAGAGCAGTGGACGGGTCAGTAGGACAGAGGATGGCGTCAGTCAGTAGAGAAGTGGATGGTGTCAGCCAGAAGAGCAGTGGACATGTCAATAGGGCATAGGTTTGTGTCAGTAGGGCAGAGGATGACATCAGTCAGTAGAGCAGTGGATGGCGTCAGAAGGACAGTGGATTGCGTTATCTAGTAAGGCAGTGGACGGTGTCAGTAGGGCAGAGGACGGCGTCAGCCAGTAGAGCAGTGGACATGTCAGTAGGGCAGAAGATGGCATCAGTCAGTGCAGTGGATGGTGTCAGTAGGGCAGAGGAGTGTATGGTGTCAAAAGGACAGTGGATGGCATCATCCAGTAGCGCAGTGGATGTGTCAGTAAGGCAGAGGATGGCGTTAGTCAGTAGAGCAGTGAACATGTCAGTAGGGCAGAAGATGGCATCAGTCAGAGCAGTGGATGGTGTCAGTAGGGCAGTGGACGGCGTCAGTAGTTTTGTTTTAATTACAATTTACATTTTTATTATATTTTACAATAATATGATTTTTATTACAGCTTACCTGTAAAATCCTTTTCTTGGAGTACATCATGGGACACAGAGCCTTAATTACTTAATGGTTTTAGGCCACCTTCAGGTGTTCACACTGGTATACCCAATCAAGTAAGTTCACTCCCTATATAACCCCTCCTCCTTCCAGGAGTACATCAGTTTTTGTAGCAAAGCAATATACTTAAAGCGGGATTCCACCCTAAAGTGGAACCTCCGCTGATCGGATCCCTCCCCCCCTCCGATGTCACAATTGACACCTTTCAGGGGGGAGGGGGGTGGAGATACCTGTCAAAGACATGTATTTTCACCCACTTCCGGGCATAGACTCCCGTGGGAGTCTACGCCATTTCCTGCCCTGCCGCGCTGTCTGCTGGGACACACACGGGTCCCAGTGACAGCGCGGAGATTTCCTATTGCGCGGCGCGGCTCGCGCATGCGCAGTAGGGAACCGGGAAGTGAAGCCGATTCGCTTCACTTCCTGATTCCCTCACCTAGAATGGTGGCGACAGCAGCCGAGAGCCGAGCGATCGATCGGCCTCGGCTGCCGGCATCGCTGGAACCCGGGACAGGTGAGTGTCCATTTATTAAAAGTCAGCAGCTGTAGTATTTATAGCTGCTGGCTTTTAATATTTATTTTTTTGGTGGAATCCCTCTTTAAATCCCAAAAAAGAGGGGAGAGACCTCTGTGTCCCATGATGCACTCCAAGAAAAGGATTTTACAGGTAAGCTGTAATAAAAATGTCCTTTATCGTACATCATGGGACACAGAGCCTTAAGTGATTACTTAATGGGATGTCCCATAGTATGCAACTTGAGGGGAGGAAGACACAACCCGGAGGGTACCCCCAGACCTGTGGATCTATACTGCTGTCTGCAGCACACTGCGCCTGATGCCGATATCCTCATACCTCCTTACATCCACCTGATAAAATCTTGTGAATGTATGCACTGAAGACCAAGTTGCGGCCTTACAGGTCTGAGCCATGGAGGTCTGGTGGCGCACTGCCCAAGAAGCACTAACTGACCTGGTAGAGTGCGCCTTAACTTGAAACAGGGAAATCTTACCCCTTAAATCATAAGTTTGAATTATAACTTGCCGAATCCACTAAGTAACAGTGGATTTCAATGATGCCTGTCCTTTCTTAGGACCCTCCGGCAGAATAAATAAGACATCAGTCTTACGAATCTGAGCAGTTGTCTTTAAATATATTTTTACTGCTCACCACATCAAGACAATGTAGTGACCTCTCTTCCCTGGAACAAGGTTTTGGAAAAAACAATGGCAGGACAATATCTTGGTTCAGGAGAAAACCTGAGATCACTTTTGGCAAAAAGTCTGGACGAGGGTGTAACACCACTCTGTCCTTATGAAAAATCAAATGTGGCTCTTTACAAGATTCCGAAACCCTCCTTGCTGAGGATATAGCAACCAAAAATACCAACTTCCTTGTCAAAAGGACTAAGGGAATATGTTGTATCAGCTCAAATGGCTGTTTTTGTAACACAGACAAAACTAAGTTTAGGTCCCAAGGAAGGTCTGACAGGTGGATTAAGCCGTGTTACCCCTTGTATAGAACCCCGGACTAGTGAATGAGTAGCAAATGGTCTTTGAAAAAAAGACAGCTAAAGCTGAAACTTGGCCAATTTCATTTCTACACCTATTTGTAGAAAGGCAAGAATTCTGCCTATGATACATCTCCGAGGGTGCCAACCCTTGGATTCACACCAGGAAACATAAGCCCTCCAGACTATAGTTCTGGAAGCTGACTTCCTTGCACTAATCAGGGTAGAGATAAGTGACCCGGAAAACCCACGTTTCTTCAGAATGTGGGTTTCAATAGCCAAGCCATTAAATTTATAGACCGTAAGGAATATCGGTCTCTGCAAGAGCAGATCTGGCCATAGTGGGAGGGACCATGGGCCCTCCACTGCCATCTTTACGATTTCTGCATACCATGACCTTCTGGGCCATGCTGGTGCCACCAGAATTACTGGCTTTCTTTCCAGCTCGATCCTGCAAACAAGTTGAGGTAGCAAGTGAATAGGGGGGGGGGAATGCATAGATCAGTGAGAACTGATCCCATGGGGTCACCAACACATCCATTACGCATGGGAATGGATCCCTTGTTCTGGCCACAAAGTTGACTAACTTCATGTTGAGCCTGGATGCTAGAAGATCTATGTCCAGAGTCCCCCACCTTTGGCAAACAGCCTGAAATATGTCGGGGTGAAAAGAACCTTCCACTGGAAATAACTGCTGGTGACTCAATTAGTCCGCCTGCCATTTCTCTACTCCTGTACTGAAGATTGCCGACAGGCACGGAACATTCCTTTCTGCCCAAGTTAGAATATGGTTCACCTCTCTCTGCACTGAGAGACTTCTAGTGCCCCTTTGGTGATTGATATAGGCCACAGCTGTGGCATTGTCGGATTGAATCATGACAGGACAATCCCGTAACCTGAAAGTCCAGGCCTTTATATCCAGACGTATTGCCTGAATCTCTAGGATATTGATGGACAAGGTTCTTTACTACTGTCCCTAATACTGCTCTCCAGCCTGAAAGGCGGCATCCGTTGTTACCACTTTCCAGATAACTGGTCTGAAGGATCTTCCTTTCAGCAGATTCTGGGTTAGTAACCACCAAGTGAGGCTTTGGGACACTCTTGGGGACAGCTGCATTGGCAAGTCTAAAGATTGAATTATTTTGTTCCAAGCAGACAGGATACTGTTTTGAAAGTCTTAAATTAAACTGGGCATAGGGAACTGGTTTAAATGAAGCCACCATGGTTCCTAACAACCTAATGTAAAGGCGAATGGAGGGATTGCCATTTAACCTGACCTTTCGCACCAACTCTCATACAAGGACACCTTTTCCTGGGCTGCGTCTATGATCAGACCCAAGTACTCCAGCCCTTTTAGCGGTATTAAGGAAGATTTCTCAAGGTTGAGAATCCAACCCAACTTTTCACATACTTGGTTGTAGTGCATACACTTTGCTCCAAATGAGTCACCGACTGATCTATTAGTAATAGATCGTCTAGGTATGCTACCACTGTTATGCATTGTGCCCTTAACCTGGCTAGAGGTGGGGGCCAGCACTTTTGTGAACCCCCCTCTGTGGCTAGCCGAAGGGCAGGGCTACAAACTGAGAATGCTGCTGTTCTAATTCGAACCGCAGAAACTTTAGGTGATCGGGAATCTATAGGGACATGCAGATATGACCCTGATGTTGATTGATGCCAGAAGTTCTCCTCCTAGGATAGAAACTACTGACCTGATCGTCTCCATGCGAAAGGAGCAGATCTTCAGGAACCGATTTAGAGTTTTTAGATCTAGAATGGGTCTGACATCTCCATTTGGTTTTGCTACCATAAAAGACTTGAATAAAACCCCAAACCTTGCACTTTTGTGGGGATCTGTTTGATCACCCCTTGAGATATTAATCGGTCTAGTGCCCGAAACAGAGATCGTCTTTTCTCTAGATCTTCGGAAACGCTTGACCTCAGGAAGCGAGACCATATAAAGTCCTGAAATTCCAGCTTGTACCCCAGCAATACCATGGAGATGACCTATCTGTCCTGAATTTCTTCTTTTCAGACTTCTGAAAACTACAGAAGTCTTCCCCCCACCTTGGTGAAGGGGGTTGCCTATTCATAATGAGGCTTTAGGATTCTGGCTTGCACGTTTCTGACCCCAGGACTTATTTTGAGCCTGGGTCTGACTCTGAGATCTTCCTCTAGAGTGTGACGGTGGAGGCTGTCACCCCTGCCTAGAGGCAGAAGCCCCTGGTGTAGTCGAAAGAGCCCGTTTAAATGAAGGGCGTTTATACTTTCTTTTGACTGGCAAAAGAGTACTTTTCCCACTAGAAATTGTTTGGATATATTTGTCCAAGTTTTATCTAAATAGTCGCTCCCCATGAAAAGGGAGCCCAGTTAGGAGTCCTTTACATGGTGCTTCAGCTGACCAAATTTTTTAATCACGGGATTCTACGCATATGCATAAGCGTAAGGCGGGACGCCTGGTGAATAGAATTTTTAAAAGCATTTATGGCAAAGCATAATGCTTTTGGTAGTTCAGCCAAATCCCTAGCTTGTTGTGCAGGAAGCTCTCTAAAGACCTGTTTAAATTGGTCCTTTAGGGATTGACAGATGCTTATTGCAGCGATTTCAGACTGAGTAATGGCACCTACCATGGAAAAAGTAGATCTTAACAGGGATTCCAACTCCTTAAGCATTTGTGCATTGTCTACAGGACAAGTTAGGCCTTTAGGCTCGATTCACACCTATGCATTTTTAGAGCTTTTTGTATTTTGCAGATTTGCACTACAGTCCATGTAACATGGTTTCCTATGGAACACGTTCTGTAGTGCAAACCTGCAAAATGCAAAAAGCACTAAAAATGCATAGGTGTGAATCAGGCCTTATTCACGTTGAAAATTGCAGCGTCAACTGCTGGTATTTTCCATCTTTTGGAGAATTTCTCCTCCAGGGGATAGAGAATTGCAATTTTCTTAGGAGGGAGAAAATGCTTATCTGGGTGATCCCAATCTGCAAAAATAAGCTGTTCTAGTAATGCATGTGCAGGAAAGGCATGCAAAAGTTTGAGAGGGTTTTAAGGAACCCAAGGAAGAAACTGAACTTTCAGGAGACTCCGTTAGGGGTAGCACGAAATTAGAAGAACCATTTCCGTAAGAGATTGTATCAGCAATTTCTCAGATTTGAGAGGCTGAAAAAGGTTCATCTACTGTCGTTTCCTCCGCAGAGGAATCATCATCGGTTTGTTTTTCCTCCTGATCGACTGAGGGTAACACCTCATCCTATGCCCACTGTTCCCCTTGCAAAGGTTCTGAATTGGGGGAGGGGGATCTAGCACACTTCCTATCCATCCGAATGAAGGTTGCGATTAAAGCCACTAATCTTTCTTCCAAACCCTAGAGGGAGGAAGAAAGGACATCTTAAGTATTGTATACAGGGGCTGAGATGTGAGAAGCAGTTGCACCATCAATTTGTTTCAATGGCACACCCTGGCTTGCCATAACTGGTAATTCAGGCGAGGATGACAGCATGGAAATGCGACTCAGTGTCCTAGAACCTGGGGGTGAAACCTTTACCTTTTTGGTTTTTGTGGTGTCTTTTTTGGTAGGCATAGTCCTAAGTACAAAAACAGAGGCACTATACAAATTGCACTTAATTGCTGGAAATAGTAATGACATTTAAAGCTGCTATACAATTCAGCCTAGTGCTGGGAAAAAGGTGTCGTTCCTGTATCAGGAATGCCAGTTTGCAACCCTCACATGTCCCACAGCTCTTGTGCCCCTGTGTGCAGGCAGCTTGTTTTCTCCTCGTCAAGAAGAGACTGTCACAGCTGTGTTGGATTTGTTTTTAGCTTGCCGGGTGTCCTCGTAGACGTTCACAGCAACGTGCTTAGGCCCCGCCCCCTCAGAGAAAAAAATTCTGCCCCTTTTTACTTTTAAAATGTTCCCGCACTTATGTGCGGCCTTTTCGAGCTCACCGACCCAACACGAGGGGGGGTAATGTAAGGAGGGTACAGCGGCTGGCGGGAGAGAAGGGAAATCCAGCAGCGCTGTGGTGGTGGGGGGGTGCTAGGGGAGCACTTAGGGGGCTCAAGCAGCAGAAAGAAGAGGAACAGAGACAAGAGAGGTGGTGGAGGCGGCATTTACTGGTACTAATCTCCTGTATTTTCCTCCTGCATTAGCTGAATGCTGGCAGGACGGAGAGGAGGAAAAGATGACTTTCAGCTGCTGCAGGAGGGAAATAAATGGAATTGGTTCCAGAAATGCCGCTTCTCCTGTCCAGGTTCGCAAGGAGGGATCACAGTCTACCTGTCCCCAGCCCACGATCAAGGGGTTGCCAACCATTGATCTATACTATTACATGAATTCCTAAGTCACAACCATTGTAATTCAAATGACCATATTACATATTACATTCACTAATTGACTTTCAAAACATTTCACCAATGAACTCCTCTTCTTCAGCTGAGTGACCAGACTGATTTATATTCCAAAAGCATCGAGAAGTAAGCACAATGACTGAAAATCGATCCCCAGGACAAAACACAGGGAGCATAGAAGAGTAGAGACAAGGAACCCCAACACTTATCTTGTAAGCTCTTCCACTTCTCTCCCCAATGAACGCCGTCATTCTGAGACCAAATTGTAAACGTGGTGTGGTTCAACTAGTACCCGCTCTGAGGTCACCAGTGATAGCACACAGGGTAAACCACCATCTTCATATCCTAATTAGGAGATAACTCCCAGAATCCCAGCAAGGGGTAATAAACGTTTACCCTGTACACCCTGCTACCTAGGAATACTGCATTTATCCTAGGAATAGGGATCCTGCATTTATCATAGGGATCCTGCATTTATCATAGGACTAGGGATCCTGCATTTATCCTAGGACTAGGGATACTGCATTTATCCTAGGACTAGGGATACTGCATTTATCCTAGGACTAGGGATCCTGCATTTATCCTAGGACTAGGGATCCTGCATTTAGCCTAGGACTGGGGATCCTGCATTTATCCTAGGACTGGGGATCCTGCATTTATCCTAGGACTGGGGATCCTGCATTTATCCTAGGGATATAGTTGTAATTATTGTACTTCCCTGGAAAACACTGAAATATAAACCATACTCTCCTGAAGAAGCAGAATTCATCTGTGAAATGACAGTCAAATACTTCTGATATACACCTAATTATTGAATGTAATATAATTAAAGTACAATGGTTGTGACTTATAATGTAATGGTATAGGTATTTATGCTACTAATAGGTGCTGAGGGGGGGGGGGGGGATTTGGGAGCAATGGCTTACACCAATTGTGTATTGGAAGTACTGTCTTTTATATTTTGAGGTCTATGTATTTTATATGGTACTAATAAAAAAAAAAACGTCCTAAATCAAAGTTAGATGAATCAATTCGGCAACTCAAGAGTCTATTATATCCTTTGTTTCTGAGTAAGCTGCAGATTTAAAGACAGAAATGTAAAATTAGGAACCCCAGAAGCACATTATTGGTGCCCCAACATACACAGCGCATGAAATGGATTTTCATTTTGAAAAGTCAATTATACATATGCCTAGGGGAGGAATGCAGTGTAAAAATTTGTATGAGCTTGTAGATTGTTTAGGCTTGTAACGCTTGTTTGTTAGTAAAACCAAACTGCAATTACGCAAGAGAGGTAGGGACTCTGCCAAGAAAAAGTAAATGCAATGCCATCCATCCAGGCCAGCATGGGGTCCTGGATGCTGGCCTGGATGGATGGCATTGCATTTACTTTTTCTTGGCATTAGAGTCCCTACCTCTCTTGCGTAATTGCAGTTTGGTTTTACTAACAAACAAGCGTTACAAGCCTAAACAATCTACAAGCTCATACGAATTTTTACACTGCATAAGGTGCAGGCTCCTCCATCCCCCTAGGGGCGTGAACAGTGTGGGTCCCTGTAAGTCCTTCAGGGTGGGCTTCTTCTTTCCTGGGGAGACAGGGGCGACCATCAGAACCCCTTGGATTCCCTAAGCGGCTCTCAGAATCTTGGGCGATAGTAATACCCATTTCACCTTTGAGTGATCCAACTGTCCCCCTGAAGAGGCCATATACTGGTTGAAACGCGTCGGGGCTCAACTACCATACAATACTATGTCATACAATAATGTGTAACAAACATGTTAGTTTATTGGATTGTGGAATATGTAATGTGTATTCTTTGAACCAGATGATATATTGTACATATTGTATCTAACCATATTACATTGCATTGGACATTCTTTAAATAAAATCAATTTCTTTATGTATAATTATGATTAAGATATTTGACTTTGCTATCCTGCTGCTAAAAAGCCCCACTGGGGAAACTCTTACATGATACAGGAATTAATCTATTCAAACCATATGATGAAATTTAACTCAGCTTGCACAAATGTTTCTGCCCTTTGTACAATAAATGTTTTATAAATAGACCCCTAACAGTTCCGTCTATTACCAACAAAGAAAGGGAGGTATAAGTTGACAGATGGAGCCGATCAGACCCTCCATTGCCTTTCATGGAGCAGCTGATGTAAGCGGACATGTGTATTGACACCCGCCGACATCTGATCTAATAAAAACAGATGGATGTGGGATCCGTTCTCTATCCGTCTGGCGGATGAGATAACAGTCAAACATAAATGGACAGGCGGTCTGTTTACATCTGACCACCCATAGAGGACAGCGGGCTGTATCTGTGTCCACTCTGCCTAGGCGGAGCAGACACAGACTCCTCATCTGAGATCGGTAGACAGATTTCCTGCTAAGTAGGCAGATCCCCTGCCAGAGTCCAAGCGTGTAAATGGGTCCTTAAGTGCAGTCTTTCATAGAAACTGGCCATCTAAATACACCATTCATGAAAAACAAATCTGATAGGTTAATATGGATAACTGCATTGTACATACAATACAGCAACACATCTTGCCCCCCCCCCCCCCCACATTACATCCTATTCTAGGCCAGGATGATGTCATGGCGTGTCCATATGTATACACAGTACTATGTTATGTAACACCCCAGAAGTCAGAGTCTGTGCAGAGTACTGACGGAGGATCTGTCTGTGTACGCGGAGCCAGCAGGTATTACTGGTTTCCATCAAGGCCCAATGAGAAAAGGTCAGATAGTGAGTGGTTGTGGGAGGTCGTGGTGCCATTCTCTCACCTCTGTAGTGCTGGATTACCCCCTTTGGATAGTTGGCCCATTTGGGTGTCCCAGGGACCAATGGACTGTCTCTACTCGGGGCCACAAACTCCACTTTATGGGGTTCATCTGCCCCCTCAGCTGTGGTCACAAGACAAATCTTCTCGTCATCACGCCGAGATCCCACGATGACAGTGATGAGAGGTAAGGCCTGAGAGACAATACAATATACAGGTTACCAATGTACTACAAATCCCTCCCTCCCCTTACACAACACACCATGACTGATGAGAAGACCTGAGAGACAATACAATATAAATGTTATCAAAAATACATGTAGATCCTGGCAGAAATCTTGTGTGCTGCCTCTGCTCACCCTTATCAGTTACATTCTTTTCCAAGGACTACAGATACCCCCCCCCCCCCCTCATGGTGGGCAATGGCAGAGTTCTGTAGTTCCTTCTTCTTCATGTTGTCAGACCAGGACAGGAAGTGTCTTACTGGCAGGATTACAAAGAGTAAACCAACACAGACGCCTCATCTAAGGTTGGAGAACATGAAACAGATGACATGTTTGACTTTAATCATAGTAATCACATACTGGGGTCAGGTATGGGAGGGGGGACTTTTCATTCTACTCATTACACTAATATCATATCTGGCACCGACATTACACCTTGCACTGATACTACACCTCACACTGACATAACACACAGCAATGAAATGAATCGCTACCAATGGGTTACATCACCCAAACTACCCCATCCCTCCATTATAGACTGTCAGTTCACATCACCACTTCCCTTCCCATACACAGCATATGACTGTATGAGTCAGGATCTGTGCAACGCACCAATGACATCACACCCTGCACTGATATCACACCTAAACAATGACATGTCACCCAGCACTGGATATCAAACCCTGTACTGGTATTGGACCCAGCACTGATACCACACCTCGAATGGTTATTGGGCCCAGCACTGAGATCACACCCAGCACAGTTATTGCACCCAGCACTGAGATCTCACCCTGCACTGTTATTGCACCCAGCACTGAGATATCCCCCTGCACTGTTATTACAACCAGCACTGAGATCACACCCTGCACGGTTATTACACCCAGCACTGAGATCTCACCCTGCACTGTTATTGCACCCAGCACTGAGATCGTATCCTGTACTGTTATTGCACCCAGCACTGAGATCTTATCCTGCACTGTTACTGTTATTGCACCCAGCACTGAGATATCCCCCTGCACTGTTATTGCACCCAGCACTGGGATCCCACCCTGCACGGTTATTGCACCCAGCACTGAGATCTCACCCTGTACTGTTATTGCACCCAGCACTGAGATCTCACCCTGCACGGTTATTGCACCCAGCACTGAGATCTCACCCTGCACGGCTATTGCACCCAGCACTGAGATCTCACCCTGCACGGCTATTGCACCCAGCACTGAGATCTCACCCTGCACGGCTATTGCACCCAGCACTGAGATCTCACCCTGCACGGTTATTGCACCCAGCACTGAGATCTCATCCTGCACGGTTATTGCACCCAGCACTGAGATCTCACCCTGCACGGTTATTGCACCCAGCACTGAGATCTCACCCTGCACGGTTATTGCACCCAGCACTGAGATCTCACCCTGCACGGTTATTGCAACCAGCACTGAGATCACACCCTGCACGGTTATTACACCCAGCACTGAGATCTCACCCTGCACTGTTATTGCACCCAGCACTGAGATCATATCCTGTACTGTTATTGCACCCAGCACTGAGATCTTATCCTGCACTGTTACTGTTATTGCACCCAGCACTGAGATATCCCCCTGCACTGTTATTGCACCCAGCACTGAGATCACACCCTGCACGGTTATTGCACCCAGCACTGAGATCTCACCCTGTACTGTTATTGCACCCAGCACTGAGATCTCACCCTGCACGGTTATTGCACCCAGCACTGAGATCTCACCCTGCACTGTTATTGTACCCAGCATTTAGATCTCACCCTGCACTGTTATTGTACCCAGCATTGAGATCTCACCTGCACGGTTATTGCATCTAGCACTGAGATCTCACCCTGCACTGTTATTGCACCTAGCACTGAGATCATATCCTGTACTGTTATTGCACCCAGCACTGAGATCTTATCCTGCACTGTTACTGTTATTGCACCCAACACTGAGATATCCCCCTGCACTGTTATTGCACCCAGCACTGAGATCACACCCTGCATGGTTATTGCACCCAGCACTGAGATCTCACCCTGTACTGTTATTGCACCCAGCACTGAGATCTCACCCTGCACGGTTATTGCACCCAGCACTGAGATCTCACCCTGCACGGTTATTGCACCCAGCACTGAGATCTCACCCTGCACGGTTATTGCACCCAGCACTGAGATCTCACCCTGCACGGTTATTGCACCCAGCACTGAGATCTCACCCTGCACGGTTATTGCACCCAGCACTGAGATCTCAACCTGCACTGTTATTGCACCCAGCACTGAGATCTCACCCTGCACTGTTATTGCACCCAGCACTGAGATCTCACCCTGCACTGTTATTGTACCCAGCATTGAGATCTCACCCTGCACGGTTATTGCATCTAGCACTGAGATCTCACCCTGCACTGTTATTGCACCTAGCACTGAGATCTTATCCTGTACTGTTACTGCACCCAGCACAGGTGCCGCTCTTTAACCATGTGATTGGCTGTGTCCAATCACAGCCGGTCACATGTAAACATGGAAATATCGGTAATCTGCTGTCATCGCCTCACACTGACAGAGTGTGTGGAGAGGAGAGCCAATCAGTGACATCTCCTCACAGGGGACATGAAGACATGTAATCAGGGCACTGATTACAGTAAAGTCCCACCAGTGCCAGCAATCAGTGTAAATTAGTGATGCCAGCAAGTGCCACCTATCAGTGCTGCCCATCAGTGTCACTCATCAATGCCCATCAGTATCGCCTATCAGTGCGGCATATTAGTGTCTCCTCATCAGTGCAACTTCATCAGTGCCGTCTAATCAGTGAAGGGGAATTATTTATTTACACAATTTACTGACAGAGACGAAGAAAATGTTTTTTGTTTTTTTTCAAAACTTTCGTTTTTCTTTTTGTTTTCAGTAAAAAATAAAAACCCAGCAGTTATTAAATACCACCAAAAGAAAGTTCTATTTGTGAGGAAAATAATGGCAAACATGTCATTTGTGTACCGTGTTGTGTGACCGCACAATTGTCAAAGTGTGACAGCTCTGAAAGCTGGTCTGGGCAGGAAGGCGGTGAAAGTGTCCAGTAAGCAAGTGGTTAAAGGGATGAGGTGGCAACCATAATGACCAATGTGTGGCCCAGAAAGTATGACATGGGAACACAGGGGCTCTGAGGGGACATGCACTCCGCCCACTCTTCAGGTGAGCAGTACCCCCAGTACTAGGTATGGCTCCCCCAGAGGCAGACCCTGATATCACACCCAGCCCTGTGTCATGTGACTAGGAGGACACGTGACCCGCCCTGTCATGGTGTACAGAGGGGAGAAGGGGGCTCACCATAGGCAGTACATAGCCGGCGTTATAGTCAGTGTGTTCTCCGATCAGATTAACCCGTCCGGGGGAGAACACCGCGATCTCCGGATCTCCTCCGAACTTCTCCGAGAAAACTCGGCGTGCCTTCTCCTCTGGAGCCGACATACTGTGTACACTGTGCCGCCCCGCCCACACTTCAGAGCGGCTGCTGGACTTCCTGGTTGTACTGCCAATCATGTAGCTGTAATACCGAGTGTAGACAGCAGGGGGAGAGCGCTTCTGGCTGCTCTCTCACCATAGAGAAGCTCAAGCTGAGCTTTGTACATGTATACAGTCACTCGTTGTAGTGCTGAATGGTGTGTGTTATCTTCCCTCCTCTCCCAACCAGAAGTACTGGTGATGATGGGCCCACTCACTGCTAGGTCCTCACTGACACACTTGGTCGTAGACTGAAAGCCATTTACACCTGTGATGTAAGGGTTAGCGGGCTACTCTGTAAGAATGTACAGGAATAAGGCCACAAACAGCTTGGCGAAAAAAATCAGTTGAATATATGATGGAAATTGAATGCAGTACAGTGTAGCTCTACATACAGATAATTGCCCAGACATAAGGGTACTATGATATAAGAATGAGCAATAAACCACTAATTTGCACTTAAAGGAACTATAGGAAGGTTAAATTGAACTGGGTGACTAGAGTCTAAACGGCCTCAACCAATTTGGGGGAATAGAAAGAGTGGTGTACACCTTGTGCATACAACACTAATAGTGTTTTTAGTGTGTGGGTACCCTTGGAGATGGTAGAAAGTACCTGGTGGCTAGTAATTAATGTTGGCTGGCTTTCAGTGGGGCCCTTCTTTAAGTGGCGCACTGTCCCTTTAAGAGTGTGGGTAGATAAAAGGAGATAGGCTGTTAAATATGAGCAGTCTCTACTTGGGCTAACAGTGTGTGGCGGGCATTTAGGATGTGTAGTTCAGCTCACCACTTCCTGGCAGGCAGCTAGTTAGGTCCCAGTAGCTTGGTGAGCAGCAGGTTCCAGAAGCCAGGTGCCAGATCTTCACACAGGCCGCACTCTCTCTGCTCCTATCTTGAAGATGCAGCGACTCTCTCTCAAGCTCAGTCTTTCAAGGCAGCTCTAGCAGAACTTTAGTTCTGTTGAATTATTTTGCAGTATATCCCAATACACACTGATGACTTTTGAGTACTAATACCCTCAACATCAGTGTCAGTGCACAGAATAATAACCCCCAATATTACTGTCAGTGGGTATGATAATAACCTCCAACATCGGTGTCAGTGGGTGTGAAAATAACCTCCAACATTGGTGTCAGTGGACATGATAATAACCTCCAACATTGGTGTCAGTGGACATGATAATAACCTCCAACATTGGTGTCAGTGGACATGATAATAACCTCCAACATTGGTGTCAGTGGAAATGATAATAACCTCCAACATCGGTGTCAGTGTACATGATAATAACCTCCAACATCGGTGTCAGTGGACAAGATAATAACCTCCAACATCATTGTGAGTAGACGTGATAATAACCTCCAACCTCGGTGTCAGTGGACGTGATAATAACCTGCAACATCGGTGTCAGTGGACGTGATAATAACCTCCATCATTAGTTTCAGTGGGTGTGATAATAACCTCCGACATCGGTGTCAGTGGACGTGATAATAACCTCCAACATTAGTTTCAGTGGGTGTGATAATAACCTCCAACATCGGTGTCAGTGGACATGATAATAACCTCCAACATCAGTGTCAGTGGACATGATAATAACCTCCAGCATGGGTGTCAGGGGACATGATAATAACCTCCAACATTGGTGTCAGTGGACATGATAATAACCTCCAGCATGGGTGTCAGTGGATGTGATAATAACTTCCAACATCAGTCTCAGTGGACGTGATAATAACCTCCAACGTCGGTGTCAGTAGACGTGAAAATAACCTCCAACATCAGTGTCAGTGGACATGATAATAACCTCCAACATTGGTCTCAGTGGTCATGATAATAACCCCCAACATCAGTGTCAGTGAACATGATAATTACTTCCAACATCGGCATCTGTGGACATGATAATTACCTCCAACATTAGTGTCAGTGGGTGCAATAATACCCAAACATTGGTGTCAGCCGACACAATCATAGCCCTCAACATTGGTGTCAGCCGCCACAATCATAGCCTCAACATTGGTGTCAGCCGCCACAATCATAGCCCTCAACATTGGCGTCAACAAATGCAATAATAACCTCCAACACTTCCAGGACTAAGGTCACTGACTGCCATAATAATACTATTAACCCTCCCCCCTCACATTGTTAGTTCAGTGAAATTTAACCCCTCCTGCATTGATGGTCATGGCAGTGAAAGTTAACCCCCATCACCAAAAACGTTTGTTCTGCTGCATTTTTTTTTTGCAGTGTATGTACATTGTAAAATTTGGAGTACGATAACCCCCAGCATTGGTGGGCGTGGACTCAGTAGTAACCCCCATGTTAGTGGAAGTGGACACAGTAATAACCCACAACATTGGCGTCGGTGGACACAATAATAACCCCCAAATTGGGGTCAGCAGACATGATATTAACCCCCAACATTGGTTTTATGGAACACAGTTATAACCCCCAACATTGGTGTCACTGGACAAGATAATAGCGACCAACGTTGGTGGTGTCAGTAGATGCAATAATAACTCCCAACATTGCTGTCAGTGGATACACGATACAATAATAACCCCCAACATGGGTGTCAGCAGACGCAATAATAACCCTCAAACATTCTGATTATATTGATTACTTTGATTGTATTCTATGTATATATTTTTTCTGTACTCTGATTTTCAATGTTTTCTTATAGATGACTGTGCTCTCTAAAATACTACTGAGGAAGCGGTCACTGTCTCGAAACAAGTTGAGAAGAGATGGCTAAAATCTGTTGTGATAGACCATAAGAACCAGCTTTTGGTATTACTCTGTAATTATCCACAAAATAGAGAGCGGTTTTAATGCCTTGGTGTTGGGCATAATCTTTTTTTGTATGTTTTAACAATCTTTGTGATAATAAAAAATAATTTTAGATTACTTATGTGTTGTTGCCCATACAAGTACCATAAAAGTCCACAGAGAGTCCAAATTTCCATTTCTCGATTAATAACTTTAGGATGATGGAAAATTTGAGCAGTATATTATTTATTGGCATAGTACTAATGAACCCCCAAACATTGGTGTCAGCAGATGCGATAATAGCCCCTAACATTGGTGCCAGTGGATGCAATAATACCCTTCAACATTGGTGTCAGCAGATGCAATAATAACCCCCAACATTGGTGCCATTGGATGCAATAATAACCCCCAAAATTAGTGTCAGTAGACGCGATAATATTTCCCAACATTGGTGTCAGTGGGTGTGATAATAACCGCCAACATTAGTGTCAGCGGATGCAATTATAACCCCTCCCCCAACAGTGTCAGCAGACGCAATAATAATCTCCAATATTGGTGTCACTGGATGCAATAATAACCCCCAACTTTGGTGTCATTGGACATAATAATCACTTTCAACATTGGTGACTATGGACTCAGTAATAACCCCCAGCATTGGTGTCATTTAATGCAAGAATAACCCCCAACATTTCTTTCAATGGATACAATAAAAATTGCCAGCATTGGTGGCAGTGGACACAATAATAACCACCAACATTGGTGTCAATGGATGCAATAATAGCCTCCAATATTAGTGTCAGTGGACGCAATAATAGCCTCCAATATTGGTGTCAATGGACGCAATTGGACAAGATAATAGCCCCCAGTGTTGGCAGTGTCAGTAGACACAATAATAACCCCCAACATTGCTGTCAATTGATGCAATAATAACCCCCAGCATTGGTGGCAGTTAGGGATGAGCCGAACACCCCCCGGTTCGGTGCGCACCAGAACTTTCGAACGGACCCCAAATTCGAACGAACTTTAGAACCCCATTGAAGTCTATGGGACTCGAACGTTCAAAATTAAAAGTGCTAATTTTAACGGCTAATATGCAAGATACTGTCCTAAAAAGGGTTTGGGGACCTGGCTCCTGCCCCAGGGGACATGGGTCAATGCCTAAAATGTTTTTAAAAATGGCCGTTTTGGCGGGAGCACTGATTTTAATGACGATTAAAGTGAAAAAAAAGGTGAAATATTCCTTTAAATATGGTGCCTGGGGGGTGTCTGTAGTATGCCTGTGAAGTGCCACGTGTTTCCCGTGTTTAGAACAGTCCCTGCACAAAATTACATTAAACAGAAATAACATCATTGAAAACTGCTTGCGGTTTTAATGTTATATCTGGTTCCTGCAATATGGTTGAAAATCATTGAGAAAAATGGCATGGGTAGCCCTCCCTGCCCATTACCAGCCCCTTTGGGTCTTGTACGCATATTAAGGGGAACCCCGTACCCATATTAAAAAAAGGAAATGCGTGTGGCCCCCAGGCCCTATATACTCAGAACAGCAGTATACAGGCGGTGAAAACAAGACAGGGACTGTGTAGGTTTGTTGTGTTAAGTTGAATCTGTTTGTAATTTTCAACTGGTACATTTTTAAAGTGTAGCTCCAGTCAAAAAAACAATTTTTAAGCTTTTTGGAAAACATAGGGAAGGGTTATCACCCCTGTATAATTTGTTTTGTCGTCCATCTTTTTTCATCTCACTTGCTGTTGTCTCCTTCCGTTTGCAAGTAGGAGATGTTTGTAAGTTGGATGTTTGAAAGTAGGGGCCTGCCCTATATGCTCTGCAGAAATGGCGGAACAAGGTGTTGGTTTTGCCACAACATTGTAAGCCCTCAAAGTGACTCTTGGTGGGCGCTGGAGCGCCCTGCTGTGAACGATTATATCAAGAATTGTAATTACATGCCATTGTTGAACAGTGGTAGAAAAATTGACCTTTGGTGGTTGTGGTGCTGGTGCCACAACACTATAAGTCCTCACAGTTACTCTGGGTGGGCACAGGAACGGGCCCTCCTGTGAAATATTATATCAAGAATTGTAATTACATGTCTCTGTTAAACAGGGGCAGAAAAATTGGGCCTTAGGCACTGGTGCTGGTGCCACGACACTGCAACCTCTCCCATATACTCTAGTTTTATTGCAGGAATTAGCCCTGCTGCAAAGCATTGCATCAAAAATTGTAATTAAACGCCCCTGTTAAACAGGGGCAGAAAAATTGGGCTTTAGGCACTGGTGCTGGTGCCACCACACTGCAACCTCTCCCATATACTCTAGTTTTATTGCAGGAATTAGTCCTGCTGCAAAGCATTGCATCAAAAATTGTACTTAAACGCCCCTGTTAAACAGGGGCAGAAAAATTGGGCCTTAGGCACTGGTGCCACCACACTGCAACCTCTCCCATATACTCTAGTTTTATTGCAGGAATTAGCCCTGCTGCAAAGCATTGCATCAAAAATTGTAATTAAACACCCCTGTTAAACAGGGGCAGAAAAATTGGGCTGATGGCATCACCCAGAACCAGAAATGTTCTTCCAACATATCAGCGGAGGAGGAAGAGGATAGACAATCAACATAACAGGACAGTCACTCAGCATCAGCATAGGCAGTCTTGAAGGGATGTGATATTTCCCAAAAAATTATTCGGTTACATCAGCTTCAGGTGCTTGGTAGCTGTGGGTGATTCAAGACTGATTCATCTTGATGAAGGTCAGTCGATCAACTGATTCGGTGGACAGACGCACCCTATGATTGGTAACAAAGCCACCAGCAGCACTGAAGGTGCGTTCCGAAAGAACGCTGGATGCAGGACAGGCCAGTAGCTCAATTGGATACTGTGCAAGCTCTGGCCAGTGATCCATCCTCAAGACCCAGTAAGCCAGAGGATTTTCGGTGGGAAAGGTGTCCAAGTCTGACCTTGCCCCTAGGTATTCCTGCACCATGTAAATCAGACGCTGGCGATGGTTGCTGGAACCGATCATACCTTGGGGCTGCGGACTAAAAAATTGTCTGAAAGCATCAGTCAGACAGCCACCTTCTCCACCGCTCCTTCTGACCGATGCCTCAGCAACACGTTGTCCAGGACCAGGAGTTTGTAACCTCCCAGTCTCTGGGAACGCGTTGCACAGACCTTTCTGCAAGGCTTCCCGGAGATGTCTCATCCTCTGCTCCCTCTGCGATGGCAAGATAAGGTCGGCAACCTTACCCTTGTACCGTGGATCAAGGAGAGTGGCCAGCCAGTAATGGTCCCTTCTCCTTGATCCGAAGAATATGAGGATCCTTCCGCAGACTTTGCAGGATCAGAGAGGCCATGCAGCGTAGGTTAGCTGAGGCATTCGGTCCGGAGTCCTCTGGGTCACTAAGGGCAACATGATCTGCAGCTACCTCCTCCCAGCCACGTACAAGTCCACGTGTTTCTTGGGACTGTAAATCATCCCTACAAGACTGCTGATGCTGAGTGCCAGCCTCCACCTCCATGCTGACACAATCATCCTCCTCTTCCTCCTCCTCATTCTCTTCCTGTGTGATGGGTGGCACAGCAGGAACACTGTCTGGATAAAGGGGGCCTTGAGAGGCAAGGAAGTCCTCCTCTTCCTGCCTCTGTTCTGCCTCAAGTGCCCTGTCCATTATTCCACGCAGCGTATGCTCCAAGAGGTGGACAAGAGGTACAGTATCACTGATGCATGCACTGTCACTGCTCACCATCCTTGTGGCCTCCTGAAACGGTGACAGGACAGTGCATGCATCCCTGATCATGCCCCACTGGCGTGGTGAGAAAAAAAAGAGCTCCCCTGACCCTGTCCTGGTGCCGTAGTCGCACAGGTACTCATTGATGGCCCTCTGCTGCGTGTGCAGCCGCTGCAGCATGGCCAACGTTGAGTTCCACCTGGTAGGCATGTCACATATAAGGCGGTTCTTGGGCAGGTTCAACTCCTTTTGGAGCTCAGCCAGCCGAGCACAGGCATTAAATGATCGGCGGAAAAGCACACAGACTTTCCTGGCCTGCTTCAGGACATCCTTTAAGCCGGGGTACCTGCCCAAGAACTGCTGCACCACCAGGTTAAGGACGTGAGCTACACAGGGCACATGGGTCAGTTGTCCCTGTCGGAGGGTGGAGAGGAGGTTGGTGCCATTGTCACAAACCACCATTCCTGGCTTAAGCTGGCGTGGCGTCAACCACCTCTCGGCCTGCCCCTGCAGAGCTGACAAAACATCCGCCCCAGTGTGGCTCCTGTCCCCCAAATAAAAAAACGGCACAAGCATGGCATGGCATCGTTTTGCCTGCGTACTTGCGTAGCCCCTGGAACGCCTACGGAGCACCGCTGGTTCTGAGGACAGAGCACTGGAAGAGGCCATGGAGGAAGAAGAAGAGGAGGGGGTGGAGGAGAGAGTTGTGTCACAACCAATAGTAGCATTTTGGAGGCGTGGTGGCGGAAAAACCTCCAACACTACTGCACCTTGTCCTGCATCCTACCCAGCTGCCAGAAGAGTGACCCAATGGGCCGTGAAAGACAGGTAACGTCCCTGTCCATGCCTGCTGGACCATGAGTCAGCGGTAATATGCACCTTACCGCTGACCGCCCTGTCCAGCGAGGCAAGGACATTGCCTTCCACATGCCGGTAGAGAGCCGGAATCGCCTTCCGTGAGAAAAAGTGGCGTTTGGGGACCTGCCACTGAGGAACCGCACATTGTACAAACTCACGGAAGGGGGCCGAGTCTACCAACTGAAAAGGCAGCAGTTGAAGTGCTAGCAATTTAGCCAAGCTAGCATTCAACCGCTGGGCATGTGGATGGCTGGGAGTGAACTTCTTTCGCCGGTCCAGCAGCTGGGGCAGGGACATTTGCCTGCTATAATCGGACGTGGGTGTACTGCTAGCAGAGTGCCCAGAAGCACTTGGCTGTGACACACCTAATTCTACACCTTCATTCCTCTCAGAGCAGGTTTCAGAGAGGACTGAAGGTCTAGTGGGGTTGGAGATGCCAGCTGATGAGGAGCAAGGAGAGGTCCGCTTTGTTCTTTGGTGTGGGTGTTTGAGGTACGCTTGCCAACGAGCTGCATGGCAGGTCAACATATGTCTGGTCAAGCATGTGGTGCCCAAGCGGCTGATGTTTTGGCCACGCGAGATACGCTTGAGACATATGTTGCAAATAGCAGCGGTGCGATCTGATGCACTCGTCTCAAAAAAGGCCCACACCAAAGGACTTTTAGAATAACGCGCAGAGGCAGCGCCCTGCACAGGCGGAGCTCTGCGGTGTGATTCAGTCGGTGTGCTGCCCCTAAGCTGGCCCCCGGAAGGCATCCTGCCTCGTTGGACATGTGCCTCCTCCTCCTCTCTCCTACCAGGCACCCACGTGGAGTCAGTGCCCTCATCATCCCCTCCCTCTTCATCGCTGTAGCAAACCTGGCAGTATGCTGCAGCTTGTGGAACATGACTGCCAGATTGCTGTCCTTCTTGAGCATCCCCTCTCTCTGCGCTCACGCTACTGCCTTCCTCTAGCTGAGTGTCATCATCTGAGCCTACAAAACACTGGGCATCCTCCTGGAGCATGTACCCAACACTGTGCTCAAAGAGTTCAGGAGACTCCTCAGGAGGACGTTGTGGGTCTAGGGAAGGAGTCACTGATGATGACATTGAGAGGAGGGAAGACGATGCGTTGGCAGCTGCTTTGCTAGTACCCTGAGACTGGGTGAGAGAGGATGAGGCGGATGAAGAGGGCTTGGTCATCCACTCTACCAAGTCGTTGGCATGTTGCGGTTCAACATGTCCAGCTGCCGAAAAGGGGTAAAACAGCAGTTGGGTAGTTTATATTGTGCTGGAGGCACACAACACCCACTAACTCCTGCAGATGCCTTTATTATGGAACACCAGAGATAAAGGGGTATACTGTAATGGAGTCACACAACACCCACTAAGCCCTGCAGATGGCTCTATTAGAGAACAGCAATAAACGGTAGATACAGGTGTATATTGTGCTGGAGTCACACAACACCCACTAACTCCTGCAGATGCCTTTATTATAGAACACCAGAGATAAAGGGGTATATACAGATGTATACTGTGCTGTGCTGGAGGCACACACAACTTCCAATAACTCCTGCAGATGGCAAGTGGGCTCAAATAGAGAAGAGCTATGTAGGTGGATATAGCGGTGTGTACTGGGTACAGAGCACGCAGACAGCACGCACAAGCTCCTAACACTGCTGACTGCAAGCTCCATTATAAAAGATAGATCACTAGCTATATAGGTGAGGTGAATATAGCGGTGTATACTGCGGTCAGGGCAAGCAGACAACAACCACTACAGAAGAGCAAGATCGAAAATCGGCCGATAACGATCGGTGTGTACTGTGTTGAAGGTACACAGAACACCCACTAACTGCTTCAGACGCCAACACACTACACTAGGCCGCCGTGCTGGCGGCCTTATATAGTGTGGGGCGTGTACTACACAACTTGAGCATCCTGCCTGTGGCCAATCATGGCTCTCCTCGCTGCTGGCGCTGTGATTGGCCAAGCATGCGGGGTCACATGAATTTGGCGCGAACGGGCCATAACAGTCGGAATTCGCCGAACGGGCGAACAGCCGATGTTCCAGTCGAACGTATGTTCGACTCAAACAAGAAGCTCATCCCTAGTGGCAGTGGACACGATAATAACCTCCAACATTGGTGTCAATGAACACAATAATAGCCTCCAATATTGTTGTCAGTGGACGCAATAATAACCCCCAGCATTGGTGTCATTGAATGCTATAATAACCCTTAGCATTGGTGTAATTGAACGCAATAATAACCACAAGCATTGGTGTCATTGAATGCAGTAATTACCACCAGCATTGGTATCATTGAACACACATTCTCCTGAGCTGCTTTTTCTCTCTTTCAATGCCAGCAACAGCCAGGGAAATAGCATTTTTAGGAGGGTCCAGAAATGGCAGCCCTTATGTTTCTTTCCTACCTGGTCAGTGTTTTCGCTGATCTACACATTGCTGTAATGTCTCTGTGGTTACCTGCCTAGCAGAGAAGGTGATAACCTGTCATCAGACACGAATGCAGCTGTTGCTGACCCCTACTTCTGAAAATGCCAGTTGCTTGGCTGTTATGCTGGCCCCCTGGCTTCAATACTTTGAATGATCAACACAGAACAAGTATACAGGTAAGGACTTTTCTTTTACTTTTACAATCTGCAAACTTGTTCAGTGATTTCACTTGTCAACATAACAACCAGGTGATTAGCATTAACATTAGTAGCTTGGTAATGGCAGCCTCCATATTTCTTTCCACAAAGTATTCCTTTAAGACACCTGTCAATAAAGTCTGTCCTGTGCTCCCCTCTGATCTTAGGGGTACTTGTTATTAAGGGTGTTGGGTTCAGTCTCTGCCTACAGGTCCATTCTGTGATTGTTGCTGGTGGGGAAGCTACTTCAATGCATGCTCAATGAGCCACCATGGCAAGCAGGGGTGCTGTCAGTATGGCACCCTGGACAAATCAATGGCCGGTGCTGCCACTGTTTGGCACTGGACCTGGAAGACTGCTACCATTGTAGTATCAGCAACTACGGTAATTCTCCACTTCTACCACAATCCCACAGGTATGGCTCATACATACTTATAACTTGGTACAATGTAATTGTAATAACATTTTCATACCTGGAGTTTAAAGTAGTTGTAAACCCTTACATATACACAGTGAAGTGACTGGCTTCTGTGATGCCGTTTTTATGCAGTTGCGTTTAACCTCGTTTTTCCAGAAGCAAAAAAATGGGTTCAGACGCAAAAGTTTCCAAGTTTCAGATGCAAAACGCGGTAAAACACGGAAAAACGCCGCTAGCGATTTTAAAGGTGACCTTTTTTTTAAATTAAAAATCTAAAAAATTATTGCAAATGATGAAAAACCATTAAAAAATATTTTAAACAATTGCAATTGCAAGTGGACAATCCACAACTTGTGGCAAGTGACATAGCAGGTGGCAAGTGACGTGGCAAGTGGACAATCCACAACTTGTGGCAGGTGACGTGGCAAGTGACCTGGCAGGTGACGTGGCAAGTGGACAATCCACAACTTGTGGCAGGTGACTTGGCAGGTGACGTGGCAAGTGACGTGGCAAGTGGACAATCCACAACTTGTGGCAGGTGACGTGGCAAGTGGACAATCCACAACTTGTGGCAAGTGACGTGGCATGTGATGTGGCAAGTGGACAATCCACAACTTGTGGCAGGTGACGTGGCAAGTGATGTGGCAGGTGATATGGCAGGTGATGTGGCAAGTGACGTGGCAAGTGGACAATTCACAACTTGTGGCAAGTGACATGGCAGATGGCAAGTGACGTGGCAAGTGGACAATCCACAACTTGTGGCAGGTGACGTGGCAAGTGGACAATCCACAACTTGTGGCAAGTCACGTGGCAGGTGACGTGGCAAGTGACGTGGCAAGTGGACAATCCACAACTTGTGGCAGGTGACGTGGCAAGTGATGTGGCAGGTGACATGGCAGGTGATGTGGCAAGTGACGTGGCAAGTGGACAATCCACAACTTGTGGCAAGTGACATGGCAGGTGGCAAGTGATGTAGCAAGTGGACAATCCACAACTTGTGGCAAGTGACGTGGCAGGTGACGTGGCAAGTGGAAAATCCACAACTTGTGGCAGGTGACGTGGCAAGTGATGTGGCAGGTGATGTGGTAAGTGACGTGGCAAGTGGACAATCCACAAGTTGTAGCAGGAGACGTGGCAAGTGACGCGGCAGGTGATGTGGCAAGTCACGTGGCAAGTGGACAATCCACAACTTGTGGCAGGTGCGTGACACGCTAAATACAAGTACACTGCAGCTCTCACAGCTGCTGCTACTCACTCTGGTCTCACAAAATTGCTGAAATAGTTAATAATACTGTTTTTTGAGCTGGGGAGGGTCTATGATGTTAGCTTAACTAAACGCCTCTAGACGCAAACGCGGTAAAACGCTGCTAAATCGCTGTAAAAATGGCGGGAAAACGTGCGTTTCTAAACGCCGGTTTCAGCTTTTAAAAAAGTGTCCAGCAGAGTTTGCATCTGTGTCTAGTGTGCATGAGGCCTAACTCCCATGGATTTTTTTACCAAGAGTTTTAGTAAATACCAAAATGAGCGCTAGGTTTAAGAGCATTTTTTGAGAGTTAAAATTTTAATTATGTAGCCCAATGCAAGTTTCAGCTATTGATTCTAATGGTGCAATTGTAACATCCCCAAATAAATACTATTCATGTTGAGATGAATGTATCTTTCGCTCAAAGAAATTGTCCTTGCAACAATGTTGCTTCTTCATCATCTATTTTGGTTTTAAACACTTTAGCCCCAGAAGGATTTGCACCCTTAAAGCGGAGGTCCACCCTAAAGTGGACCTTCCGCTCATCGGAACCCTCCCCCCCTCCGGCGCCACAATTGGCACCTTTCAGGGGGGAGGGGGGTGCAGGTACCTGTACAGTACAGGTATCTGCACCCACTTCCGGGATAGCTCTCTGCGGAAAGGGGCGTAGATTACGCCCCTTTCCGAAAGTCCCCCGCTGCCTGCTGGGAAACACACAGATCCCAGAGGCAGCGGGTCCATCCTTATTGCGCAGCGCGACTCGCGCATGCGCAGTAGGGAACCGGGAAATGAAGCCGAAAGGCTCCACTTCCTGATTCCCATACCCAAGATGGCGGCGGCAGCACCCGAGAGACAATCGAGCGGGCGGGCGCGCTGGACAGGTAAGTGTCACTATTTTAAAAGTCAGCAGCTGCAGTATTTGTAGCTGCTGGCTTTTTAAAAAAAAATGCGGAGTCCCGGAGGACTCCCGCTTTAATGACCAGACCATTTTTTGCGCTATGGCACTGCGTCGCTTTAACTGACAAATGCGCAGTCGTGCGTAATTATACCCAAACAAAATTGACGGATTTCTTTCCCCCACAAATAGAGCTTTCTTTTGGTGGTATTTGATCACCTCTGCGGTTTTTATGTTTTGCGCTATAGACAAACAAAGAGCGACAATTTTTTTACTTTTTGCTATAATACATATCCAAAAAAATATAAAAATCAAATAAATTCATCAGTTTAGACCGATATATATTCTTCTACATATTTTTGGTCAAAAAAATTCCAATAGGCGTATATTGATTGATTTGCGCAAAAGTTATCATGTCTACAAACTATGGGATAGATTTAGGGACTTTTATTTATTTTTACTAGTAGATCAGTGATATTTAGCAGAACTCCGACATTGCGGCGGACAAATCTGACCCCAAATTACACTTTTTGGGAACCAGTCATATTATTACATTGATAAGTGCTATAAAAATGCACCCCACCCAAATCCATACCAGACCCAATATAGCCTGGAGGTCAGGAAGTGTCACTGGATCCCGCAAAGTGTCAAAAGTGTCAGCTATGCCACGTACACACGATCGGACTATCCGGCGGACTTAATCCGGTGGACAAGCCGCCAGACTTTGCAGCTGAGATCCGCCGGACCTTCCAAACGAGCGGACCTGCCCACACACAACTGGACTTTTCCGGCGGGCTAGGTCTGGTGGACAACACGCCGGAATATGGCGGGAGTCCGCCGGACTTTTAAAATGAACGGACTTGCCCACACACAGAGAAATGTCCATTCATTTTGAACGTGGCTCCAGGTAGACGGGACTAGCGAAGGAAGTGAATGTCGCCACCTCCATCGGCGAGATTGACACCTTGCTAGCCCCGTCGACCGGTATGGATTTAAAGGGGAAGCCCTACATCAAAAAAACGGCGTGGGGTCCCCCCCAAAGTCTATAGCAGACCCTTATCTGAGCACGCAGCCCAGCTGGTCAGGAAAGGGGGTGGGGACGAGCGAGCGCCCCCCCTCCTGAGCCATACCAGGCCGCGTGCCCTCAACATGGGGGGGTGGTTTGGGGAAAGGGGGGCCCTGCGCCCCCCCACCCCAAAGCACCTTGTCCCCATGTTGATGAGGACAAGGGCCGATTCCCAACAACCCTGGCCGTTGGTTGTGTAGGTCTGAGGGCGGGAGGCTTATCGGAATCCGGGAGCCCCTTTAGTAAGGGGGCCCCCAGATACCGGCCCCCCACCCTATGCGAATGAGTATGGGGTACGATGTACCCCTACCCATTCACCTGCTGAAATAAAAAAACACAACACAAGTTTTTAAAATAGGAGCTCGACTTTCTTCTTCGTCGTCGCCGCCGCCGTCCGGGGGTCTTCTTCCAACTTCGGGGTCTTGTCCTGCTCTTCGGGGGTCATGTCCCGCTCTTCGGTTCTTCTTGCCAGGCCTCCGCTATCTTCTTATAGCTCTTTTAATAGCATTGGCCTGGTCTTCTGTCACCGCCGCCGCCGCCTTCTCTTCTTCTTCTTCTTCTTCCTTGCAATGTTGACACAACGCTCTCTATGGCCGCAATGGCTGGGACGCGTTGTGCAGGGACTTATATAGGGACAAGGGGCGGGGTCAATGGGTCATGTCACATGGTGACCCCATCCCTTATGATGTCAGAGTCCCGGAGGATGCTGGGACTGTGACATCATAAGTGGGCGGGCGGATTGCACACAGACGAGCAAACCAAGTCCGCCGGATAGTCCGATCGTGTGTACGCCACATTAGTGTCTGTTGCAATAAATCTTGCTATAAGTTACTGATCTCCACCATTACTACTGTACTATAAAACAAGGGGAAAAAACTCCACAAATATATCCCATAGTTTGTAGACGCTATAACGTTCGCATAAACCAATCAATATATGTTTTTTTGTATTTTTTTTTACCAAAAACACGTAGCAGAGTTTGTCTGTTAAAAAAAAAAAAAAAAAAAGCACGTAGTAGAATACATATTGGGCTAAGAAATCGTTTTTTTTACATTTTTTTTATTGAATGTTTTATAGCATAATGTAAAAAAAAATACATATTTTTTTCAAAATTGTCGCTCTTTTTTTGTTTATAGCACAAAAAAATAAAAAACACAGAGGTGATCAAATACCACCAAAAGAAAGCTCTATTTGTGCGAAAAAAATCTATTTTATTTGGGTACAGCATCACACAACCGCACAATTGTCAGTTAAAGAGACGCAGTGCTGCATCGCGAAAGATGGCCTGGTCCAGAAGGGGGGGGGGGGGGGGGGTAAACCTTCTGGAGGTCATGTGGTTAATAATATTACATCTACTGTAAATAGGTTAATGTTAGTGTTTGAAGTGTGAATTAAAGTGTGGAGCGGAATCTAAAAATAAAGTGAATGCAAGATGACCCAACCAGAGCCAAGTCTTTCCCTGACTGCCCAGTGTTACCTCTGACATTCATGTACAGCATACACCTCCCACCACTCCCATAGCAAACACCATAGAAGAAAACAGCAAGTTCTCTAATTCGCTCTTCTTAATATGATTGTAACGTGGAACTAAAGTCTTAAATTAAAAACTGGCAGGCTCCTTATTGCCACAGGGACATGCAATAAATACACCTACTTACATGGTAGGTAGGTTCTGGCTGTTAGGAAGATTCCTGTTTACTGTTGTCACTGACAGTGAATGTGTAAGAAAATCAGAAATTTGGGTTTGTCGCCAAAACAGGAACAGAGGATAGGACTGGACTGGGAATAAAAACCAGCCCTGGAAAAAAATTCATACCAGCCCTATAGCAAACATCATTATTTTCTTGTTCATAAAAGGGAAAACCATGCATTTTAAAGCACATTTTAAAGAGGAAGTAAACCCTGATGAGTTTACTTCCTCTTTCATTCCCTGCAAAGGCAAAACATAATGGACTACTATGCATCGCATAGTAGCCCATTATGTGTCACTTACCTGACACAGGAGCCAGCGAAGTCGCCGCTGTCCCCTGTAGTCTGCCGCATCCATCTTGTTGGTGGGGTCTCGCAGCTCCGCCGCTGTCATTCGGCGAAGCCGCAAGGACGTCACTCCCGCGCATGCGCGCGGGAGCCGACACACGCGGCAGCTCCGTTGCTGAGAATGCAGCGCTCAGTGCGCCTGCGCGCCGCTGTCTACGGCGCATGCGCCGTAGACAGCGGTGCCCGTTTTCGGGCAAATATCTCCTAAACCATATAGGTTTAGGAGATATTGCTTGGAGCTACAGGTAAGCCTTAATCTAGGCTTACCTGTAGGTCAAAGTGGTTTGTAAGGGTTTACAACCACTTTAAGAGTGTATTATATATAGAGAAGACAGATATGAAAGCATATAGGGCCTTTTATATATATATATATATATATATATATATATATATATATATATATATATATATATATATATATATATATAAGCAAATTCCAGTTAAAAGTGCTAAAAGTAGTCAATCATCAAGGGGGACCCCAGGTACCCTGGAAACATGTGTGTGTGGGGGCGACTCTGTTGACTAGAGACCACCTTCCGCAGAAAGAATACACTAAGGTGGGGGGGTATACTAATAAAGGGGGAAACCTTTACATCAGTACCCCCTTACATTGTTATATTCACTCCCGCTTACTGGCTCTGGTTTTATCCTATAGTCTCCTCTCCACAGTCCACACACGTCTGACTTCTCCTATGACCCCCATCCTGGCAGCACTACCTCTCTTGAGTCCTCTCCAGCAGGGCTGGACTGAGACATAAATTTGGCCCTGGACTTCATCCAGACCAGCCCACTTTAATTTTGTAAACAAGCACAAAAACAGTATATAAAACTATAAGCAATTGTGCAAAAAAACATAAGTAGCATAACATAAGGAGCCCTCACTAACCTCTTATTATTTCACTTATTCACCTCTGTATTTTTCTCATCTTTCTCACATCACTGTGTGAAGTTGAGGGCGAGCCGTGCAGCCATTACTTTGTCACTGAAACCGGCCCACTGAGCCATCGGCCCACCAGGAAACTCCCTGTAGTCCCAATGGCCAGTACATGCCTGCTCTCCGGACTCCCTCAGAGTCTGGAGACATGATATAAGACAAGAGCTGGTCAGAGACTTGTAGACATGGTACAAGAGATGGTCAGAGAATGCAGACACGGTATAGGAGATGGTCAGAGACTGGAGACATGGTGCAGGAGATGGTCAGAGACTGGAGACATGGTGCAGGAGATGGTCAGAGACTGGAGACATGGTACAGGAGATGGTCAAAAACTGGAGACATGGTACAGGAGATGGTCAGAGACTGGAGACATAGTACAGGAGACGGTCAGAGAATGCAGACATGGTACAATAGATGGTCAGAGACTACAGACATGATACAAGAGATGGTCAGAGACTGCAGACATGGTACAAGAGATGGTCAGAGACTGCAGACATGGTACAAGAGATGGTCAGAAAATGCAGACATGGTACAGGAGATGGTCAGAGACTGCAGACATGGCACAAGAGATGGTCAGAGACTGGTGACATGGTACAAAAGATGGTCAGAGAATGCAGACATGGTACAGGAGATGGTTAGAGACTACAGACATGATACAAGAGATGGTCAGAGACTGCAGACATGGTACAAGAGATGATCAGAGATTGCAGACATGGTACAAGAGATGATCAGGGATTGCAGACATGGTACAAGAGATGATCAGAGATTGCAGACATGGTACAAGAGATGGTCAGAGACTGCAGACATGGTACAAGAGATGGTCAGAGACTGGTGACATGGTACAAAAGATGGTCAGAGAATGCAGACATGGTACAGGAGATGGTTAGAGACTACAGACATGATACAAGAGATGGTCAGAGACTGCAGACATGGTACAAGAGATGATCAGAGATTGCAGACATGGTACAAGAGATGATCAGAGATTGCAGACATGGTACAAGAGATGATCAGAGATTGCAGACATGGTACAAGAGATGGTCAGAGACTGCAGACATGGTACAAGAGATGGTCAGAGACTGGAGACATGGTACAGGAAATGGTCAGAGACTGGAGACTTGGTACAGGAGATGGTCAGAGACTGGAGACATGGTACAAGAGATGTTCAGAGAATGCATACATGATACAATAGATGGTCAGAGACTGCAGACATGGTACAAGAGATGGTCAGAGAATGCAGACATGGTACAGGAGATAGTCAGAGACTGCAGACATGGTACAAGAGATGGTTAGAGACTGGAGACATGGTACAAGAGATGGTCAGAGAATGCAGACATGGTACAGGAGATGGTCAGAGACTGCAGACATGGTACAAGAGATGGTCAGAAGTCACCACTGATATGTTTTTAGGGCCGGTTCACATCATATTGGTGCATACGAGTGCATGTGCACTGTAGAGCACTGATGAGGCTGCATTAATAGGCACTGATTAGGCAGCACTGATGAGGCTGCACTGTAGGGCACTGTTGAGGCTGAATTAATAGGCACTGACGAGGCTGCACCGTAGGGCACTGATGAGGCTGCATTAATGGGCACTGATAAGGCTGCATTAATAGACACTGATGAGGCGGCAGTGTAGGGCACTGTTGAGGCTGCACTAATGGGCACTGATGAGGCTGCATTATTGGGCACTGATGAGGCTGCATTAATAGGCATTGATGAGGCTGCACTGTAGGGCACTGATGAGGCTGCACTCCGACTGCATCACATCGCAGAGCTCCGCCTGCGCAGGGCGTTGCCTCTGCACGTTATTCCAAAAGTTCTTTGGTGTGGGCCTTTTTTGAGACGAGTGCATCAGATCGCACCGCTGCTATCTGCAACATATGTCTCAAGCGTATCTCGCGTGGCCAACACATCAGCCGCTTGGGCACCACAGGGTGGTCAGTAGTAAGGTGCATATTACCGCTGACTCATGGTCCAGCAGGCATGGACAGGGACGTTACCTATCTTTCACGGCGCATTAGGTGACTCTTCTGGCAGCTGGGAAGGATGCAGGACAAGGTGCAGTAGTGTTGGAGGTTGTTCCGCCACCACGCCTCCAAAATGCTACTACTGGTGATTGTGACTCACCTCTCTCCTTCACCCCATCCTCTTCTTCCTCCATGGCCTCTTCCTGTGCTTCGATCTCGGAACCAGCTGTGCTCCGTAGGCATTCAAGGGGCTACGCAAGTACGCAGGCAAAAAGATGCCATGCCATGCTTGCGCTGGTGTGCTTAGTAGACAGGAGCCACACTGGGGCAGATAATCTGTCATATCTGCAGGGGCAGACTGAGAGGTGGTTGACGCCACGCCAGCTTAAGCCGGGAATGGTGGTTTGCGACAATGGCACCAACCTCCTCTCCGCCCTCCGACAGGGACAACTGACCCATGTGCCCTGTCTGGCTCACGTCCTTAACTTGGTGGTGCAGCGGTTCATGCGCAGGTACCCGGACTTACAGGATGTCCTGAGGCAGGCCAGGAAAGTCTGTGTGCATTTCCACTGGTCATATAACGCCAGTGCTTGGCTGGCTGACCTCCAAAAGGAATTGAACCTGCCCAAGAACCGCCTAATCTGTGACATGCCCACCAGGTGGAACTCAACGTTGGCCATGCTGCAGCGGCTGCACATGCAGCAGAGGGCCATCAATGAGTACCTGTGCGACTATGGCACCAGGACAGGGTTAGGGGAGCTCGGTTTTTTTTTGCCACGCCAGTGGGCCATGATCAGGGATGCATGCACTGTCCTGTCATCATTTGAGGAGGCCACGAGGATGGTGAGCAGTGACAGTGCATGCATCAGGGACACTGTCCCTCTTGTCCACCTGTTGGAGCACACGCTGCATGGAATAATGGACAGGGCACTTGAGGCAGAACAGAGGCAGGAAGAGGAGGACTTCCTTGCCTCTCAAGGCCCCCTTTTATCCAGACAGTGTTCCTGCTGTCCCGCTGATCACACAGGAAGAAGACAAAAAGGAGGAGGATTGTGTTAGCATGGAGGTGGAGTCTGGCACTCATCATCAGCCTTTTTGGGATCATTTACAGTCCCCAGAAACCCGTGGACTTGTACGTAGCTGGGAGGAGGTGGCTGCGGATCATGTCGTCTTTAGTTATCCAGAGGACTCCGAACTGAATGCCTCAGCTAATCTACGCTGCATGGCCTCCCTGATCCTGCAAAGCCTGCGGAAGGATCCTCGTATCAAGGAGAGGGATCATTAATGGCTGGCAACTCTCCTTGATCCACTGTACAAGGGTAAGGTTGCGGACCTTATTTTGCTGTCGCAGAGGGAGCAGGGGATGAGATATCTTTGGGAGGCCTTGCAGAAAGGTCTGTGCAACGCGTTCCCAGAGACTGGGAGGTTACAAATTCCTGGTCATGGACGTGTTGCTGAGACTTTGGTCAGTAACAGAAGGAGAGGTGGAGAAGGTGGCCATCTGACCGATGCGTTCAGACAATTTTTTGGTCCGCAGCCCCAAGGTATTATCGGTGCCAGCAACCATCGCCAGCGTCTGATTTATATGGTGCAGGAATACCTAGGGGCAAGATCAGACTTGGACACCTTTCCCACCGAAAATACTCTGGGTTACTGGGTCTTGAGGATGGATCACTGGCCAGAGCTTGCACAGTATGCAATTAAGCTACTAGCCTGTCCTGCATCCAGCGTTCTTTCGGAACGCACATTCAGTGCTGCTGGAGGCTTTGTAACCGATCACAGAGTGCGCCTATCCACCGACTCGGTTGATCGACTGACCTTCATAAAAATGAATCAGTCTTGGATCACCACCATTTACCAAGCACCTAAAGCTGATGTAACCGAATAATTTTTTTTGAAATGTCAGTTCCCTTCAAGACTGCCTATGCTGACGCTGAGTGACTATTCTGTTATGCTGACTGACTATCCTCTTCCTCCTCAATGATCCTGCTGATAGCTTCCAGCTGCCACCAGTGGCTAAGGGCCAATTTTTCAGCCCCTGTTTAACAGGGGCATGTAATTACAATTTTTGATGCGATACTTTGCAGCAGGGCTCATTCCTGCACTCCAACTAGAGTATCTGTGAGGGGTTGCAGTGTCGTGGCACCAGCACCAGTTCCTAAGGCCCAATTTTCAGCCCCTGTTTAACAGGGGAGTGTAATTACAATTTTTCATCCAATACATTGCAGCAGGGCTCATTCCTGTGCTCCAACTAGAGTCTCTGTGAGGTGTTGCAGTGTTGTGGCACCAGTGCCTAAGGCCCAATTTTTGTGCCCCTGTTCAACAGGGGCATGTAATTACAATTCTTGATATAATATTTCACAGCAGGGCCCGTTCCAGTGCCCACCAAGAGTAACTGTGAGGACTGTTATGGCACCAGCACCACCACCAAAGGCCCAATTTTTCTACCACTGTTCAACAATGGCATGTAATTACAATTCTTGATATAATAGTTCACAGCAGGGTGTTCCAGCGCCCACTAAGAGTCACTTTGAGGGCTCACAGTGTTGTGGCAACACCAACACCTTAGGCCCAAATTTCTGCAGAGCATATAGGGCAGGCCCCTACTTTCAAACATCCAACTTACAAAGGTCTCCTACTTGCAAACGGAAGAAGACAACAGGAAGCAAGATGAAATCTACCCCTAGGAAGGGAAATTCTCTCCTGTAAGAGTTGATATGGGAAAAACGTGTCTCCTCTCCACTGATGCTTTATCCCAATCCTTGTTTTACTAAAAAGCCCACATTTTCAAAGAACATTGGTCATTGGGACAGAAAGTGAGGTGAAATCTTCTGAAGAGGTGCACAGACAGAAATTTTTTTTACAGGGCTGATAACCCTTCCCTATGTTTTCCTAAAAGCTTAAAAATAGATTTTTTGACTGGAGCTACACTTTAAAAATGTACGAGTTCAAAATTACAATCAGATTCTACTCAACAACAAACCTACACAGTCCCTGTCTTGTTTGCACCGCCTGTATACTGCTGTCCTGAGTATATAGGTCCTGGGGGCCCCACACCTTTCCTTTTTTTAATTTGGGTATGGGGTTCCCCTTAATATCCATACATGACCCAAATGGGCTGGTAATGGGCAGGAGGGGTACCCATGCCATTTTTCTCAATGATTATCATCCATAGACATTACATTAAAAACGCAAGCAGTTTTAAATTACTTTTTTTCCGTTAGAAGTGTCATTTTGTGCAGGGACTGTTCTAAACACGGGAAACACGTGCCACTTCACAAGCATACTATAGACACCCCCCAGGCACGATATTTAAAGGAATATGTAACTTTTTTTTCACTTTAAGCCTCATTAAAATCAGTGCTTCCAAAAAAACGTCAATTTTTAAACCTTTTTTTTGCATTGATACATGTGCCCTGGGCCAGGAGCCGGGTCCCCAAACCCTTTTCAGGACAATAACTTGCATATTAGCCCTTAAAATTAGCAATTTTTATTTTGAACGTTCGAGTCCCATAGACTTTAATGGGGTTCTAAAGTTCACGCAAATTTTCAGTCCGTTCGCAGGTTCTGGTGCGAACTGGGGGTGTTCGGCTCATCCCTATTGGGCACCGATGAGGCTGCACTAATTTGCACTAATAAGGCTGCATTAATGGGCACCGATGAGGCTGTACTGTAGGGCACTGATGAGGCTCCACTGTAGAGCACAGTACTGAAAGCTCTGCATTAATGGGCACTGTTGAGGCTGCAATAGTGGGCACTGATGAAATGCACTTAAGGGCACTGATGAGGCTGCATTAATAGGCACTGATGAGACTGCATTACTAGGCACTTATGAGGATGCACTGTAGGGCACTGATGAGGTTGCATTAATAGGCACTGACGAGGCTGCATTAATAGGCACTGATGAGGCTGCACTGTAGGGCACTAATAAGGCTGCATTAATAGGCACTGTAGGGCACTGCTGAGGCTGCATTAATGGGCACTGATGAGGCTGAATTAATAGGCACTGATGAGGCTGCACTGTAGGGCACTGCTGAGGCTGCATTAATGAGCACTATTGAGGCAGCACTGATTAGGCTTCATTAATGGGCACTAATGAGCCTGCATTATTGAGTCTGCACTAATGGGTACTGATAAGGCTGCATTAATGGGCACTGATGAGGGTGCACTGTAGGGCACTGATGCGGCTGCATTAATAGGCACTGATGAGGCTGCACTGTAGGTCACTGATGAGGCTGCATTAGAAGGCACTGTTGAGGCTGCATTAATAGGCACTGATGAGGCTGCATGAATAGGCACTGATGAGGCTGCACTGAAGGGCACTGATGAGGCTGCATTAATAGGCACTAACGAGGCTGCATTAATGGGCACTGATGAGGCTGCATTAATAGGCACTGATGAGGCTGCATTAATAGGCACTGATGACGCTGCATTAGAAGGCACTGTTAAAGAGGAAGTAAACCCTGATGAGTTTACTTCCTCTTTCATTCCCTGCAAAGGTAAAGCATAATGGACTACTATGCATCGCATAGTAGTCCATTATGTGTCTCTTACCTGACACAGGAGCCAGCGAAGTCACCGCTATCCCCTGTAGTCCGGCGCATCCATCTTCGCGGTGGGTCTCGCTGCTCCGCCACTGTCATTCAGCGAAGCCGCCATTACGTCACTCCCACGCATGCGCACGGGAGTCGCCACACGCGGCATATCGCCGTTGATGGGTGGCGCGCTCGGTGCGCCTGCGCTCCGCTGTCTACGGCGCATGCGCCGTAGACAGCGGTGCCTGTCTTTCGGTTTACACGGTTTAGGAGATATTTCTTGGACCTACAGGTCCAAGAAATAAAGCCTTAATCTAGGCTTACCTGTAGGTCAAAGTGTGTTGTAAGGGTTTACAACCACTTTAAGGCTGCATTAATAGGTACTGATGAAGCTGCATTAGAAGGCACTATTGATGCTGCATTAATAGGCACTGATGAGGTATAAAGAGAAACACAGGATGAAAATGTCAAACTGAAGATACCAACATCCCTTATAAATTATACATAGCAGAAAAAAAGGGGGCACAAACAAGTCTGAGAGGTAACCAGCCTCAGGGACTTTTAACAGTATCAGGTTGAACAGGTCAAACACAATCCAAAATAGAAAAGTTAAAAATTCTTTTTATTTTAACAAAAATAAAAACATGCAACAAAAACATATTGGTACATCCAAACAGCAGATATGGGCATAATTCAAACGTATGTATGTTAAGACGGTACCACTCTCAACATGTTTCGCTTAATTAGAGCTTGCTAAGGAGATTGGTGTTGCAGCTTGTTTATATGCTAAAATGACAAAAATAATAAAGGAAAAAAAGACATCCATTTAGATGCAAATTACAACAAATCCTTACAATAGTTTCAAAGTATTGAAAAATGAAAAAAATTCAGAGTTGTGAATACAAGGACATAGAAGACGTATGACGCCAGGGTAACATATAACAGGTCTCACCACATTGGTCTGGATTCCAATAATTGAAAAAATTTAAAAACTCCAAAACTGATATCAATATAGGAGAAAGAGAGATAAAATGATGATATTTCAGCCGCCACAGAATGCCCCATTCAATATAGCCTGTAGAGAGGGACAAGAGGTAAAAAAAAACTTAGTAAGGAAAAAAGAAATCTCATAATATTAGAAAAATATTAGAAAAATATTGGAGGTGGGAAATTCTTTTGAAAAAAGAAAAAACATCCAGCCGGCCAGAGAGAAAAGATAAAAAATACAATAAAAATTATGCAATCAGGAAGTAGAATCAATCGCATATAGCTTGCTCAATCGAGAGTGCTAAACCAGCAATGCCTCAAGGGAAGTCTGCCAGATGACTAAAGCCACGGGGCTGGACCGCCCAAAGCCCCTGGTAACAAAAAAGATGATAAATTAAAAAAATAATAAGTAACTGGAGTCATCATAATGAATAATAGGATGTCAGCCCTAAAACAGGCAAACATCTATCAATGAAAACCAAAAATACAACGATCTATAGAGTCAAAGGACTCACCTTAATCAAAGAGACTACTGTCCAGAGAACATCAAGGGGATCCCACAGAATAGACCGGTCTTTCGGCATGGAGCGTACAACCATCCACGCCGAGAGACAGGTACCAATAGAATTTATAGCCCTCTCCGACTCAGCGGCATCTGACGTCACCGGTGAGTCGCGGGCGCAATCGAGCCTCCCTCCAATCACGGGCTTCCCAGGAGATATCTAGTGCGCATGCCCCGATGATGCTAATCGTGTCATCGGGGAACCGCGGCCATCTTGAAAAGTCCCAATGCCCTCAACCGAAAACGGGAGAGGACAGGGACCATACCGAAAGGTGTGTGCGGGACAAAATCGGCCCACCTCCCCTCCGCAGGAAAAAGGACTTAATCAAGGTGCAGGGATAACCACTGGAAGGAGTCAAAATAAGGGGCAGACAAAATCGGCCACCTGATTGATTGGCAGGATGGCCGGGAGAATGCCCCTGGGCGTCCGTACAGGCTAAGAATGAGGCTATGTTCATGGCCGAAAGCAAGGGAAGAAAAAATAAAATAAACATATAAAGAATAAATAAATAAGGAAAGCTTGTCTGCAAAGAACAGACATCGCTATAAACAATTTTTAAAAACGTTTTAATATAGTGGCAAAAGTGATGAGATACCTATTGTACACCCCGGATTTTCATGCATCTTTAACAGCAAAAAAAATGTTATTATTGTTTTCAATCAAAAATACTCTACGTTACACACAATTAACTACATTAAACTCAAAAATAAATATTTTTCTTATTAAATACAGAAATAGAACAGACATCGCTATAAACTATTTTTAAAAACGCTTTAATATAGTGGCAAAAGTGATGAGATACCTATTGTATACCCTGGATTGTCATGCGTCTTTAACAGCAAAAACATTTTATTATTGTTTTCAATCAAAAGTACTCTACGTTACACACAATTAACTACATTAAACTCAAAAATAAGAAAAATATTTATTAAATACAGAAAAATTATATACAGAAAATATATATATAAAAAAAATAATCCTGTGGTTGAGCTATGCTTTTTCTGCCCTTCAACCACTCCCCCCTTTAGCTGCAGAGGCAGCAGCCAAGGATGTGTGGCTTTTTGCTTCATGGCCACAGCAGGAATTATACCCCCTCTTGCTTTTGGTGGGCAAGCCCAAATCATTCAACCCTTCAATTTGGCAGACAAGCACAAACCATTCAAGTGCATTCAAGGCGAGCAAATGCAAAGCTTTCCAGCATGGTAGTCTGGCATTTAGGGGTTAAAGCAGGTGGTGAAGAGGTGATGCAAATCCTCCCCACTGCTTGCCAAATGCTCTCTGAAATGTGATTTGAATTTGGATCACTCTTCAAGAGCAAAGTACAAATTGAACTAGAAAATGCATTTCCTGGAGAAAATGCGTGGGAATGCTGATTTTAAGGATTTTAGGCATGCTCTCATTGACTTCAATGTTAAAAAAAAGTGTTAAAAGCTTAATATTTTAAAAAGTATAAAATAGTAGAAAAAAAGTTGAAGAAGTCCCATCATCAGCTGAAAGAGCTGAACATTTTAAAAGTTGAATGGCTTTAATAGCTGAAAGTATGCAGAAGTTACGCAGAGCCAAAAAAAGTACGGAATAATAATAATTTAATTAAAAAGATAATTAATAAATAAAAAAACGAACTAGAAAATGCATTTCCTGGAGAAAATGCTGAATAGCATCAAAACTGCCCCATCATATTGCCCCCATCAAACCTGCCCATCCATTTCCTCTATTATAGATCAGTACATGGTGTGTCTGTGCTCTCCCCCACTGCCCATCACTGTGTATAAGAAGCTTTGCTAACCATGGAAACAAAACAGACAACAAAAGCCTGGATACCCTAAATTTAATGAAATTTTCTGAAATGATCACTAAACTTAAACTGTTTTTTTCACAAAAACTGTAAAAGATATAAAACTGAAAAGATATAACCAGATAGCTGAATAGTTTGTGAACATTTTAAAGTTTGTTTGGCGTCTGTAGGTGAAAGTATGAAGGAGCTGAAACTTTTCGCAGCGGAAGAAGATTTTACGGATTTTAAGCATGCTCTCAATGACTTCAATGTTAAAAAACAGTGTTAAAAAGCTTAATATTTTAAAAAGTATAAATAGTAAAAAAAAAGTTGAATAACATCATACATCAGCTGAACATTATAAAAGTTGAATGGCTTTAATAGCTGAAAAGTATGCAAAAGTTACGCAGAGCCAAAAAACGTATGGAATAAAATTAATAAATAAAAAAACGAATAACAATAGTGGGACTGCTAAAGCATTCCCACTAATAACAATAGTGGGGCTGCTAAAAGCATTCCCACTAATAACAATATGGGACTGCTAAAGCATTCCCACTAATGAGCCATGTACACACGACCGGACTTTCTGGCAGACTAGATCCGACTAGATCAGACTAGATCCGACGGTCTTCCCGACTGACTTTCCAAACAGACGGACTTGGCCACACACAATCACACCAAAGTCCGATGGATTTGAACGTGATGACGTACGATCGGACTAGAATAATGAAGTTCATAGCCAGTAGCCAATAGCTGCCCTAGTGTCGGTTTTCATCTGTCGGACTAGCATACAGATGAACGGATTTTTCGATCGGACTCGAGTCCGTCAGAAAGATTTGAAAGGTCTTAAATCTAAAGTCTGTCTATGAAGATGACCCGCATGCTTTGGCCAATCACAGCGCCGTCAGCAAAGAGAGCCATAATTAGCCAAAGGCCGGGTGCCTTTGGTCAATTATGGCTCAAGGAGTTAAGCCATACAGTCCACGCCCCACACTATATAAGGCTGCCTGCACGTCAGGCATGTGTAATGTGTTGCTGGCGTTGATCGAGAGAGTGTCATTTCATTTAGATTGAGCAGGCAGGCATTTCAGTTAGCTGCAGTGTAATTATTATACATATACAGCCAGGCTTGTATATATATATATATATATATATATATATATATATATATATATATATATATATATATTATATATTTATGGTTCAGAGCCCTCTGGCTGGTTCGGATAAGGATGACAAAACAGGGTTAACATAAACTTACCACTTGAAATGGACCTGAAAGTGTGCCTTGGTCTAACGTATGGTATACCAAAATAAGGGGGCATACCCTAGATAAGAAATTAGGATGAATGAAATGAACATGAAATTAAGTGAAGAGAGTACTCTCAAGAGGAGTATGATGCTTTGAAAAATGTCCTAAAAAGGGGATGGGAGGGTGGGTATCGCGCACAGGAACCAACAAGGAACGCAGCCGGACGGGCTGGTTAAATACCCCTCCGGGCTCCTCCCATAATTTCAGGCCACCATACTGGCCTTCTTATTTATGGTTCAGAGCCCTCTGGCCGGTTCGGATAAGGATGACAAACAGGGTTAACATAAACTTACCACTTGAAATGGACCTGAAAGTGTGCCTTGGTCTAACATACGGTATACCAAAATAAGGGGGCAAAAACATTCAGGTAGGGATTGTGCTTTATTGACTTAACTTAGCTACTAAGTGAGCTTGACGAAGGCCTGGGCCATCTCCACTTGTGGATTGGGAATATAGCGGGCGAAGCAGTTGGATTTCCATCTGCCCAGTTTCTTGATCACGTGATCCGGGACCCCTTGACGGGAGGCTGTTGAGGCTGCCCCGATGCGGAATGAATGTCCAGAATACTGAGCCGAGTTGAGGTGGAGGATACGTAGCAGTATTCTAACATGTTCCATGAACCGGCCCGCATTTAGGGGCTTGGCATGGAACGGCAGGAGTGGATTAGCGTCTGGTTGATCGGCCAGAAGGGACCACAGGCGGGTAAGAGTGGAGACTGGACACCAGCTATTGTTGGTTTTATAGTAATGAACGTCCGTACCAGAGCCAATCTGTTGTGTTTTGGAGACTGCCAGATGTAAGGTAAAATGATCTTCGCAACAGACCAGGTGGTGTTTGCGAAGCATGCGTTCTGTGGGGCTGCTACAGGTGAATTCACCTGGTCGTAAGAAGCCGTAGAAGGCCAGATGTATGGCTGCCTGTAAGACTATACTAGGATGTAGACCAAAAGGTGACGTGGCCAGGATGTCTGACATATTCCTGAAAATGTCTCCTGTGATAGGCAGGCGTTTGGTGCTGATCACTGGCTGATGCCTCTGGACGCCACGCAAGACGGCTCGTACAGCATGGTAGGAGAACAATGAGGGTTCAGTAGGGTTTTGGAGCGATGTGAAATGTTGAACACCGGCTAGATATAACCAGATTGTATTGTGAGATAAGGTGAGTTCTGAGTGGCAGTAGGTGAGAAAGGCCAGGACTTGTTTTATACGGGATGTCTCTGTACGGTGGCGTGCCATAAAATGGTTGAAGGTCCTCCAGGCCGCCTGGACGGCCTTGAGGGTGTTGCGCAAGAGGGAAAGGTTGATGAGGTCTGTTGCTGCTAGAAGGTGTGGGGCTAGTCCAGGGTCAGCTGAGACCAGGCCGGGATAGGTGCTGACATCGGTTCGGCTTCTGGTACCTGTTCAAAAAATGAAACCAGATTAAACCGAGAGAGCATCTGCTGCAGAATTGCGTCTACCGGGGATGAAGGAGCAGTAAACATTAAATTGGTGTAGTAAGGAGAGCTGGACCAGCCGACGCAGGAAGGACATTATTGCTAGAGACCTGGACCTGCCCCTATTGATGATCTCTGCCATGGCCAAGTTGTCTGAGAACGCCACGGTTTAACCCGACCAGCTGTGACCCCAGACATGTGCTGCTGCTACTATGGAGTATATCTCAAACAGGGAGGATGTCTCGGAGAAACCGGGTATTGCCAGAATTTGGGGAGGCCAGGGAGCTGCGAGCCAGAGGTGGCCAAAAATTGCCGCAAAGCCCGTGGAGGCGGCGGTCACCACCTGGGGTGAGAGGGAAGACACCGAGGGAATAAACAGGGATACGCCATTCCAAGATGACAGAAATTCCTCCCACATGAAGAGATCCGCCACAGCTGCGGCATCAAGACTGAGGACCTGTTCCGGATCCTGCGTGTGGGAAAGTAGCACTAGCAGGCAGGACACGAAGGAGCGACCCTGGGGGATGATGCGCATGGCAAAGTTTAACATGCCGAGAAGAGATTGCAACTGTTTCTTGGTGCATGACCGGGAGCGGGTGAAGTCCCTCAGGACGGTCCTGATGCGAGATAGTTTATCCGTGGGGAGGCTGGCCTGCATGGTGTTGGTATCCAAGTTAACCCCGAGAAAAGTGATGGACTGTGCTGGACCATCTACCTTATGCTCTGCAATAGGGATATTAAGATTACCGAAAACTACCCTCAATCTATCCAAGTCCCCTGGCGGTGAGCCGGGTGGCTCGATCAACAGGAAGTCGTGCAGATAGTGTATAACTTCCTGACACCGGGCTACGTGTAGGAGGACCCACGTAAGTGACTGAGCAAATGTATCAAAGAGCCAGGGACTGCTCTTAGACCCGAAAGTCAGCTTGGTTGCAAAATAATAGAGGTCCCTCCACTTGATGCCGTGTCAGCACCAAAGGGACGGGTGGATGGGGAGGAGCTTAAAAGCATCCGCAATATCGGCCTTAAAGAGCCAGGTGCCCGTGCCTGTCTTGAGTATGGCCTGGATAGCCATGTCCACAGAGGCGTATTTGAGTGAGAACTCCTCGGAGGGGATGAGGGAATTAAGACTGGGGATAGAAGAGGAATGAGGCGCTGACAAGTCGTACACCAATCTCAATTTATTTGAAAATTTACCCTTAACAAGCCCGATAGGGCTGACTCTCCAGGTGTTGAAGGGGGGCTGGGTGAAAGGGCCTATCATAAAGTCCCGATCTAGCTCGGCTTGCAGGAGCTGGTCTATGGCTGGTTTGTCAAAGGTCGCTGATCGTAGGTTCCGGCACTCATGCGTAACATGGGGGAGAGATATGAGACCCATATGGAAGCCTTGGGTGAAGCCTTGAACAAGGTAGACGGACAGCATTGGAGTGGGGTGATCTGCCAGGTAGAAGCTGAGCCAAGAGACGTCGACCCGGCTTAGTCATGTCTTTTTAAGTTGTTTCACCTCGCACATGAGCCTGGGGTGAGCCCTTTGGCACAGAGTGCAGATATGGAGCAGCCGGCATTGGCTGAAGTTGCACGAGCCGTAATTGTAGTTGTTACAGATCGCCGGGCCTCCTATGGTTTTGACCAGACGCCCAAACCTGTCTACCTGAGGTAGGCGTGCGGGGGCCTGTTGACCCTGAGCGGTACCCGAGGTTGAAGGGTTCTCTGAGGGGCGAACTGCTGATGAGTTGGCGCACCAGGTGGCAGTGTGAGTGGCTGATTGACAAATTGCACAAAGGGGCGAACGTAAGCCTGAAAAGTGGCGGCAGAACAACTCCATGTCCATGATGCTCCAGTCAGTAGGCATCTGAAATTGTAGGAGTCTAGCGGCTGCTTTGGCAGGGAAAGAGCGTTGGTAGTCGTAAAACCCGAAGCCACCGTATTTGTAACCCAGATCCACAACTGTGTGGAGGTACCGGTCCAGCTCCTCCCTCCTGTTGGGGGAGGCTGAGCAGACAACGTCCCTCAACATGCCAAAGGCCAAGGTGAATTCTATAACTGAAAGTTTCCTGTCCAGCCTGGGGTCTTTGGTCTTGAGGACCACTGACACATCCCCTCATGTGTACGCTTTGTTCTCCACGAGATCATGGACGGAGATGAGCAAGGAAGTGAGATTGACGTCCTTGCCCTCCAGGATGTCCTTCCTGACGTTGGCCGGGACCAGATGGGAAGGGTAGACTATGGTCCCGCCTCCTGAGGTACCTGTGAGAGGAACAGCCACTGCCTGAGCTGTTAGTCCAGGAGAAGAGACGGGCAGGGGAGTCTCCAGGAGAGCCACCCTATTTTGGACCTCAGAAACTGAGGTAGCCGAGGAAGACACCAGAGAATGCAGTTGCGTGATGGAAGAGGTGATGGAATCCAGGGAGTCCTGCTGGACACTGGGGCCTGCCATGGCTGGAGGTGGAAAGAGGAGCTTGAAGAGCTCGGCCTTCCTGGCAGTCGCAGGGAAGGGAACACCTCTACGCCTGAACTCCGCCGTCAGCCTAGGAATGGTCCATGCCCTGGGGGACCGCAGGCTGCCACTCTCTGAAGCTGGGGATGGGGACAACGGGGCTGTGAGATCCTCACTGCCGGCCAGAGACATGCTGGTGTAGTCCAGGCCTGGGCGGATCAGCTTGTCCTCGGGGTTGGATTTTCCTCTGAGCGGAACCTATTCAGGGCGACATGAATTACAAGACTCGCTGGTGATCTCTGATGGGATACATACCTAATAAAGAGGAGGGGCACTCCTGCTTACGTGCGCCTCCTCCCCCCGTTTTTTTTTTTCTCTCTTACCTAAGGAGGCACCATCCAAACAGGTGCAGGGTGGACCTACTGTGACTCGACTGACCTAAGAACACGAAAGTAAAATTGTTGAGAGTTCCACCCTGATTACACACAAGTGGCTAAAATAGTGACTTCGGTGAGGTGACAAGATGTGTTTTTTTTTTTTTCCTTCTCCCTTTTTTTGTTTTTTCTTTCATCTCCTCCCCCCCCCCCTTTTTTTTTTTTTTTTATGAAATGAGACGAACAAACACAAATGAAATGTTGCCTTTAAGTGAGAAATCTGCCATGACAGAGGCGCGACTCGGTCGTGTCGCTGACGCAACTGACAACGAGCCGGACTCTGGAGCATGTACTGAAATGAGGCAATTAGTGAAATGAGGCCAAATGAGCAAGGCCCCTCGGCTGGAACCTGAACATTGCAAAACAACTGGGTTGGAACCGAGGTGCAGGAGGTGACAGTGAAATGAGTGAGTCCGCCATGATAGAGGCCCGGATCGCCATGCCGTAATTTTGCGACTGAGCACAAAACGGACTCTGGAGCATGTACTGAAATGAGGCCTGTCCTGGGGCACGCCGAGACGAATTAGTGCACAGGTGTGACTATTTGTGTCGGAGCGTGATAGGTGAACCGAAATGATACCCATGACAAAGACAAGGATCAGTAGATGCGCCCACGACTCGATAATGAACCCTGTCTCTGGAGCATGTACTGAAATGAGGCCAAGCAGCTGGGCACACCGGAACGAATCGGTGCATTCTAACTGCAACATGATTCGAATCAGAGCATAATAAGTGACACGCCATGACAGAGACCGGAATCAACGACTGGCCCAACGATTCGACAAAGAATCCGTCTCTGGAGCATGTACAGAAATGAGGCCAAACAACTGGGCGCACCGAGGTAAATCGGTGCATCGGTGGAATGCGACTGGATTTGTAACGGGGTGTAATACGTGACCAGAAATGATATGCCATGACAAAGACAAGAATCAAAAACTATGCCTGAACCTGCGAATGATTCTTTCTCTAGAGCATGTACTGAAATGAGGCCGAAAACTGGGGCACACCGGAGCGAATAGGTGCATCGGAGATGCGACTAGATTCGAATTGGAGCGCAACTCGTGACAGAAATGAAAAGAAATGATTATGAAATGATCCGGTTTGATTAGAACTTTGGACATGGTGAGCCATTTGTTTGAACATTTTTGAAATGATCCGAACGATTCGGGACGTTTGGTAGAGACTAGTGATTTGGTCCGCATAGCGAAATGTCTGTGAAATGAATGCTCAACGTGGTGTCACGGATGAGTGACAACGACTTCTTTTGAGAAGCTAAGGAGCACCAATGTTTGTGGTAACGAATGCGTGCGACAATATCGGAAAATACGATTGTGACATGTTAGTGAGTGGCTAACCGTAAAAAATCGGATCACGTTCAAGACCCTTTGCCTCACCCACAAATGCGTGCATAGAGAAGCTCCGCAATACCTAACGGAGAAAATAAATCATTACACACCAAACCGCAGTCTTCGATCAGCCAACAAAAACCTCCTCCTCGTGCCCAAAGCCCGGTATAAATCCAAGGGTGATCGGAGATTCGCTGTCCAAGGGCCTCTGCTATGGAATGCTCTACCAATCAACATCCGCCTGGAAGAAAATAACCTGGCTTTTAGGAAAAAACTCAAGACCTTCCTCTTTTAGCAGATGATCAAAGCTCGCCACAGCGCCTAGAGGCGATTCAGTTCGCATTGTGCGCTATATAAGTATTTCATTCATTCATTCATTCAGTGGTTCGTGAGTTCAACGTATCACAGTTTAGTGACGTAAATAACATGAAATGAGAAATGGGAGCCAAAGCCCTACCTGCGACAGCCGGACCAGATGCGTTGTACGACAACGGCAAGTTTAGAGTATTGCGACACTCAGACAAGGATAATACACGAACGCTCACGAAGACACAAAAAACGGACTCGTAACACGGAGACGAAGACAGGACTTTTAACGAACAAGGGAACTCACGAACACTGAACTCACTCTAACGAATGGTCTCGAATAGTCGGCCCTAGATCTGTGACGTAGCAAATATCGCGCACAGGAACCGACAAGGAACTCAGCCGGACGGGCTGGTTAAATACCCCTCTGGGCTCCTCCCATAATTTCAGGCCACCATAATGGCCTTCTTATATATATATATATATATCTCCACTGTATCCAGTTTAGCTAGATCTGACTACAGTCCTGGTGTACTTATATATATATATCCACTGTATTCCTGGCATACTCTTTCTAATATACTATAGATTTTCCTTTGTCCACAGTGTGCAACATTATCAAGAAGTTTTTAACCCATGGCACTGTAGCTAATCTCTCTGGGCGTGTACGAAGAGAAAGATTGATGAAAGGTTGCAATGCAGGATAGTAGGATAGTCCAGATGGTGGATAAGCAGCCCCAAACAAGTTCCAAAGAAATGCAAGCTGTCCTGCTGGCTAAGGGGGCATAAGTGTCAGCGCAAACTATCCATCGACATTTAAATGAAATTAATTCTTTTTAATATATTTCAGGCAGGCAGGTTGTTCAGTTATCCACTGCATTCTAGTCTAGCCAAGCCTATATCTGACTGCAGGCAATTGCTGGTGTACGTTTTCAAATATACTTTCAGCCAGGCAGGCAGGCAGGCAGGCAGGTGATTCAGTGATCTGCAGTGCATAAAATATATATACAGTCTCCTACATATATATCCACTGCATTCTAGTCTAGCCAAGCCTATATCTGACTGCAGGCCATGCCTGGTGTACTTTTTCTAGTAAACTTCAGGCGGTGTTTTGCTAATAAAATTTTACAGCATGTCTGGAAGGCCACCAAGGAGAGGCAGACGCTCACAGGCCACTAAAAGAGGGCAAGCAGGCTCTGTGTCTACAGCCAACAGTGCTGGTCGTGGACACGGTGCATCCTCAGCATGTGGCCATGGGGCACTCTTGTCCTTTTTTTCGGCACCTGGCTTTGTTGATCGACAACATGCAGAAGAGTTGGTAGAGTGGTTAACTAATCCGTCCTCATCCTCTGTCACCCAGGCTCAGAGTAGTTTGCCTGCCAATGCAGCTGCCAAAGTGGCCTATTCCATCAGGTCAATGTCATCAGTCACTCCTTCCCTAGCCCCACCATCATGCACAGAGGTGTCCCCCGAACTGTTCGACCACAGTGTCAGGTACATGCTGCAGGAGGATGCGCAAGGTTTTGAAGGCTCCGATGATAGTACCCAGGTTGAGGAAGGCAGTAACATGAGCCCAGAGACAGGGGGTGCCTTAGAAAGACAAGAAACTGGCAGTCATGTTCCCCCAGCTGCAGCATACTGCCAGGTTTGCTCCAGTGACAAGGAGGGAGGGGATGATGAGGTCACCTAGATGCGATTCAGTTCGCATTGTGCACTATACAAGTATTTCATTCATTCATTCACTGACTCTACGTGGGTGCCTGATAGAAGAGAGGAAGAGGAAGAGAAGGCACATCTCCAATGAGGCAGGATGCCCTCCAGGGGCCAGCTTAAGGGCAGCCACCCGACTGCATCACATCGCAGAGCTCCGCATGTACAGTGCACTGCTGACTCCCCGCGTATTTTGAAAAGTTCTTTGGTGTGGGCCTTTTTTGATACGTGTGCAGCAGATCGCACCATTGCTGCTTGCAACATATGTCTGAAGCGTATCAAGCGTGGCCAAAACAGCAGCCACTCGGGCACCACATGCTTGACCAGACATATGTCGACCTCCCATGCAGTCCGTTGGCAACAGTATTTAAAAGACCCACACCAAAGAACAAGGCAGACCTCTCCTTGCTCCTCATCAGTTGGGATTTCCAACCCCACTATACCTTCAGTTCTCTCGGAGACCTGCATTGAGAGGAGTGAAGGTTTAGAATTAGGTGTGCCAAGTACTTGCGGGCAATCTGCTATTGCTACACCAACATCCAATTGTAGCAGGCAAATTCCTCTACCCCAGTTGCTAAACCATAGAAAGAAATTTGGTCCCAGGCATCCACATGCTCAGCAGCTGAATGCTAGCTTGGCTACATTGCTAGCACTGCAACTGCTGCCTTTTCAGCTGGTAGACTCTGCCCCCTTTCGTGAATTTGTGGAATGAGCGGTACCTCAGTGGCAGGTTCCCAAACGCCATTTCTTTTCATGGAAGGTCATTCCGGCTCTCTACCGGCATGTGGAAGGCAATGTCTTGGCCTCATTGGACAGGGCGGTCAGTGGTAAGGTACATATTACTGCTGACTCATGGTCCAGCAGGCATGGACAGGGACGTTACCTTTCTTTCACGCGCACTGGGTACCTCTACTGGCAGCTGGGAAGGATGCAGGACAGGGTGCAGTATTGTTAGAGCTTGTTCCGCCGCCACGCCTCCAAAATGCTAGTAGTGGTGATTCTGCCACACCTCTCTCTTCCACCCCCTCCTCTTCTTCTTCCTCTATGGCCTCCATATTCAGATTTGTCCTCGGAACCAGCAGTGCTCCGTAGGCGTTCAAGGGGCTACACAAGCACTCAGGCAAAAAGATGCCATGTGGTGCTTAAGTTGTTCTGCTTATGGGACAGGAGCCACACTGGGGCAGAGATTCTGTCAGTGCTGCAGGGGCAGATTCAGAGGTGGTTGACGCCACGCCAGCTTCAGCCAGGAACAGTGGTTTACGACAATGGCACCAAGCTTCTCTCCGGCCCCCGGAGGGGACACTTGACCCATGTTCCCTGTTTGGCAACCTGCCTAAGAACCGCTTCATTTGTGACATGCCCACCAGGTGGAACTCAACGTTGGCAATGCTGCAGCAGCTGCACATGCAGTAGAAGGCTATCAATGAGTACCTGTGTGAGTATGGCACCAGGACAGGGTCAGGGGAGCTTGGCTTTTTTTTCGCCACGCCAGTGGCTACTGATCAAGGATGCATGCACTGTCCTGTCACCATTTGAGGAGGCCACGAGGATGGTGAGCAGTGACAGTGCATGAATCAGTGATACTGTCCCTCTTGTCTTCCTGTTGGAGCACACGCTTCGTGGATAAATGGACAGGGCACTTTAGGCAGAACAGAGGGAGGAAGAGGAGGACTTCCTTACCTCTCAAGGCCCCCTTTATCCGGACAGTATTCCTGCGGGCCCGCTGATCACACAGGAAGAGGAGGAGAAAGATGAGGATTGTGTCAGCATGGAGCTGGAGCCTAGCAGTCTTCAAGGGATCGTTTTCAGTCCCCAGAAACTCATGAACCTCTAAGTGGCTGGGAGGAGGTGGCTGTGGATCATGTCATCCTTAGTGACCCAGAGGACTCCGGATCAAATGCCTCAGTAAACCTTTGCTGCATGGACTCCCTGATCCTGCAAAGCTTGCGAAAGGACTCTCGGATTTGTGGTATCAAGGAGAGGGATCATTACTGACTGGCAACCCTTCTTGATCCACGTTACAAGGGAAAGGTTGCGGAACTTATCCAGCCTTCGCAAAGGGAGCAGAGGATGAAACATCTTCGGGAGGCCTTGCAGAAAGGTTTGTGCAATGCGTTTCCAGAGCCTGGGAGTTTACAATTTCCTGGTCCTCCTGGACAATGTGTTATTGAGGCTTCCGTCAGTCACAGAAGGAACGGGGGAGAATGTGGCCGCCTGACCAATGCGTTCAGACAATTCTTTAGTCTGCAGCCCCAAGGTCTAATCGATTCCGCCAGCATCTGATTTACATGGTACAGGAATACCTAGGGGCAAGATCAGACTTGGAGACCTTTCCAACCGAAAATCCACTGGGTTACTGGGTGTTGAGGATGGATCACTGGCAGGAGCTTGCACAATATGCAATTGAGCTACTGGCCTGTTCTGCATCCAGTGTTCTTTCGGAAAGCACATTCAGTGCTGCTGGAGGCTTTGTAACCGATCACAGGGTGCGTCTGTCCACAGACTCAGTTGATCGTCTCACTTTGATAAAAATGAATCAGGCTTGGATCACCAGCTACCAAGCACCTGATACTGATGTAACCGATTCCTTTTTCTATGAATGTGAGATCCCTTAAAGACTGCCTATGCTGAGTGACTATCCTATTCCTCCTCAATGTTCATGTTGATAGCTTCTAAGAATTTTTTTTTAGCCACCACCACCAGTGCCTAAGGCCCAATATTTCTGCCCCTGTTTAACAGGGGCATATAATTGTAATTTTTGCTGTAATATTTTGCAGCAGGGCTCGTTCTTGCACTCAACTAGAGTATCTGTGAGGGGTTGCAGTGTTGTGGCACCAGTGCCTAAGGCCCAACTTTTCTGCCCCTGTTTAACAGGGGCATGTAATTACAATTTCTGATCTAATATTTCACAGCAGGACCCGTTCCTGTGCCCACCAAGAGTAACTGTGAGGGCTTACAGTGTCGTGGCACCACCACTACCAAAGGCCCAAATTTTTCTGCTCCTGTTTAACACCACCACCAGTCCACCACCACCAAAGGCCCAATTTTTCTGCCCCTGTTTAACAGGGGCACGTAATTACAATTCTTGATATAATATTTCGTCCAGTGCCCACCAAGAGTAACTGCAAGGGCTTACAGTGTTCTGGTACCACCAACACCTAAGGCCCAATTTTCTGCAGAGTGTAAAGGGCAGGCCATATAGTATATACAGGCGGTCCCTTACTTTCAAACATCCGACTTCCAAACAACTCCTACTTACAAACGGAAAAGAAGACAACAGGAAATGAGAGGAAATCTACACGTAGGAAGGGAAATTCTCTCCTGTAAGTGCTCATGCACATGGACGTTTTAAAAAACTGGCTGCAAAGCTAGCTCCGACGCCTGGAAAAATCGGTGTTAAAAACGTGATTTTTACCGCGTTTTGCATTGGCGTTTTTGCGCGTTAGCGTTAAGTAGCGTTTTTGAAAGAAACACATCTCTTGGCTATAGCACTCAGAGAACAAAGAAAATCTGTTACGCGTTATGCGCGATTTTGTGCATTTTTGCACGTTTGTGTGCGTTTTTCCGCGATTCGCGTTTTTACAGCTCTAGCTCCGCGCCACGGAACACACTGGTCCTGGGTTTTTTTTACAGCTTAAAAACGCCTATGCCATTTGCAGCTCAAAAACGCCTAGGTGGGCATGAAGCCATAGACTAACATGGACAGACGTTTTTAAGCTGCAAAAAACGCTCTCAAAAAAGCGGCTGTAAAAACGTCCGTGTGCATGAGGCCTAAGAGTTAATAGGGGAAAAGGGTGTCTCCACTGATGCTTTATCACCAATACTTGTTTCCCTAATAACCCAAAATTTTCAAAATCCAATTGTCATTGGGACAGAAAGTGAGTTAAAATCTTCTGAACAGGGGCACAGACAGCAAAACAAATGTTACAGGGGTGATAACCCTTCCCTATGTTATCCAAAAAGCTTAAAAATAGATTTTTTGGCTGGAGCTACACTTACAAAATGTACCATTTTCAAGTTACAAACAGATTCAACTTAACAACAAACCTACAGTCCCTATCTTGTTTGGACCACCTGTATACTGCTAACTTGCATAGAAGCCTTTAAAATTTGCACTTTTGATTTTCACGTTCGGGTCTCATAGACTTTAACAGTGTTTGAATGTTCAGCCCGTTCGCAAGTTCTGCCGCAAACCGAACTGGCGGGGGGGGGTGAGGGGTTTGGCTCATCCCTAATTGCCATTCATGATATGTGTGTTTGCTGGCTGTATTTGGGGTGGTATTAACAACTTAAGGTCTGCGCTATATCAGTTTTACTGCTACAGGGCAGCACCTATGTGCTGGATCACATATATGTACATTAGCTGACACTCCTGGGTAGGTGGCGCACTTCCACTATGATTACACACAGTGGAAGCTGATTGCCAGGTGAACGGTACTCAATGTCCTCCGGCACCCACTGATCGTCAGGCAGAGAAACAGAACAGCAATCTGCCTACGTATACAAGGCAGATGGTTGTTCTGACAGGAGGGGAGGGGTGGAATCTGTGTCCCTTCAAAGCAGGGAATACATTTTATCTTTTCTGTTAGTAAAAATCACCTAGGCACCATTTAACCCTTTGATCACCCCTGATGTTAAACCCCTGCCAATGCATTTTATTAGCACTGATAACTAACACTTTTTTGGGAACCAGTGACACTAATAGTTAAGAGTCAGAATGTCCGCCGCAATGCTGCAGTCCTGCTATAAGTTACTAATCGCCGCCATTACTAGTAAAAAGATAAAAATAAATAAATAAAAATATCCCCTAATTTGTAGACCCTATAACTTTTTCACAAACCAATCAATAAACACTTATTGGGATTTTTTTTTATACCAAAAATATGTAGCAGAATACATATTCGCCTAAATTGATGTAGAATGTTAATTAAATAAAAAAATTTATTGGATGTTTTATAGCAGTTGTAAAAAAAAAAAAAAAAAAAAATTATATATATATATTTTGTTTTTAAATTGTCGCTCTTTTTTTTGTTTATTGTACAAAAAATAAAAACCCAGAGGTGATCAAATACCACCAAAAGAAAGCTCTACTTGTGGGGAAAAAAAGATGTCAGTTTTATTTGGGTACAACGTTGCACGACTGCACAACTGTCAGTTAAATCGACACAGTGCTGTATCGCAAAAAATGGCCTGGTCATGAAGGGGGGTAAATCTTCCAGAGGGCAAGTGGTAGACAATTAGGTTGCGTTCACATGTGTGTGTTGTGGGAACGTGTGCAGAGGTGTTATGGCGCCCCAAATGCGGCTAGCAGACGCGTGCTGGAAACATGCATGGAGTTGCACACGTGAGAAGGTGGCGGTGATTGTTTTGGGGTGATTGGTGCATGTAGGTCGGTCCATTATGGGTATCATGGACAAAGGCAGAAAAACCTGCATCCGTGTGTATGTGACACGTGTTTTTCATGTGTTGTGGAACATGTGCTTTGTGTGTGTTCCTGGAGCATGTAGAGTGTCATCCTCAGTCAGTCCAGGATGAGGATGACGATGACGGCCTCTAACATACAATCACAGCTCACCGTACACAGAGGATGGCCCAGCATCGCACCGGCACTGGAATGCAGTTATTCCACCTCCGGGAGGGAGGGACAATGGAGCGGTCCGTATAGGTGCAGCACTGACCACACCTCGGGCACCTCCACTCTGATCACAGATCCCCTCCGATCAGTCCATTATACGGGAGAAGGAGGGGGTAGGCATCGGCGCTCAGCCTATGTCTGCAGGCTGGGTGAGTGGGAACTCTCGGGCAGAGGAGGATGGCAGGAAGAGAGCCGCTGCTGGCCACGCTGAAAGGTCGGTGTATGGGGGGAGCAGGGGGCGGGTACAGACACATGACAGAGGGGGCCCGGGGGCGGGGAAACATGACAGAGGGGGCGGGGACACATGACAGAGGGGGACCAGGGGGCTGGGTGACATGCCAGAGGGGGCGGGGACACATGACAGAGGGGAAAGGGGGGCGGGGTGACATGACAGAGGGGGACCAGGGGGTGGGGTGACATGACAGAGTGGGGCAGGGACACATGACAGCGGGGACCCTGGGGGCGGGGAAACATGATAGCGGGGGCCATGGGGGCCCTGGAGGTGGGGAAAAATGACAGCGGGGGACCTGGGAGCAGGGAAACATGACAGCGGGGGACCTGGGAGCGGGGAAACATTACAGCGGGGACCCTGGGGGCGGGGAAACATGACAGCGGGGACCCTGGGGGCGGGGAAACATGACAGCGGGGACCCTGGGGGCGGGGAAACATGACAGCGGGGACCCTGGGGGCGGGAAACATGACAGCAGAGACCCTGGGGGCGGGGAAACATGATAGCGGGGGCCCTGGAGGTGGGGAAACATGACAGCGGGGGACCTGGGAGCAGGGAAACATGACAGTGGGGACCCTGGGGGTGGGGAAACATGACAGCGGGGGCCATGGGGGCCCTGGAGGTGGGGAAATATGACAGCGGGGGCCATGGGGGCCCTGGAGGTGGGGAAACATGACAGCGGGGGACCTGGGAGCGGGAAAACATGACAGCGGGGGACCTGGGAGCGGGGAAACATGACAGCGGGGACCCTGGGGGCGGGGAAACATGACAGCGGGGACCCTGGGGGCGGGGAAACATGACAGCGGGGACCCTGGGGGCGGGGAAACATGACAGCGGGGACCCTGGGGGCGGGGAAACATGACAGCGGGGACCCTGGGGGCGGGGAAACATGACAGCGGGGACCCTGGGGGCGGGGAAACATGACAGCGGAGACCCTGGGGGCGGGGAAACATGACAGCGGGGACCCTGGGGGCGGGGAAACATGATAGCGGGGGCCCTGGAGGTGGGGAAACATGACAGCGGGGGACCTGGGAGCAGGGAAACATGACAGTGGGGACCCTGGGGGTGGGGAAACATGACAGCGGGGGCCCTGGAGGTGGGGAAACATGACAGCGGGGGACCTGGGAGCGGGGAAACATGACAGCGGGGGACCTGGGAGCGGGGAAACATGACAGCGGGGGACCTGGGGGCGGGGAAACATGACAGCGGGGGACCTGGGGGCGGGGAAACATGACAGCGGGGACCCTGGGGGCGGGGAAACATGACAGCGGGGACCCTGGGGGCGGGGAAACATGACAGCGGGGACCCTGGGGGCGGGGAAACATGACAGCGGGGACCCTGGGGGCGGGGAAACATGACAGCGGGGACCCTGGGGGCGGGGAAACATGACAGCGGGGACCCTGGGGGCGGGGAAACATGACAGCGGAGACCCTGGGGGCGGGGAAACATGACAGCGGAGACCCTGGGGGCGGGGAAACATGACAGCGGAGACCCTGGGGGCGGGGAAACATGACAGCGGAGACCCAGGGGGCGGGGAAACATGACAGCGGAGACCCTGGGGGCGGGGAAACATGACAGCGGGGGCCCTGGGGGCGGGGAAACATGACAGCGGGGGACCTGGGGGCGGGGAAACATGACAGCGGGGGACCTGGGGGCAGAAAAACATGACATCGGGGATCCTGGGGGTGGGGAAACATGACAGTGGGGGCCCTGGGGGTGGGGAAACATAACTGCGGGGGCCATGGGGGCCCTGGGGGCGGGGAAACATGACAGCGGGGGCCCTGGGGTGGGGAAACATGACAATGGGGACCCTGGGGGCGGGGAAACATGACAGTGGAGACCCTGGGGGCGGGGAAACATGACAGCGGGGGCCCTGGGGGCGGGGAAACATGACAGCGGGGGCCCTGGGGGGACCTGGGGGCAGAAAAACATGACATCGGGGATCCTGGGGGTGGGGAAACATGACAGTGGGGGCCCTGGGGGTGGGGAAACATGACTGTGGGGGCCATGGGGGCCCTGGGGGCGGGGAAACATGACAGCGGGGGCCCTGGGGTGGGGAAACATGACAATGGGGACCCTGGAGGCGGGGAAACATGACAGCGGGGGCCCTGGGGGCAGGGAAACATGCCAGAGGGGGACCAGGGGGCTGGTTGACATGACAGAGGGGGGTGGGGTGACATGACAGCGGGGGCCCTGGGGGGTGGGTGACATGACAGAGTGGGGTAGGGACACATGACAGCGGGGACCGTGGGGGCGGGGAAATATGACAGCGTTGGCTCTGGGCGCGGGGAAACGACAATGGGGGCCCTGGGGGCAGGGACACATGATAGATGGGGCCCTGGGGGCAGAGACACATGACAGCGGGGGGCCTGGGGGCATGGACACATGATAGAGGGAGCCCTGGGGGTGGGAAAACATGACAACGTTGGCTCTGGGGACAGGGAAACATGACAGCGGGGACCCTGGGGGTGGGGAAACATGACAGCGGGGGGCCTTGGGGGCAGGGACACATGATAGATGGGGCCCGGGGGGCAGGGACACATGATAGATGGGGCCCTGGGGGCAGGGACACATGATAGATGGGGCCCTGGGGGCAGGGACACATGATAGATGGGGCCCTGGGGGCAGGGACACATGATAGATGGGGCCCGGGGGGCAGGGACACATGATAGATGGGGCCCTGGGGGCAGGGACACATGATAGATGGGGCCCTGGGGGCAGGGACACATGATAGATGGGGCCCTGGGGGCAGGGACACATGATAGATGGGGCCCTGGGGGCAGGGACACATGATAGATGGGGCCCTGGGGGCAGGGACACATGATAGATGGGGCCCTGGGGGCAGGGACACATGACAGCGGGGGCCCTGGGGGTGGGGAAACATGACAGCGGGGACCCTGGGGTAAGGTTGCCACCTTTTCTTCAAGCCAAACCCGAACACTTTAGTGGCGCATGGCAAAACATTTTTTAACCACATGCCGACCAGCCGCCGCAGTTGCACTGTGGCAGAATGGCTCGGCTGGGCGAAACTACGTTATGTAACAAAGCTTCGCCCTGTGGCCACTAGGGGGCGCATTTTTAATCGCACTGATCGCTGTATTAATGCTAATGGTCCAATAAATATGTCAAAATTGTCCGATGTGTTCGCCATAATGTCGCAGCCACAATAAAAATCACAGATCACCGCCATTACTAGTAAAAAAAACATTAATAATAAAAATGCTATAAATCTATCCCCTATTTTGTAAACGCTATAACTTTTGAACAAACCAACCAATATACGCTTATTGTGATTTATTTATTTTTTTAATCAAAAATATGTAGAAGAATACGTATCGGCCTAAACTGAGGAAAAAAATTTTTTTTTTTATATATTTTTGGGGGATATTTATTATAGCAAAAAGTAAAAAATAATGCTTTTTTTTTTTCAAAATTGTCGCTCTTTTTTTGTTTATAGCGCAAAAAATAAAAACCGCAGAGGTGATCAAATACCACCAAAAGAAATCTCTATTTGTGGGAAAAAAGGACATACATTTTGTTTGTGAGCCACGTCGCACGACCGCGCAATTGTCAGTTAAAGCGACACAGTGCTGAATCGCAAAAAGTGCTAAGGTTCTCCGGTCAAGAAGGGGCTAGAATCTTCCGCGGGCTGAAGTGGTTAAGGAGGAAAGCTGTGGACTCCGATGTAAAGGAGAACTTTGTGGAAGGTTTCTGCTCACCAAACCTCCCAATTACATCAGAGTTTCATGCATTCCTCCTTAAATTAGGGTTCCCAAAGCCCCCCCCCCCCTTACATCAGAGTCCACAGGGCACCCTTTACATCTGAGTCCCTCTTATATTTGTGTACTCACTCGCTCGGAGGCAGACGAGAAAAGGAAATAAGGGGGGAGACTTCAGTCACAGACAGTGGATGGTGAGCTCATCTACCCAAGAATGGAGGCTCAGGCATCGACACCTTTCATCCACAATCTGTGGATGAAAGGTTGCTGGTTCCTGAGCTCCAACCCACACATCCCTTTCCTAAGGCACAGAACGCTGAGGATTGGAGGGTGGGTTGGCAGACAGAGGGGTAGGGGTGGGAGGAGGAGGAGCATATCAAGCCCTTTCTCCTCTCCTGTCCGTGTATGGAGATGGGGCCCATGCGCACACCTATGTATTCGATGGTTGTGTTTACTTGGGGAGCCACAGTCCATTATGAATATTGTGTCCGGGTTTCAGGCCATCTGAAACCCGGACACATGATTTGAAACCCGGACTGTCCGAGTGATTCCCAGACAGGTGGCAACCATACCCTGGGGGTGGGGAAACAAGACAGTGGGGACCCTGGGAACAGAGACACATGACAGAGGGGCTCTGGGGGCAGGGATACATGACAGAGGGGGCCCTGGGGGTGGGGAAACATGACAGAGGGGTGCAGGGGGCGGGGACACATGACAGAGGGGAAAAGGGGACGGGGTGACATGACAGAGGGGGCCCTGGGGGTGGGGACACATGATAGAGGGGGCCCTGGGGGTGGGGACACATGATAGAGGGGGCCCTGGTGGCGGGGAAACATGACAGCGGGGGCCCTGTGGGCAGAGACACATGATAGAGGGGAGCAGGGGGCAGGGACTCATGACAGAGGGGAAAAGGGGGCGGGGTGACATGACAGAGTGGGGCAGGGACACATGACAGCAGGGGCCCTGGGGGCGGGGAAACATAACAGCGGGACTGGGGATAGGGACACATGACAGAGGGGGACCAGGGAGCGGGGACACATGATAGAGGGGGACCAGGGGTCTGTGTGACATGACTGGGGGGGGGAACCAGAGGGCGGGGTGACAGATGACACCAGGGGGCGGGGTGACAGATGACACCAGGGGGCGGGGTGACAGATGACACCAGGGGCTCTGTCACTATAGAGGGGACTATCTCTGCTTTAATGCCACGTACACACGACCGGACTTTCCAGCAGACTAGGTCTGATGGAATCAGTCCATCGGACTATCCAATCCGACCTAGAAATAGAATGTTTCAAATCTGTCCGACAGACTCAATTCCTATTGGGAAAACCGTTCGTCTGTATGCTGGTCCGACGGACCAAATACCACGCAAGGGAAGCTATTGGCTACTGGCTATTGAACTTACTTTTTTAGTCCCATCTTACATCATCACGTTCAAAATGAAAGGACTTATACCCCATTCACATCTGAGCGTTTTGTCGCTTGAAGCCTGAAGCTACAAAACGCTGGAGGGGAAAAAATCCATTATTCTCAATGGAGATGGTTCACATGTCCACTCCAAGTCGCCTGAAGCCCTACGCCTGAAGCTCAAACAAGTGCCGGACCCTTTTTTGTTGCGCGAATCGGGCTTGATTCAAGTGACAACGAGCGTTTCTATGGGCGTTTTGTCGCTGTATCTGCTCAGGAGAAAATATAATTTACATGATTTACATAAGGAAATGACAGATGAAAAGCAGAAGCAGAAAAGGAAGCAGATGAAAAAAGAGATGAATATTTTTCCTATTGGCTGAAAAAAAAATGCTGAAGTTAAAAAACGCTGCAAAACGCTGTATGCAAACGCACGACAAAACGCCGGTAAAAACGCTACGCTGAGGTGTGAATGCAGCCTTAGTCCATTCATGTGTGGCCAAGACCATTCGTTCGGAAAGTCCGTCGGGACACCGCTGAGAGTCCGTCGGGAAGACCGTCAGGCCTAGTCTTCCGGAAAGTCCGGTCGTGTGTACGCAGCATTAAAGATGTACTAAAGCAGTGATGGCAAACCTTGGCACCCCAGATGTTTTGGAACTACATTTCCCATGATGCTCCTGCACTCTGAAGTGTAGTTGAGCATCATGAGAATTCATGGGAAATGTAGTTTCAAAACATCTGGAGTGCCAAGGTTCGCCATCACTGTACTAAAGCCAATTTTTTTTCTTTTAACCGCTTAAGCCCCAGACCATTTGGTTGGCCAAAGACCCAGGGCCGGTGCACCCACTAGGCGGATTAGGCAGCCGCCTAGGGGCGCAGCCGACCCTTGCCTCCCCCTTTCTTCCTCTTCTCCCACCCCCAAGCTCCCGGCAGAGCCACTGACAGGGGACCCGGAGAGCAAGGAGTTCAGTGCGGCGGGCGGGCGGTAGCCTTGCTCTGTGGTGTGCAGCTTCTCCCCTCTCCCTCTTGGAGATGGACGTCTAACAGGCAGGCAGCCAATAGCGCTCCTCTTCTGAGTGGGAGGGCGTGACTGCTAAGTTGCTCCGCCTCCCACTAACTCCTTAGCCAATCATATTGTCCAGCCCGCCACATTTGACCAGAAGATGTTGGCCAGAGCAGGGCGGGATGGAGAGGACCTCACCTGACCTACCTGAGCATGGTGAAGGTATGAGATAAAAGCTGTCACAATGCTGGCTGCAGACAGGTATCAGTGTTCTCCTTCTCTGGTGCTGTGTGTAGGATATGCAGAGATCACACTGATTGGGAGGACTTCCCCTCCTCTTCTCACACTGCTTCTTATCTGTGCTTTTATTTACACTGAACACAGGACAGGAGAATGCTGATTAGACTTCTGCAAGACCTGCGATGACTGCTGTTTCTATAGCTATATGTGTCCATCCATGATTTGTTTGACCTTTTATTTATCTTTGAAGGAATTAGGTTGGTCAGGCTGGGAGCATCTCAGACCTGTTAACCATTTACTGTCCTCCTTTGCTTGAGAAATTACTGTTAGTTTTTTTGTTTTTGGCACATTGTTATATCTTGTAAACTCCTGTTTACACATATTGCAGTGATCAATGTTTTTCCACACTGGTCACTGCTAGCCTAGGAAACGCTTGTACTATGTCCCCAGTCTCTGACCCTCTTCTGTACCCTGTCCCCAGTCTCTGACCCTCTTCTGTACCCTGTCGGCAGTCTCTGACCCTCTCCTGTACCCTGATGGCAGTATCTGACCCTCTCCTGTACCCTGTCGGCAGTCTCTGACCCTCTCCTGTACCCTGTCGGCAGTCTCTGACCCTCTCCTGTACCCTGTCGGCAGTCTCTGACCCTCTCCTGTACCCTGTCGGCAGTCTCTGACCCTCTCCTGTACCCTGTCGGCAGTCTCTGACCCTCTCCTGTACCCTGTCGGCAGTCTCTGACCCTCTCCTGTACCCTGTCGGCAGTCTCTGACCCTCTCCTGTACCCTGTCGGCAGTATCTGACCCTCTCCTGTACCCTGTCGGCAGTATCTGACCCTCTCCTGTACCCTGTCGGCAGTATCTGACCCTCTCCTGTACCCTGTCGGCAGTCTCTGACCCTCTCTTGTAGTACGTTTTGCAGTCTGTGACCCTCTCCTGTAGTATTTCTGCAATAAAGGGGGGCTACAGGTATGTTGGGTGGTGAGGGAAGAGGGCTGTGGGTGCAGTGGGTGGTAAAGCAAGGGAGGCTGCAGGCACAGTAGATGATGAGGAAAGGGGTCCCAGATGCAGTGGGTGGGGATGAAAGGCATGCCTAGGCACAAGTGATCGTTAAGGCGGGCCTGTAAAGAAAAATTTAATGTATAATTCAGGGCAAGGGGCTTCATAATCCAGAGCCCACCAAAATCTTCAGCACCAGGCCCATGATGCTCGTAATCCAGGCTGAACGGTCGCACTTGCAATTGGCCCTGGTGTTCACAGTGAAATAATTAAAACTGACAGATTGTCACACAATACACACTGGGATCTGTGATCAAAGCGTGTGTTGTGCTATTATTTAATGACACTTCACAAAGCCATGCAGGGTATGGTTTTTTTTTTTTTTTTGGGGGGGGGGGGGGGGGGCAAGTAGCTGGTCTTGCCTAGGGTGCAAAATAGTCTAGCACCGGCCCTGCAAAGACCCGACCACTTTTTGCGATATGGCACTGCATCGCTTTAACTGACAATTGCGTGGTCATGCGACGTGGCTCCCAAACAAAATTGACATCCTTTTTCTCCCCACAAATAGAGCTTTCTTTTGGTGGTATTTGATCACCTCTGCGTTTTTTTTTTTTTTGCACTATAAACAAAAAAAAGCGACAATTTAGAAAAACGCATTATTTTTAACTTTTTTACTATAATAAATATCCCCAAAAATATATAAAAAATATTTTTTTCCTCAGTTTAGGCCAATGCGTATTCTTCTACATTTTTTTGGTAAAAAAATCGCAATAAGGTATATTGATTGGCTTGCGCAAAAGTTATAGCGTTTACAAAATAGGGGATAGTTTTATGGCACTTTTATTAATATTTTTTTTATACTAGTAATGGCAGCGATCAGCGATTTTTATCGTGACTGCGACATTATGGCGAACACGTCGGACAATTTTGACACATTTTTGGGACCATTCACATTAATACAGCGAACAGTGCGATTAAAATTGCATTGATTACTGTAAAAATGTCACTGGCAGGGGAGGGGTTAATATGCATCCTAGGGAGTGTTCCAACTGAAGGGGGATGGGACTGTGCAGGGAAACTAACAGATCGCTGTCCATACTCTGTGCGAACAGACGATCTGTCAGTTAACTGCTCAGAGAACTGGAAACTGTGGTGGGCGAGCAAGCGTGCGGAGGGCGTGCAAGCGCCCCCTAGTGGTCGCTTATGCTACCGACGTAGCATAACGCCGATTTGCACAGCTGAGCCATGCTCATACAACTGCGGCGGCTGGTCGGCATGGGGTTAAACACAAATTCATTAATAACCCTTCAGTTACTACACACTATAAAAACACACAAGCTTCTCACACAGGGGCGGCAGGCTCTGAAAACTGCTCTGCAGTGGATCATTTTTCAGATTGTGGTTTACAGGTGTTCAGAAGACGATACTGCCGCCTCACCCAACACCAGAATGGACACGGGAACAGCGGCTCATTGCAAGCTGCTTGCTGTGGAGTCACTGGGAAGGTGGGAGGGGCCGGGAGCGCCCAAGAAGAGAAGGATCTGGGCCGCTCTGTACAAAACCAGATAAGAATGACATGTTTGTGATTTGAAAAAAATTAAAGCCAAACTTTTCATAACACTTTAACCACTTGACCTCCGGAAGGTTTTACCCCCCCCCCCAATTAATGACCAGGCCATTTTTTTCGATACAACACTGCTTTAACTTAACTTACAATGGCGCAGTCGGATGGCGCTGTACCCAAATAAAATGTATGTCCTTTTTTCCCACCAATAGAGCTTTCTTTTAGTGGTATTTTAACACCTCCTGTGGTTTTTATTTTTTGCTCTGTAAACAAAAAAGACCAACAATGTCGAAAAATAAAAAACAATATTTTTTACACATCCAATAAAAGAAATGAAAAAAAATCGATATGTATTCTGCTACATTTTTTTTGGTAAAAAAAAATCACAATAAGCGTATATTGATTGGTGTGCGCAAAAGTTATCACGTCTACAAACTATGAGATTTTTATTTTTATTTATTTTTTATTAGTAATGGTGGCAATCAGGACTGTGACATTGCAGTGGACATTCTGACACTAACTGAAACTTGTGACACTAATACAGTGATCAGTGCTAAAAATATGCACTGTCACTGTACTAATGACACTATCTGGGAAGGAGTTGACATCAGGGGCGATCAAAGGGTTAACTGTGTGCCTAGCCTGTGTTTTACTACACTGTGTGAGGTGCTTTTACTAGGGGAAGAGATGAAACTTATTCCCTGCTTTCCAGGGACACAAATTACATCCCTTCAGTCCTGTCAGAACAGCAATCTGCCTTGTTTACATATGCAGACCACCATTCTGCCCAATGATCGGTGGGTGCCGGAGGACATCAGGTACTGGGCACCCACTGATCAGCTTCTGCTGTGTGTAATCACAGTGGAGCTGAGCCGCCCCCATGGTACACATGCGCCAGAAATGTCAGATCACGTGTATATACACGTTCTGGTGCACAGGTGCCGCTCTGTAGCAGTAAAAACTACTATAGAGCTGGCCTAAAGAGGTTAAAGTAGAACTTGAGGCACAACTTTTTTTGGGGATAGAATAAGGGAGGGTTATAACCCCTGTCGGGTTTTTACCATCTGTGTCCCATTGCTGTGAAGGGGGTGATTTCCGTTCACTTCCTGTCCCATAACCAAAACAGGAAGTGAGAGGAAATCTCTCCAAAGTGAGGGAATCTCTGAACTAGTATCCCTATTGGAAGATTTGCCCTCTCTTCCTCTGCAATGGCAGCCAGATAGGTTGTACTCATGTTGCAGGCGTGATGCTTTGCTTTATGGCAAAAATGATACCCGCTGTTGCATTTGCGGGCTTTACTACTGCTGAACACAACCCATTCAAGTGAATGTGTGCATTGCGTGCGGTTGCAGCGCAGGCTTGAAAGGGCTAAAAACAGGCACTCCTAGGCATGCGCAGGGGGCGTGCCAGGTGTGCCTGGGCACACCCTAATTGCTACGTGCGGTGCCGATTCCCCCTACTTCCTGGGTTTCCCCCTGTTTTGGCCCTCCCCAGCCCTGCAGTGCTGCTGGCTTCTCTTGTTTCCTCCCAGCTGCTGTGGGGAATCAATGTAATTTACCAGTGCCTTCCTTTTTTTAAATGAACACAGTCACTCACTCTGTTCATTCATAACTGAAGCATAGTAAACTGTGTTTTCTATGCTTCTGGTCTTGAATAAACAGCCACTGAGCACAGAGCACCCCCCATTCATTCATCGCTCTGTGCAGCTGAGGCTGCAGAGAAAGTCATGTGTGTTTGAGTTTTGGAGTGCACACCTATGCTGGCAGTGTAGAGCAAAATATATGCACCTGTCAACCGCCCTCTGCAAAACAATCCACCATAGATCACTTTTCAGAGGGGGTGGCAGGGGCTTCTGCAAAAGTAAACTTGGCCTTAGTTTTGTGAAAAATTAGCTTTTTGCTGCTTTTTGTAAGCTTTTATTGGCAGCCACATAACCACACAGCCTTCCTTCAGGCAGGGCTGGCACTACACTGTGTGTACTTTAGTAAAGCCGACTGTCAGCTTTCATATGGAAGTCACCTATCACTTCCATGACCACTACCGCAATGTACTGCCTTCCCTCTCCCGCCATGTTCACTGGGCTCCTCTGTCCCGCCTGAGGGCCCAGCACTGTCATGGCGAGTGTTGCTGGGAAGAGCGGAAGAAGCTCAGCAGACCTCCATCTGCTCTACCTCCCTCCTGTACACAGACCAGGAAGTAATGTGTATGATGTCACTTCCTGGGCCAGAGATGTCACTTCCTGGACCGGAGATGTCATCCTCTGGGATTAGTGCTGGGTACGCCATCAGCTGTAGTGGATTAGATGTCCAGGGCCTAATAAACCCTAGGCTTCTCCATAAAGAGAACCTGTCACCTATATGCTATCACATAGGGGGCTATTGGTCTCCTGTGTAATAGCAATAATAGTTCTATAAAAAAGAAATAAAATGTAAACCATAAATATATAAGGAGAAATATAGCTTTTTTTTTTTTTTAAAGCATTTTTTTTTTTTTTTTTTTTTTTTTTAGACCCCCCTTCCACCTACAAAAATGCATGCATTGTGGCACCTTCGTAAGAAAACAGCGATTGTCCTATGTATGTTGTATATCAGCAGTGATAGTAATAATATCAGAGTTGTATATCATAGTGATAGTAATAATTTTAGCATCAGTTTTCCTGCGTAACGATAAACTGAAAACCTGTAGGGGCTTTTAAAGTGTTGCAGGTGCACGCAATTTTAAGGTTTGACATGGCGATCCATTTACTCAGCACAACCTCCTCTTTTTATAGTTTATCAAAAAAATAAATAGGTAATCAATTGCATTTATGTGCCCAGAAATTAACTTTTTTGCATTTTTTACATAAATGTTGCGCTAATGCCGTTTAACATAAAAAAATTAGACCAACCATTTTATTCTCTATGGTATCTGCTTTCAAAAAAAAAAATAAAAAAATTTGTGGGTTTTAGGTAATTTAAAAAAAAAAAAAAAAAAATGGCTCCAGGACTGCCGTTGTGAAGGGGGTGAAGGGGGTGGAGGGAGAACGCTAGGGGGGAAGCAAGTAGATGAAAATCCTTGCACTGGCCCTGCCTTCAGGGGTCTGTTCAGCATAGCGGTAGGCATGCTACTGGCTCCCTCTCTCAGCCCCCTCCCCTCCCCCACACACAATATTGCCCATCATGTGTCCATCACTATTTAGTTGTTTATCCTGCTTTACTCTCTCACTTGTCCACTCTGAATACCTTTTGATCTACTGAGCTCACCATGTCTTATGGGTTTGTTTGATTTTATTTGTATTGTTTTTATACTTTCATACTTTTTCAAAAAAAGAAAACTCCTGTAGTGTAAAAAAAAAAAAGATACTACTGGCTGCCATGGTTTGAAAATGAAAACTGGGAGGGAAATTAATTGGCACTGTAGTGGCTGCAATCGTTTTTTACAGCAGTTTGCCGCTTTGTGATAGACAGCGAGTGACCGATCGCTCTGGACTGTTCTATCCATTTTTTCACTGCGATCTGATGGAAGGTTCCAGAAATTACACTGTGGAAGCTCAGCACTATTACTTGTATTGTTTAGCAGCCAATCATTTTTCTAGATGTATAATAATGTGTTTTCTTCACAGTGTGCGTCCTTGAACTGCAGGAGGCTGGTTCTGATCCAATCACAGATGATTCCCCGTGTGTGACTCCGCTGTGCGATGTCATTGAGATGATCCTGCGTAAAGGAATAAAGAGTAAGAGTAAGTCTATAACAGATGGTCTACCTTACAATTATCCCTTCATCCTAAAACATAGCATTCCTGTATATAATTCTGCACAAGGTGCTCTCTGATTGGATGGGGTGGTGATGTCACAATCTCCACCTTGTCCAATCAGAGAATGCCTTGCATTCAATAAGAAAAAAACAGGGCAGTCTGTGAATGGTGCCCATGCTGAGCAAGTCTTCTGTAAACCGGAAGTGATGTCAGGAGAGATCCGAGACCAGATTGAAGCCATTTCCGGCTTTGTTTGGGGCTCCGGACATCTGGTGGAAGTGCCGGCTGGTCACTCAGGTCTCCTAGTGGGATGGGAGTGCCAGGACGAGCCACGGAAGGCGGCGGGAGGGGAGGAAATCCCCTCCTGCTGCTTGGAATAACAGCTGAGTGGCTTCCTTAACAGCATTGGTTATTATCCCAAAAGAAGCCAACCGCCGGCTCTAACAAACGGTACCGGGGTGATGCCTGCAGCTGCACGCATCAACCCGGTACAACCCCTTCAAGCCTAGGCCGCATATTTGCGTATGGTCGGCGTGAAAGGGTTCAAATGTTCATGGGCCAGGTGCATTCTTCATGTGCACTGATGGGTCAGACATTTAGCGGCGGCGTGCCGGGTGCGGCACCCGGGCCATAGGTTGCCGACCCCCTGCTTTAAGTGGATTAAAATGCCTAGAAGTGGGCATTCTATTTATGCGACTGCTGTGATTGGCTGCCACGTGATTTAAAGCTCCCGATCACAAGTATGCATCAGGAGCTTCCTGTGACAGTTTAGTGACTGTGCTGGGAGCTGGGTAAACTCTCAACATATAGACGCATATATGCGGCCGCTGTGTGTTAAAGCCCACCCGCGGAGAGGTCACATGCATGCATGCAGGAGGACGTTAATATCTGTTGTATGCACACATTCTTTTACAAATAAACATTTAAAGGGTTACAAAAAGCTTCTTCTTTTTTTTAGTAAAGTAACAAACATGCTATACCTGCCCTGTTGCAAGGATCGGCCCCAAACTTCCTTTTCTCGGGTCCTCCACCAGTACTGTCTGCTCCTCCTTTTCAGTGCTTGCCCCTACAACAAGCGCTTGCTATGGGGGCAAACATGCAGGCTCAATCCTGAACCGGGCTCTGTGCAACTATTGAGACACACACATACCGTGACTTGGCCCCGCTCCCCACTCCTTCCTCACTGGGTATGTTTGACAGCAGCAGCCAATGGCTCCCATTGCCATTGAATTCTATTACATGCAAAACGCTGAATTTTGCAGGAAAAAAAAAGTCCCTGACCCTTTCCAAAAACGCAGAGGCATTAAAATGCATTAATGTGAACATGTTTCATAGGAACCCATGTTAAAAAATTTCCCTGCATTTCTGCAAAATGCATCAAAAAACGCATTAGTGTGAATCAAGCCTTACTGGAATTTCTTTTTACCAAAGACATGTAGCAGAACACATTTTGGCTGAAATGTATGAAGAAATTTGATTTTTACTTTTTTTTCTTTATTGGATATGTTTTATAGCAGAAAGTCAAAAATATTGTTAGTTTCAATGTTTTTTTCATTTTATATAATAAAAAAATGTAAAAGCAGTAGTGATCAAATACTACCAGGAGAAAGCTCTATTTATATGAAAAAAAATTATAAAAATAAATTTTAGTACAGTGTTGTTTGACCACGCAATTGTCAGTTACAGTAGAGCAGTGCCAAATAGCGAGAAATGGTCTGCTCATGAAGGGGGTAAAACCTTCCAGAGGGCATGTGGTTATTAAATAGAACATATAAAGCTTGTGAATAAAGACTAGGGGTTTACCTGCTGGCAGGAATAAAGGACTACATAAAATAATTTATTCTTGACTATAATAAAAACAGCTGTGCAGAACTACTATACATTACCTGCAGCATTCCAAAAATGTTTAAAATGGTTTTCGGTTCACAATAAGGCCATCTAAATTTAAATGATTAAACACTGAAAAGTTCTGCCTAATAGCACAGAATCTCTGTAATCTTCTGTATGGTTATTTTTAAATCTAGTTTCATGAGGAATGACAAAAGTTTACAGCCTGATGCCATTTTTTATTATTGTTTATTATTATTACAAATTATTATTATTTTTTTTTTTCATAGTGTTAGGACAAAAAAAATCTAGTAAATTCTAAATCTAGTTTCACGAGGAATGACAAAAGTTTACAGCCCGATGCTATTTATTATTATTGTTATTATTATAATATATTAAAATTTATAAAAAAAAAAATGTCATAGTGTTAGGACTAGTTCAATTTTTTTGGGTTTTATGGATAATATTTGTACCCTTCCCCACTGTACTAAAAATGTGCCCTTTTTTTGTTTGTTTTGTTTTTGTGTATGCAGAGGTCCTAACCCTTCCTCGGAGTTGGGCTTTAAAATGTCTGACTGGTCCTAAATTGCTGTGAATTTTATTATTTTTTTAACAGTTCTGTAATTCTGTATACCTTCTTTCAGACTGATATTGGAGTGTGGGGGATAGATTGTTCTAAATGTCTTCAGTGTATAACGCTCCATTCACACCTATGCAGTTTGCTTTTGAGCATTTCTGTAGTGCTTTTTGCTGTGCTTTGCAGTGAGTTCTTCAAAAAAATTTTTAACGTTTTTGCAATAGCTTTGTTTGGCGTTTTTTGAGCGTTTTTCTGCTTTAGCGTTTTTTTGGGGTTTTTTTTTTTTTTAAAAATTCAAAAACGTTAAACGCTGGTGAGCTGTGTTTTTGAGCGTTTATCAGAGTTTTTTAGGTGTGTTTTTTTTTTTTTTTCTTTTTTAATGATTTATTTCTTTTTTCAATGGATCAAAAACATTAAACACTGGTGAGATGCGTTTTTGATTGTTTATCAGGGTTTTTGTTTTTTTTTATGTTTTTTTAAAAAAATGATTTATTTTATATTTTTTTTCAATGGATCAAAAATGTTAAACGCTGGTGAGGCACGTTTTTGAGCATTTTTTGCAGTTTTTTTTGACGTTGGAGTGTTTTTACATCTGAAAATCTTCTCTCAGAACCCACTATTTTTATTTTATTTTTTTAAAGCCAAAAAACGGCCCAGCCAAAAACTGCTGATAACAGCCTATGTGTGCATGGACACATAGGGTAACATGTTGGGGAGTTTATTGACTGTAGAAAAAAACATCTGAAGCCAAAAACAGCTGCTGTAAAAACGTCCAGTGTGCATGAGGCCTTAATATCTTATCACTGCGGTTGAAAATGAACGTCGCTTTGACCGCACTGACTAGAATTTTAATAAGAAATTCTACCTATGTATGGCCAGCTTTGGTAATTCTACAAATGTACAGATCATCTCGTACATTTCTATCTTTATACCTTTTTATTTCTTATAGGTGGCGTCTTGGGGTTAAAGAGAAGAGATTACTGGCACTGGATAGAGAATCTTCCTGAGCAGGATTCCTGTGGCAGGTGTGAACCAAAACTGGGCATGGTTGGTAAAAATTGGTGGAGGGTAGTGCAGTGGGAAATCAAAGTTTGCCATTCGCTTATACTATGCCTGTTGGGTATCTGATTTGCCATTTGACCATTGATTGTATTGTACCATAGACAGATAAAACGTAGCCATACAGCCCATACACCATCATTTCTTTTTTTTTTTAAATAAATTTTTCACCTAATATACACACCCCAACACTTGCCCCTCTGTAGCCCTAACACCAATGGCGGTCCATCCAGCAGGGACGCCACCTCCCTAATCCATGCGCCAGGCCCATAATTTACATGCAGGGAGCTAAACACATGGATTCCAGTGGGGGTATTTTTATTTTTATATCCAAAAAAAAGATTTTTGTTAAAGAGTAGTCATCAGAAATTGCCAGCTCTACATTATGGTGCAACAAGACAATGAAAAGGAATTTGTCAATAACATCAAGACATAATAATGACCATGCAAATATAATAATAACCATGCAAATATAATAATGACCATGCAAATATAATGAACTCTGTAAGTAACACTTTAGCCCGCATTGAGCCAGAGTAACCTATCCATGATCAAAGTCACCAGTTCAAGCCCCGATACATCCAACCATGGTGCCCACATTCTCTCATATTTAACCGTACTTCCTCTATGTTGGTAAATAGGTTTCTCCATTCTTAACACCTCACCAACATAGTTGGAGGGTATTCCGATTTCTAGAGAACCATAATCAGTTTCTGAGCCTGGAACAGAACTCTATGAATGGCCTCTCTGGTATGTGCTTCCCATTCATATTCTTCCAGTACACCCAACAGGCTGGCTTTCGGGTCTAGGGGGAGAGATACCTTAAATATTGAGTTGACTTTAGTCTCTATGCCCATCCAAAAAGCGTGTCATTTTGAGCATCTCCACAAAAGGTGGATGAGATCCCTGCGATCACGTTTACAACGCATGCACATGGATTCTGATTATAAATTCATCAATTGAAGTTTAAGGGGAGTATAATATACCCGCAACAATATGTGCAGTTCAGTAAGTCTTTGTGGGTTTTTTTATTTTTATTTTTTAGAAGCACATGATTAGAGCCAGAGGCTCTAATTGGCTTAAAAAAAGGATGGGCTTCGGGCGCAGAGCACTGCGCCCACCCAGTTGTTTGACCATATTAAATTAAAATTCGATATTGTCTTCCTAATTCTCCTCCTGGCCAATCAAGAAGTGGGTCCTGAGACCCGATTGGCCAAGAGGTCTCCGTGAAGCAGAGGAGAGGAGATTCAGGGTGAAGCAGCTAAGGAGGAAGCATTTTCCACAACCTAGATGGAGTAAGTGCGGGGCTGGTAGGCTGACGATTGAGCGACGGGGGGGGGGTCGGTGGTTGGGCATGACCAACCTACCTACTGACCGGGTGGCGGCTGGTGGATTGCCCCCCCCCCCCCCCCCAAGAATGGAGCACCAGCCGCCACTGTCTAACACTAACACTAACCCTTCCTGTAATCCCAACACTATCTTTTAACACCAACTCTAACACATGCCCCCCATATAATCCAACACTAATGCTCTTATTATCCTTTCCTATAGCATTTTTGATATTCAGAATGTATGGTACAGACTTTTTTTGGGTTAACCTGTCACCTTTGGGAGATTGATATCCTTTTTTTAGGAGACATTCATTTGATGACATTCCTGTCTGATAGGTTGTCACACCTCTCCGTCATGATACAGCATACTCTTGTCTGTACGAAGGTTTTAACTGCACAGGGAAGAGGAAGGTATTTTCTGCGACTGGCTCTCAACAGGAAGTTCATAGCGGCTGCAGTCCAGCACTTGCAGCACACGCAGAGACTGCTGGAGGTAGGTTCCAGTAATGATTGTGAGATTTTAGCATGGCTGTAACATAGAGAAGAAAACATTGAAGTATCTCTTGTTCTTTTCCAGTCTGTGATACCAAATGTTCAGTAGGACAGTGCATATTCCAATGTGCATTATCCTTTAGGAGTAAGAGATCAAGAGTTCAAATATTTTACTAACTATACTGGTTTTCTTTTTATCCTAAGCACTTTTTTTCTGATCATTTTAGAAAACCAGTCAACCAGGTTCTACATCTGCCATTTGTAACCATATTCTGTGTACAGGTCATGTCAAAGGGGATGGAGTGTGCTCCAGCAATGGTTGTGGTGTGCTTGATATATGCATTTGCAATATACACTATATTACCAAAAGTTTTGGGATGCCTGCCTACACGCACAGGAACTTTAATGGCATCCCAGTCTTAGTCCATAGGGTTAAATATTGAGTTGGCTGATCCTTCAGGAAAGGCTGTTCACAAGGTTTAGGAGGGTGTCTATGGGGGTGTTTGACCATTATTCCAGAAGCGCATTTGTGAGGTCAGGCACTGATGTCTAATTCATCCCAAGGATGTTCAGGTTGGGGTTCAGGACTCAGTCAAGTTCCTTCACCCCAAACTCGCTCATCCATGTCTTTTTGGATCTTGCTTTGTGCACTGGTCCAAATCATTTGGTGGAGGGTGATTATGGTGTGGGGTTGTTTTTCAGGGGTTGGGCTTGTCCCCTTAGTTCCAGTGAAGGGAACTCCTTAAGGTGTCAGCATACCAAGACCTTTTGGACAATTTCATGCTCCCAACTGTGTGGGAATAGTTTGGGGATGGCCCCTTTCTGTTCAAACATGACTGAGCACTAGTGTACAAGCAAGGTCCATAAAGGCAAGGATCAGTGAGTTAGAGGTGGAGGAACTTGACTGGCCTACACAAAGTCCTGAACTCAACCCGATAGAACACTTTTAGAATGCAGACGGCAAGCTAGGCCTTCTTTCTAACATCACTGCCTGACCTCACAAATGTGCTTCTGGAAGATTGGTCAAACATTCCCATAGACACCCTCCTAAACCTTGTGGACACCCTTCCCAGAAGAGTTGAAGATGCTATAGCTGCAAAGGGTGGACCAACTCAATATTGAACCATGTGCAAGTAAGGGCTGGCGTCCCAATACTTTTGGTAATATAGTGTATGAGATTAAAAGCTGAGCAGCTATAAAAGACATGAATTAATGAAGATAATTATTCATTTATCAACCATTAAATGTTTTTGTCTTTGTATCAGCCTCCTACTGCGTATATGCAGTGTATTTATCTTTTAGCTTTGTTTTTGCTGGGTGACTCTACATTACTTTGCACTGAATATTCCTCTTTGCAGCTTACCATGTCCTCTGTACCAATTGACATTCCTTTCTTTCAGTGGTATGACCCGCTCTTCTCTGTGCTTGGAAATGAGGAACATTTAGGTAATGTGAACCATTTTCTTCAGCAAGCCTTTATAATACAAGATAATGGTATAGTATTCCTATTATGCAGTCAATTTGCCAGTCAGCTTGTGTTTTGTTAATTTCAGCTCCTCCGTACATTTCAGACACAAAATTCCCAAAATCTAAAATAACCGAGGGGAAACAAATTTTGTCTTCCAGAACCCTTCCTGTCTTTGCTCCTGGTTGTGTCTCAAAGCAATTTTGCTCTAGATCTTCAGGTAAGTTTAAATCGCGTACACCTACCTGCATAAAGCATTATTATTATTATTATTATTATTATTATTATTATACGCTATTTTTATAGCGCCAACAGTTTACGCGGCACTTTACAATGTAGAGGGAGGACAGCACAATTACAGTACAATACAGAAGAGATGGGAGGGCTCTGCTTGTAGCGCTTACATTCTAAAGGGTGATACAAAAGGTAATAGATGCGGGGAATTATTTGATGGGGGGGGGCTGGGGGACAGTTGTTAGGTGGGTGTGGGTTAGGCATTGACAGCATTTTTAAACTGTTTTTGGCGGTGAACCGCTGATATTTCACTGGTGCTAAATCTGAAGCTCAAGCTAAAAATGTTTGTAAGCAAATTTCGTTTTTTGTCCATTCAAAGCAAAGCAACAGGTTTGTTATATCTTCCTTCTCAACAGCAGCACCTACCCTCCTCCGATCTGAAAATACCTGGTATATTTCGGGTATGGGGAAGCACGCGGCAGCACTGGGTCAATCCTAATCACCAGAAAAGTGACATGGGGGAGAGTCCATGGCCTCATGACACTTGGCTTACATAGGTCCACTTCACCTGCTACCGGCAGCCAAATAGAGCAATGGTGGAAGGAAGTAAAGGTGGGTGTGTGCTAGGGAGAGGATAATAGGTAACCTGTTCATTTACTGTGCATGGGAAAGGGCAGATCCACTTGGTTACTGTGGGCAAGGTTTATATCAGCCTTTCTCAAACTTTTCCTCACAGAGGAACCCTTGAAAGAACTTTCTGCTCTCAGGGAAACCCTGCTAAAAGTTCCTATATCTACAACTCATGATACATTAGTGTGATGGTCAGTGAGAAGAATGCTCCTTACACAAGTGGTCATTGGGAAGAATTCCCCCCTTACACATAGCTAAAAAGAGCAATGGTGTTAGGGGGAACTTATCTGAGATGCAGAAATTGCTTATTGATCAAGGAACCCCTAAAAAACCTCTGGAGGAACCCTAGGATTCCATGGAACCCTGGTTGAGAACCCCTGGTTTAGATTGTCTGTCCAGTATTCTAGTTATCTGTGTATCCATTGGGAACATTCTGCCCCCCCCCCCTCCCCAGGTTTGTGTTGGTTATCTTTAGAACTTTGCTGTGGGCTAACTTCTCCATCTTGAGTACATTCTCCATATGTTCACCTAGGGTGTCCCTGGCTCTCCAATGAAGTCCCCAAAGGAATACATGGAGCATGCATTCCACATAGGGGTATACTCCTCTGTCATCAGGGGATCTACTGCCATTTGTGACTAGATCAGATATATTAACTGTTTAGTTTCCCCATTTGAACACAGTACTGCTCAAACTTCTGTTCAAATCTGTGTTGGACATGGCTGCATGTGACCTGCTATGGCCTACTATTTGCTCACCTATACTTGATGTACATTTCAATCACATGTCAAATGCAGGAAAAGTATGCTTATCTAGGCTAGCTTCTATGGCCTGGCGATAAGTGTCAAAAACAGTCCACTACATAAAGGCTAAGTTCACCTCCCCCCCCACACACAGTTTCACTATGTACCAATATATCATTAATATTACCCTTCTGCAGAAAAGAAAAAAAAAATTCTCTAGTAGGGATGAGCTTGGTGTTCGTGTCGAACGCTTGTTCGACTCAAACACTGGCTGTTCACCCATTCAGCGAAGCCAGAACTCTGTGGGCCATTCGCGCCAAATTCATGTGGCGCTCATGGCCTACAATGCACTGCGTCATTGCAGTGCATTGCTGGCTCATGATTGGCCAAGCATGCACTGTGACCCAGCATGCTTGGCCAATCACAGCGCCGGCAGCGAGGAGAGCCATAATTGGCCACAGGTAGGATGCCTGTGGCCAATTATAGCTCAGGCTGTTTTTTTTTTTTTTTTTTTAACAGGTAAGTTTTTATTTATCACCATTAAATAAATGAAACAAACATTGGTACAATACAACAGCGCATTGCACATCCCAACATAACAGAGTGTTCAGTGTACAATCGGTTAAACAGACTTATAATTTAGCTGATGATGGTCGAAAGGTATAGGAGAGGAAATAAGGCAAAAGGGAAAAAGAAGGGGAAGAGGAAAAGGGGGGGGGGGGGGGAAGGGGGGAAAGAGAGCAAAAGTCAAATCTCCAGAAATAGCTCATAGTGACAAACAATTCACATCAATACCGCATTTAGCCCACAGCATTCAGTAATGATCAAGTAAATACAGGAGAACATCCTGAGACCCGCAACCACCCATCCCGCTAGTTACCCATCTACACTCCCACCCAAGACCCCCAAATCTTATCAAATTTGGACGGGCACTTACGACTCATGTATGTCAACTTATATAGTGGAAGAGCGGAGTCAATCAGCCCTTTCCATTGTGAAATCCCAGGGGGGTCCGCCTTCTTCCAGTTAAGGAGAATAGTCTTCCTGGCATAAAATGCCGCATAAAATACAAACAATTGCCTATGTGTACCCACCACTACTTTGTCACATACCCCCAACAGCAAGACCACAGGGTCCAGCCCCACCGAGAGGCCCCCCACCGAATTCAGCACCCCCACCACCCCCCTCCAGAAGGTCTGAATAGCTGGGCATTCCCACACCACATGGATAAATGTCCCAACCTCCACACCACATTTCGGACATCGATCTGAGCTTAGTGGGTATATTCTCGAAAGTCTCTGTGGAGTGTAGTATGCCCTATGAAGAAACTTCAGTTGAATAAATCTGTCGCGCGCAGAGATCATCCGGGGAATGTAATTCTGAATGCCCTCCTGCCAGTCCTCCTCATCCAGTGATGGGAGATCAGACCTCCATTTGCTAAAAAGCGCAGACTCCGTTTCGGGTTCCGAAATGGAGAGTCTAAGGTACAGGGAGGAGAGGACCCGATCCGCATATTTGGCTATGAGAAACTTTTCAATTTGGTTCGAGCAGACCGAGATTGGGGCAGGGAATTGGGCCCGCGCCGCATGGCGCAGCTGCAGGTATCTAAAAAACATCTTATTCGGCAGCCCAAACTCCCTCTTGAGAATATCAAAGTTTAGGAGGACCCCCCTAGGCATAATCTGCTGTATGGTCGTGATGCCGTATTTGGCCCACAGGGCAGGGTCCGGGATAGATTTGAAATGGCTCAATCGCGGATTGCCCCACAGCGGCGTGTGAGGTGAAACCTCCAAAGGACCATTAAGTTTCCTCGCCACCTGCATCCACACACGCACCGTCGTCGCCATATTCGACGTGACCGTAGGGTGAGCTTTAGGGCCCCTAAATACCAAATTACTAAGCGCAGCATAAGACCCCAGGATGGCCGCCTCTAGGTTAACCGACGGATTGGATCTCGATTGTACAAACCACCACCGCACTGTCACCAGTACCGCTGCCCAATAGTATTGTTTCAGGCATGGTAAGGCCAGGCCCCCAGCCGAGAGAGGCCGCTGGAGGGCCAGCCTCCCCACCCTGGGCACCGCTCCAGCCCAAATAAACGTATTGATCACCCGGTCTGCCCTGAGGAAAAAAGAATTCGGGATCGGGGTAGGGGTGTTCCGAAAGACATACAAGAACTTTGGCAAAAAGGTCATCTTCAAGAGGTTAATTCTACCCACCGGTGACAAGGGCAAAGACTTCCACATCTGGCACTTAACAGTCAGGTCGTCTAAGATAGGGTACACGTTGTCAGCTAGATAGAGCTTAGGATCTCGCACCAGAATCCCCAAGTAACGGAACCCCTGAACAAATTTCAGTGGCGTCGGCGTAACTTCAGCACGAGGATCCTGGGGGAGTGAGAACAACAAGGATTTATCCCAATTAATTCTAATTCCCGAGAAGGAAGCGAATTCCTCCATCATACCCAAGACCCTCTGCAGGGAGACAGACGCATCAGGTAGGTAAAGAAGTGCATCGTCCGCATACAGCGAAATTTTTTCTTCAAGGGGACCCACTCGCAGCCCCCCAAATGCCTCCGATGCCCGTAAAAGAATGGCCAGGGGCTCTATGGCTAGTGCAAAGAGGCCAGGGGACAGAGGGCACCCCTGTCTCGTACCTCTACCCAACGCGAACTCCTCCGATACCGCACCGTTGGTTCGGACTCTGGCCACGGGGTGATTATAAAGCAGCCGAATCCAGGAAATAAATTTAGGGCCAAAGCGAAAGCGCTCCAAAACTCCCCAGAGAAATTGCCATTCGACAGAGTCGAACGCTTTTTCTGCGTCGAGCGATGCAACCACTCCCTGTCCTTGTCCCACCCTAGCCCTAGAAACGTGGGTATAGAGGCGCCTAATGTTAATGTCAGTGCCCTTGCCCGGCATAAAGCCCGTTTGATCACCGTGTACCAGGGTCAGAATAACAGAGTTAAGCCGATTTGCCAAAATTTTTGCCACTACCTTCGCATCGACATTAAGCAGAGAAATTGGGCGATAGGAGGAACAGTACTCAGGGTCCTTATTCGGTTTAGGGATAACGACTATCACCGCCTCAGACATCGTGGGGGGCAGACTCCCTTCAGTTAGCATAGTACGGAGTAGGGCATGAAATCGCGGCGCAAGTGTATCAGCGTGCGTTTTATAGAACTCTGCCGGCAGGCCATCCGGGCCCGGCGTTTTTGAGCTCTTGAGGGAGACAATAGCCGCCTGAACCTCCTCAAGAGAGATCGGGCCCTCCAGGCGGGTACGGTCCTCATCAGAGAGCTGCGGGAAGTCAACCCGGTCCAAAAAGTGACCAAGTGCATCCAGAGTAAAAACCTCCTTAGGAGCATAAAGGGCCTTATAAAATTGTACAAATCGGTCGTTAATTTGAGAGGGGTCTGATATCACCTCGTCATGTTCTCCTCTGATCCTGGCGATATGCGCCACAGAGGCCCTCTCCCTAGCCAACCAGGCCAAGAGTCTGCCCGTCTTTTCCCCCTGCTCAAAAATGCGTTGCGATTGGGCCAATAAGATCTTCCTACTACCCTCTGTCCTGAGCAAAGCAATCTCCCTGTGTATCGACTGCAAGGCCGAATAAGAGGCTTCACCACCCCCCTGCGTGTACGCTCTCTCAAGCTCCTGCGCCCTCCTCTCCGCCTCCGCCAGCGCCAACCTAGAATGTTTCCTGGCCTTGGAAATGGCAGTCTGATACTGACCCCTGGCATAGGCCTTAAAAGCGTCCCAGAGCACCGTGGACGTCGCGGTGCCTGCATTTACCCCCCAGTAAACACCTAATTCCCCCTCAACCTCCGGGGCAACCCGCTCGTCCGTCACCCAATACCCGGAAAGCCGCCACATGGCGGGGCCCAAAGTGGGGCCCACCTCCAGCCGCAGCAGCATGGGAGCGTGGTCTGAAATACCCCTAGGCAGGACCTCCACACCAACCGTGCGGGGCAGTAGCAGAGCGTCAGCCAGCAGCAGATCAATCCTTGAAAAGGAAGCATAAGTGGCAGAGTGGCATGTGTATTGCTTGTCAGTAGGATGTTTCCACCGCCAGATATCAGTGAGCCCGTAAAGATCCATCCAGGTCATAAGCGGGGAGCTCTGACCCACCCCCCCCCGAAACCTATCTAATGAGGGGTTCGGGGTCATATTAAAGTCACCCGCCATCAAAACAGCAGCACCTGGGTACAGTGCCATGATAGGGGTCAATTTGTTAAGGAGCTCCATGGTAGCCGGCGGGGGAACATAAACTCCCAGCAGCAGCATCTCCAATCCATTACAGATGGCATGGATCACCACATACCTGCCACCCGGATCCAAATGGAGATCCAATAGGTTAAATTGAAGAGACCTGTGCACCAGAACACTGACCCCCCTAGCATACACAGAGTAAGTAGAATGATAATATGCCCCAACCCAGGGTTTCTTAAGGGCCAGCGTCCTTCCACCCGCCAGATGAGTCTCCTGCAGTATACAAATCTGTGGAGAGTATCGCTTAAGATACGTGAAAACCAGGGAACGCTTGAGCCTCGAGTTAAGGCCTCGCACGTTCCAGGATAGAATGGTTAAAGGAGCCATAGACTCATCTCACAGAAGTGGACACGGCCTCCCAGAAACCACAACCCAGCACCCAGGAGATCCCCCAACAGCCCGCAAATCCAAACCCCCCCACCCCCCCCCCCCCAAAGAACCCCCCCCCCCACATCAGTAAATAGACATTTCCAAAATTCCTCCCCTGACACATCAGAACTATACCAAAAATCAGACCTCAGCAGCACAGATATATATAGTGAATAATACTTACAAAAGAATGTCCTGAACACAATACCCGAAATCCCCCCCCTCCCACCCCCCACCCCGACACCACCCCCCAAACTTCGGTGTGCCCTATCCCCAAACCAAACCGCCCTGGTAACAACCATGGGGATGCATGAAAAGATGAGCACCATGAGTGCAACCGTCTGAGCACCGCAAGTCCAGCCCAGTCCATTTGTCGGATAAGAGGGCCCTGCAGAGGCATGATAGACTAGATTCAGTTCACCCGGCCGTAGCCGGGGGCAGATTCTTGAAAGAAAAACTGTTGCAAAACAAAAAGGGAGCATATCGCCACCAACAAAGGAAAGTCATAGTCAGAGTAGGCTCAGGCACAGTAGAGACAGTCAAACTGGAAACAAAGTGGTAAAAACACCGCCATTGCCACTAAGCGGATCTCAAACCGGCCCATGCCTATCGAGTCCGGCTAGAGCTTCGTTCAAATTAAATGTAGGGTCCATGTGGAAGGCAAACAAACAAACAGCACCCTAGGGGCAGCTCACCGATCATCCCTGTTTCTTGGCAAGGTTTCCAACCAGTGCGCAGCATCTTCCGGCGATGTGAAAAAACGAACCGTCTCACCATCTTGTACACGAAGTCGGGCCGGGAACAACATACTGTATTTAATTCGTCTATTGCGGAGGTTCAGCTTTACCTGGTCAAATGATCGGCGTAGCTTCTGGGTATCAATGGAATAATCCGGGAAGATCATCAATCGCGCCCCCTCATAGGTAAGAGCCTCCACCTTGCGGGCCTCCCGCAGCACCAAATCGCGGTCCCTAAAGTGGAGAAGGCGAAGAATGAAGGTACGTGGAGGAGCCCCCGGAATGGTCCGGGCGGCAGGCATTCTGTGTGCCCTCTCCACCGTGAAGAAATTTGAAAAGGGTGCCTGAGGCAGGAGCTTGCGGAGCAGGTTCTCCGTGAAGGTGTGGGGATCTGCTCCTTCCGCCCCCTCAGGTAGTCCCACAATGCGAAGGTTATTCCTTCGATTCCTGTTCTCAGAATCTTCCGCCCTACTTTCCAGTATCTTCACCCTGGTTTGCAACGTTCGGAGTGTCCCGGAGTGATCTCGCAGAGCGTCTTCAGAGTCGCCCAGCCGCCGCTCCGCCTCAGTCAACCGGGTGCGGAACGAATCCATATCCCTTCGGACACGGCTGATATCGAGCTGCACCGATTCGATCTTCCCCGTCAGGGTAGATTGGCAGGTGGTGATAGCCTGCATCAATGCCGCGAAATTCGACTGCTCTGAGAGCGCCGGGTCCGGATCTTCCGACGGGGACGCCATGCGGGCCGCAGGCTTCGGGTCCGGAGATAGGCCGGAGTTAGGCCGCGGCTTAGATTTGGCCGATGCGGGGGTCCTACGGCAACCGGAGCTACCCCTACCCTTGGTCATCCCCTCCCGGGACCGTGTGCACAAGGGTAAGCTGCTCCACGAGCGGTATCTGCAGGGCTAGGAGTCAATTACAGCGGATGGTCAGCGGAGCTCTCAGCAAGTGCGTCCGCTCAGTCGGCCATCTTGGACACGCCCATAGCTCAGGCTGTTTAGTACACACCCCACACTAGATAAGGCCGCCAGTGCGGCAGCCTTGTGTAGTGTTCCAGCATCTGCAGGAATTAGTGGGTGTTGTGTGGACCTGTATCTACCCTTTATTGCTGTTCTCTAATTAAGCCATCTGCAGGAGTTAGTTGGTGTTGTGTGCCTCCAGCACAGTAAACACCTGTATCTACCTTTTATTGCTGTTCTCTAATAGAGCCATCTGCAGGAGTTGGTGGGTGTTGTGTGCCTCCAGCACAGCACAATATACACCTGTATCTACCCTCTGTTGCTGGAGTTCTATAATAAAGGCATCTGCAGGAGTTAGTGGGTGTTGTGTGCCTCCAGCGCAGTATAAACCTGTATCTACTCTTTATTGCTGGTGTTCTATCATAGAGGCATCTGCAGGAGTTAGTGGGTGTTGTGTGCCTCCAGCACAATATACACTACCCAATTGCTGGTTTTCCCATCTCCCGCTGGCCATGGGACACGCTTGTCTTGTTAGACTTGGTAGAGTTGATGACCAAGCCCTCTTCATCCTCCGCATCCTCTCTCACCCAGGCTCAGGGTACTAGCAAAGCAGCTGCCAAGGCATCCTCTTCCCTCGTCTCAATGTCATCATCAGTAACTCCTTCCCTAGACCCACCATGTCCTCCTGAGGAGTCCCCCGAACTGTTTGAGCACAGTGTTGGGTACATGCTCCAGGAGGATGCCCAGTGTTTTGAAGGCTCTGATGATGATACTCCACTAGAGGAAGGCAGTAGCGTGAGCGCAGAGAGCTGCAGCATACTGCCAGGTTTGCTCCAGTGATGAAGAGGGAGGGGATGATGAGATCACTCCACATGGGTGCCTGGTAGGAGAGAGGAGGAGGAGAAGGCACATCTCCAATGAGGCAGGATGCCCTCCAGGGGCCAGCTTAGGGGCAGCACACCGACTGAATCACACCGCAGAGCTCCGCCTGTGCAAGGCGCTGCCTATGCGGGGTATTACAAAAGTTCTTTGGTGTGGGCCTTTTTTGAGATGAGTGCATCAGATCGCACCGCTGATATTTGCAACATATGTCTCAAGCGTATCTCGCGTGGCCAAAACATCAGCCGCTTGGGCACCACATGTTTGACTAGTGATGGACGAACTTCCGACGGGATGTTTCGCGAACGCGGCTGATAGTTCGCGAACCGTAACGTTCGCGGCGGGCCCCATTGACTTCAATGGGAGGTGAACTTTGCAAACCTACAGGTAAAATTTGCAGCCACAAAATAATTACTAGCTGTGCAAACATAGTCCCACCACATGGCCAATGACATAACACATGTATAAGGTGAATCTGGGATCGACAACTACAAGCATTCTTTTTTTATATGTGAAATTGTTGTGACAATTCAGGACTGTGGAGCGCATGAAGGCAATGGAGGAGAGGGAAGGTCAGGGTAGGCAAAGAAGAGGGTGCAGGAGATGATCACCAGCAGCGTGACATACAGCAATGACACCTGCACCGTGATAGAGTGATCTGACACCAGCACCGTGATAGAGAGCACTGACATCAGCAGCGTGAAATACAGCAATGACACCTGCACCGTGATGGAGTGATCTGACACTAGCACCGTGATAGAGAGCACTGACATCAGCAGCGTGACATAAAGCACTGACGCCAGCACCGTGATATACAGCACTGACACCAGCACCGTGATATACAGCACTGACATCAGCAGCGTGACATACAGCAATGACACCTGCACCGTGATAGAATGATCTGACACCAGCACCGTGATAGAGAGCACTGACATCAGCAGCGTGACATAAAGCACTGACACCAGCACCGTGATATACAGCACTGACACCAGCACCGTGATAGAGAGCACTGACACCTGCACCATAAGCAGCCCCAGGAGGAAGTCAGCACAGCACAGGGATGGTGGGAGCCCCTCATAATGAGCATAGCACAGGGATGGTGGGAGCCTTTCATAATATGCACAGCAGAGGTACAGTCCCAGGAGGAAGTCAGCACAGCACAGGGATGGTGGGAGCCCCTCATAATAAGCAGCCCCAGGAGGAAGTCAGCACAGCACAGGGATGGTGGGAGCCCCTCATAATGAGCATAGCACAGGGATGGTGGGAGCCCCTCATAATGAGCATAGCACAGGGATGGTGGGAGCCCCTCATAATATGCACAGCAGAGGTACAGCCCCAGGAGGAAGTCAGCACAGCACAGGGATGGTGGGAGCCCCTCATAATAAGCAGCCCCAGGAGGAAGTCAAGTATGTGCAAGTATTTTATACGTGTATTACACAACTATATACTGCACACCAAATAGTACACCTATACCAGTCCTTAAGGACCTTTGTGGAACTAGTAGCTAGGGATTAGCAAACTGTACCTCAGTCCCTATACTGATAAAGGACTGCTGCAGCAGAAGGGCAGCAGTCAGCAGTAGTGCACCTCAACCCTATATATTGTGGACCTATACCAGTCCTTAAGGAATAGCAGACGGTACCTCACTCAACCCTATGTACTGTAGTACCCTATACCTTACCAGTCCTTATAAGGACCTTTGTGGAACTAGTAGGTTGTGAATGATTAGCAGACTGTACCTCAGTCCCTATACTGATAAATGACTACTGCAGCAGAAGGGCAGCAGTCAAGTATAATATTCTTTCTATATTTGGAAGAAAGAATATTATACGTGTACAAGCCTATTACCATACCAGTCCTGAAAAGAACCTTTGTGGACCTAATAGTAACAGCAACTGATTAAACTGACTGTCCCTCACTGCCACACACAACTTCCTGCCTGTCCCTATTTAAACTGAAAAAAAAACAGGCTGCTGGAACAATAACTTGAATAGCACTCAAAACTATATCCTGTATTACTTTAACATACCAGTCCTGAAAAGGACTTTTGTGGACCTAATAGTAACAGCTGATGATTAAACTGACTGTCCCTGCTGCACACAGCGTCCTGTCCCTCTCTCTACACTGACAAAAGACAGGCTGCTGCAACAATCACTAGCACAGCAGTGCCTCAAACCTATATCCTGAACTACACCTAACACCTATACCAGTCCTGAAAAGAACTTTTGTGGACCTAATAGCTAGCGATTTGGGTCACTGCAGTCTCTCCCTGCTCCACACAGCAACCTCTCCCTATAGTGACATACGAAAGAATGTAAAATGGCCACCGGATCGGGTGTATTTATAAGTTAGGGGGAATGTCCAAGTGTCCATGTGCTGTAATGTCTCAATTGGCTGTCCTGTACCCCATGATGGATGTGTCATCATAGGTCAAAGTTCTTTTACACAGTAAACACGGAAGTCCGCCGGGCGAACGGCCGCAATAGTCCGCCAATCGGGCGGACCGCGAACAGCCGAAATTTGCCGCAAAATGACCGCCGGGCGAACCGTTCGGCCATCCCTATGCTTGACCAGACATATGTTGACCTGCCATGCAGCTCGTTGGCAAGCGTACCTTAAAGACCCACACCAAAGAACAAAGCGGACCTCTCCTTGCTCCTCATCAGCTGGGATCTCCAACCCCACTAGACCTTCAGTCCTCTCTGAAACCTGCACTGAGAGGAATGAAGGTGTAGAATTAGGTGTATCACAGCCAAGTGCTTGCAGGCACTCTGCTAGCAGTACACCCGCGTCCAATTGTAGCAGGCAAATTTCCCTGCCCCAGCTGCTGGACCGTAGAAAGAAGTTCACTCCCAGCCATCCACATGCCCAGCAGTTAAATGCTAGCTTGCTTAAATTGCTAGCACTTCAACTACTGCCTTTTCAGTTGGTAGACTCGGCCCCCTTCCGTGAGTTTGTGCAATGTGCGGTTCCTCAGTGGCAGGTCCCCAAATGCCACGGAAGGTTACTCCGGCTCTCTACCGGCACGTGGAAGGCAATGTCCTTGCCTCGCTGGACAGGGCGGTCAGCGGTAAGGTGCATATTACTGCTGACTCATGGTCCAGCAGGCATGGACAGGGACATTACCTGTCTTTCACGGCCCATTGGGTCACTCTTCTGGCAGCTGGGAAGGATGCAGGACAAGGTGCAGTAGTGTTGGAGGTTGTTCCGCCACCATGCCTCCAAAATGCTACTATTGGTTGTGACACACCTCTCTCCTCCACCCCCTGCTCTTCTTCTTCCTCCATGGCCACTTACAGTGCTCTGTCCTCAGAACCAGCGGTGCTCCGTAGGCGTTCAAGAGACTACGCAAGTACGCAGGCAAAAAGATGCCATGCCGTGCTTGCGCTGGTTTGTTCGGGGGACAGGAGCCACACTGGGGCAGATATTTTGTCAGCTCTGCAGGGGCAGGCCAAGAGGTGGTTGATGCCACGCCAGCTTAAGGCAGGAATGGTGGTTTGCGACAATGGCACCACCTCCTCTCCGCCCTCTGACAGGGACAACTGACCCATGTGCCCTGTGTGGCTCACGTCCTTAACCTGGTGGCGCAGCGGTTCTTGGGCAGGTACCCGGGCTTACAGGATGTCCTCAAGCAGGCCAGGAAAGTCTGTGTGCATTTCCGCTGATCATTTAATGCCAGTGCTCGGCTGGCTGAGCTCCAAAAGGAGTTGAACCTGCCCAAGAACCGCCTTATATGTGACATGCCCACCAGGTGGAACTCAACATTGGCCATGCTGCAGCGGTTGCATACGCAGCAGAGGGCCATCAATGAGTACCTGTGCGACTACGGCACCAGGACAGGGTCAGGGGAGCTTGGTTTTTTTCTCACTACGCCAGTGGGGCAGGATCAGGGATGCATGCACTGTCCTGTCACCGTTTGAGGAGGCCACAAGGATGGTGAGCAGTGACAGCGCATGCATCAGTGACACTGTAGCTCTTGTCCACCTGTTGGAGCATACGCTGCTTGGAATAATGGACAGGGCACTTGAGGCAGAACAGAGGCAGGAAGAGGAGGATTTCCTTGCCTCTCAAGGGCCCCTTTATCCAGACAGTGTTCCTGCTGTCCCACCCATCACACAGGAAGAGGAGGAGGAGGAGGAGGAGGATGATTGTGTCAGCATGGAGGTGGAGCCTGGCACTCAGCAGCAGCAGTCTTGTAGGTATGATTTACAGTCCCAAGAAACCCGTGGACTTCTACGTGGCTGGGAGGAGCTGGCTTCGGATCATGTTGTCCTTAGTGACTCAGAGGACTCCGGACCGATTGCCTCAGCTAACCTACGCTGCATGGCCTCCCTGATCCTGCAAAGCCTGCGGAAGGATCCTCGTATTCTTCGGATGAAGGAGAGGGACCATTACTGGCTGGCCACTCTCCTTGATCCACGGTACAAGGGTAAGGTTGCGGACCTTCTCTTGCCATCGCAGAGGGAGCAGAGGATGAGACATCTCCGGTAGGCCCTGCAGAAAGGTCTGTGCAACGCATTCCCAGAGACTGGGAGGTTACAAACTCCTGGTCTTGGACAACGTGTTGCTGAGGCTTCGGACAGAAGGAGCGGTGGAGAAGGTGGCTGTCTGACCAATGCGTTCAGACAATTTTTTAGTCCACAGCCTCAAGGTATGACAGGTTCCAGCAACCATCGCCAGCGTCTGATTGATTTACATGGTGCAGGAATACCTAGGGGCAAGGTCAGACTTGGACACCTTTCCCACCGAAAATCCTCTGGCTTACTGGGTCTTGAGGATGGATCACTGGCCAGAGCTTGCACAGTATGCAATTGAGCTACTGGCCTATCCTGCATCCAGCGTTCTTTCGGAATGCACCTTCAGTGCTGTTGGTGGCTTTGTTACCGATCACAGGGTACGCCTGTCCACCGACTCAGTTGATTGACTGACTTTCATAAAGAGGAATCAGTTGTGGATCACCACCAGCTACCAAGCACCTGAAGCTGATGTAACCGAATAATTTTTTTTTAAATTTCACATCCCTTCAAGACTGCCTATGCTGATGCTGAGTGACTGTCCTGTTGTTATGTTGACTGTCTGTCCTCTTCCTCCTCCGCTGATATCTTGGAAGAACATTTTTGGTTCTGGGTGATGCCACCAGCCCAATTTTTCAGCCCCTGTTTAACAGGGGTGTGTAATAACAATTTTTGATGCAATGCTTTGCAGCAGGGCTCATTCCTGCACTCCAACTAGAGTATCTGGTAGAGGTTGCAGTGTTGTGGCACGAGCAAGCAGTGCCTAAGGCCCGATTTTTCAGCCCCTGTTTAACAGGAGCATGTAATTACAATTCTTGATATAATATTTCACAGCAGGGCCCGTTCCTGTGCCCACTGAGAGTAACTGTGAGGACTTGTAGTGTTGTGACACCAGCACCACCACCACAACCATCAAAGGCCCAATTTTTCTACCACTGTTCAACAATGGCATGTAATTACAATTCTTGATATAATCGTTCACAGCAGGGCGCTCCAGCGCTCCCTAAGAGTCACTTTGTGGCAACACCAACACCTTGTTCTGCCATTTCTGCAGAGAATATATGGTGCAGGCCCCTACTTTCAAACCTCCAACTTACAAACATCTCCTATTTGCAAACAGAAGGAGACAACAGGAAGTGAGATGAAAAAAGACGGACGGCAATTTTTTTTTATACAGGGGTGATAACCCTTCCCTGTTTTCCTAAAAGCTTAAAAATAGATTTTTTTGACTGGAGCTACACTTTAAAAATGTACCAGTTCATAATTACAAATAGATTCTTCTTAACACAACAAACCTACACAGTCTCTGTCTTGTTTGCACCGCCTGTATACTGCTGTTCTGAGTATATAGGGCCTGGGGGCCCCACACCTTTCCTTTTTTTAATATGGGTACAGGGTTCCCCTTAATATCCGTACCCAAAGGGGCTGGTAATGGGCGGCGGGGGCTACCTATGCCATTTTTCTCAATGATTTTCATCCATATTGCCCGAACCAGATATTACATTAAAACCGCAAGCAGTTTTAAATTACTTTTTTTCCGTTAAATGTCATTTTGTGGAGGGACTGTTCTAAACACGGGAAACACGTGCCACTTCACAGGCATACTATAGATGCCCCCCAGGCACGATATTTAAAGGAATATTTCACTTTTTTTTTCACTTTAATCGTCATTAAAATCAGTGCTCCCGAAAAAACGGCCGTTTTAAAAACATTTTAGGCATTGACCCATGTCCCCTGGGGCAGGAGCCAGGTCCCCAAACCCTTTTTAGGACAGTATCTTGCATATTAGCAGTTAAAATTAGCACTTTTTATTTCAAACGTTTGAGTCCCATAGACTTCAATGGGGTTCTAAAGTTTGTACGAATTTTCGGTCCGTTCGAAAGTTCTGGTGCAAACCGAACCGGGGGGGTGTTCAGCTCATCCCTATTCTCTAGTATCCTAGACCAGGTATCCCCTCACCATCCAGATTGTTGTATGGAAAACTTCTCTATTACTTCCTGGACAGCACTTAGGTTTGTTCAAACTGTTAACCAGTTGACCAGTTTGCCATACTGCACTGCGTTATTTTAACTGACAATTGCATGGTCCTGCAACTCTGTACCTAAACAAAATGTATGTCATTTTTTTCCCCACAAATAGAGCTTTCTTTTGGTGGTATTTGATCACCTTCTTTGTTTTTTATTTTTATAAACAAAAAAAGAGCAACAATTTTGAAAAAAAAACTATATATTTTACGTTCTGCTATAAAACAAATCCAATAGAAAAATGTAAAAAATCTAGTTTCTCCATAAATTTAAGCCAATATGTATTCTGCTTCATGTTTTTGGTAAAAAATAATCCCAATAAGCGTATATAGATTGGTTGGTGCAAACAGTAGTGTCTACAAACTATAGGAAACATTCTGGAATTTTTATTTATTTTATTTTTTACTAGTAATGGTGGCGATCAGCGAATAGTAGCAGGCGACTAGAGCTGCCTGGCCACCATATATGTATGTTATATGGTTGGCAAGTGCTTAAGACACAGGAAGGAGTTCACCAGCTGACCTCAATAACACACACCCTGCACCCGCTCTCCTCCTCCAGGAGATTGCTCCTCCCCACCTCTGTGCACACATACAGTACAATCATTGGCAAGGAACAACATTCTCACTGAATACACAGCCTTAGATCTGCCATCAACTATGTAGTGCAAGGGCCTACCTGAGTGGATACAGAGTGACCTTTTTTTATAGTTATAGTTTTAGTAAATCTGAAGAAGATCCTACAGAGATTGTACAATCAGATTGTTTAATATATGGCCACCTTTATACACCTAAAATTAACTATTCACACTTGCCATTAACTGCTTCCCGCCCACTGTATTGTCAAGTGACGGGCGGACAGTGGTACTCTCGCTCTGGGAGGACATCATATAACGTTCTACTCTCTCCACATGGCGTGGCAATCAATGGTGCGCTCTTTCGCTGGGACACAGTGCATCACTCACCCCGGAAAAGAGCCGATGGCGAGGCTCTTTACTCATGTGATCAGCTGTGTCCATCCACAGCTGATAACATGTAAACAAGGAAATGCCGGTTATCAGCATTCCTCTTCTCACACTGACAGCTTATGAGGAGAGGAAAGCTGGTCAGCGGCATTTCTTCAAAGGGGAGATCTGCAGAGATAATCGGTGCCCTGATCATCAGTGCAGCCCCAACAGTGCCCAGCAGTGATGCCAATTGGTGCTGCCTTTCAGTGCCACCTATCAGTGCCGTCTATCAGTGCCCATCATTGGCACCTATCAGTGCTCAGCAGTGCTGCATATTAGTGCTGCCTTGTAAGTGCCCATCAGTGCAGCCTATCATTGCCCATCAGTGAAAGAGAAAAAATACTTATTTTATAGAGAAAGATGTTTGGCCCCTTTTTTGCTAAAAAAAAAAAAAAATTCAAAAACACAGTGGTGATTAACCACTTGCAGACCGGACCATTTTGCTGGTCAAAGACCAGACCACTTTTTGCGATTCGGCACTGCGTCGCTTTAACTGACAATTGCGCGGTCGTGCGACGTGGTTTCCAAACAAAATTGACGTTCTTTTTTTCCCCACAAATAGAGCTTTCTTTTGGTGGTATTTGATCACCCCTGCGGTTTTTATTTTTTGCACTATAAACAAAAATAGAGCGACAATTTTGAAAAAAACGCATTATTTTTTACTTTTTGTTATAATAAATATCCCCCAAAAATATATAAAAAAAACATTTTTTTCCCTCAGTTTAGGCCGATGCGTATTCTTCTACATATTTTTGGTAAAAAAAAACGCAATAAGCGATTATTGATTGATTGGTTTGCGCAAAAGTTATAGCGTTTACAAAATAGGGATAGTTTTATAGCATTTTTATTAATTTTTTATTATTATTTTTTTTTACTAGTAATGGCGGCAATCAGCGATTTTTATTGTGACTGCGACATTGTGGGGGACCCATCGGACATTTTTGACACATTTTTGGGACCATTGTCATTTATACAGTAATCACTGCTATATAAATGCAGTGATTCCTGTGTAAATGACACTGGCAGTGAAGGGGTTAACCAGTGGGTGGCAGTGTAGGGGTTAAGTGTTCCTAGGGGTGTGTTACTAACTGTGGGGGGGTTGGGCTTTCATTTAGTGAACACTGATCTCTGCTCCAATCACGTGGAGCAGAGATCAGCGTCACTAGTTGCTAGGCAGAATAGAGAAATGCTGTTTACTCTGCATTTCCTCCATTCGGCCACTCCGTGAGACGATCGCGGGGATGCCCGCGGCGATCGAGTCCGCGGGTCCCGCGACCGAACTCACGGGGGTCCCGACCAGCGTGGGAGCGCGCCGCCGGCGGCGCGCTCCCGATGGCAGGGCGGCATTGAATATTGGACGTACCTGTACACCAATATGCCTGGCCGTGCCATTCTGTCTACGTACATCGCCGTGCGCTGGTCGGGAAGTGGTTAAATACCTCCCAAAAGAAAGCTCTATCTGTCTGAAAAAAAAAAAATTATAAAAATGTAGTTTAGATACAGCATTGCATGACCGCGCAATTGTCACTCAAAGTGCGACAGCGCTGAAAGTTGAAAGTTTGGCCTGAGCAGGAAGGAGGTAAAAGTGGCCAGTAGGCAAATCGTTAAAGTAGTTGGAAATTCCCACATGCCAAAATCCGCTGACAGGCAGGGTTTTTTTAACAGAAGAGACCCTAGAGGCAGGGGCGTTGCTAGGTCTACAAAAGATCTGGGGCTAGAGCCCATAGCAGCAAAGTAAAGAAAGTCATACACTTGGGAGGACATTATTATTATTATTATTATTATTATTATACAGGTTTTATATAGCGCCAACAGTTTGCTCAGCGCTTTACAACATGACGGCAGACATTACAGTTACATTACAATTTGGTACAAGAGGAATCAGAGGGCCCTGCTTGTTAGAGCTTACAATCTAAAAAGGAAGGGGCAATTGATACAAAAGGTAATAGCTGTGGGGGGGGATGAGCTGATGGAGGAAGTAAAACAATGTTAGTTAGAAGCAGGATAGGCTTCTTTGAAGAGAAGGGTTTTCAGGGATCGTCTAAAGATGGATAGATTAGGGGACAGTCGGACAGATTGGGGTAGGGAGTTCCAAAGGATGGGAGAGGCTCTGGAGAAATCCTGGAGGCGAGCATGGGAGGAGGTGACAAGGGAGCAAGAGAGCAGGAGGTCTTGGGCTGACCAAAGAGAGCGGCTTGGTTGGTATTTTGGGACTAGGTTAGTGATGTAACTAGGGGTAGAGTTATGGATGGCTCGAGGTCATCTCTCGCCTCAAGAGATGACCAGGGAGTGAATTAGAAGCTTGGTGGTGTCATTAGTTAAAAAGGGGCATATGCTGGAAATGTTGTGGAGGCTAAGGCGGCATGATTTGGACAGGGCTTGTATGTGGCCCTGAAAGGACAGTTCGGAGTCTAAGGTTACCCCGAGCACCCTGGCATGTGGGGATGGACTGATAGATGTGCCATTGATCTTGACAGAGAAGTCAGGCGAAGGGGCACGTGGGGGAGGAAATATTAAGAGCTCAGTTTTAGATAGATTAAGTTTGAGGAAGTGGTGTGACATCCAGGGTGATATGTCTGTTAGTAGATCAGTGATGCGTGAGGAGATTGATGGGGTGAGCTGAGGGGCATAGAGATAGATTTGGGTGTCATCAGCATATAAATGGTAGTGAAAGCCATGGGAGGCTGTCAGCTGACCCAGGGAGGACGTGTAGATTGAGAATAGTAGAGGTCCAAGGACAGAACCTTGGGGGACCCCAACGGAAAGGGGAGTTGGAGAAGAGGAAGTGGAGTTCTAAGTGACACTGAAGGTGCGATGAGATAGGCAAGATTCAAACCAACGGAGAGTGCAGCCTTGGAGACCAAGCAAATTGAGTTTTTTGAGGAGGAGGATGTGGTCAACTGTATCAAAGGCAGCAGAAAGGTCCAAGAGTAAGAGTATGGAATAATGACCATTGGTTTTGGCTGTTAGCAAGTCGTTAGTGAGTTTTAGAAGGGCGGTTTTTGTGGAGTGCTGTGGGGGAAATCCAGACTGAAGAGGATCGAGAAGGTTATTTTCAATGAGGTGGTTGCTCAGTCGGTTGTAGACTAAACGTTCAAGGAGTTTGGAGGCAAAAGGGAGTAAAGAGATGGTTGTTAAGATTGGTGGGGTCTGAGGCCTTTTTTGGTATGGGAGTGACTAGTGCATGTTTTAGAGGGTTGGGGAAGATGCCAGTAGAGAGTGAGAGGTTGAAGATATGAGTTAAGGAGTGTAGGATTGAGTCAGATGGTGACCATAGTATTTGAGAAGGAACAGGGTCCAGGGGGCAGGAGGTTAGGTGGGCATTAGAAAAAAAGTTTAGTGACTTCCTCTATAGTAGCTGGGTCAAAAGAGGAAAGTATTGATTGTGCAGGAGGACAGGGAGTGTAAGGTGAGGGAGATGTCTGTAGAGCGGAGATCTCAAGACGAATCGTCTCAATCTTATTTTTGAAGTGATAAGCAATCTCCTGGGCAGTGAGTAAGTTGGTGGGGGTAGTGGAGGAAGAAGTAGAGTGGTAAAGGTAGAAAAGAGTTGACGGGGACTGCGTGAGAGGGTGTTAATGAGAGTGATAAAGTAGGTCTGTTTGGCAGCGTGGAGGCAGGAATGGTATTTTTGGAGGGCAGATTTATATTGGCTGAAGTCTTGCTATGACTTAGTTTTACACCACAGGACATACACATGTATATCATTTACGTGTGTGTGATATATATATTTTTTGCCATGTGAAAAAATGAGCGTCTACACAGAAAAACGCACAGTAAAAAAACGTGAAATCAATGGGTGGCCCTTTGATTGTTGCAGGAAAAATGATCCAAAAAAAAGTGTGCTCCCACTACGCTAGGTATGAATAGGCCTGAATGTGAAATTACTGTGTGTTTATATCTGTGCATTTCTGAATGCATGGCAACCTGCACATATAATGCGCAATTTGCCTTGCGTTTCAAAAATGTGCTGCAAATGCACATCGCGCTTGCATTGCCATTACATGTTAAAGGTACCCAAAGCACTGGTAGCAGGCACCACGCTTCGCTCCGGATTGGGCTGCCCTATTTTTGGGGAGTGAAAATGTCCCAAAACACCCCCAAAAAAGCTTGTGCGGGAATGTGAGTTCCTGCTACGCAGGGATGTGAATGGAGCCTGAGAGCTGAATGTCTCCATCCACTCCCTCCTATGTACTTCTATAAAGATGGCCATACAATATGCAATCTGATTGTACAATCTCCTTTTTACACTTAGCAGAACTATAGAATAGGGGGACCCAACCTGAACAATGCATTCAATTTGTATCAAATCAGGCAGGCCCTTTTTTACATACTGTAGCTGATGGGAGATCAGAGGAGATGGTACAGATACCTCCCAGCTTTTTGAGATGGGAATGAGGGACATCTATCAGCAAAAGGACACACCCCCTAGGACATCTAGGCAAGCAAAGGACACACCCCCTAGGTGGGACATCTATCAGCAAAAGGACACACCCCCCTAGGACATCTAGGCAGGCAACGGACACACCCCTGCCACACCCCCTTAAAGGAGAACCCTCCAAGCGCAAAGCACTTACCTCGACTTGTTCAAGTCCAGACTTAGTTGGGGTAGGTGGAACACTTTGGTGGGGGTGGGTCAGCCCAACCCTTGACCTTTGACCTCTGGGGGACGCACCTTCTGACCTTTGACCTTTGGGGGAGGTCCCTGTTCCAATCCCTGAGTCCTAACCTTGTTCTTCTAGGGGAAACCCTAACCCTAAATTGTACAAAAAAAATAATCGGTTAAACCCATAAGTGCTTTTTACCACTTTTCCTTTATATTGGCTTTTTGAACTTACAAATGCAACAATTTAGAAATCAGATGACAGGTTTAGCACTGGGAAATACTTTTTTTATACTTTTATATTCTCAGACCAAAATGAGGGACAAATGAGGAGGAATGAGGGACAGAGAGACTTTGTTCCAAATCAGGGACAGTCCCTTGAAATCAGATGTTATGTGCTCATTGCAAAAGACAAATGAATGTGTTTGGAATGCAGCTAGTGTAAAGAATTGAATTTGGCTTGGTATAAGCTTCCTGTAATCCTCTGTACAGCAGCACTGAGACTGACCTCATAAGGGATCAGTCATTGGTGTGCGCAGCCTATTGCATTAGTGTGTGCACCCCAGAGCACAAACACACATGCGTGTATATCAGCAGAGCAGTGGACAGTGTCAGCAGAGCATTTTTTTATGAGCCCCTTTGGGGGGGCTTTGGTGACGGATCAAGAGTCTAAACCAGCCCCTGATGTCCTACTTCCGAGACAGAGAAAGGGAGTGAGGACAGCGATCTCCCCACAGCCTCAGCTGCACTGAACCGTGAATGAATGGGAAGAGCTCTGCGCTGAGTGGCTTCCTGTTCATTCACAAACTGAAGCATAGTAAACATAGTTTATTATGCTTCAGTTAAGAAGAATGAACACAGTAGTGACTGGTACAGATCATTCACTGTGTTCATTCAGAAACAGAAGTGGCCTGTAAATGAAATAGTTACCGGCCCCTTCCCCTGCTCTCAGTCCTGAAACATCCCCCACATCTGCCAGCAGGAGAGGAGAGGGGGGAAGGAGGCAGTGCTGCAGGGGGAAGAAGGGACGGGGGAGCAGAAATCAGGGAGAATCGACACTGCACGGGGTGATTAAGGTGTGCTCAGGCACCACCGGCACACCCTGTGCGCAGGCCTAATAGACAGACAGCATATGGTACATGCTGACAGGATGAGAGAACTGAGAAAGCTGGTATGCTGCTGCTCCCTTATTGTCCAGTCACAGGCTAGGGGCAGGGAGAAGACTTAGCTGTGCTGCTCAAGTGTAGCATAGAAGAGTCAGGTCACCAGCTGGGCAATGCTGATTAAACTGGCCGTGTTGGGTGGGGGTGGGGGGACAAGCGAGCACCCACTATTCCCCCCCCCCCCCCCCTCCTGGACCATACCAGGCCACATGCCGTCAACATGGGGAGTGGGTGGGTGACACACAAGAGATGGAGTCTCATGATGACGTCACCGAATGGGCACGTCCCATGGCTATATAAGAACTGCCAGACACCAGAGCTGACACAACAGCGGGAGCTAGCGTCTGAGGAGGACAGGGTCGGCGGAGGGAGAAGACCAGAGGAAGAAGACACGGAGCTACGATGGGGGAAATTCTTCATTTTTAATAAAGGACTTTTCGAAACCCGTCTCTTGTTTTTTCTAACACTACACTCCTTTTTTTTTTTTTTTTGGTGAATAGGTATCCCATATGAGGGGTGGAATTTGGGGGCTTTCAGATTACGATCAGCCCCCTGCCCACAGACCCCCACGACCACCACCCCGGGTTGTCGGGAAAAGGCCCTTGTTGCCCCCTCCCCCCCCCCCACCTGCCAAAAAAAAATGTAAATGGCGTGGAGTCCCCCCAAAATACATATCAGACCTTTTATCTGAGCATGCTGCCTGGATAAGGGTCTGCCATGAATTTTAGATGGGACCCCACGCCATTTATTTTTTTTTGGCGTCAAAATCCATACCACTCTCAAAGGGCCTGGTATGGTCGGATCAAAGTTGGATCTCGTTCATTGAAGTTGCATGGAAGTCAGACATGAAGTCGCAGGGCAAAGTCGGATCAGAAGTTGTAAGACTTTCGTGTTGGATCAGTGTGAACATAGCCTAAGTATTTAATTTCTAAATATCTGCAAATACAGGGAATAAACACCTATAGTTGAACTCTGGGTGCAAAATATTCATTTAAATCTATTCCTCAATAGCCACCAGGGATATAAATAAACTTTATGTGCACGAAATGCCTTTCTAAACGCAGATATTACCATGGTAAAGTAGTGGTAATATCATCTGTGCAGAGAGCAGAGCTGTGGGAGGGACCCAGTTGACCCCACCCACTACAGGCTGCCAAGAGAAAACTACAGGAGGGGGCGGAGAAAAGACCAGTTACCCTGCACAAGGAGAGAGAACAGCAGTGACTGGTCTTTATAACAGGAGGCAAAGTTTTACCCTGGATTACTGCACAGATCTGGAAGAAATAAAAAATATACCAAGATTCGAGGAAGAATACAAATGACTCTTGTATTTAGATAATATTTGCGTTCAGCTTAATTGAAGACATGTATGCAGAGGGTTCTGGGAGCATGCATACATAAACTTGTCATTGCTGGTTATTTTAGTAATGTGTAATTCTGGTATTTTTTAATTTTTTTTCCAGAATTCAAGCTTCCTTGATGAGAGCTGGCTTATACCGGTAAATATTATCCTTGCTGATTTGTAGAATCTCTTCCATGGTGGTGGCTTTAGATTTGTCTGTTAAAAAGTATTTCATAGCTGTAATTCTAACTGTAAATTTAAATGCCGAATTAAAGACTCACCTTAAAAGTTCACCTTAAAAATAATAATAAATAATTAATGCGCAGATTAAAAAAAAAATTCTGCTCTGGTATGGGCAGGAAGACCAATGAACTACTGGTGGTGACAGCACTGTGTGGCAATCAGGCTCTTTTACATTGCACAACACCCTTGTACTAACATGTTTCAGGCACTTGGACTCACCTCCTGTATTAGTGTCCTCACTCTAGCTGTTTGAGCACATTTGGACAGCAGTCTGGGGGTATGGGAGTGTTAGATGTACTAGCAGATTTTAATTCACTAACAAATTGAATCTGAACTCCAGCTAATACATTATAATCAGTTACAGCAAACTGTTTTCGTTTCCTTTTTTGGATAAATGTTTTACATAAATAAAGGCTGATTTATTTTAAGCACCCCTGTCAGTGTTAAATGGTTTGTCTCATCCCTGTAACTGCTGGAGCGCTTTGTTCTTTTGAACAACAACAGACTTATTGGCCAGATCACCAGATCAAAATAAAAGAAAACAAATGCAGCCATCACAACTAAGAATTAGCCAGCTACAATATAATGTTTGCTTTCAGTTTAACCCCTTAACGCCGACCTCACCCAAATATGCAGCCCCACTAGACTGGGCTTTTTTTTTCCGTGGGGCCGCATACTTGTGTATTTCCCTTTGTGCTGGGAGCGCTTCACGATCCCAGCACAGAGACCAGGTTCTCACTGAGAGCCCAGGGCTCCGTACTAACGATCGAGACCCGGAAAACCCAATTCCGGGTCACCTGATTGCTGTGATAGCCTCTGAATAGCTACCAAAGCGATCAGTTACTGTGAAGCCTGTCCCCATGTTTTCTCACTATCTATAGCCCCATACACACTATCAGATTTTCTGCTGATTTTTTTCTTCAGATTTACCAAAACCATATAATATGAGGTCAAACCTTAGGAGTTTCAATGTGTGTGCAATCGGGCAGGCCCTTGTACTACATGGTTTTGGTAAATCTGAAGACAAAAAACAGCAGAAAATCTGATAGTGTGTATGGGGCTTATGAATGGAGAAGAGAGATACAATTGGGGTTATTTTGTTTAACCACTTGCTTACTGGGCACTTAAACACCCTTCCTGACCAGACCAATTTTCAGCTTTTGGTGCTCTCACACTTTGAATGACAATTACTCAGTCATGCAACACTGTACCCAAATGAATTTTGTGTCCTTTTTTTCCCACAAATAGAGCTTTCTTTTGGTGGTATTTGATCACCTCTGGGGTTTTTATTTTTTGCGCTATAAATGAAAAAAGACCAAAAATTTTTGAAAAAAAAAACGCATATTTCTTTGTTTCTGTGATAAAATTTTGCAAATTATAATTTTTTTTTTCATAAATTTTGGCCACAATTTATACTGCTACATATCTTTGGTAAAAATAACCCAAATTAGTGGATATTATTTGTTTTTTGTGAAAGTTAGAGAGTCTACAAGCTGTGGTGCGAATCGCACAAAATTGATCACACCTGATGTACTGGTGGCCTATCTCATTTCTTGCGACCCGAACAAGTCAGGAAAGTACAAATACCCCCCAAATGACCCCTTTTTGGAAAGTAGACATTCCAAGGTATTTAGTAAGATGCATGGTGAGGTTTTTGATGTTGTCATCTTTTTCCCACAATTCTTTGCAAAATGAAGATTTTTTTTTTTTCTCACAAAATTTTCAATGTAATAGGTTATTTCTCTCACATGGCATGTGTATACCACAAATGACACGCCAAAATACGTTCTGCTACTCCTTCTGAGTATTACGATACCAAATGTGTGAGACTTTTACACAGCCTGGCCACATACAGAGGCCCAATATTGAAATAGCACCATCAGGCGTTCTAGGAGCATAAATTACACATTTCATTTCTCAACCACCTATTAAATTTTTGAAGGCCCTGGAGCACCAGGACAATGGAAATGCCCACAAAGTGACCCCACGTGGCACTGACGACACGTGGCACTGGAGGCAGATGGCACTGGAGGCAGATGGCACTGGAGGCAGATGGCACTGGAGGCAGATGGGGCTGACAGATGGGGCTGACAGATGGGGCTGACAGATGGGGCTGGCAGATGGGGCTGGCAGATGTCGCTGACAGATGGCACTGGGGCTGGCACTGGCAGATGGTGCTGGCTATTTGCTCTGGCTAATTGCTCTGGCAAATGGGGCTGGCAGATGGCGCTGGCAGGTGGCACTGGCGCTGGCATGTGGCACTGGCAGGTGGCACTGGCAGGTGGCACTGGCAGGTGGCACTGGCGCTGACGGCACTGGGGCTGACGGATGGCGCTGGCAGGTGGCACTGGCGCTGGCAGGTGGCACTGGCAGGTGGCACTGGCACGTGGGGCTGGCGGCACTGGGGCTGACGGCACTGGGGCTGACGGATGGCACTGGCGCTGGCAGGTGGCACTGGGGCTGACGGATGGCACTGGGGCTGACGGATGGCACTGGTGCTGGCAGGTGGCACTGGTGCTGGCAGGTGGCACTGGCAGGTGGCACTGGCGGCACTGACGGCACTGGGGCTGACAGCACTGGGGCTGACGGATGGCACTGGTGCTGGCAGGTGGCACTGGTGCTGGCAGGTGGCACTGCTGCTGGCAGGTGGCACTGGCAGGTGGTGGCACTGGCACTGGCGGCACTGGGGCTGACGGCACTGGCGGCACTGGGGCTGACGGCACTGGGCCTGACGGATGGCACTGGCGCTGGCAGGTGGCACTGGCACTGGCAGGTGGCACTGGCGCTGGCACTGGCAGGTGGCGCTGGCAGGTGGCACTGGCGCTGGCAGGTGGCACTGGCGCTGGCAGGTGGCACTGGCACTACTGGCAGATGGCACTGGGCTGACAGATGGCACTGGCACTAGGGCTGACAGATGGCACTGGGGCTGACAGTTGGCACTGGGGCTGACTTACAGATCCTCTCTCTCCTCACACGCTGTCTCTGTGTGAGGAGGGAGAGACACGGCAATGGGAGATGATCTCATATGTTTACATTTGAGATCATCTCCCATTGGCAGCTGCGATCGCGCTGTGAACGGCCGCTTTGATTGGCCATTCACGGCGATCTGTATTTGCCTGTCTCCGGGAGACACGGCGAATACAAAACTTCCGCGATGCGCGCCCCAGGCGGCGTGCATTGCGGAAGTAAACACAAGGCCGTCCAGGGACGGCCAGGCGAAGGAACCCGCCTGCTCTACGGCCGTCATTCGGCTATAGGGCGGGTGGGAGGTGGTTAAAGTGGTTGTATACTTAATTTTTTAACTTTTGCCTACAGGAAAGCCTATAATAAGGCTTACCTGTAGGTAAAAAAAATATCTACTAAACCTGTACGGTGTAGGAGATATTCCCCTCGGTATGCGCCGCTGACTGCAGCGGCGCATGCGCACAAGGGGATTCTCGGCCTGAAAATCCGGCAGTGGCCGGCCGGCCAGAATGAAATCTCCCACGCGCATGCGCGGGAGTGACGATATCGCGGCTCCGGCCACTCACAGCGCCGGAGCCGCGATACCCGGAAGAAACGCAGAGGGAGCATGTCAGCTCCCTCGGCGTGGATTGGGCCAGATGTCGGGGCCTCGTTCTAAGGTAAGTATTTCATAATGAGCTAGTATGCGGTGCATACTAGCTCATTATGCCTTTTGCTTTGCAGGTTTAAAAAAAAAAAAAAAAAAATGTGCGGGTTTACTACCGCTTTAATTAGTGTCAGTGTGTGTTTTTAGGTAGGATAAAAACAAAACAAAATGTGCACTATTGTCTCTGGGCTGTACTACGGATACAAACAAAAAATAACATACAAATATATGGTATTGCTGCAATCGTCAGGAGCAGGAAAAATGATTTTGGGTTGTTCTTTGGTGGAAGGTTACGGTAATATCAAGAAATTTACAGCTACTATTAAAAAGAAAATGTGTCTATTTTAGGCCAGTTTTCCTTTGATGATAATAATAAAAAATAAAAAAAATCAGGAGATATCCATTACTATTTACCACCAATTGAATGCCCAATGTGTCCTGAAAAAAAACGTGGTATAATCCACCTGGATGCACAGGTACGATTTTACTTGATTTTACGCCGCAGGCATACCCGCGATCGTCTCACGGGATGGCTGAATGGAGAAGTGCCGTTTTAAACAGCATTTCTCCATTCTGCCTAGCAACTAGTGACGCTGATCTCTGCTCCATGTGATTGGAGCAGAGATCAGTGTTCACTAAATGAAAGCCCAACCCCCCACAGTTAGTAACACACCCCTAGGAACACTTAACCCCTACACTGCCACCCCCTGGTTAACCCCTTCACTGCCAGTGTCATTTACACAGGAATCACTGCATTTATATAGCAGTGGTTGCTGTATAACTGACAGTGGTCCCAAAAATGTGTCAAAAATGTCCGATGTGTCCGCCATAATGTCGCAGTCACAATAAAAATCGCTGATCGCCGCCATTACTAGTAAAAAATAAATAATAAAAAAAATTAATAAAAATGCCATAAAACTATCCCTGTTTTTTAAACGCTATAACTTTTGCGCAAACCAATCAATAATCGCTTATTGTGATTTTTTTTTTAACAAAAATATGTAGAAGAATACGTATCGGCCTAAATTGAGGAAAAAAAATGTTTTGCATATTTTTGGGGGATATTTATTATAACAAAAAGTAAAAAATAATGCGTTTTTTTTTTTTTAATTGTCGCTCTATTTTTGTTTATAGCGCAAAAAATGAAAAACCGCAGGGGTGATCAAATACCGTGATCAATACTGTGTCAATTTTGTTTGGGAGCCACGTCGCACGACCTCACAATTGTCAGTTAAAGCGACGCAGTGCCGAATCGCAAAAAGTGGTCTGGTCTTTGACCAGCAAAATGGTCTGGTCTGTAAGTGGTTAAGATAAAAAGCCTTCTTTGTGCAGCAGCCCCCCTAATACCCCTCTCTATCCAGCGATATTGTACGAGAGGCTCGGCTGCCCGGGACTCCCTTCCTCATTGGCTGAGACAGCAATAGGGTGCCATTGGAGGGGGTGGGGCCGGGCCGTGGCTCCATGTCTGAATGGACACACAGAGTAGTGGCTCAGCTCGGGTGCCCCATAGCAAGCTGCTTGCTGTGGGGGCACTCAACAGGAGGGAGGGGCCAGGAGCGCCAAAGAGGGACCCAAGAAGAGGAGGATCTGGGCTGCCCCTTGCAAAACGATTACACAGAGCAGGCAAGTATAACATCTTTGCTATTTTTAACAAAAAAAAAAGACTTTAATATCCTTTTAACCTCCCTGGCGGTATTCCAGAGTTTGGCTCGGGGTAAGATTTCATTACCATAAGCGGTATTCCCGAGCCAGACTCGGGATTGCATTGCTGGATCCATGGAGGAGGTTACTTACCTTGTCCCCTAGATCCAGAGATCGATCCTCCGCTCGATCTGTGACAGCGCAGAGCTCCGTTCCCTGTGAGCGTTGCAACGCACGGGGACGGAGTTCGGCGCCAAATTCAAAAAGTGAAAAACACAGTATAGATACAGTACTGTAATCTGTAAGATTACAGTATACTGTATCAAATAATTACATAATTACCCCTTTGTCCCTAGTGGGTTGTCCAGTGCATGCAGTTTTATATTATAAATACTGTTCTTTATGCCAGGAAACTGGAGATTGTCCATAGCAACTAAAAAAGTCAGTTTACATCAAAAGTGGTTATAGACCAGCTAGAAAACAGCGACAAGAATCACTCGCAGAATTGATCGATAGTAATTTGTGAGGAAATTCGTCATCAAACACTAAAAGTAATGACAGCGACAATTCTGCAACTCAGCATATTTCAGTGTTTTTGATTCGATTACATTATTGAATAATTTTTATTATTATATTATTTGTTATAATTATTTATAGTTATTTATTTGGATTATTAGTTTTTTATATATATATATATATATATATATATATATATATATATATATATACATACACATACACAGTGCCTTGCAAAAGTATTCGGCCCCCTTGAACTTTTCAACCTTTTGCCACATTTCAGGCTTCAAACATAAAGATATAAAAATTTTATTTTTTGTGAAGAATCACCAACAAGTGGGACACAATTGTGAAGTGGAACGAAATCTATTGGATTTTTGAAACTTTTTTAACTAATAAAAAAATGAAAAGTGGGGCGTGCAAAATTATTCGGCCCCCTTGCGTTAATACTTTGTAGAGCCACCTTTTGCTGCGATTACAGCTGCAAGTCGCTTGGGGTATGTCTCTATCAGTTTTGCACATTGAGAGACTGAAATTCTTGCCCATTCTTCCTTGCAAAACAGCTTGAGCTCAGTGAGGTTGGATGGAGAGCGTTTGTGAACAGCAGTTTTCAGCTCTTTCCACAGATTCTCAATTGGATTCAGGTCTGGACTTTGACTTGGCCATTCTAACACCTGGATACGTTTATTTGTGAACCTTTCCTTTGTAGATTTTGCTGTATGTTTGGGATCATTGTCTTGTTGGAAGATAAATCTCCGTCCCAGTTTCAGGTCTTTTGCAGACTCCAACAGGTTTTCATCCAGAATGGTCCTGTATTTGGCTGCATCCATCTTCCCCTCAATTTTAACCATCTTCCCTGTCCCTGCTGAAGAAAAGCAGGCCCAAACCATGATGCTGCCACCACCATGTTTGACAGTGGGGATGGTGTGTTGAGGGTGATGAGCTGTGTTGCTTTTACGCCAAACATATCGTTTTGCATTGTGGGCAAAAAGTTCGATTTTGGTTTCATCTGACCAGAGCACCTTCTTCCACATGTTTGGTGTGTCTCCCAGGTGGCTTGTGGCAAACTTTAGACGAGACTTTTTATGGATATCTTTGAGAAATGGCTTTCTTCTTGCCACTCTTCCATAAAGGCCAGATTTGTGCAGTGTACGACTGATTGTTGTCCTATGGACAGACTCTCTCACCTCAGCTGTAGTTCTCTGCAGTTCATCCAGAGTGATCATGGGCCTCTTGGCTGCATCTCTGATCAGTCTTCTCCTTGTCTGAGCTGAAAGTTTAGAGGGACAGTCAGGTCTTGGTAGATTTGCAGTGGTCTGATACTCCTTCCATTTCAAAATGATCGCTTGCACAGTGCTCCTTGGGATGTTTAAAGCTTGGGAAATCTTTTTGTATCCAAATCCAGCTTTAAACTTCTCCACAACAGTATTACGGACCTGCCTGGTGTGTTCCTTGGTCTTCATGATGCTCTCTGCGCTTTCAACAGAACCCTGAGACTATCACAGAGCCGGTGCATTTATACAGAGACTTGATTACACACAAGTGGATTCTATTTATCACCATCAGTCATTTAGGACAACATTGGATCATTCAGAGATCCTCGCTGAACTTCTGGAGTGAGTTTGCTGCACTGAAAGTAAAGGGGCCGAATAATTTTGCACGCACCACTTTTCAGTTTTTTATTTGCTAAAAAAGTTTAAAATATCCAATAGATTTCGTTCCACTTCACAATTGTGTCCCACTTGTTGGTGATTCTTCACAAAAAATTAAAATGTTATATCTTTATGTTTTGAAGCCTGAAATGTGGCAAAAGGTTGAAAAGTTCAAGGGGGCCGAATACTTTCGCAAGGCACTGTGTGTGTGTGTGTGTGTGTGTGTGTGTGTATATATGTGTGTGTGTGTATATATATATATATATATATATATATATATATATATATAAATCCATTTATGATTTCATATTTCTAATTTTATCATACCCGGGATGTCTATTAGACTCTTGTTTGGATGGATTTAAGTGAATTATTTCTAAGAATTGGAGGCCTAAAATATAAAACGCCAAATTTTCATGCACCTAAAATCTGAAATAATCATACCGCCAGGGAGGTTAATGTGTATATTTAATGCTTAAGTGTTAATTCATTTTAGTAGGCAGGATAAATTATTATTCTGGCTAGTTAGCTGATTTAACCTGCAAGCGAATGATGCACCTAAATACACGCATTTACAAGCGTCAAGGTTTTTTTTTTTTTTTTTTCCGTTTTTCTTTTTTAAATGCCACTGACTAGGACAGGCATCTAGGAGAGAGAAGGTGCAAAATGATGGCACTGCTGTGACCCCCAATAACAAAATTAGAATGAGAGATTATAAGAAAACAGTGACTGTAGACGGTGGTATGGTTGTAGCAGCTCCCCTGAGCCAGATCTAGAGTTAAAGTGATTGTAAACGATTACCTTGTAAAACAACCCATTGAGTTTCAAATAGAAATTAAAGGCAAAACATTTTGTATAGATATAAAAAAAAAGAAAACATGACAAACATCTTTTTTCCTTTTTTTTTTTTTTTTTCTAAGTGATCACATTCCCTCTGTCCTCAGGTGCATAAGAGCTGGGGGAGGAGAAGCAATGGCACACTGAGCCTCCCAGAATGGCTGTGCAGGGGAGGTATGTCAGAACAAGTCTGATCATTGGAGGAGAGCAGACTGATTTCTCACCATAGCTAGAGAACTGACCATGGTGTGCTCTGCTGCTTAGTGTGGTCAGTTTTTAATCGGAAAGCAGAGGGACTGGCAGAATCCCCAGTAATTTCACATAAAGGAGAACAGGATACTTTCTCCTACAAGTACATGGTACAGCAGACACATATCAGGAATGTGAAGCGTTGGGGTAACAAACACTTTAACCTAATGTACATAAGAGAGGACGCCTCCATCTAAATATAAACTGTTTTATTTGCATAAAATTCTAAATAAAAGTATTGCACTCACTGGATAATAAGAAGGAATCGGCACGTCCTCAATATGAATGAGGTCACTTACGGAGCAGCAAAGATCAGCAGGTAAGTGGCCGGAGTATGCAGAGTTTAGCGGGGAAGCGGCTGAATGGAAGAAGATGAGAACTACTGTGGTGCTGGGAGCTGGAAGGCAAGCTGTCCGACTTGTGCGGCAGCTGCCGGGTCTCTTCCACTTGCTCAGCAGAGATCTTTTTTGGTTTGACAAAGAGGCAGAGCCACCCGCTCGGCAGCGATCATCTGCACTTAGAGAAGACCTCACTCTGTACAGGGGGGTATGGTTAGGTGTTTCCTAACCATGCCCCCCATGTACAGAGTGATGTCATCCCTAAGTGCAGACAATTGCTGCCGGGCGGGTGGCTCTGCCCCTTTGTCAAACCAAAAAAGATCTCTGCTGATCCATAGACTTTGTTCATATTGTAGACATGCCGATTCCTTCTTATTATCCAGTGAGTGTAATACTTTTATTTTTAATTTTATGCAAATAAACAGTTCACACTTAGATGGAGGCGCCCTCTCTTGTTTACAAGACGTGTAGGAGAGATAGCCAAAGTGTACATGAGGCTTTACAGCGTACATAGACAATCAGACATGGAGCTGAGAGTCTCCTGCTAAGGAAGCTTATAATCTCCCCATTTAGGCTGGCCATACACTGCTCAATTTTTAACTGCTAAATCTGCTGAAACTGGAATTTCTTGGAGTGCAAGCACTGTTTGGGGATTCAGCAGCCACTGGAGCAGTGGTTCCTAAATACATATCTGTCAGCTGACCTTCCTCTATCCACACTGCTTAGCATAGATTGGGAAAATCATTGGATTTCTCTAGTTCAGTCCATGAGAATTTTACATTTAAATTAAATTAAATTTAAATGAAATAAGAGAATTTTAAAGCATGTATGGCCAGCTTTAGTTCACTTTCACACTGATCCATAGCAAAAACACATATGCATTTTTGCCTAAATGTTATCACGTTTGTGGCGTGTGTTTTTGATGCGTTTTTGCCATGTTTTCAATGTATTTCAATGGGGGAGTATGTTTTTGGTACTTTTTTTTTTTTTTTTTATTTTTTATTTTTTTTTAACTAAATGCGTCAGACCCGCAGTGGAAGAGTTCCTTAGGATTACATAGTCACGCATTTTTTTCCCACTATTTATAGCACAAAAGTGGAAGAAAAAGGGATCAGTGTACTACTTCAGCGCAACTTGAAAGTCACACATCATTGCGATTTGCACTGGCAATTCCATTGTGGCTTGCGACTTCATACAACAAAAGTCTATGCAAGTCACAATGAAATCAGCAAAAAGTACTGCAGTAACCTTTTTCAGTGTCACTGTGACCTGAGTTTTGGCGATTTGAGTGGTTCCATTGTGAACAATGGGGTATGACTTGTCATACAATTTGGAACTGTCACATTGCTTGACAAATTGCACTGGTGTGAACGGGTGCTTAGTCATGCAGACCAAGACATATATGCACAAGGGACAACTTGCATGGAAACAAACAAAAAAAAGAGAAGGAAGGGAACGAGAACACTCAGAGGAAACCGTATTAAAGTGTATGGGGGGGTAAAATTAAATGCAGTACATCTCTGCAATACATAGCCATTTACTTCCCCAACTTTTATTCCTTGGACCCGTCAGATAGAGAACAAATACCTGCTGATCTGCCAGAAATGCCCTCTTGTGAGCTGACAACATACAGCATTTTTGTGTACTGAGTGGTGTCAGCCCTGCTTGGTTGCCTTTACTAAACTACTCAAATTCTAACCTATCCTTTTTCACTACAACATAGCGAGTGATCATTCTGTAGATCCAAGATCACACTTAGGAGGGCTAATTAGACTCCTTGACATAACATAGGAAGAACAACTCAAAATTTTACATCACCAATAAATATGATATACCTTTCCTATTTACTAAGGCTGGCAGCATAAGGATTAAAAATAGTCAATGTTGGTTGAGAGAGTGAAGTTCTGTTTTCCTGACAGACTCCATGGCAGCCAACGTGTGGGTTTAGTCCTGGCTCCATTACCCTATAGGACGATACTCCCATAAATCTTTGCTCCCTGCCAGAGGCCGTGTTCTTTTTTTTGTCCTCCTCCAAATGACCTAGCATGTGTCTTTTTGTACCCTGAAGACTTGCATTTTTTTCAGCGAAGCGGACCGGCCGAGCGACTTGGAGTCGCATATTTCCAATAAGCTCTAGCTACTAGCGGAGTATGGAAAGGGGCATATGAAGAGGTGTATTCCTGGTCACTGACAGGTTAAACCGCATTTTAGTTGTGAGCCTAGCTACTAGCAGGTGACTATCGCCCCCCCAGAAGTCCGGCATGTGTTTGGGGACCTACCTCGGCTGGTGTCCGTGTACAGGAGTGGTGAGCTTTATGTTTTCTTCCATGGCAGCCATTCTATGTTGTTCTGTGCCTGTTATTATTTTCTCTGTGTTTTCCCCATACACCGTTCGTGCGGTGTGTCTGGCAAGCTGGGCGGCAGGTTTCCTTGCTTTCCAGCCACCCAGCTACTTCCTCGTCCGCCGCGTGGCGGGCTTCGCGCATGCGCACTAGCATTTTCATGGTGTAATTGATGACGTCATTTAGACGGCAGTTTTAAAAACAGAGAAGAGCTTGCAGAGCCTCTGGGATGCTTGCAAAGCCTGCAGTGCCATTCCTGAGTCCTGATTACTTCAGCAATAGGTATGTGTTTATGGGGAAAAGGACTTACTATCTGTTTTTTTCCTAGCTATTCTCTGTGTTTAATTGGGGCTATTTTATTCCAGCCCTGATGGATCCTTCCAGAATTTTGGATGCCTCGCTGCCTGCTAGGGGCCAGCCCTCTCGTAGCAGGTATTTTGTCCCTGGGTTACCTGCCAGGAGGGGGGGGAGGGGACAGTGGAACATTAGTCGTGTATGTTCCGCTAACACAGTTGTTTTTTTTTCCTTTTCAGCCTTTCTAGGTCTACCCAACGCCGGAGTTCTCACTGAGGAAGTGATTCGTCTTATCTCCCACTGCCGGCATTCCTCTTCCAGATCCAGACGTCATGATTCTCCTGCGAGAACTAGTCACCGTAGCCGGGAACCATCCCGCCCTTCCACGGCTTGCTCCAGTCATGCAGCTGAAGGATTATGTTGGGGGTGTAGGACGCATGTTCCTGCTGACAAGTCCCTTTGTGAAGCCTGCTATGTCAAGGCGACGAGCGAAAGGAGTGACTCTGACCAACAACTGAAGTCTCTGGTTGAGAAGTTGGTCAAGGACAGTTTAAAGAAATTTGAAGCCCCCCATTTGTCTCCCATAGAGTCTCCAAGGTCTCCAGGGAGGGATGTTTAGGCCCAGGACACATGGGATTCCTCTTTGCCTAGCCATCCGTCTGCTGTCCTCTCAGATAGTGAATCTGAGGAAGAAGAGACTGGTTGTGGTTTTGACTTTTCCTTGCTCCTTCCTTTGGTCAAAGCCATCAAGGAAACACTGAACTGGGAAGAGCCGGTAGTGGCTCTGGCGAAGCAAAGAAAGTTTTTTAAACAACTAAAGAAGGAGCGTATTAGCTTTCCTTTCCTCTGAGTTGGGGGAAGTAATCTCGGATGAGTAGAGCAAAGTATAGAAAAAGAATTCTCTTCTATCCAAGATTCAGAGGCTTTACCCTTTCAAGGAGGAAGAAGTTAAACATTTGGAGTCTTCCCCTCTGGTGGACGCAGCAGTAATGAGACTGGTCAGACACGTGACCCTTCCTCTAGAGGATACAGTCTCTTTTAAGGATGCTCTGGATAGGAGAATTGATTCTGACCTGAAGAGGATCTACCTTACAGCTGGCATGGCCTGTAAACCAGCTCTGGCCTTAGCGGCTCTATCTAGAGCAATGGAAGTTTGGTCTGATAGTGTTGATGAGACACTTAGAAACGTCCCAGAAGACCTTGCCAAGGGTTCTCCCATTCAAGAACTGAGGCTGGCTTCGGCTTTCTTGGGGGAGGCCTCGATTGATATTATCCGGCTGGTGGCTCGAGTTATGCTCTCCTCTGTAACTGCCAAGCGTGCCCTGTGGCTCCGTCCTTGGCTAGCTGATCCCGCTTCTAAGCAGGTTTGGTGCCGTATTCCCTTTGATGGTTCTTCCCTTTTCGGCAATAAGCTGGATAGTGCTATAACTCGGGCCACTGGGGGTAAGTCGGGGTTTCTCCCCTAGGATAGGCGTCTGCAGAGTCAAAGGAGATTGTTTCCAAGAAAGCAAGACCGTGCCAGGGAGGCATGCAGTTACAGGCCTGGACGGGAATTCTCTAGATCTTGGAGGTCCAGACAGACATCTCTCAAAAAATCTGCAAAGAGCAGTTCGATGGGGGAAAAGGAGCCTACCAATTCCTTTTTAGATCGGGCCCACCCAGACGGTCCGGGTAGGAACTCGTTTGTTCCACTTTTGGCACGTCTGGGCGGCCTCGATCCAGGATTTTTGGACCGTCAGGACGGTCTCTTTTGGGCACACTTGGACGTTCAGCAGTGTCCCCAAACTCAAATGTGTCCCCACATCCATTCCAAGGTCAGAAGAAAAAAGGCAAATTCCGTTAGCCTACATAAAATATTTGTTGGATCAAGGCGCCGCTATTCCCGTTCCAAACAACCAAAGCGGCATGGGAATGTATTCCCCTCTTTTCTTGGTCCAGAAGAAGAACGGTGCATGGAGACCTGTAATAGACTTGACGCATCTAAATTGCTTCATAAGAAAGGAGAAGTTCAAGATGGAAACTCTGTCCACGATCTAACAGTCAGTGCAGCCAGGGGACTGGCTTGTCTCAATAGATCTCAAAGACGCCTATTTCCACGTCATGGTGGCAACAGAGTTCCAACAATTTTTTCGTTTCTCCATAGGCCAGCTTCATTTGCAGTTTACTTGCCTTCCCTTCGGTCTGTCAACTTCTCCTCGTACATTCTCGAAGGTTCTGCTAGCAGTCGTGGCATTATTAAGAATCAGGAAAATCCGGTTTCATCATTACCTGGACGACTTGCTTCTTCTGGCTCAGGACAGAGATTGTCTCTTGGAACACAGGGATCAGGTCATCGCAACCCTCAAGGAATTCGGATGGCTCCTGAAATTGGAGAAAAGCCAGTTAGTTCCGTCTCTCGTGTTCCTTGGAGCTCTTTTCGACACGGCAAGAGATACCATCTCTCTGCCAGAGGAGAAGGTTGCAGTAGTGCGGGACAGGATTCGCCTGGCTCTCTTCTTCTCATTTCAGTGCTCTTCATTGCCTAAAGATCATAGGCACTATGGTGTCCACCATACCGATGGAGAAGTGGGCACAATGGAGAATGTGCCCCTTTCAGATGGGTTTCCTTCGCCAATGGTCGGGAGAGAAAGTCCAGTCCATCGATATCACTCAGACCATGAGAGGTTCCCTCCTCTGGTGGCTTCGTCGGGAGAACCTGCTGAATTGCCACTCCCTTCTTCCAATCAAATGGATCACAGTGACGTTAGATGCCAGCAACAAGGGTTGGGGGGCGCATTGTCTGTCGGAAGTGGCCCAGGGCATTTGGGACTTTCCCTCTCTGGGAATAGTGTCAAATGTTCTAGAATTACGTGCAGCCTTCCTAGCGTTGTTGGCATTTCTGCATCTGATAGTGGGAACATCCGTAGTCCTCAGGCTGGACAATACGACTGTGGTAGCCTACATAAGGAAGCAAGGGGGCACCAGAAGTCGGTCTCTGCTGTGGGAAGTAGAACCAATCATGCGTTGGGCCCAGAAGAATCTGGCCAACTTAACGGCAGCCTATGTGCCTGGAGTTCTCAACGTCCAAGCGGACTTTCTCTCACGAGTCCACTTGGACAACAACGAGTGGGCCCTTCACGAAGATGTCTTTCAGTGGGTTCTAACCCTGGGGATTTCTCCATAAGTGGATCTCTTCGCCTCCCATTACAACAGGAAGCTAACAAAGTTCTATTCGAGGTTCAAGGATCCGCAAGCCTACGGGATAGATGCCCTAACAGAGCAGTGGTGGTTCCACAAGGCATACGCCTTCCCTCCAATTCCAATTGTTTTTCAGTTTCTGAGGAGACTCAGATGGGAAGAAGTAGAGGTATTAGCAATAATTCCGCATTGGCCCAACAGGCCTTGGTTTCCTCTCCTATCTTTCCTCAGTTTCCGGGACCCGGTTCCTCTCCCATCCAGATGGGATCTGTTCTCCCAAGGCTCGATTCTCCATCCATGTCCGGCTCACCTACAGTTAAGGGCCTGGTTCTTGAGAGGGGAAGGCTGGAAGCACTAGGGTGTCCTAAGTAGGCCATTCCTACTCTCTTAAGTGCAAGGAGACGAAGCACTAATAAAGTATGTGAACGGATCTGGGCTAAGTTTGTATCCTATATGTCCTCCAGAACTAATTCCTACGCATCACCTGCAGTTCAAGACGTCTTGGGTTTTCTGCAATTAGGCTTGGACTTACCCTTCGGGTTCAAGTTTCTGCTATCTCCACATTTACAGGGGTTTCGTGGGCCAAGCATGCCCTTATCCAACAGTTCTTCAAAGGTGCAGTGAGACTGAGACCCCAGAGGAAACCCAGGTTCCCTAAATGGGACCTACCACTAGTTCTGGACTTTTTTTCTCATTTTAATAAGTCTCTTTCCATCAGAGAACTCACCTTGAAAACTGCCTTTCTGGAGGCGGTCACCTCGGCAAAGCGGGTATCAGAAATCCAGGTTCTAGGAGTCAAAGAATCCTTTCTAACATTTTTCCCGGACAGGGTGGTCCTAGTTCCAATGTTGGGGTCAAACCCTAAGGTCACCTCGGTTTTTCACGAGAATCAGGAAATCTCTCTGCCCACATTCAGGTCCTCGGGTTCCTCGAAGGTTCATCCGCTTGATGTTGGTCGCTCATTAAAGCTATACTTGGAAGTAGGGATGAGCCGAACACCCTCCGGTTCGGTTCGCACCAGAACTTTCGAACGGACCCCAAATTCGTACGAACGTTAGAACCCCATTGAAGTCTATGGGACTCGAACGTTCGAAATTAGAAGTGCTAATTTTAACGGCTAATATGCAAGATACTGTCCTAAAAAGGTTTTGGGGACCTGGCTCCTGCCCCAGGGGACATGGGTCAATGCAAAAAAAAGTTTTAAAAATGGCCATTTTGGCGGGGAGCACTGAATTTAATAACGATTAAAGTGAAAAAAAAAAAGTGAAATATTCCTTTAAATATCGTGCCTGGGGGTGTCTGTAGTATGCCTGTGAAGTGCCACGTGTTTCCCGTGTTTAGAACAGTGCCTGCACAAAATGACATTTAACGGAAATAACGTCATTTAAAACTGCTTGCTGTTTTAATGTTATATCTGGTTCCTGCAATATGGTTGAAAATCATTGAGAAAAATGGCATGGGAAGCCCTCCCTGCCCATTACCAGCCCCTTTGGGTCTTGTACGCATATTAAGGGGAACCCCGTACCCATATTAAAAAAAGGAAATGCGTGTGGCCCCCAGGCCCTATATACTCAGAACAGCAGTATACAGGTGGTGCAAACAAGACAGGGACTGTGTAGATTTGTTGTGTTAAGTTGAATCTGTTTGTAGTTTTCAACTGGTACATTTTTAAAGTGTAGCTCAATCTCCTACAACTGACTGCAAGCTCTTTTTAAAACGAGCAAGATGGTTAGCTATATAGGTGGATATAGCGGTGTATACTGCGTTCAGAGCACGCAGACAGCACGCATAATCTCCTAACACTGACTGAAAGCTCTATTTAAAACGAGCAAAGATAGTTAGCTATATAGGTGGATATAGCGGTGTATACTGCGTTCAGAGCACGCACAATCTCCTAACACTGACTGAAAGCTCTATTTAAAACGAGCAAGATAGTTAGCTATATAGGTGGATATAGCGGTGTATACTGCGTTCAGAGCACGCAGACAGCACGCACAATCTCCTAACACTGACTGCAAGCTCTATTATAAAAGATAGATATATCGCTAGCTATATAGGTGAATATAGCGGTGTATACTGCGGTCAGGGCACGCAGACAACAACCACTACAGAAGAGCAAGAACGAAAAATCGGCCGATAACGATCGGTGTATACTGTGTTTAAGGTACACAGAACACCTACTAACTGCTACAGACGCCAACACACTACACAAGGCCACCGCGCTGGCGGCCTTGTATAGTGTGGGGTGTATACTACACAGCCTGAGCTATGATTGGCCACAGGCCGGATGCCTGTGGCCAATCATGGCTCTCCTCGCTGCCGGCGCTGTGATTGGCCAAGCATGTGGGGTCACAGTGCACGCTTGGCCAATCATGAGCCAGCAATGCACTGCGCCATTGCAGTGCATTGTGGGCCGTGAGCGCCACACGAATTTGGCGCGAACGGCCCATAACGTTCGGAATTCGCCGAACGGGCGAACAGCCGATGTTCGAGTCGAACGTATGTTCGACTCGAACACGAAGCTCATCCCTACTTGGAAGCTACAGCTCCATTCTGTCAGTCGGATTTCCTGTTCGTTCTGTTCTGTGGGAAGAACAAGGGCACCAGGGCATCAGTCAGATGAATTGCGGCATGGATAGTTCAAGCAATCCAGTGGGCATACAGAGAAAAGGGCTTGGCTCCTCCTCGGGCGGTAACGGCGCATTCAACCAGTCTTTCTACCTCGTGGGCGGCCTCTCGCCATGTGGCTCCTGGCGTTATATGCAGGGCGGCTTCGTGGTCTTCAATACACACCTTTTATGTCTCATTATTGTGTTGAGCCGGCGGCTCTATCCTCAATTGACTTTTGTGTTAAAGTTTTGTCGATTGACGGTGTCAAATAAATCTTTGTTTATTCAGCATTCTGCCCACCCGGGTGTGTTTTGGCGAGTTATTTCCCACACGTTGGCTGCCATGGAGTCAGGAAAACTGAAAATTTAAGTCAAAATACTTACCGTAATTTTCCTTTCCTGATGGACTCCATGGCAGCAGGAGTTCCCTCCCAAATGGCTGGAGTAGGATAGTTACCGAACACGGCAAAGATTTATGGGAGTATCGTCCTATAGGGTAATGGAGGCGGGACTAAACCCACACGTTGGCTGCCATGGAGTCCATCAGGAAAGGAAAATTACGGTAAGTATTTTGATATAAATTTTCCGTTTTCATACCAGAAGCCCAGTGCCTGATGCTTATTTTGCTTACCGATCATCAAAATTCATTGGACAACAAAAAAATATAATAAGAATCCACAGAGGGAAACAGGCAGCATGCAAGCAAATGTCTGCATGTCCCAAGGCAGTATTTTTCAAGCAGGGTGCAGTCTGGGTTCCTTTGGCACGTCACAAGCACAGGGCCTGGTTTACCCTGGACCAGCCCAATGAGCTGCCATGGTGTGGGTGGGTTGGCACCATGTTTATGGTGACTAACTCACCTGTACTATACCAACACATGACTCTGATGCAGGGCAGGTGGTATGCAGGGCCACCCCCAGCAGTTAGACCTCCTTCAGACCATCACCATCTCTAAGGACTAGTGGGCTGCAATGTATTACATTTCTGTTCTTCGGTTTAGATAAACTTTAATGAAATGGTTGATTTTCTTTAACCTCTTTCCGACCGTGCTATAGCCGAATGATGGCTGTAGTGCGTCCGGACAGTTCCGGGAGGGCGTCAAGTGACGTCCTCCCATGATCACGCCCGCGGAAGTGCACTCTGTGATCACTGTATCCCTCAGACACTGCTGATCACAGATCGTGGTAAAGAGACAATCAGTGGCTCTTTACAATGTGATCAGCTGTGTCCAATCTATTAGTGACCAACCGATCAGCCTATTAGTGCCCATCAGTGCAGCCCATCAAAGCAGCCTATCAGTGCCCATCCCATCAGCCTATCAGTGCCCATCAGTGCTGCCTTATCAGTGCCCATAAGTGCAGCCTCATCAGTGCCCATCCATTCAGCCTATTAGTGCCCATCAGTGCAGCCTTTCAGTGCTGCCTTATCAGTGCAGCCCATCACTGCAGCCTCATCAGTGCCCATTAGTGCAGCCTCATTAGTGCCCATCCAATCAGCCTATTGGTGCCCATCAGTGCAGCCTCATCAGTGCCTATCAGTGCAGCCTGATCAGCGCACATCAGTGAAGGAGAAAAATTGTCTTTTTTTTGTTTATTTAGCAAAAAATAAAAAAACTCAGCAATGATTAAATACCACCATAAGAAAGCTCTATTTGTGTGAAAAAATTATACAAATTTAATATGGGTACAGTGTTGCATGACCACGTAATTGTCATTCAAAGTGTGACAGCGCTGAAATTTGGCCTGGGCAGGAAGGGGGTAAAAGTGCCCAGTAGGCAAGTGGTTAAAGAGGATCGATCACATTGCTCAGTCTGTTGTACAGTATCTTCACACATTTAATGGATACATGGTTTGATTACTCTTCTCGTAAATTCAAGAAGTAAAAAATAAAGTGTATGTAAAACCCAACAATGACCTTCCCTTACAGTATATGTTCCTTTTTGGTCTGTTAATTGTACCATTGAAAGCAATTTGTTATATGTGTTCAATAACTGCAGAAATCCCTATTGATCCGGACAGAAATCTAGTGCTGTCCTGTATACTCTGTGGAGGTATCTCAGGCAGTGTTAGCCGTCCTGCTTAGTTCACCTCTGTGGAATACCTTCCTTGGGTATGGAGATGAGAGGAAGAAGATCTGTAGTCACATTTCCTGTCCTGGGGTGACAATACTGTTCCTACATAGATACAGTGTGGTAAGTGAGTGTTATTACCTGGGGACAGGAAATGTGTTAAAGTGGTTGTAAACTCTTACAGACCAATTTGACCTACAGGTAAGCCTAGATTAAGGCTTACCGGTAGGTCCAAGAAATATCTCCTAAACCTACACAGTTTAGGAGATATTTGCAAATGACTGGCACCAAGGACGTTTTTAGGGCAGGGAAAAAGGGGCAGCTGCCCTGGGCCCTGTCCCCTGTCATGGTTGTGGGGCCCAAAGCAGCTGCCTCATACTTGCCAACTATCCCAGTTTAAATTCCCTTGTCCCATGAGTTTTTAGTCCTGTGCTGTGTCCCAATATCTCAGTGTGAAGTGCTGGTACCAATGCTGCCCAGCTCTTCCCTATTAGTACAGATGACTCACCTGCAGACCCTGTGTTTACATGTAAATTACTGGCATTCATATGTAAATAGGGGCGGCAGACGGCAATCATATGTATATCATACCCCCCTGAGGTCATAGCCACAGTAATCTCTAGCAACCAATCCACAAGCAGAAATCATGGGCTGTAACCTCTAGCAACTAATCAGTGAGCCGTAATGTGTGCTGTAACCTCTAGCAACCAGTCAGTGAGCGGTAATGATACACTGTAACCTCTGGCAACCAATTGCAATCGCTGCCTGATCTGATACAGTAAAATGATTTTGAGTCTAGCTACTATTTATTGTATGTCTCAGAGCAACTAGAGAGCGAAACTGCATGGGGGCCCCAAGAAAAGTTTTGCCTGGGGTCCAATCAATATTTAAAGACGGCCCTGACTGGCACCGATGTCTAACGTGCATGCGTCATAGACAGTGGCTCGCAGGCGCACTAAGCATGCCGTTGCTAACGGCAATCATGCAGTTAGTGGCGGCTCCCGCACACATGCACGGAGTTGACGTCATCACGGCTCCGGCCAGTCACAGCGCTGGAGCCGTGATACCCGGAAGTCACTCTGGGTATCATGGTGGCGTCGGAGGAGGATGACGAGGGTCGCTTCGGGGGGCTTCCATCTCAGGTAAGTTATTCATAATGAATAATCATTATGCCTTTGCCTTGCAGGGTCTATTTTTATTTTCATGTTTAGTAAGGCTTTACTTCCTCTTTAATGGCAGGATCACCAAGTGAAAATATTAGAGAAAACGATAACTAATGCAATAACCACCTCTTAGGCTGGCAAGATGCGAAATATTATATTTTTATTCTTGAGTTTCAATACTTTATATCGGCAGATCAGTACATCTTCTTTCTTCTAAACTTTTATTACTGTTATCTCTTTGATGTTTTTACAGATTTTGTAAACTATGCTGTAACTGTTGAGCCAAAGTGGCATTAGGCAGATATCCAGAATAAAAAGTTTTTCTCTTGTGCCTTCTAGGTGTGTGCCATTTATCAGACTGTGCCATGTCGAGAGCTGGGAATGGTATTGAGGTGACTTATAAGTTAATTTCTCTATGTAATCTCATGTGTGGGACCTGTGAGGATAGACTATGGGGGACTCTGACTGATAAAGGTGCCAGCTCTGGAGCTATCAGTGGTAGGTCACTGATACATTGGCGTGTGCAAGGGGCTTGCCAGATGTGCCTGGGCACGTCCTAATCCTGGGGTTGGCAACCCATCAATTGTGATCTACCTGCTGATCCTTCCTTACTGACTCCCAGAACCTGGACAGGAGGGACAGCGGGGAGTGGAATATAGTGGAACCGATCTGTGCTTGTGAATAAAAATTCAACAGTCTTCTACTAATAAATGTAGTACTTTCCCCTTCCTTATAAAACAGACCTGCTAGTTTTGGGTGGCGCTCATAATGAATATTTTGAGGCATGATACATTGCTCTATACAGTATTAGTATATTAGTCCTATACAGTATTTATGGCTAGATTGTAAAACCTGATCAGGTTGTTATAAGTACTTGGGAACAAATAGATGTAGCAGTAATGGGTCAGTGCACAGGGGTCAGAACACACCCCAGGTATGCAGTCTTCTATATGCCCATTGACCTGCATGCCAGCCACTGCTTGTGTTGTTTTATAGGGTGTTGGCACTGCGTAGATCATCACTCAGGCCTCTCCTTCCTCTCCGTGAGATATCAAGTAATCTATAATTGCCTCAATAACTGGTTTTACAAGTTCTGCCAGGGCGACAGCAACTTCCTTCTTCCAAATCGCGGCTCTGTGTCCGGTTTCTTTCCCTTAATTTCATAAATGATTAAACAGGCCATAAAGTGCCAAGAAAACAAAAGAATCTTTCCCAGCAAAATGAGGATTTGAAGTAAAACAAGACACTGCTTTAAAACCCAACTCCAGTTTGTTTTTTAAGTTTTTAATTATATTGGAAAGGTTTACTGTCATGTTTATGTGCTGTGTATATAGGACACGCCTTTTGGCTTCTTTTCCTTCCTTAATTAGAAAAACAATAAAAACGCATCCAGTCTGATTGCCTTATTTAAAGTGACCCTTTCACTTTACAAGAGTTGCTGAGGAAAGCTATCCCTGTAAAAGAAGAGTGCATATTAGACAATAGAATAGTAATTATATGACAGTCACTTTAAAGCCAACGTTTAGTCAAAATTAAAAAAAAAGATTAAAAAATCAGCACAAAGGACTTTAGTTACTGTTAATCCTGATGTGCGGCTGGACAAATGGAAAAGGAATGGCGCCTTCTAAGTGTAGTAAAACGGTGAATTTTAATAAAATTTAAAAAAATCAATACACTCACAAAATTGGTTCATAGATGGGCATTGTAATAATTTCAGCATCCGCTAGTCGCCATCAGAGAGGAGAGGCCATCAGCTGTAAATCCGTCAGAGGGATAGATGATGTGGATGGTCCCAGGCCTGGAAACACCGCTGGATACGATGTTTCCGGTGGTTGTGGAGCGCAAACGCTGTACTGGTGCCTAGTGTTTGTGCTCCACAACCCCCGGAAACATTGTATCCAGCGGTGTTTCCAGGCCTGGGACCATCCACATCATCTATCCCTCTGCCGGATTTACAGCTGATGGCGTCTCCTCTCTGATGGCGACTAGCAGATGCTGAAATTATTACAATGCCCATCTATGAACCACTTTTGTGAGTGTATTGATTTTTTAAAATTGTATTAAAATTCACCGTTTTACTGCACTTAGAAGGCGCCATTTTCCATTTGTCTTTTTCAGAGCACTTTTTACATTTCTACTCGGAACTGGCAGCCCCCCTATGGACAGTTTTTTTTTTTTTTTTTTTTTTTTTTTTTTTTTTTTTTAATTATTTTAACTATTTTAATTATTTTACCTTATACTTCATGGACATTACTGACTGTAACAGCCCATTGTGGTCATTTATACTATTTATACTCGATGTTCGTTCCCATTCAACACTCTATGAGTTTGTTTACTAGTCATATTCAAAGTGTGTCATATTATATTTTGTTTCTTTGTGCTGCTGGATCCTACTTCCCTTTAAATCTTCATACTCCAACCCCCACCTTACCCCTGCCACCATTGATAACCGCAGAACTTTTTTGTCAAGGGTGGCATCATTTTAAGGTCACACCTGCTCCACCCCCTTTTGACAGTGTCATGAAGGGGAGGGGCTTAGTCATCATATAAAGTGCAGGCATGCAAAGGTTTGAGAAACCTGATGCAAAAGCTTAATAGAAGGATCAAGCTGCCATTGTCTGATTAGCAATTTCTAATCTGTTTTTAACCACTACCCTGCCCTGCCCTTAAACATGCCCTCATAGATTATCTCATGAAATGACACTGTCAAATGATTTATGCAGAATTAAGTTTCAGAAATAAATATTAACAACAACTTTAACAATATTAACATAAAGCATATCAGTGCCGCCTCATCAGTGCAGCTTATCAGTTCCGCCTCATCAGTGCAGCTTATCAGTTCCACCTCATCAGTGACCATCAATGCAGTTTATCAGTTCCGTCTCATCAGTGACCATCAGTGCAGCCTATCATTGCCCATCAGTGCAGCCTATCATTGCAGCATATCAGTATCCATCAATGCAGCTTATCATTGCCCATAAGTGCAACCTCATCAGTGCCCAGCAATGAATCGGGTAGTAGTTGCGGCTCCCTGGGCTCTTTGCCCAGGGAGCCCTGTAAACCAAGCCATCTGCGGTGTTAGATTGCACGGTTCTCAGTGTTGCAGGGACGGATGCTGCATTCACCTAGGTAAGTGTGATTGGGGGGGGGGGGGGGGGGGAAGTCCATATTTCTCTTTTAATAGATGGGTAGTCGTAAAGTTATGGCTGATCAATATACAGTGCCTGGAAAAGTATTCCTACCCCTTGAAATTTTCCACATTTTGTCATGTTACAACCAAAAACTTAAATGTATTTTATTGGGATTTTATGTGATAGACCAACACAAAGTGGCACATAATTGTGAAGTGAAAGGAAAATGATAAATGGTTTTCAATTTTTTTTACAAATAAATATGTGAAAAGTTTGGGGTGCATTTGTATTCAGCCCCCCCGAGTCAATACTTTGGAGAACCACCTTTCACTGTAATTGCAGCTGCAAGTCTTTTTTAAGGATGTCTCTACCAGCTTTGCACGTCTAGAGAGTGACATTTCTGCCTATTCTGCTTTGCAAAATAGCGCAAGCTCTGTCAGATTGGATGGAGAGCATCCGTGAACAGCAATTTTCAAGTCTTGCCACAGATTCTCAATTGGATTTAGGTCTGGACTTTGACTGGGCCATTCTAACACATGAATATGTTTTGATCTAAACCATTCCATTGTAACTCTGGCTGTATGTTTAGGGTTTTTGTCCTGCTGGAAGGGGAACCTCCTCTACATTCTCAAGTCTTTTGTAGACTCCAACCGGTTTGTCTCTCAGATTGTCCTGTATTTTGGCTCCATCCATCCATCAACTCTGACCAGCTTCCCTGTCCCTGCTGAAGAAAAGCATCCCCACAACATGATGCTGCCACCACCATGTTTCACGGTGGGGATGGTGTGTCCAGGGTGACATAGCATTTTGCTTTTTGGCCAAAAAATTTAATTTAGGGCCACAAAGTTCAAGCTGACCAGAGCACTTTCTTCTACATGTTTACTGTGCCCCCCCACATGACTTCTCACAAACTGCAAACAGGACTACTTATGGCTTTCTTTCAACAATGGCTTTCTTCTTGCCACCCTTCCATAAAGGCCAGATTTGTGGAGTCCACGACTAATAGTTGTCCTGTGGACAGATTCTCCCACCTGATCTGTGGATTTCTACAGCTCCTCCAGAGTTACCATGGGCCTCTTGGCTGCTTCTCTGATTAATGCTCTCCTTGCCTGGCCTGTCAGTTTAGGTGAACTGCCATGTCTTGGTAGGTTTTCAGTTGTGCCATACTCTTTCCATTTTTGGATGATGGATTGAACAGTGCTCCATGAGATGTTCAAAGCTTGGGATTATTTTTTTATAACATAACCCTGCTTCAAAATTCTCCACAACTGTATCCCTGAGATGTCTGGTGTGTTCCTTGGCCTTTATGATGCTGTTTGTTCACTAAGGTTCTCTAACAAACCTCTGAGGGTTTCACAGAACAGCTGTATTTATACTGAGATTAAATTACACACAGGTGGACTCTATTTACTAATTAAGTGACTTCTGAAGGCAATTGGTTCCGCTATATTTTAGTTAGGGGTACCAGAGTAAAGGGGGCCGAATACAAATACACAACACACTTTTCAGATATTTATTTGTAAAAAAAAAATTGAAAAACATTTATCATTTTCCTTCCGCTATCACATAAAACCCCAATAAAATACATTTATGTTTTTGGTTGTAACATTACAAAATATGTAAAATGTCAAGGGGTATAAATACTTTTTCAAGGCACTGTAGATGTAGGAACCTATAGTCACTTGTTCTGGTCTTGCCTACAGATCCTTGGCTATTGGTCCAACATCCTAGTTTCTATCACTTCTAAAATGCATATAACCCTACAGTTGAATCCTGTCTTGCTACTTTTAGGTATTGACCATGATGCACATCTCTTCCACCCTCTTAAACTTTTTGATATTTTACCTACTACATTATATCAGAAGAGATAATTTGGCACCAACTATCAATGTAGGAAAAATCCATTGCCAATGTAGTACAGATGTACAACCTAACAAATCAAAAATTGCTGCAGACATTCAAGCAACTTGGGCCCAATGTTGGAGTAGAAAGATGTCCTCCTTCCCATCCTTTCTTTCAGCCATTGCCCATCAATAAATGCAGCCTGACTGTGCCCATCAATAAATGCAGCTTGACTGTGCCCATCAAATGCAGCTTGACTGTGCCCATCAAATGCAGCTTGACTGTGCCCATCAAATGCAGCCTGACTGTACCCATCAATTGCAGTATCACTGTGCCCGTCACATGCAACCCCGCTGTGCCCATCAAATGCAGCCTCACCAGTGCCCATCAAATACAGCCTCACTGTGGCCATAAATAAATGTAGCCTCACTCTGTCCATAAATAAATAAATGCAGCCTCACTGTGCCCATCAATGCAGCCTCACTGTGCCCATCAATGCAGCCTCACCAGTGCCCATCAATAAATGCAGCCTGACTGTGCCCATTAATAAACGCAGCCTGACTGTGCCCATTAATAAACGCAGCCTGACTGTGCCCATCAATAAACGCAGCCTTACTGTGCCCAATAAATGCAGCCTTACTGTGCCCATCAATAAATTCAGCCTTACTGTGCCCATCAATAAACGCAGCCTGACTGTGCCCTTTAAATGCAGTCTGGCTGTGCCCATCAATAAACGCAGCCTGACTGTGCCCATCAAATGCAGCCTGGCTGTGCCCATCAAATGCAGCCTCCCAAATCCCAATTGCCTGAATCACACACAGCAGGCATCCCCTGCTGTGTCACAGAGTTTTGATATGGATATCCCGGCACGCCCATCCTTCTCTCCCTCCTTCTCCAGCAGCCGCTGTAACAAAGTCCCGCCTCCTACACTGATCCAATGGCGGGAAACTGAAGTAGTGTACCGCTTATCACAGTGGTGAGCGGCTGCCCTGGCATTTCAGATGCAAGCTCTGTGACAAGCAGAGAGGAGGGAGGGAAGGGAGGACTATGATAGATGACATCATCAATACAGTCACATCATCATCAATACAGTCACATCATCATCAATACAGTCACGATTCAGCCTTTCTCAGCGACGATGCTGAATCGCAATGCATCAGTACGATTACACCCCTAGTGTTTACTACTCTCTGTTTATTTGCTAGATAGATTCACCTACGCTTTTCACTTTTGTTATATTGGAAACATTCAATTTTTGTGTTGTGAATGTCAGATATGTGCACATTTATTTTCGCCTGCAGAAGTGTTTTCAAGCATGTACAAATAATTGCATATGTTCACTGTATTCTAACCGTGATCAGACCAATATTAAATTCTATAGTCAAAGCGAGAGGACTGTGACCCAAAAACATCAACTAACAGTTGATCACTGTCATTTGACACTGATCACCTGACAAAGCTGCTTTGATATGTCTTGTTCGGGTTCTTGCTGTCCTGGTATAGAGAAGGATACAGAGGACATCCTGAGCTCAAGCCTTTTGGACCTATGTATTATTTGCGATATCATCATCCATATGTGATAGGTGTAGTCTCTTGCCGCAAATATGCCAATCAATTGACGATGAGTGGACTTGTTGGCTGAAGTTGGAAGTGCAAGTTGGAGAGACCACACGTGGGGATGTAGTGTGGCACCCAGGGTGGGGACACTGAACAGGAATGAAGAGTTGAAGCCAAACTACTGGTTGGGAATTATCACAGACTGAGGGTGCAAGCACTACAGTAAATCCCAAGTCCATTACCGTAGCAGCATAATTTGTCTTTAAAGGGGCGAAAGAGTACTGCCATGCTTGCTAACACATTGCCTTGTCCTATGTAACAGTTGGAGAACTGTGATGTAGAGATGCAATGGAACTGTCAATTTATCACCCCTCTACTTAAGAAAAAGATGTTTTGATTTAGTAACAACAATTGGTCAGATTTACTTGTGAGAAGAGTTCTTCTTCTACAGTGAATGGGAATGGAGAACGAAGTGTAACCCTCAGGTTAACCTTCTGGGCCATGAAGAGTTATGCCATGTACACATGACCGGACTTTCTGGCAGACTAGGTCCGACGGTCTTCCCGATTCGAACGTGATGACGTACGACCGGACTAGAATAAGAAAGTTCATAGCCAATAGCTGCCCTACAGTCGGTTTTCTTCCATCGGACTAGCATACAGACAAACTGATTTTTCCACCGGACTAGAGTCTGTCGGAAAGATTTGAAACATGTTCTTAATCTAAAGCCCATCTGATTTTTCAACAGCAAAGGTCCGATGAAGCCCACAGACGGTCGAATTGTCTGACAGATTCCTTCCGTTGGACCTTTGCTGTCAAAGTCCGGTCATGTGTACACAGCATAAGAAGTAAAAGGAGGTTCTGTTGGGGGGGTAGACTGATGTCTGTATGGTTTCCTCTTCTAGCCCTCCTTGAGATTGCATGCTCCATGAGCAGGTCCCTCCCGTCCCTTCTGTATTGTAATTGTACTGTCCCCCTTCTACATTGTAAAGCGCTGCGCAAACTGATGACACTATATAAATCCTGTGTAATAATAATAAGCAGCAGGGTCCCTACATTAGGGCCTGTTGTGTAACGGAACTCTCCTAGGAACCGTGGCCTGGACCACAGTATGTGAGGCCTCTAAATGTATACAGTGGCTTCCCTCAATGCCTTTAGACTGTCCCTTGTGCTTAATTTAGCATTTTGCTTTTGTAATTGGATTCGAGGATTAACAAATCTGTGCCTTTGCAAATAAGCCTTATGAGTTAATTTGCTTTCCTCCCCCTATTTTTTTGTCTTACATGCTAGCTGGTGAGCAGAATCATATACTGGCATCTTACAACTCATAGGGGTTCCATTGGTGAGTTTATCCTGCCAGAGTTACTAGAACAGATGTTACAAAGCCAAGTCTGGGAGGTTGCTTTACTAAAGGCAAATATACTGTGCGCATTTAAGTGCAGTTGCTCTAGATCCGAGGGGAAGCTCTGCTGGTTTCTATCATGCAATTTTATTTTTCTTGCATGTGATTGAGTATTTCTTGCAAAGTGAAGTTTTATTTAATTTACTAAGTGCACTTGAAGAGCATAGTATATTTGCCTTTAGTAAATTAACCCCATAGTGTCACTAGTGAGTGAACCGGTTTTCCATTATGTACAACCAATGCAGCTGCAGAAAAGTGAAACCAAAATGAGAGTTTTCACGAATGGTGTCCCCAAGTATTATGTCGCTAGACAATTCCAGGAACTGGTATCCTTTTAATATGAAATCTATATTTTATAGATTTCTGGAAGCACCTGGCATTTTCAGAAGAAGATTTTTGGAACTTCACCTTCATATTTTGGGCATTGTAGAATTGCAGTGCTTTCATACCTCTTCTCTTGTATTGTTCAGGTACCTGGAGGGCCGAGTGTTTGTGGTAGAAGTACTGCCAGACAGCCAGGCTGAAGTAGATGAAGTCGTTCTTGCAGGAGACATTATTGATGAAATTAATGGAGTCTCACTACGTCATGCATATAATGGCCAGGTGAGGATTATGGGATTAGTCTGATTAATGCAGAGTGAGCGTTGTAAGCATTGTGTGGCAGTAGTACCCACTTCTCTTATTTCATGACCCTTATGGTAGACTTTTGTTCCAACTGTACAAGGTACAATCAGCACTATTAGACCTCGTGCCCATGGCGTATAAAAAGTTTCAAAATGCTCACCGTTGCTCAAACCTGGATGTCTTCAGTTTTGCTGTGCAGATGGATGAGGCTTACAATGTTTAAATTGCACACAATCCATGTAAAGGGATTAACTCCATGCCCAAGTTTACTGTGTACAGTTAGTGTACAGCCATTGCGGAAACACGACTGCAATTTATGTTGTATGGCCTTAGGATGAACTGCTGTTGTGTAGTCTATATTGACCATATACTTACACTAGATAATGGCAGCTGTAGTCTGATTGGTGACCACAATATAGACAGCTTTCTTAGGCAATAGTTTTTTACATGACTGCTAAGATTCTAGGTTCTCAAGACAGGCAAAGGACTAAGAATGACAAATATTTTTTTCCCCTTTCTTTGGTAACTTTGGAATTTTGCTTATAAATATTTCACTTTTATGATTGAGTTGAGAACTTCGCTCCTATTCATATGTGCACCAGGTTGAATTTAAAGTTAAAGGGTAACTCCACTTTCATGGGAAATAAAAAATAACAAATAAAGAAAAAAGAAAAATGGCGTGTAATTGAATGTTACTAACCACTTGCAAAGCTTTGAGGAAGGATATCGCAGCTAGCTGCCATAACCTCGGTATCCCTGTGTTCGGCTGACTACAAGATAAAAGTGGTCTCTGCGATGGATCACCGCAAGATCACTTTTATCGGCGGCGGGAGAGGTGCCCTCCACCGCTTACTGGAGTCTTCGGCAGTGGCGGGGGCGATCCAGTCCTCTCACTAGCTGTCCACCGATCTCCATGACACTGCAGGGCGGAAGCAACGTCAAAAGTCACTTCCGCCCATAGCTCTTAAAGGGACATTTTTTTTAAATGACAATTTCTTTTTTTTATTGCATTTTAGTGTAAATATGAGACCTGAGGTCTTTTTGACTCCAGATCTCATATTTAAGAGGTCCTGTCATGCTTTTTTCTATTACAAGGGATGTTTACATTCCTTGTAATAGGAATAAAAGTGACACAATTTTTTTAATTTTTTTAAACGGTGTAAAAATAAAAAGGTAAAATAAATAAGAGCTTGCGTGCAGAAGCGAAAGCATACGTGAGTAGCAACCGCATTTGAAAACAGTGTTCAAACCACACATGTGAGCTATAATTCTATCCCTAGAGCGCCTCTATAATTCAAAACGTGCAACCTGTACAATTTTTCAAACGTCTCCTATGGAGATTTTTAAGGGTAAAAGTTTGTCGTTATTCCACGAGCGGGCACAATTTTGAAGCGTGACATGTTAGGTATCAATTTACTTGGCGTAACATTATCTTTCACAATGTAAAAAAAAAAATTGGGCTAACTTGTCTTATTTTGTAATTTAAAAAAGTGTATTTTTTCCAAAAAAAAAGTATGCTTGTAAGACCGCTGCGCAAATACAGTGTGACAAAGTATTGCAACGGTCGCTATTTTATTCTCTAGGGTTTTAGAAAAAAATGTATAATGTTTGGGGGTTCTAAGTAATTTTCTAGCAAAAAAAAAAACAGTTTTTAACTTGTAACATCACATCTAATAAAGAGGCCCGGTCATTAAGTGGTTAAAAATTACCTTTCCTTTTCAATCTGCAGCTCTGTAATTTTCTCAAAATGCAATGCAATATGGCTACCTGGAGGTGTCCTGTACACAGAATGTATAGAGAACACCCACCAGATATGTAATTTCCTGTTTGTGTGATTGACTCACATATTTTTCCATAAGTCTGCCCTAAGATACAAGTCAGATTTCAGGCATTCCCTGCAAGAAAAATTTCATTTTTGGTGAGATACTTTCAATAGGAAATCACGACCAAAGGGATGCCGGCCCAGCGTTTTTACGAATTGGAGCCCTGCAGGCGCAGTAGCTGATTGATAATTATGAAACCACTCCCATTAGACTCGCTTTCCCACTTGGACACAGGCAAACACACAGGGATTTCTTTAGAATAACAAAAGGTAGGAATCTGCAACAAAGTTTGTTAAAAACCTTGTAATGTACATGGATCACCCAGAGGGGAATGTTTTTTTTTTTCTCAACAAAAATTGAGTTACGCTTTAAACTTTGGGCAATCTGCTGATGAACTAGGGGTTGAAGGAAAGGAAAATTGCTCAATTTTCCCCATCAACACTGACTGTGTTGATCCCTCACTCTGACTGTGAATCCCTTCCACTGCACCATTGTATTCTGACAGCGGGAGGTTTCCCAGCCTTTAGAATACAATGGCTCCAGCTGGTAGCTATAGCTGCCAACAGTGATTGAATGTATAAAAAAAACCAACAGGCTGGTTGTACTGAAGTCGATTGGTAGATTGACTTTAGTACAACCAACTGCTCATAGATGGATTGAAATGTGGCCAGTTCATGCTAAACTTTGATCTGTCTATTGTTTCCTTAAATCTGAGTTTCACCCAAAAGGAGAAGTTCTGCTTTAAGTCCTCCTCTCCTCCTTCCTCTACCACATTTGGCAGGTAATTTTTTTTCAGGGGGCAGTGGGTATCTATCTTTAACAAGTACTTGCTCCCACTTCCTCTTTAATCGCCTTGGTGCTCCAATGCAAAATTCTTCCCCCCACCTTCCTGCAGTCTTCCCGCAGCACTATGATTTTTCTCCAGGAAAAACCCACTAGTGCATGGCCACTTAAGTAAAAACCAGCTACTTACAGTAGTTGCATTAATCCATGCATTTTATATCTGTACAGAGTTCTGGTTTATACTTTGTTAATGTGCCTGTTGTTTACGTAGCTCAATAACTCAATTACACACAGCTAATAAGATGATTGATTCGCACCCCCTTCTACCTCTCTCTCTTTCTGCTCTGTATGACTTCTTAAAGTAGAATTCCAGTTTTCATTTGAAAATGATTATTGAATGATTCATTGATACAGGCTGGCACAGTACTAGGTAAAGTGAAGGGGGAGCCTCTAGTATTCCGGATAATCCGCTGGTGCTGGAAAGACGGGGAAGTGTTCCGTCCCCTAATCCCTTACATAAGAGCTATTCAGGAGCGGTTCTCAAACTTTCAACTCCAGCAGAGGCCCAGAAACCAGGAGAGCGACCAAGATCGTCCCCAGCAGGACGGCAGGTGACACCTTGATGGTGGCGGTGGAGGGTGACCTCTCTGAATTCCACTATTTAACACTTTTATTTTGCATTTCCTCCACAGACTTCTGTATTTTGTCAAGTATCTTGGACATGCTAATGTTGGAATGGTAAGTAGAGATTTTATGTTTAGTACTTTGTTGTTGGATTGCTTACCACAGATCAAAAACATTTTAAAATGTAGCTAAAGCCATTTTTTATTTTTTTTGGATACATGGGTGAAAGGTCAAATCCTCTGTGAAGTTGTTACTGATGCCTGTATTCACACTGGGGAAATGTACTCTTTCCATGTGTCTTGCTGGCTGCTGTCATCGGGAGAGAAAGTGGGAAGAAAAAATATCCAACATTTTTGAGTTGTCACCAGAACAGGAGCTTGTTCTGGGGACAACTGTCTAAGTGGGTGTTTACCTCATTTTGGATAGATTTTCCCTCACTTCCTGTTGTGTCTACATGGTAATTAGTGAAGAGAAATGTTCTCAATAGGAAAAGGAAGAGTGTGACATAAGGGGGGCTACTGCTGTTAGTAGGGTCTGTGACTGCTGGAGGACACTAAAGAGTCAGGTCTCTGCTAGAGAAAGGAGCAATAGGAACATCTCTGTCAACTTTTTAGTTCAAGGGGTCCCTCAGAAAGGAGATAGGACTGAGGAAAGTGACGTAACACAATCTGAGAGCAAAAAGGACACACTTGAGGTGCAGAATGTGAATTGGAGTGGAATATCATTGCCAAGGAAAGGCTTCTATCGGACTAGGAATCAGAATTCCCAGGGTGCGTGAATACCAACGAAACCTGGAAGATGCACAATGAGGTGCAGTAATATCACAAGGGTGAGTGGGGTCAACTAAAGGTGGGGCCCTACTCAAGGCTCCAGAGTGGGGGCAGCAGAGGAAAACCATTCAAACTGAGAAGAGATCAACTAGCAAGGGACCCAGCAGGATGAACAAACGTTCCCCCCACTTATAAAAGTGGGGGCACACCTTCATGCAGAAGTCTGAGTGGATAAAGTACCTCTAGGTTCTAGAGCTGTGGCTTTGTCAGAAGGTAGATTCTGATCACCTACGAGGTATAACTGCAGTAGTAGATGAAGGTTGGGGTTTCTCTGCCCTAGTCACAGATCTCCTGGGTTGAGGCAGGAACACAGAATGGCCACCAGTGTCCTTGGGAATGACAATGTCAAGGGCAGATCCAAAAAGACATCCTTTCTTTTATGGGCAAGTTAGATGTCCCTTGAGTATATTCTTGGCAGCCCAGGTAGGCTACCAGATTGCCCGTTGCATACAGTTAGGTCCATATATATTTGGACACGGGCACAATTTTATTTATTTTTTCAGGTATTTACCAAAACATATTCAAGCTATAGATATATAATGGATATGAGCTGAAAGTGCACACTCTCATGTTTAATTTGAGGGTATGTACATCCAAATCGGAAGAAGGGTTTAGCAATTACAGCTCTTAAAGGAGTTGTAAAGTCTAAAAGTTTTTTCTCTTAACGCATTCCTTGCATTAATGTAAAAAAATGTTTAGGTGTCAGCATCACCCCCTTAACTTACCTGAGACCTCATTCGATATAGCGCCTTGTATATCTGCAGCTCTTCTCTCCCCTCACTTCTGTGTTTCACTGGCTTTGCTGGCCATTGCCTCCCAGTGCTGTCAATCAAAGCCAGTGATGAGGAAGCGGGGGGGGGGGGGCATGGCCTAGTCCTGCTGTGTGTGTCAATGGATGCAGCAGAGGGACTTGGGAGTGAGCACACGAGTGCCCCCATGGGAAGCAACTTCCTGTATGGGCACTGGCCAGAGAGGAGGGGCCAGGAGCGCTGGCGGGGGACCCGAAAAGTGGAGGTTCCCGGTCACTCTGTGTGTTTCCATTGCACAGAGTAGGTAAGTATAGACATGTATGTTTGTTTGTTTGTTTTTTTTTTTTTTTTTTTTTTTTATGTACCTTTACAAGAAGAGCCATCCCACCCTTTTCAAGGGACCAAAAGTAATTGGACAATTTAATCAAAAACTGTTTCATGGCCAGGTGTAGGCTACTCCGTTATTTCTTCATCAATTAAGCAAGTAAAAGGTCTGGAGATGATTCTAAGGGGGTTATTTACTAAAGGAAAATCCACGTTGCACTGCAGGTGCACTTGAAAGTAAAGTCGCTGTAAATCTGAGGGGGACATGCAAGGAAAATAAAAAAAACAGCATTTTAACTTGCATGTGATTGGATTGGATGTGACTTGCATGTGATTGGATGATAAAATCAGCAGAGCTTCCACTCAGATCTACCCCCCTTAGATTTAGAGTGACTGCACTTCCAAGTGCAAAGTGGATTTACCTTTCGTAAATAACCCCCTAAGTGTGGTATTTAGAAAGCACTCCCAAGGAACACTGTTAACCCTTTGATTGTCCCCGATGGTAACTCTTTCCCTGCCAGTGTAATTTATACAGTCATGGCATTTTTTTCTAGCACTGTTTTGGTGTCACTGGTCCCCAAAAAGTGCCAGTGTCAGATTTGTCCACCGCAATGTCGCCGTCCCGCTAAAAATTGCTGATCAACGCCATTACCATTAAAAACCATAAACTGGGGAAGGGTCACAACCTCTGCTAGGTTATTCTTACTGTATGTGTCTTCCTGTCCCTGTAACAACCTCTCACCTCATGTATTGCCCTGCTGTCATAGGGACAGAAAGTGGGATGATATCTACCCAAGAGGATAAGGCCCTTTGCGTTGGGGAACGTGTGTTCCTGGAATATGTGAAAAAGTGCAACAAGGGTGCTACTCATTTTGTAGTGCAATTATGCAGCCAGGAAACATGTTAAAAAGTGCAGTAAAACATGTGCCAAGGTTAGCTTCCCAAAAAAAATAAAAAATACAGTTGGGTGATTGGAGAGGAGCACCCGATGTCCAAAAAATAGATCTTACTTGATGAATTTTATAGTTATTTATTGGCGATAAAAGTAAAAAAGTAAGCAAAAAGATACAGAAGCTACTGTGGTGCATTTGCATTGTGTAGGACAGCTCATTCAATAGAGGCTGCCCTACACTGAAAAATGTGCGGAAAAAAACACGCCAATCGCCTAGGTGGGGGCTTGACAGAAGTTTTGGCTGGAGTTCACTATAATACTGGTCGATGACCCAGAACAAGAATGCAGATTGTGACTTTTCTCTCATTTACAGGATGCACATGTTGCAGGTCACTGATCTAGAGTATAATTCAAGCCAATGTATCAACATAACAGCCAGGGAATGAGCATTTGCAGAAGATTAGCAATGACTGCTCTTGTATTTACCTGACAGTTTTATATATGGTGTTTAAAGGAGGTGATCCCAGCTTTTTTGCATGAATAGTAAGCAGCCAGGGTGCTGCAACAAGAGGCCATGCACTAACAACTGACAAGGAGTAAAAAGAATAATAATATTGTTGAAAAAATTTTTTTGCATTTTCTTTTCCATTATGCCATGCAAGTCCTATGCATATATACTGTATCAGTGGCGGCCGGTAGTAATTATTCCTTTTTTTTGGGGGGGGGGCGGTCGGCCATGTGGACTCATGGCACAATGCTCTGCGCTCTGAGTCCACCCTATTTTGAAGCCTATTAGAACCCCCACCGCTGTAGTTCATACACCTGCCGTCCTGAAAGGGGCCATACGCATGAATAGGGGGCCGTGGCGGTGGTGGATAGATTCATGCTATGCATCCATTATTCATATAGGAGGTGGTGTGGATAGAGGGCCGCTGCTAAATGTATATGTTATTACTAATTTAAATAATGGTCACATTTTTTTTTTTTTCAAAATAGTTTGGGGGCAAAGAGATTTTGGATCTAGGAATAACTAGGGTGCGAAATCAGAATCCTATACCAAAGGTAAGTGCTATTGTAACTTGGTATTACAGACTTTATTATCCCACAGATGAAATGGTATTTTTGTGCCATGTGACCTCTTTCTCAGAGTCTGTGGAGGGACACAGAACTTCATTTTCAAGAACCATGGGTTATACAGCGGCCTACATGATAATTGGACACTAGACACAAAACCTGGAGGCCAGCCCCATAACTAGTCTGCTCTATTGTAGCAATCCGTATGAAAAAACCAATGTAACAAAACACGGGTGCACCCAGGGTTGTCTTTAAGGCAGGGCAAAAGGAGCAGCTGCCCTGGGCCCTGTCATTGTTTTGGGGCCCAAAGAAGCTGCCTTATACTTTCCAACTATCCCGGTTTAAATTCCCTCGTCCTTTGAACTTTTAGTCCCATGCTGTGTTCCGATATCTCAGTGTGAAGTGCTGCTACTAATGCTGCCCAGCTCTGCCGTATTGTTGTGTACAGATAACTCACCTGCAGACCCTGTGTTTACATGTAAATAACTGGAATTGATATGTAAATAGCGGCACCGTTAATATGTTAATATTGTTGAACCCTCTGCATTGGTAGGTAAATAGAGGTGGCATTTATATGTATATCATGCCCCCCCCCCCCCCCCGAGTACAACCAATCAGTGAGCAGTATTAAAGTGCAGTAACCTCTAGCAACCAATCAGTGAGCAGTATTGATGTACAGTAATCTCTGGCAATCAATTAACAAGCAGAAGTCACGTGCTGTGACCTCTAGCAGCCAATGAGCGGTAATGATATGCTGTAACCTCTAGCAACCAATCGCAATCACTGCCTGATCTGATTTAGTAAACTGATTTTGAGTCTAGCTGCTAATTACTGTATGTCTCAGAGCAGTTGAAATTGCATGGAGGGGGCCCAAGAAAATGTCTGCCCAGGGTCCAATCAATAGTAAAGATGGCTCTGTGCGCACCAAATAGCGCAGATCATACTATTTGTTAAAAGGCAGTAAAAAAAAAAAAAAAAAAATGAATCCAAGCACACTGGCACAAATCCGCATGAAGTAATCACCTGGGACCAACATCACTAACCTATTCAGGAGGTTCCTAATAAATAACAGCAAGGGTAAGGTCCCCCCTGTGTGGTAAAAGCTAGGTTGTCATCCCAGCAAGGATAGGCGCAATGGCCATACAAATTCTCTCAGCAGACTGTGCTCTTGTGAATACACACAGCCACTGATGTGTTGCAGGCCATGACACTTCATCAGAGTGAGGGCAGTGTGCTACACAAAGCCCTATGAAGGCCAAAACATCTTAGCATGCCTACTGTCAGATAGGACTGCAGCAAAGAATGCTTCAGAACCTTCCCTCTATAACCCAGGAACTGGCATGCTGTATGTCATAACCCACCCTTGTAATCGATACGCTAGCAGGATGACATTATGGAGACCAAACCAAAAGCCCTCTCATACCCCATTTTAAAGTATATCCAAAACTAAAAAAAGTTTTGCCTTTAGTTAAAGTGGAGTTGGATTAGAATGCCTGTCAGTTTTTATTTCTGTCTTTATCCCCATTACGTTGATTCATTCTCTCTATTTCTCATGGTTACCGTTTATTATTGAAAGTGAAAGTAAAAGAAAAAAATAAATTTTGGGTTGTCCCCAGGAAAATAATAGAGCGGAAATTTTACATTGGGGACACTAGTTCTGGGGGTCCCCAAGGAATTCTCTTAATCATTCAGGGATTTCCTCTCACTTCCTCTTTGGCTATGGGAGAGGAAGGGAAGGGAAATCACCGCAATGAGCACAGATGGGAGATAAAAAAAAATCTGACAGGGGTTGTGACCCTCCCTTACTCTATCCAAAATGAAAAAAAGTTTTGTATATAGTTCTACTTTAATATATTAGTATACCATTGACAGGTAAAAGACGACCTGGAGCCTTCACAATCTATGAAATCAAAAGAAAATGTATTGCATACATTGATGAGTTAATTCATGGAAAAAAAAAAGATTTATATCCAAAGTGCATATCTAAGAAAAAGTGCAAATGACTACACCAACAATGTAAATATATACCACAAGGGGGAATGGAGCTCTGTCCTTCAATGGACTACAAGAAATGGATTTTATTATAAAAACAGAGGGGCAGGCACGTCCCAATACTAAAAGCTGAACCAGTGCCTAAAACCAAGAAACATTTAAAAACAGCAGTGCTCAGAAGTCCACTTTCCTTTAGGACAACAAGCAGAACTGAGAGAACTAGTTTATGGGTGGTGTTATGGCCCTCAGGGGCAGGCCTCCAGTTTTTGTGCTTAGTGGTTAATCCTCCTGTAGGTGGCAGTATAACTCATGGTTCGTGATGAATATGAAGTACTGTGTCTGTCAACAGATGATAGAGAATGTACTTTAGTCTTGTATGACTGTCATTGTTTTGCTAGAAGTCATTTTTTGTCTGTAGTAACTGAGTTGGAACATATTACATTTTAAATATGTCTTTCATAGGATGTTTTATTGGACATCAAAGAGACGGAATTGGCAGTAAAAGACAAGGAGACATCTGAGGTAAAACAGAGAAATGCCAGCCCTATGTTGTGTTCATTGTATACAGACTGGTAGACTACTACTACTAGTTTACATGTGTGTCTTTCCAGAATCGACAACAAGATAAGTTCTAAAGATACTTGTTCTGGATAATACAGTGAGGGAAAAAAGTATTTGATCGCCTGCTGATTTTGTACATTTGCCTACTGACAAAGAAATGATCAGTCTATAATTTTAGGCGTAGGTTTATTTTAACAGAGACAGAGATAAAAGTTGAAAACCTTTTTCTAGTCCACTATGTATGAAATATAAATAATCAGTATTTTCGTATGCAGCCAGCAGGTGGAGTGCAGGGATCCTTGTCATGTTTTCCACACTCTCCTTACCTGCTATGTTGAGAAAAGGCCAGTTTCTTACAGAAGTCAATAGCTCAAAATGAAATTTACACACACAACTGAATACACTTTCATTCTTTTTACTCTGAGTGAATCTCCATATGTAGCCACATGAAGAGAGACAAAACAGTTTCTTTGGGTACATTGCTTCTGTTGTGCTCTTGGTTTACAAAACACATATGGGGAAAGGGCCAGAATCTGTAGCAGCTGTGCATACAAACCAGTCAGCTTCCATCTTTAACCCCTTGTCGACCAGTTGCAAACCTGGTACGTCATCGGTGTTCAAGTGGTTGTACCAGGATGATGCCTGAAGCTGCAGGCATCACCTCAGCACCGTTTTTTTTAGAGCCAGTGGTCAGCTCTCTTGTAATAGCTATCGGAGCAGCTAACTAGCCGCTCGATTGCCATTACAAACAGTGGGAGGGAGCATCCTGGTCGGACACCTGAAGAAAGCAAGGATCGGCTTTGATTGGATGTCTGTTATGGTAACCCACAAGCGATGACCTGACATCACTTCTGATTTATCAGGATGTCATTGGCAAAACCCACCAATATACTGTCTAGGGTCTTTGCTTAACAAAAATATATAATGTTTGGGGGTTCTAAGTAATTTTCTAGCAAAAAAAATGTTACGTGTAAACAAAGTGCCAGAAAAATCCTGGTCCTTTTTAAGTGGTTAATTTTCAAAGCTGAACTGAACAAGCTGGACAAGCTGATTAACCACTTGCTGACCAGCCTATAGCAGTTTTACTGCCACAGGGTGGCTGCGCTGCACAGAATCACGCGTATATATACAGTACATGATCCTGCACCCTTGGGTATCAAGTGCGCGCGCCACCAGCGGGTCACTCCCGCTGTGAATCTACATAGCGGGAGCTTATCTGCAGGTCCCGCAGACCTGATGTTGAAGATTTCTTATTTTTAGCAGGGGTTCCCAGAGAACTATTTCAAGGGTTCCTCTGTGTTGAAAAGGTTGAGAAAGGCTGCCCTAGAGGGACCAGCCTAGTGTTTAGCAACCCAATTGCAGGAGCCCTGAGAAGAGGAGCACGATATACCATAGAACAAATCTATAAGTAAACCAAAAACAGTAACAAAAGTAGAGAAAAGGAAAGAAGAAATGAGAGGCAGAGGTATAGCAAACAGGTGACTGGGTAAGACAAGAGCATACCAATTATGAAAGCAAAGAGAGTGAGAGGTTCATGGGGGGACTTCCCACAAATTCCAGGGCTCCTAAATTGAAAAATGCTGCGCCAGCAAGTTGGTGAGTCGGGCTGTAAGAGACTCCACGTCTTTAATTCTAGCATATAGATTAGTGGAAGTTGGAGGTATGACGGAACTGATCCCACACTCTGATTGAGTGCTTCCGTCTATATACCATTTCCTAAGTCCTGGAACACAAGTCCAATGGATGTGGCTATAGGAACCCCCAAGCACTAGACGACACCAGGCTTAGGAGTACATCAGGAATGACCTTTATTTGAGATCTCACACAAAACATATACAGCGGGGTGACTAAAACCTAACCTATTTAGCATGAGCTAATTATCTAAATCAACACTAGGGATAGTTGACTGAGGGATAAGACATTTCGGCTCCTACCGAATTCAATAAACATTACTATAAACATAAACAAAGGGTTAATTAGCACAAACAACAACGTTTGGAATGTCCTTACAAGCCAGACTCATTTACACAAGAGACAGGTGTCTGGAGTTAATGACATTAGCATCTGACAGTGTGTGTCCCAACAGCATGAGACAACACACATCATGTATACATATATACAACATTGAATCTGACTAGCAAAGATTATAGTGGGGTTCTCATTCACCCTGTGCCCCTTAAAATCCAGGGCCCATAATCGATCGGCAAGAGGCTCGCACTCAGTCCTCTCAAAAAGCCTGTGTCCCGGCTAGGTCTGTCACAGGAGGGGGTTGCCTTTTCCACTGAAGGGCAGCAAGGCACCCAGCTGCAGTAAGAATATGGCGCATACATTTTTTAGCTAGCTTAGACAGGCTATTTGGCAATAAACCAAAGAAAGACTCAAAAAGTCTCTGAAGGAGGTCCTGGACCAGTTTCCAGTATGGGAGAAAAAGCGAACAATGCCAATAAATATGGAGCAGAGTACCATGGTCTGTAAGGCAGCGGCTGTTCTGAGGACGAAGGCTAAATGGCTTTAAGATGGGTGGGAGTCATGTACCAGAAAAACAGCACTTTATAAGCATTCTCCTTATAGAGCTCTTAGCCACCTTAGACCAAACAATCTGCAACTGTGGCAAAGACAGCTCTTCCCCAATGGCCTCCTTCCATTTAAGCATATACTGGTGCTTGCCTAAGGTATCCATTGGGTGAGAAATTAGCAATTTATAAATGTCAGTGATTACCCTCAAGGACTAGCCATTCAAATGGGGATAATTTGGAGAAATGTACATTAGAAGCAAAGGATATCTTAAGGTAGCCGAAGAAGGCACTACAGGGAAGATCATGCTTATCACGCTATACCGCAAACGACAGTAGTAAACCCATAACCGGATTAACTAGGTGTCCAAAATGGAAAGGATTCTTCGACAGCCATGGGGAAATCATAGAGAGAGAAAGACAATCAGGCATCCTAGGATTGTAAAGGAAAGAAGTCAATAAAGAGGCAGCCGGCTGGAGGAAGTGCATAACAGGGGCTCATTTATCGACGGAGTAAACCGTTTACTCAGCAAAGTAAAATTGTGCAGATCATATATTTTGTCAATATAAATAATGCAATTCTGCATGCTCCATACCTATGTGCAATGATGCCCAAACTATATTTATGTTTTTTTTTGTTTTGTTTTTTTAAGCTCCGAATACCTTAACACATATGTGTGTTTGGGTATACCAAGGGGCCATCAATTGTATTCCATTGTTTTAAATACATCTACAAACAGGAACTTTTATTCTACAGGTCATGTTTCAATATCTATACCCAGAGATTTCCAGTGTGGGACGCAGAATGGATAACCGGAAGGTGTTTGCATTATGTGCCGTGTAAGTATTGTGTCAAACACATCTGTGGTATAGTGTAGCATCTTCCAAAAGCTGAACTTGAGTCTATCTGCTAAAAATACAGCTGGAACACATATATAAATACGACGTGTAATACCTGCCCTAATAGTTCTAATTATGCTTAGCTGGTCTTGTAATCTAGGTTCCCTTACCAGACGGTATTGCCATGTCATTGACCACCAGTGGGGTTCAACAGTTCAAATTGGTCAAGGATTGTCACCTCCAGTGGCATAGAGTTCTGACCCTCCCTCTGCCCGTCTGGGTCTTACACTGCAGAATTTAAAATATTTTCTTTCTTGTCATTTGAGGAACTCAGGAGGTCATATACTGATTGTACTGCTGTCTACAGGAAGATTGGACGATGACAAACTGTAGGCCAGCCCAGATAATCCCTTTTCTACTGTAGATCATGATGGGTATACCAAGAAAAAATACTTAGGCATAAGGGCTCTTCCCAGCAGAGCTGAAGAAAAGGGGGTCCATCTTCATAGGACACTAGTAAAGAACTGAGGAACCTGATGGACCCCTTTTTCTTCAGCTCTGCTGGGAAGAGCCCTTATGCCTAAGTATTTTTTCTTGGTATACCCATCATGGGATGCTCAGACAATTGATTATCAGCACAGCCCCCCCCCCCTTATAATGCCCACCTAGGACAACCAGGGATGCTGACCATGGATGCCCACCCAGGGCCAGCAGAAAAGTCACACAGGACCGCCACACAGGACCACCAGATGTTAAATGTTAAAGGTGCCAGTCAGTGCCCATTCTAGATGACAATCGGTGCCCAGCAGTAAAGCCTGCCAGTGCCTCTTAATCAGTGCTGCCTATCAGAGCCATCTATAAGTGCTGCCTATCAATGCCCATCAGTGCTGCATATTAGTGCCTCATCAGGGCCACCTCACCAGTGTCCATCAGTGCTGCCTCATCAGTAAAGGAGAAAAATGACTTATTTACAAAATTTTATAACAAAGAAAATCTGTGAAAAAATAGGTGGCCCTTATTTAAGGACGAAGGCAGCAAATGTTGTACATGCTGGGTATAGTGTGCATTTCTCTGTGAAAATCTGAGTAAAATGGGTCGTTCCAGACATTGTTCAGAAGAACAGCACACTTTGATTAAAAAGTTGATTGGAGAGGGGAACACATATAAAGGAGTGCAGAAACTGATAGGCTGCTCAGCAAAATGATCTCAAATGCTTTAAAATGGCAACCAAAACCAGAAATGCCGTGTACACAGGACCGGACTTTCCAGCAGACTAGGGTCCGATGGACTTCGGCCGCAATTTTGGCGGACTTTCTGAACTAACGGACTTGCCCACACATGAACGGACTTTCCGACAGACTAGATCCGCTGGACTTCCCGGCGGAGATCCGGCGGACTTGCCCACACATGGACTAAAGTCCATTCATTTTCAACGTGATGAGTTATGACGGGACTAGAAAAGGAAGTTAATCTAGCCGCTTTTATCTGCGAGATTGACACCTTGCTAGCCCCGTCGCCTGGTATGAATTTTAAGGGGAACCCGCCAATGCTGAAAAAACGTCATAGGGAAAATCCATACCAGACCAAAGGGCCTTGCTCGCGCTCGCTGCGATAGGAAAATGTGTTTTTTCTATTGCAGCCAGAGCGAGATGTACAGTAACCTGGCACCGAGAACCAGCGCGATATGATCGCGCTGGAAACATTCTCGCGGGCAGGTGCTGTAGCTGCCCACGCATCGTATTTGGTCCGTCGGACCAGCATACAAACGGGTTTCCCACTAGGAACTGAGTCCGGTGGAGTTGCGGCGGGAAAATGTAAAACATGTTCTATTTCTAAAGTCTGTCGGATTTTTGGCATGCAAAGGTCCGATGGAGCCCACACACAATCGGAATGTCCGAAGGATTGGTTACGTTGCATCTTTGCTGTCAAAAAGTCTGGTTGTGTGTACGCAGCAAAAGATGTGGAAAAAAATGGAAAACTACCATTTGAATGGATGGAGGAATAGCCAAAATGGCAAAGACTCAGCCAAAGATCAGCTCCTGGGTAATCAAAGAAGGTCTAAAGTTACCTTTGAGTATTGTAACAATTAGCTTGGCTTCCCATAGGTGTCTTCTATCAGAAAGAAGCCCCCACAAATCCCATTGTTGAAAAAAACAACATGTGCTGAAGAGGTTAGAATTTACCAAAGAACACATTGACTGACCTAAAGAAAATGACGCAACATTTTGTGGACTAATGAAAGCAAGATTGTTTATTTTGGGTCTAGGGGGGCGCAGACAATTTGTCAGATGACCCCCAAACACTGAACTCAAGCCACAGTACAATGTAAAGACTGTGAAGCATGGCTTGGTTCGCGCATGCGTGATAGCGCCAAAATGGCGCTAATCACGCATGTGCAGTGGCACCGCACTCGGAGCTGTGATGAGGTCACTGAGGCACCTTATTTAAACAGGGAAAAAGCCTGCAGGCTCTGGGAATGCTTGCAGGCTATTGTGCGACTTCCCCTTGTCCAGGTCTGTTTCTGTGGAGGTAGGTGACCTTCTGGGACAGGGGGGGGTTTCTGCTGGTCTTGTCCTTATTTGTATGTCTTTGCAGCACCAATGGAAGCCTCTAGAGACATAGACTGTCCTCCGCCTGTATGTGGCCAGCCCTCTCATAATAGATACTGTCTCGTGGGGGAAGTGGGGATCCTGTCTTAGTCAGTCTGTCATCTTTCCTTATCTGTATGTTCCCTGTATTTCTGTCTTATACCATCCCATCCAGGTCAGAACACCGACGAGGCTCTCACAGAGGAAGTGATTCTTCAAAGTCTTGCCATTGGCATTCCTCTTCTAAATCTAAACATCACGGCTCATCCTCAAGATCTGGGCGCTGTAGCGAGGATCGATCTCGCTCCTCCAAGGCTCATTCCAGCCGTTCAGTTATCAGTACCTGCTGGGGGTGCAGGTTGCAAGTTCCTACTGGGAAATCCCTGTGTGATCTCTGCTTTTCCAAAGCCTCTAGCGAGAGAGGGGGTACGGACCAGCAGCTAAGATCCCTTGTGGAAAAAATGGTTAAAGAGTCCCTCAAGGGGGTCGGGGCCAGCCTGTGCCTCAGTCAGAATCGCCTCAGTCACCAGTGAGGGAGACGCAAATTCAAGAGAACTTGGAGTCCTCTTTACCAAGTCACCCTTCAGCTGCTGCATCAGACAGTGAATCTGAGGAAGATAGTCCCTGTGTGGGGTTTGACTTCGCCTTACTCTCCCCCTTGGTGAAAGCTATCAGAGCAGGGGCGGATCTAGAGCCTAGTCTCGGGCGGGGCACTGCCAGAAAATTTTGCGGCAATTTGTTGGGGCAATGGCTGGTGTTGGCACTTCAATCATCACAGCGCCATGATTAATATAGTGTCAGGATGATTGAAGCGCATTATTTCTATTATTACATTGTAATATAAAATTAAATAGTTCAGCTCACCATAATGTAGAATCAGTGGGAGCCCTGAGCGTGTCACTTTTCACGTCGCCTACCACCAGATGCAGCGTGTCTCTTGCTACGTCGCCTGCCACCAGATGCAGCATGTCTCTTGCTACGTCGCCTGCCACCATATGCAGCGTGTCTCTTGCTACGTCGCCCTTCCACCGGATGCAGCATGTCTCTTGCTACGTCGCCTGCCACCAGATGCAGCATATCTCTTGCTATGTCGCCTGCCACCAGATGCAGCGTGTCTCTTGCTACGTCGCCTGCCACCAGATGCAGCGAGTCTCTTGCTACGTCGCCTGCCACCAGATGCAGCGTGTCTCTTGCTACGTCGCCTGCCACCAGATGCAGCGTGTCTCTTGCTACGTCGCCTGCCACCAGATGCAGCGTGTCTCTTGCTACGTCGCCTGCCACCAGATGCAGCGTGTCTCTTGCTACATCGCCTGTCACCAGATGCAGCGTGTCTCTTGCTACATCGCCTGTCACCAGATGCAGCGTGTCACTTGCCATGTCTCCTGCCACCAGATGAAGTGTGCCACTTTCTACCATCGCCTGCCACCAGATGCAGCATGTCACTTGCCACCATTGGCTGCCACCAAATGCAGATTGTCACTTGCCACATCCCCTGCCACCAGATGTGAATTGTCACTTGCCAACGTCACCTGCCACAATATGCAGATTGTCACAAAGTGATGTTGCATTGTGGCCATCTTGGTACACCCCCACTTGTCTGCAGTAAGCCTAGAGTTAGAAGTCAGCAAGCGGATATCTTTATACACGCACCGGAGTCTTGCTTTTCACAGTTATTTTTAACAGTAAACTCAGTTTATTTAGTGAAATATAAGTTGAGTTTACTTTTAAAAATACCTGGGAAGAGCAATACTCCGGTGGGTGTATAAAGATGTCCGTTTGCCGACTTACAACACTAGGCTTACTGTCGACGAGTGCGGGAGTACCAAGATGGCCGCGACGCAACGTCCCTTCAGTCACACATTCAGATGAGCAGCGGCTTCCTGACAACACCTGCCTGCTTGCTCAGTCACACGCCAGCCTGCCGGCATGATTGCCCATCCGCTCGCTCACCCGCTGGCCTGTTCAGTCACCCACCGGCTCATCCACTCATTATTTTCTCGGGGAGTGCAATTGCCCCGTTGCCCCCCCCCTGGATCCGCCCCTGTATTAGAGAGGCTTTGAACTGGGAAGATGAGGTGGCTAATCCTTCCAAAGGAAGTATTTCAAGCAACTAAAAGAGGAGCGTCTCAACTTTCCATTCCTGTCTCTGAGCTTGGTGAGGTCATTACGGACGAGTGGAGTAAGGCCGCGTACACACGCGCGGACTGTTTGCCCAACCTTGTTCGTCAAACAGTTTCGGCAAACAGTCCGCTCAAAATTTGCATGAGCGGACTTGCCCACACACGAGCGGACTGTTTCAGCGAACTGTTTGCCAAACAGTTCGCTCAACTTTTGAAATGAACGGACTCGCCCACGTAAGGAGGAGGCAAATCCGCCCATTTCGAGCGCGTGTACAGGTAGGCGGGGCCCGCGAAGGAGACGTCGCGGGCTCCGCCGCCTGGAATGGGCTTAAAGGGGAACCCCAACGCCGAAAAAAATCGGCGTGGGGGTTCCCCCAAAGTCCACACCAGACCCTTGTCCGAGCACGCTACCCGGCCGGCCAGGAAAGGGGGGCGAGCGAGCGCGCCCCCCCCTCCTGAGCCGTACCAGGCCGCGTGCCATCAACATGGGGGGTGCCTTGGGGAAGGGGGGGCCGCGCGGCCCCCCCACCCCAAAGCACCTTGTCCCCATGTTGATGAGGACAAGGGCCTCTTCCCGACAACCCTGGCCGTTGGTTGTCGGGGTCTGCGGGCGGGGGGCTTATCGGAATCCGGGAGCCCCCCTTAAGAAGGGGGCCCCCGGATACCGGCCCCCCACCCTATGTGAATGAGTATGGGGTACAATGTACCCCTACCCATTCACCTGTAAAATAAAAGTACAAAAAAAAACACAACACAGGGAAAAAATATTTTATTGCACAGCTCCGGGGGTCTTCCGTCTTCGGGGGTCTTCTCGCCGGACTCCTCCGCTATCTGTGTGTAGCTCTTTTACTAGCGGAGGAGTCCGGCTTTCTTCCTCCCCGCCGCCGGCCTCTTCTCCCGACTTCGGGGGTCTTGTCCCCCTCTTCGGTTCTTCTGCCGGGCCACCGCGCCTTCTTGTAGCTCTTTTACAGGCGGTGGCCCGGTCTTCTGTCGCCGCTGCCTTCCGTTCTTCTGTCGCCGCCTTCGGTTCTTCTGCCGGGCCACCGCGCCTTCTTGTAGCTCTTTTACAGGCGGTGGCCCGGTCTTCTGTCGCCGCTGTCGTCGCCGCCGCCGCCGCCTTCCGTTCTTGTTCTTCTTCTTGTTCTTCTTCTTCTTCTCCTGGAGATGTTGACTCGACGAGCTCTCCGGCCGGAATGCCAGAGCCGCGCTGTGCGGTCACTTATATAGTGACAATGGGGCGGTGTCACATGGTATATGTCACATGGGTTGGTCACATGGGTTGATGTCACATGGGGACTATGACATCGTAAGGGGGCGGGGTCACCATGTGACCAACCCATGTGACATATACCATGTGACACCGCCCCATTGTCACTATATAAGTGACCGCACAGCGCGGCTCTGGCATTCCGGCCGGAGAGCTCGTCGAGTCAACATCTCCAGGAGAAGAAGAAGAAGAACAAGAAGAAGAACAAGAACGGAAGGCGGCGGCGGCGGCGACGACAGCGGCGACAGAAGACCGGGCCACCGCCTGTAAAAGAGCTACAAGAAGGCGCGGTGGCCCGGCAGAAGAACCGAAGAGGGGGACAAGACCCCCGAAGTCGGGAGAAGAGGCCGGCGGCGGGGAGGAAGAAAGCCGGACTCCTCCGCTAGTAAAAGAGCTACACACAGATAGCGGAGGAGTCCGGCGAGAAGACCCCCGAAGACGGAAGACCCCCCGGAGCTGTGCAATAAAATATTTTTTCCCTGTGTTGTGTTTTTTTTTGTACTTTATTTCACAGGTGAATGGGTAGGGGTACATTGTACCCCATACTCATTCACATAGGGTGGGGGGCCGGTATCCGGGGGCCCCCTTCTTAAAGGGGGCTCCCGGATTCCGATAAGCCCCCCGCCCGCAGACCCCGACAACCAACGGCCAGGGTTGTCGGGAAGAGGCCCTTGTCCTCATCAACATGGGGACAAGGTGCTTTGGGGTGGGGGGGCCGCGAGGCCCCCCCTTCCCCAAGGCACCCCCCCATGTTGAGGGCACGCGGCCTGGTACGGCTCAGGAGGGGGGGCGCGCTCGCTCGCCCCCCTTTCCTGGCCGGCCGGGTAGCGTGCTCGGACAAGGGTCTGGTGTGGACTTTGGGGGAACCCCCACGCCGATTTTTTTCGGCGTTGGGGTTCCCCTTTAAGCCCATTCCAGGCGGCGGAGCCCGCGATGTCTCCTTCGCGGGCCCCGCCTACCTGTACACGCGCTCGAAATGGGCGGACTTTCCGAGCGGGAACAGTCCGCTCATTTCGAAAGTACAGCGGACAGGCCCACACACGGGCGGACTGTTCGCTCAAACACAGTTTCAGCGGACAGTTTTTCGGAATTTCCGAAAGACTTTGTCCGTCCAACTGTCCGCTGAAACTGTCCGCTGAAAGCCCACACACGAGCGGACTGTCCGCCCAAACACTGTTCAGCGGACAAGGTTGGGCGAACAGTCCGCCCGTGTGTACGCGGCCTAAGGTTGAGAAGAAGAATAGTATGCTTTCAAAAGTCTTAAAGTTATATCCCTTTAAGAAAGAGGAGGTCAAGTATTTGGAATCGGATCCGCTAGTGGATGCAGCGGTGATGAGATTAGTAAAGCATGTGACACTTCCACTGGAAGATACAGTTTCATTTAAGGATGCCTTGGACAGGCGGATTGATTCAGATTTAAAGAGAATTTACCTTACTGCTTGTATGGCCTGTAAACCAGAGTTGACTTTAGCAGCAATGTCCAAGGCCATGGAAGTATGGACGGACAGTGTGGATGATATCCTCAGGAATATTTTAGATGAAGTCGCCTATCCAGGAGTTACGGCTTGCATCGGCTTTTCTGGGGGAGGCCCCGATTGACATCATCCGCTTGGTGTCTCGGGTTATGCTTTCAGCTGTCACTGCCAAACAGGCTCTTTGGCTCCATCCCTAGCTGGCTGATCCAGCTTCAAAACAGGTGTGCTGCCGAATTCCTTTTGAGGGTTCTTCCCACTTTGGTAATAAATTGGACAATGCCATAACCCGGGCCACTGGCGGGAAGTCTGGTTTTCTCCCTCAGGATAGACGCTTAAAAAGCCAGCGAAGGTTTTTTCCTAAGAAACAATATCAAGAGCAAGCCAGGGAGACCCGTAGCTATAGACCAGGTCGTGAATATTCCAGGTCTGGGAAGTCGAGGCAGTCTTCCTTTAAGAAATCCACTAAGAGCAGCTCGACAGGAGAGAGAACCGACAAAATATTTTTGAGAGTGGGCCCGCTCAGGTGGGGGCTCGTCTTCTAAGTTTTCGGCATATCTGGGCAGCCTCAATCCAGGACTTCTGGACCATCAGAACGGTCTCTTCAGGCCATTCCTGGACCTTCAGCAGATCCCCAAGACTCAGGTGCATTTTCGCACCTCCCCTCAGTGGAAAAAAGGCAGATCCTGTTAGCTTACGTGAAATCTTAATTGGCTCAAGGCACTGCCTTTCCTGTGCCAGACGATCAACGAAGGTTGGGAATTTATTCTCCTCTCTTTATGGTCAAAAAGAAAAACCTAACCTGGAGGCCTGTCATAGACCTTATACATCTGAGTCGTTTTATCAAAAAGGAGAGGTTCAAGATGAAAACTCTGTCAACAATACAACAATTGGTCCAGTCAGGCGATTGGATGATTTTAATAGATCTAAAGGACGCTTAATTTCATGTCCCTATGGCAGAAGATTTTCAGCAGTTTCTTAACTTTTCCATGGGCAAACTACATCTACAGTTCGTATGTCTCCCGTTCGGGCTTTCAACATCTCACCGAGTTTTCTCAAAGACATTTGTTAGCTGTGGTGGCCCTATTGATCAACAAAGGAATTAGTCTTCGCCATTATTTGGATGATCTTCTGCTGTTATCCCAGGACAGAGACCGTCTGTTAATACACAAGGGTCAGGTTATCTCCACTCTTCAAGAATTCGGTTGGATCCTGAATCTAGAGAAGAGTCAGTTAATTCCTTCTCAGTCTCTTGTATTCCTGGGAGCCCTCTTCAATACAGTAAAGGATACCATCTCGTTACCCAAACAGAAGGTGTCGGTAATTCGGGACAGAATTCGTCCAGCTCTTTCAGCCTCCCATCTCCAGGCTCTCTAGTGTCTGAGGATTATTGGCACTATGGTGGCCACGATTCCAATGGTGAAGTGGGCCCAATGGAAGATGAGACCCTTCCAAAAAGGGTTTCTTCACCAATGGCTAGGCCTCAGCCCATCCGGATCACATCCTCAATGAAAAGCTCTCTTCCCTGGTGGCTTCAGAGGGAGAATCTGTTCAATTGTCATTCCATTCTCCCTATCTCGTGGATAACAATAACTTCAGATGCCAGCAACAAGGGCTGGGGCGCCCACTGTTTGACAGAAGTAGCATCTGAGACTTTCCTTCCAGGAGGATGGTGTCGAACGTTCTAGATTTAAGGGCAGCTTTCCAGGCGCTCCTAGCATTTCGTCATCTGATCTCAGGAGCCTCGGTTCTACTCAGGCTAGACAACACGACAGCAGTGGTGTATATAAGGAGACAAGGAGGTACTCTGAGTCTGTCTCTACTTCAGGAGGTAGAGCCAATTATGTCTTGGACTCAGAAGAACCTGGTCAACATTACAACAACTTATGTTCCAGGGACGCAGAATGTTCAGGCAGACTTCCTGTCTCGAGTCCTTCTAGACAACAACGAATGGTCCCTTCACAAGGAAGTTTTTAGTTGGATTCTAACATTGGGGTTCTCCCCAGAGGTCAACCTGTTTGCCTCCCCTTGCAACAAGAAAATGGCAAGGTATTATTCCAGGTTTCGGGATCCTCTGGCCTACGGGGTGGATGCACTGACGGAACGGTGGTTCAACAGAGCTTATGCTTTTCCTCCAACTCCCATTATTCTACAGTTCCTGGGGAGAATCAGATCAGAAGCAGTAGAAGTGATAGCTGTAGTACCTTACTGGTCCAACAGACCATGGTTTCCACTACTAATGCTCCTCAGTGTCAGAGACCCGATTACCTTACCTCTCAGGCCCGATCTTCCATCTGAGGGCTCGAAGCTACATCCCTGTCCGGCTCATCTATGTCTGAGGGTCTGGTTTTTGAGAGGGGAAGGTTAGAGGCTCTGGGTTGCCCCAAGGAGGTCATTCCTACTCTCATGAGTGCAAGGAGGAAAAGTACCAACCAAGTGTATGAGAGGATTTGGTCTAGATTCACAAGCCACATGTCCTCCAGGTCTAGCTCAGTGATCTGACGGTTCAGGATGTTTTGAGTTTCTTACAGTCTGGACTAGACATCTTCTTATCTGTCAGCGCTCTTCGTGTTCAAGTTTCGATAATTTCGGCTTTTTCTGGTGTTTCTTGGGCTAAACATCCCTTGGTTTAGCAATTCTTTAAGGGAGCGATTAGACCACAGAGGAAACCTAGATTCCCCAAGTGGGATTTACCACTGGTTCTTGACTTCTTCTCACAACTGGACAAACCACTTTCAGTAAAAGAATAATCCCTCATGACATCTTTTTTAGTAGCCATATCTTTGGCAAAGAGAGTCTCTGAAATATAGTCTCTAGGATCAAAAGAACCTTTCCTCACGTTCTCCCCAGACAGAGTGGTCCTAGTGCCAATGCTAGGGTCAAATCCCAAGGTCACTTGAGTCTTCCACGAAAATCAGGATATTACTCTTCCTACCTTTAATTCTGCTGGGAGTCAAGATCTTCATCCCCTTGACATGGGAGTTATTTTGAAGCGATACTTGGAGGCGACAGCTTCTTTCCGGCAATCGGATTACCTTTTTGTTCTTTTCCACGGTAAAAGCAAAGGCCTTAGGGCTTCCGTCAGATCCATCGCCACATGGGTGGTTCAGGCGATTCAGTGGGCTTATAGAGAGAAGGGCTTGGCTCCTCCTGAGGAGCACTAGTGTGAACCAGCACTTTTTAAACATACGATTATTTTGAATACAATTGTACAGAATTATAAATGTCCTAATCTTTTGTAATAATGTGGTTTTATCTCCTCTAGGGAAAAGGAAGGAGCCCTTGATGTGAACTCCTTTAACTGTTACGTGTTTGAGGCACTTGACTACAAAGAGTGTGAAGAGGTCATAAAGCGAATTGGTGAGTTGTAAATATTGTTTTTACCCATGAAAATTTAAAACTATTAGTTTACTGCAAAAGAAGACTAAGTATACTCCCTTTTCTGGTGGCCTGTGTGCATGTCCTATCTACTTCTTTTCTAACACAGCCTAAATCTCACCTACCTGTTCCTCTACAGGACTTGGCAGTGGCATGCTATTGTACTATTTAAAGTTGTTGTAACCCTAAAAAAAAAAGAAAAAAAGCTTTTGTTCCTTTGACCAATTGCCGACCACCGCACTCCGATATACGCCAGCACAATAGCAGCGGTGGGCGAATAGGCATACCTGTACTTCCCCCTTTAAGAGCCGGGGACAGCAGGCTCGCGCACACTGTGTACAGCATGACCATACCTGTGGAACTAGCAGACTCGATGTTCGGAGAAGTGCCTATGTAAACAAGGCATTTCCCCGTTCTGGCTTGTGTCATGACAGAGATCACTACTCCCTATCATCAAGAAGTGATCGCTGTCATGTGATTTGAAGCCCATCCCCCCCCCCCACAGTTATAATCACTCCCTAGGATACACTTAACTCCTTCATCGCCCCTTAGTGGTTAACGCTTTCACTGCCTATGTCATTTACACAGTAATCAATGCATTTTTATAGCACTGATCGCTGTATAAATGACAGTGGTCCCAAAATAGTGTCAAAATTGTCCAATGTGTCTTCCATAAAAAAATCGCTGATCGCCACCATTACTAATAAAGAAAATGAATAATAAAAATGCCATAAAACTAAACCCTATTTTGTAGACGCTATAACTTTTGCGCAAACCAATCAATATACGCTTATTGCATTTTTTTTTTTTAACAAAAATATGTAGAAGAATACATATCGGCCTAAACTGAGGAAAAAACATATTTTTTATATATTTTTGGGGGATATTTATTATAGCAGAATGTAAAAACATAATGCGTTTTTTTTCAAAATTGTCGCTCTTTTTTTTTTTATAGCGCAAAAAAATAAAAACTGGAAAGGTGATCAAATACCACCAAAAGTAATCTCTATTTGTGGGGTAAAAGGACATTAATTTTGTTTGGGTCCAACGTCGCACGACCGCGCAATTGTCAGTTGCGATGCAGTGCCGAATCGCAGAGTGCTCTGATCAGGAAGGGAGTAAAATCTTCTGGGGCTGAAGCGGTTAAAGCAAGATAAATACCACAGAGCCTCTGAAGTGTCATTTGTCCCAGTCTATGTTGTAAAATACCGGGATGATACTGCCTGTTCCTGTGTTCACCTACTGTAGGTGTACTGACCATGGTAATCATGGCTGCTGATCCATGATACCGTGGTCAGTTTGAGCCTCTGTCATCCAGCTGTGTACTATGTGTCTCTCCTCCTCCCTGCCAATTCTGTGTGTGAGAACCAGTCTCCTCTCATTCTGCTGTTGTAAAGTAATAGTATTTACAAATAACTGGCATCCCCTCTGTTGTATGAAGATATAAAGTAATGTGTATCTGCTTTTCTAAAATGTATAATCCTAAATACCTTCTTACACAATGCTGCTGTGTAGTCACGTGATCTCTGGCTGACACCAGAGGGGATTATCAGCCCCTCCTGCTACTCTCCTTATCTTGGGAAGGAGATTGGAGGGAGATCACTTGACCGAACAGCAATGCTGTGCAAGAAGATATTTGTAAATCTTTTTTTACAACAACGTTAAGAAAGTTGCTCTAGTTCTTTTCTGACAATATTCTTTTTTTTTTTATTATTTGTTTTTAAATACCTTTCTGTAAGCTGGCAATTCAACACATACATACAATGTTTCCCTGCAAAGCAGCCCAGAAACTCATTACTTATAGCTGCTAAATAGGGAGACATTTGTTCAGTGACTGCTACACCTAGTGAATAATCACAAATTATAGTAGCAGGTTTAAGCTACAATGGCCGGCTATAAGCAGTTTGAACAGTTGATGGGCAGGCTGAATGTACCAGTTTATCGATTATCGCTAACAGCTACAGCAGCCACTAGCGATAAATCACTGTGTTACACAATTACTCGACAGGAGGGATTCCCCTGTCAGCCCTGTATGTGTTGATGGCGGTACTGTGCCAATTTCTCTCTTGCAACCCGTGGTTGCGGGAAAGAAATTTGCACTGTGTACGGCTGGCCTAAGATCTGTGCTGCTCTCAGGTAACTGCCAACAAATATATTTCTTAGTAGCAATTGATTAAAATATGTCCAGCCCCAATTGGACCTACATCTGATCTGTCAACAAGTGTACAGGTAGTGATTCTGCCAAAAGCCTCCCTAATGAGACTTGTGATTTTTAATTTTTTTTTTGTTAACCCCTTGGAGCCGGTGTCTCCCAGCCATTCACATGAAGGAGCTTTCCATTAGCCACTCGGTACAGCTGTATTTGCACTAATGCATACAAATATGCACCCACCTGTTGAGAGGCTGCATATTTTCATGCGGCCAGGACCAAGAGGTTAAATATGTGAATTTAAAAAGTTTTAAAGTGGCTGTAAACCCTCACATATACCCAGTGAAGTGAACAGCCTCAGATGATACACAGGGATGAAACAAATCTCCCTACATAGGTTTTACATGTATATCTGCTGTCTTCAGCTTTACATATACTTTAGATCCTAGATATATGTAGGGGCTCCTGCGCTGTATATAGAAATGAAATGAAATGATGATTAATCTAACTAGCTGGATGCTGCGAACACTTTGAGTTTCACTCTCATATAAAATAAAATAAGTAATAAAATAGGTGCTGCGCTCCCACAAATAAAGTGAAACAATGGGGAAACAAGAAATATCCCGCAAAAATATAACCTTATTGCAATTGGTGTAACCAGAAAAAGGGACTAATCCCAGAATAAGGTGCTCAAGTGCATGTATCTAAAATCAAATAAATATGATATAAATATAAATAAATCACTAAAAAACAATTGATATACAAACAACAAAATATCACTTGAGGTGTGATCTAGAGCCAGTGATCAAACAAATGAAAGTGCTGAAGTGCATATAACAAACAAAATTAATCCAAAAAAACAAAATAATCCAATAGTGGGTATTGCAGTGAAAATATCATAAACAATACAACAATAAAGTGAAGTGGTGCATTCACAGTGCAAAACTCTCTCTCCACTTTAGTGATGTCCGCGTGTTCACTAGGCACACCAGGCAATTACCTCACTGCTGTAAGGTATACAGCATATATGTAGCCCTTTAAGGAAAACACTGGCAATCAGAAAGAGGACCTCAAACTCCTATAGCGTCACCACCGTCCATGTAACTACTCCATAGATGAGGTCAGCACAGGTGCTCAAAGAATAGATATAAAACCAGCCATAGTGTAGTAAACTTTAAAAATTGGCAATTTTATTAAGGATTAAAACTACTCACAAAGCAGCAAAGGTAAGTCACACAGTTAGACAGACTACAAGCGGACCGCTCGGGTGTAAGCGTCACTTCCGGTATCCTACGCGTTACGTCACTTCCCGTGACTTCAACTGGGATGTTTCCCCCTTACTTCACTGTGTGTGAAGTCTGGGCATACAGCCAAAACAGGTGATTGGAGGAAAGGCACACACCCCTCTCCTCATAGGCAAAGGAAGGAAGGAAGGATTGTGCAGAGCTGTGCTATGACAGGGGAAACTGTCTGCTAACAACCTCCCAGGACACAAATTTCAGGCAGGTTTTATCCCTGTGTCTGAGAACTTGTCAGAAGTCTAATAGAAGCTAATAACCCTGGAACAGAGCAGAAGAAAGCAACAGGACTTAGTGTTTTGAAGAGAGATAAGAAAACACTGCAGATATGTGTCAAGCTCAAATTTCATGAATTGGGTTTACATCCACTTTAAGCCATGTAGACAGATCTGTTAATCTACCTTATTTCGACCTTCTGAGTGTTTCCTGTTAAGTGTTCACTCTTGCAAAAAAAACATTACTCACCACCTGGTAGCCCACAGCTGGCTTAGCTTCTTTGGGGGGGGGGGGGGGGGGGGGGGGTTGAAATCCCTGATCTTCTCTGTACAGTCCTCCTGGGATGGACGAGAGCAATTCTGATTGGTCATTGCCATCACGGAGCATTGCACTGATCCATCATGTAGGGAGAAGAGCTGGGATTGACAGTTCAGCAACCCTGGGAGGTAAGTACAGGCATGGATGTACAGTGATAGTTTACATTTTGCATTTTGTTTTCTGTAAAGGTGTACATACACTTTAATATGAGTTTCCATTTTAAAGCGGTTGTATACCCTTTTTTTAAACTTTTACCTACAGGTAAGCCTATAATAAGGCTTGTCTGTAGGTAAAATTAATATCTCCTAAACCTGTACGGTTTAGTAGATATTTACTTTGCATGCAGCCGCTAAAGTCAGAGGCGCATGTGCTGTGATGGCCCGGGTGAAGGGAAAAAAAGACTCCCGCGCAATAATCGCGGCTTCGCCCACTCTGTGTCGGAGCCACAATACCCAGAAGAAACGCAGAAGGTACATGTCGGCTTCCTCTGCGTGGACCACAATCAGATGTAGAGGTCTCGTTCTAAGGTGAGTATTTCATAATAAGCTAGTATGCTCATTATGCCTTTGCCTTGCAGTTGTTTAAAAAGGTGGGGGGAAAAAAAGGTGCAGGTATACAACCGCTTTAAGAGTTAAAATCAATTGACCAAAAAAAATAAAATATTCATCAAGACAGGTTAGTGCACCTTCAAATGAATGGATTATTATACCAGCAAACTATGGTGCACTAATCACATGACATCTACGGTGTTGGCTGTTGTATTTCACTCCATGAAGTAGGTAGACTGGTCTTCGCTCAAGAATTTAGACATGGACTAGATCAGGGGTGTCCAAACTTTTTTCAAAGAGGGCCAGATTTGATGAAGTGAACATGCTCGAGGGTCGACCATTTTGTCTGACATTCTTTAAACCATTAAAATTCGGTCTCAGTGTGTTCATCCGAGCACTAATACACGGCCCAACAAGAATTCTCTTGCCTTTGTGCTGTGTGTGGTGAACAGATGAGCTCGGGTGTGTTATTTGGATATACTGTATTTAATCGGCTTATACCACACACCTTAACTTTAAAAAGGAAGTCTCAGGAAAAAAAAAAAATCTTACATTTTAAATAAAGACATATGAAGCAAAATAAGGGTCAGTGCCCATTTGCAGCCCCCAGCGTATTTCCATGAATGCAGCCCCCAGCATATTTCCATGAATGCAGCCCCCAGGATATTTCCATGAATGCAGCCCCCAGCGTATTGCCATGAATGCAGCCCCCAGCGTATTGCCATGAATGCAGCCCCCAGCGTATTGCCATGAATGCAGCCCCCAGCGTATTGCCATGAATGCAGCCCCCAGCGTATTGCCATGAATGCAGCCCCCAGCGTATTGCCATGAATGCAGCCCACACATTGCCATGAACGCAGACTCACCATTGCCATCAGTGCGGCCTGATTCACATCCTCTGTAGCCTTGGAGGAGACGGAGGGGGGCCGGATGAGCGCCGACAGACATACAGGAGAAACTCCTGTTTCTATCGACGGCCTCTATAATTGAAAGTACTGCCTCCTGTGATGGACAAAACGGTTGTCCAATGGCAGTGCAGGACGGGACTTCCTTTTACACAGGACGCTGTCCTGTATCCACGGCACTCATCCCGCCCCTCCATAGCAGCCAGCATATCTATCTTTTGTGGCCCCCGGCGATCAGGGATTCGTTGGGGGCCACAAAAGATATATATGTGAACATGACCAGACGGGCAATCCGAAACTGGAACGCGGGCCAGACTTTGGACATGCCTGGACTAGATGTTCATTTCACCATATGTATGTAAATCCACTTTCTAGCATAGGAACCCCCCACAAGATGGTGTTCACCTACAGAGATGATAGTTAAGGCTCTGGATCCTTCACCTATCTCCTCACAGCTGAGTGGTCACTGAGGGAACCATGGGCCTGACTTGCTGCTGTGACATTGGGGGGCTCCCACTGCTAAAGATTTGATCCAAATTTAACAAGTTTCATATTTGTGCAGGTTTAAGAGTTGCTTCTCTATTGTTCATTTAAAGACACCCCTGTACTTCATGGATGGGTTTGATGCTGACACCTTCAGGAGCAGAATGCTAGGTGCAACTTCTTTTTTAACCTTCATGCACTCTATGCAAGAAAGTTAAAAAACCTTCAGTGTGCAGCACCCCCTAATACTTAAGTGGACGAGACCAGAGGCGCTTCCTCTTGATTGGCTGTGTCTTATGGATGCAGAGAGCTGTCTCAGGAGCGAGCAGGTACAAGTGCCTCCACAGCAAGCGGCTTGCTATGGGGCAGCATTCGGCAAGGTGGAGAGGTGCAGAGTGCCGCCGAGACCCCCCCCCCCCCCAGAAGTGGAGGACTGGGGCTGCTCTGTGCAAAACCACTGCACATGTCAGGTAAGTATAACAAGTTTGTACAGGAACTTTCTTTTTTTTTTTTTATCACTTTAACATCATGGGGTCCAGTGCGTCCCTGTTCACAGATTGACTCCATTGAGAGCCAGTCACAGTCTGTCATGTGAACTTGGCCTAAATCAAAAGCATGTTCAGGGGAATTCCCCTGTCTGTGTTGATGGCGGAATCATGCAAATTTCTCTCTTGCAACCTATGTTTGCAGGAAAGAAATTTGCGCTGTGTATGGTTGGGCCAAAGACCCCTTCTGTAGCTCTTATTCAGGTAACTGCCAACAAATAGGATTTTTATAACAGCTTACCTGTAAAATCCTTTTCTTGGAGTACATCACGGGACACAGAGCCACAGTAATAACTGTATGGGTTATATGACACCTTCAGGTGATGGACACTGGCACACCCTAAACAGGAAGTTCAGTTCCCCATATAACCCCTCCCCTTACCAGGAGTACCTTAGATTTGTAGCAAAGCAATACACATGTAACCAGAAAGAGGGAAGGGACCTCTGTGTCCCATGATGTACTCCAAGAAAAGGATTTTACAGGTAAGCGGTTATAAAAATCCTATTTTCTTTATCGTACATCACGGGATACAGAGCCACAGTAATAACTGTATGGGATGTCCCAGAGCAATGCCACCTCCTGAGGGGAGGGGACACAGACAAAAGTAGGGTGCAATCAGACCTGAGGACCTATACTGCCGCCTGCAGTACACTGCGCCCAAAGACGGTATCCTCATGCCTCATCCACCTATTAGAATCTGGTGAATGCATGGACTGAAGACCAGGTTGCGGCCTTGCAGATTTGAGCCATGGAGGCTTGGTGATCCACTGCCCACAAAGCACTAACAGCCCTAGTGGAGTGTGCTTTGATTTGAAAAGGTGGAACCTTCCTCTTCAAGCCATAACCTTGAAGAATTACTTGCCGAATCCATTTGGCAATAGTGGATTTCGATGCTGCCTGTCCTTTCCTCTGTTTTCCAAATCTGAGCAGTCGCCTTCAAATAGATTTTGACTGCTCTCACTACATCCAGAGAATGTAGCGACATTCCTTCCTTAGAACAGGGTTCTGGAAAAAATTAAGGTAAAACAATATCCTGGTTTAGGTGAAAACCTGAAACCATCTTTGAAAGCTAGGATGAGGACGCACTACTACTCTATCTTTGTGAATGATTAAATATGGCTCTTTACAAAAAAGAGCCGCCAACTCTGATATCCTTCTCGCAGAAGAAATGGATACCAGAAAAACTAGCTTCCTTGTCAAAAGGACCAAAGGAATATGTTGTATCGACTCAAAAGTCTGTTTCTGTAATGCCAACAGAACTAAATTCAAGTCCCAAGGGTTCAGGGGTGCTCTAACCAGTGGATTAAGCCGTGTTACCCCCTGTATAAAGCTTCGGACCAAAGAACGCAAAGCAAGCGCATGTTGAAACAATACTGATAAGGTCGAGACCTGGCCCTTGATAGTACTCAAGGCCAGTTTCATCTCTAGCCCCATTTGCAGAAAGGCAAGAATTCTACATATGACATACTTTCTAGAATGCCAACCCCTGGTTTCACACCAGAAAACATATGCCTTCCAGACTCTATAATATCTCTGGAAGCTGGCTTCCTTGCATTAATCAAGGTAGATATCACTGAGCCTGAAAGCTCATTCAGAATCCTCCACCAACTGAGGCTCTGGCGCACATTTGGCGACAAACACATCAGAAAATCTAGCGCTTGAACCTTCTTGTTCCAGGCTGATAGGATACTGTTTTGCAGCAGTCTCAATTGAAACAGAGCATACGGAACTGCTTCGAATGAAGCCACCATCTTCCCCAACAACCTCATACAAAGGCGAATGCAAGGACCCTTCTTTGCCCTGACCACCTGAACCAGCTCCTTTATGGGGCTGATCTTTGCCTGAGGTAAAAACACCTTCTTCTGGGCTGTATCTATAACCAGACCCAAGTACTCTAATCTTATTAGCTTTAAATAACATTTCTCTAGGTTGATGACCCAACCTAAGTATTCCAGGTAGTTGACTGTGGTGACCATGCTTTGGTCCAAGCGGGCTACCGACCGGCCTATCAAGAGCAGGTTGTCCAGGTATGCTATTATTGTTATACATTGAGTCCTTAATCTGGCCAGAGAAAGGGCAGAAGTTTTGTAAACACCCGAGGTGCAGTAGCTAGGCTGAAAGGCAAGGCTACAAACTGAAAATTAGGTTTTTCTACTTCGAAACACATATACTTATGGTGAGGGGGGAAAATAGGTACATGCAGGTATGCATCCTTGATGTTGATTGATGCCATAAGTTCTCCCCCTTGTAGGACGGAGACTACTGATTGAATTGATTCCATGCGAAAAGAGCAAATTTTCAGGAACCGGTTTAGATCTTTGAGATCTAGAATGGGTCTGACATCCCCATTTGGTTTTGGCAACGTAAAAAGGTTTGAATAAAACCCCAACCCCTGCTCTTCCATGGGGACCACCGTGATCACTTTTTGTGACAAAAGTCTGTCTAACGCTAGAAAGAGAGACTTCTTTGGGGACATTTGACCTGAGGAAAGGAGGAGACGGGAATTCTCGCAAACTCTAGTTTGTAACCTAGAGCTATTGTAAATTTTTCCTCCATAGGATAAAGTGTTGAAAACATTTTAGGAGGGAAAAAATGCTTATCTAACTCTCGAAGGGGAGCCGTGGCAGACAAATATATCCTTATAGCCCTGACCATGTCTAGGGAATAAAGGGAAACCTCTTTAGCATGTGTCGGTTTAGGACAGAGATCGTAACACAATATCTTCATTTACGTGGAACGCGAAAACCATCTTCGGTAGAAAAGAAGGTTGCGGACGCAACACCACCTTATCCTTATGGATAACCAGATAAGACGACTTGCAAGGCAAGGTCGCCAGTTCCGAAACCCTCCTGGCTGATGTAATGGCCACTAGAAAGACCACTTTCTGAGAAAGGGTCAACAAGGGAATTTCTCTGATGTTCTCAAATGGCGGTTTCTGAAGCGCCATTAACAACAGGTTCAGATCCCGCAGGGGTAACGGTGGACGCTCCGGAGGAACTACCTGTTGGACCCCCTGAACAAAATTGCTCACTAGAGAATGAGACGCCAGGGGTCGCTGAAAAGGGACAACCAGGGTTGATATTTGTCCTTTAATGGTGCTTAAAGCGGGAGTCCGCCGTTCTTTTTTTTTTTTTTTTTAAAAGCCAGCAGCTACAAATACAGCAGCTGCTGACTTTTAAAATAAGGACACTTACCCGCCCAGCGTGCCTGCGATGTCGGCACCCGAAGCCGATCTCTCGATCGTCACTCGGGTGCTGCCGCCGCCATCTTGGGTATGGGAATCAGGAAGTAGAGCCTTTTGGCTTCATTTCCCGGTTCCCTACTGCGCATGCGCGAATTGCGCTGCGCAATAAGGATGGACCCGCTGCCTCTGAGATCTGTGTGTGTTTCCCAGCAGGCAGCGGGGGACTTTCGGAAAGGGGCATAGATCTACGCCCCTTTCCGCAGAGAGCTATCCCGGATGTGGGTGCAGTTACCTGGATTATCCTCCCCCCTGAAAGGTGCCGATCGTGGCGCCGGAGGGGGGGAGGATTCCAATGAGCGGAAGGTCCACTTTAGGGTGGACCTCCGCTTTAAAGCCAATTTCTGGTCTACCCCTCGCTGTAGAAACAGCAGGGTCCTGGAAATGGAATAGGTTTGTGGACGCCATCCTTTTTCCTCACACATAGAGATGTATGCCTTTCAGGTACAACGGTATATCATCCGAGAAGCAGATTTCTGTGCTCTCAACATAGAGAGATCACCGAGTCCGATAGGCTTCGGTACCTTTAGCACCATTAAAACTAGCCATGGTAACACAGCATGGAGAATTGGACCTTGACACAGAAGGTCCTCTCGCAAAGGCAGTCGCCAGGGAGCCTTCACAACCAGGCGTACTAGGTCAGCGCGTCAGGGAAGCCAAGGCCAAACCGGTCAATCAGTATTACTGGAACCCCCTCAGCCTCCACTCTGCGGAGCAGATGTGGTAGTAGCTTTAGCGGGGTAAAGTCGTAGATCAGTCGGTACTGATCCCATTGAGCCACCAGCGCGATTGACGCATCTGCCTAAGGATCTCTTATCCTGGATACGATCTCTGCCTCTTCCGAGTGAGACGGGAGGCCAGAAGATCCACGCCTGGCTACCACAGGCACAGTAGCCTGAACATCTCTGGATGCAACGCCCATTCTCCTTGGCCCATCATCTGGCGACTTAGGTAGTCCGCCTGCCAGTTTTCTACTCCCGGGATGTGAATGGCCGACAAGGCCGGTACCTATCGATCTCTCCTCTGAAGGATGTGAGCGACCTCCCATGCTGCAGCCGAACTTCTTGTGCCTCCTTGATGGTTGACATATGCCACCGCTGTGGCATTGTCTGACTGGATCCTTAGTGGATCCAGCCTGAATGCTCGGAGTTCGAGCACATTGATCGGCAACTTGGGTTCCTCACCCGACCAGAGACCCTGGGTCTACTGTACTCCCAATACTCCACCGGTCAGGCTGGCGTCTGTTGTGATCACAGTCCAATGTAGAAGTAGGAACAACTTCCCGGACCGAAGTGCCAGGGACCTCAGCCACCAAAGCAGGGAGTTTCCTTCTGCAAGACTCTGGTGTGAAAGTGGGCGTACGGTACCGCCTCGAGGGAGGTCACCATGAGGCCCAGAACTCGCATGCAGAAAACGCAGGCCACCTGCGGTTCAGTGATAGTTTTACCGCGGCTCTGAGAGTCTGCAGTTTGTCTGAAGGTAGACAAACTCTTGCTTCCATGGAGTCCAGCGGTAAGCCTAGGCACTCCCAGCGCTGAATTGGTATGATGAGCACCGACTCTTTTAGGTTCAACAGCCACCCAAATACCTGCAGGGTTTGCAGGGTGTTCGCCATCCTCCTTTAATTCTGAGGCAGAAGCTGTCCTCAGAAGGATATCGTCACAGAAACTTACGATTGCGATCCCGTGTTGTCTCAACAACGCCAAAAGAGTCAATACCTTGGTAAGGTCTCGGGTTGCTGAAGCCAAGCCAAAAAGGTAGAGCCACAAACTGGTAGTGGGCTTCCCTGACTACATTTCGCAGAACCCTCCGATGCCTGAGGCATATGGGTATGTGCAGGATGTCCAATGATGCCAGGGAGTCCCCTTGATGCAGTGCAGTGACCACTGAGCAAGCTGATTCCACAATGAGCCTTTGTACTTAAAGCAATTGAGGCTTTTCGATCCAAGATTGGACGTACCCCTTCCTTCTTTGGGGACTACAAACAGATTGGAGTAGAACCACTGGAACCTTTCCGACACCGGAACAGGCACTATCACCCTGTGGCTTACCAGGTCCCATACTGCTCCCATGGGGCCTCCCAGTGAGCCGGGAGTAAGGGTATGCTGGAAGGGAAGAATCTGGTGGCCAAGAGAGGAACTCTATCTTGTAGCCAAGGAAATCAGTTCGCAGACCCATTGGTCGGATAGCCGAGAAGCCCACCCGGCTGCGGAGACTACAAGGATAAGGGTATCCACCTGGCTGTTGATAGTAGATCACAGGGATCTTAAACTTGCACAAAAGACAAACTTCTGCAAAAAAAAAATCCCCGGACAGATGGGCCCGCAGTGTTCCTAGGTCCATCTCCTTTACTAGGCAGAAAAAAAACTGAAGCTGCAGGAAGCAGGCTAAGGGGAGGTTACTGGAGGGACCGCCCCCTGGGCGGAACTGTAAAGTTCTGTTTTTTCACTTGTATAACATGTTCTGCCTAGTCCTCTCCTGAAGGTGGCGTAACAACCCTATGGTCAAGATTAATGGAGCTGTGTCAGTCAGTGAACGAAAGAGAAAATCTGTTTGGCGGACAAGAAACTATCTTGCACCCTGATGAAACCAGTTCCCAGACCCACTGGTCGGAAAGCAGGGAGGTCCACCGAGCTGCAAACTCCCAAATGGCCGTGGCTAACACTTGCTGCAATACTGACCCCACCACTGTAAACAAGGACCGGGCGACCGCCTTGGCCCTCCTGTCAGCAGGGTCCTTGAAAACAGAGGTCCCTTCCACCGGAATCGTGGTTATCTTATTTAACCTGGAAACTCTCCTCAAAGGGGTAATGCGCACGCCACGCTTTCGGGACTGAAAAGGCCTGCTGCGGTTTTCCCCACTCCTTGTAAATAAACTTATCAAAATAAGTTGGGTAAGGAAATAAAGAAACACCTTAGTCGCGGGGGCCGGCTTGTGGGACCCAAAAGGGACCAACACCTCTGTAGATGCCCCCCGCCGTATCTTCCATCTTTAGGGTATCACGCACCGCTGTGATAAGTGCTCCTACAATCGCTTTTTCCTGCATCATTCTCACTGACCGAACAGTCCTGGTCTGCATCCTCTGACATGTCAGAACAGGGGCCGTCTGCCACAGCGGGACCAGAGTCTGAATCAGAGCTTTCCCCAGAAGGTGGGGGGGAGGGGGTGTTTTTTTTTTTTTACCCCCTTGCGGTATGCCGCTTCCACCCTGGCAACAAAGGCCTCCAGGACCGCCGGCAGAGCATCCATAAGCACCACAGGTGCAGGAGACCCGGTTGTCATAACAGGGATGTTTTGGGATGAAGCTCCAGCTTCTGAACACTCGCCTGTCACCACTTAGGGACCTAAGGCAAGTCACACAAAATGTCCACCATCCTAGCTGCCACAGACTGAGGCTGATTATCCAGCCTGTCACCCAGTCCGGCTGTTGATTGTAGATCACAGGTATCAAAAATGCAGAAAATAAAAAATTCCCAGGACCTATGGTTCCACCAGGAGCCAGGTCCTTCTACACTAGGCAGAAAAAAAAAAAAAAAAAAAAAAAAAAAAAGGATGGAGCTGCTGAATGCAGTGTGAGGGGTTATAGCCAGTAGGACCGCCCCCTTAGGCGGTACTGTGCTGTTTTTAACATGTTCTGCCTAGTCCTCACCTAAAGGGGCGATATAACACTGAGGTCAGATGAAGATGCTGTGTCAGTCAACGAACAAGAGAAATGCTGATTAACCTTGTAAGAAACAAGTGTCAGAAATAAGTCTTTAAAGTGGAGTTCTGCTTTCAAGGGATGGAGGAGGAGGGGGGGGGGGGGGGGGGGGGGGGTCGGACGTGGCTTAGTTCACTGCAGATTCTGTGGTGCTTCTTCGCCAGGAGTGGGAGAAATGAGCTGTAATAGAAAGCTATCTGCTCCCCCTTCCCCATGAAGTGTGTCAAATTGTGACAGGGGTGTGTAGAGCAGGGATATGCAATTAGCGGACCTCCAGCTGTTGCAAAACTACGAGTCCCATCATGCCTCTGCATGCCATGCTTGTAGCTATCAGAGTCTAGCTATGCCTCATGGGACTTGTAGTTTTGCAACAGCTGGAGAATGAACCAGATCAGCAGAAGTTCCATTTCTGGGTGGAACGACATTTTAAGTGGTTAAACTTCCCTCATATACAGACCAAAGTTCTTTTTTTTGATCCAAGAACGAAAAGTTACAATGTTTATTAGTTCTCTGCCAGTGCAGACAATGTTGTGAAAAACTTGACAGGCTGCCTGTGTTCTCTTGCCAGCTGCACGAGCAGAGAATTCACTATACTTCTTACATATCAGGAAATGCTGCTCTAATATAGGGGATAAGGCCATGATGGCTCATGACTCAGTGGTTGTGTGCAATGATTAGGACTGGGTTCTTCCATTGCAGCACTGCCAATTAGCCAACGTCACACAGATCACAGGTTTGCCTTCTAGACCTTAAATATATCTCCTCTGTTGGGGAGAAGTGCACTGGGTTTATATTATACAGTAGCTATACTTGTATTTTTCCTTAAACCCCCCCCATGTTTTAACCCCAAAGCCATTGCCTAGTTAAGTTTTCATGAATTTAAAAGAGGCAACTATATATTGCCCCCTGCTAGTTTCAAACTGATCAGAGCAGCTGCTATGGTTTGTTTCTTGGCTACAAATATCTGCAGGTTAGGCTAAAAGGACGCTCAAAAAGCCATCTTATGTTTGGGGCACCAGCTCATCATTACTGCCCAAATGTTAATCTGTTTACCAATATTGTATTACTGCTACACAGCCATTGTAGGTATAAAAGCAAACATTGTATTCAGCACCCAAGACCGGGATCACACTAGGTACTTTAGCACACTGACATTCATTTTTTAAATTCTACCTACAACGCAATGAAGGCAGCACAGTTATGCTGCATCTTACAGAAACCCTTTTGCCAAACACTGGCAGCTTATTCAAAACAGGTTGTTGTAACACATTAATGTAGGCATGCACTATTCACATGTGTGAACCCAATCCAAGTGCCCACCTAGGCAGTAAGTCTTGCTCAGAACACCTATTAAACACATGCCCCTGACACCATGCGATAAGGCATGGGATTTTCTGCCACCTGTCTCTGCAAGGACAAAATTGTTCTCCCACTGCCCTGTACACTGAATAATCCAAAATATTCTATGCAAGTACAATGTATATATTTAGGGCTTCAATTAACGATTTTCATAATTGATTAGATAGCTGTATTTTTAGGTTAACCAAAACAGTGTATAATATGTAATGTTTAATAAGAATTGTGTTTTTTTTTTTAAAAATCTATATGCAGTGGTAAATAACCAACTAGATGTTATAGCAAAATCTCTAATCCACTGAGAATGACAGGAGAGATAGATACTGTGTATACCCACACTATTAGAGGTTGAATCTGGTGGTAAATAATCAGTTTTTTTTTTTTTTTTTAAAGGAAGACATTGTGTGGCCAGCATGTAATATATTACAGTTCTGTTTGAAAATCTGCAAAACTGTCTAACTTTTTTTTGTTTAAAGACAGTTTCGGATTTTCATTCAAAGAGCTGTAATATTATATGCTAGCCACACAAAAACAATGTCTTCCTTAAAAAAAATAAAATAAAAAAATAATAATTAGTGGTGTAGACGTTAGTTTTCAACCAACCATCTTTCTAAATTTAACAGGAAAAAATTTAGAAATAGAAAACTGCTTGGTCAAAGGAATTTTGCAGACAGTGTATGCGTTTTCTTTCAGAAATTACTCATTTTAAAAAAAAGCAAGTGAATATTTCAACACATTCATTCAGCAATGTCTTTTGATCCATTTCTACACTGCATTAGATACAGTAGAGGGCCCTAATAGAAAGGTAAAGAAAACTTCTGCCCTTAGAACCACATGTGCCATGAGGCATGAGGCATTGCTCCTCAAACATTCACATGTTCAGGCACTTACCGATATGTATGGACGGTGTACTGAGCTGTATGTGTGCTGCACTGCATTTCGATATGCAAAACAATGTATTCTGTATACAGGTCAACTAATGATTTACCATTTTCATAATCGATTAGTTGTTTCAGCCCTACATATTTTTCTGCACATTTGGTGTGAACATGGCCCAAGTAAACATGCTATGCTTCTATTACAGCTGCAGGATTCAAGCATACAGAATGGTTTGTGTGAATGAAAGCAATACTACCGCAAGTGCTGAAGACCAAGGAATGTTAATGAAGCCATAACTATAGATATTAACTTTACTTTGTACTACAATGTATAGTATATTGACTTCTGTAAATAAAACTATTTTTATATGAAATGAGCAGTGTAAAGTGAAGGAGCACACAACATGAATCTTGTAAAACATTTAATTTAAAATAGTGACACTACAATAGAAAATAGCTTTCTTAAATGCACATTGTGTTTAGCTGCCTTGTTAACACATCAATCTGCACACTTCAGAAGCACCAGAACATTGACTCAACTACATAGCTATGAGTTACAATGAGACAGTGAATTAACAGACACAAGTTCACAGTGGTAGACTAGAATTCTCAATATGATCACCTGATGTACCCATCTACAGTTGCAGACCAACCCCATGAAATGAGTGATAAAAACAACTGAAAAAAGGTGAATGTGTCCCTGTGTCTGGCTTGTGCAGTTAGACAGAACCAGCTAGAGGGCAGCACTGCCCCAGCTATTCAAGCTGAAGAGAACAAGTTATTGCATTGGCTGCAAAGCACCCTGGAACATGTTACCAACGTCATACAAATAGCAAAAAAAGCACCTGCTGTCCCCACACTGATGTCCCTGCTTTATGCAGGCAGCAAAGGGCAGCCTTGATCATAAGCATTCACCCTGAGTGGCAGATGGAATGGTTGTAAGATAAAAATACAGATTTATATAAAATAAACACAAAATAAAACCAAATATATACGGCATTTACTATAAAATAGTTTCCAGGTGTGACTATGCCCGCTCTCCTCGTATCCTGCGAGCAAGCTGGATATCTTTGGGCATGATGGTCACCCGCTTGGCATGGATGGCACACAGATTGGTATCTTCAAACAGTCCAACCAGATAGGCCTCGCTAGCCTCCTGCAAGGATCAAAAGACAGGGTATTAGGGAAGTGTACTACCATAAGAAAACTATATAACACCCAGCTAATTAATGCAATCACGTCCCTGGTTATTGATTTATGAGACCAAGTAAAAGAGCATGTTCTACAATAGTTAAGACACACATGCACCAAGAATCAGAACATTTGTCAACTGCCTGTCTTGTTAATAAAGCTGGCTACTGCATATAATCATGCTGGCAATATAAAGCAAACCTTTCCAGTCTAAATTGCTGTGTCCTTCTTAGATTTAAGACCATACAACAGTATTATCCCAGAAGGTCCTTTTTTCAGGGACTAAGTTCTCTCCCTCCCAGGAAAACTGCCAGCAGAAGAGACTGCATATAAACAGTTTCCTTTGAAGCTCCTTCAATGCCCTCTTCTGATAGTACACCCAAGCTGCATAGGCATGCTGTGGGTGGGAAGCATCTGAGGCCAGGAGATGTCAGTGGCAGCAATGGGTTGACAAAGTGGAGTGCAGATATTGCAACACTAGGAGGAAAGCCTTCAATGTATAAACTGCAAACCCCAGTGCGGAAAGCCAAATAAATTAAAAATGTTCCTATACACAGACCCATCATACTTCTAATAAGTTTACTTCAACCCAACCGTGCAGGACCTAGCACCTGCAATCCAATATTAGATCTGTCACTCAATATTTAGATGAGATGCAGGACATCTAGGTGATCTCTGCAATGCCAGTCAATAGTGTGGGTATAAAAAGGTATTTACCTGCAGTGCACCTATGGCAGCACTCTGAAACCTCAGATCGGTCTTGAAATCCTGTGCAATTTCTCTCACCAGTCGCTGGAAGGGGAGCTTGCGGATCAAAAGCTCGGTTGATTTCTGGTAACGGCGAATTTCACGCAGGGCAACAGTTCCAGGCCTGAAATAGAAAACAAAATTATCTTTTAATAACATTCCAGCACTACATATTCTGTACCAGTGACTTGGCTCTCCAATGAGGTAGAAGAAAAAAAAGAAAAGGGGACTTCACAGCCAACAGGTGGCACTTGGGAGCAGAACAACAATGCAGGACTCACTGGTGAGTGTTATGGTGGTTGTAAGGGTAGACAGGTTACATTAAGCTTAAGAAAAAAAAAAAAAACCCACACAACCTTCTGTGTGCAGCTGTGCCACCCCAAAAGTAATAGCTCTTTCCTTATGGGAAAGACAGCAATGGAAGCCATTGGCTCTGGATGCTGTCAATCAAATCCTATTGCAAGGAGAGGATGGTGGGGCCGAGCCACACAGTCAAGATGCAGACAGTGTGGCTTAGGATCATGCCACTAGTTTGCCACAATAGGAAACAGCTTCCTAAGGAACTACACTGAACATGAGGAGCCAGGGGCAATGGTGGGGGACCCTACCACAGAGCAGGCAAGTAAAATTAGGTGTACAAGTCACTTTAGTTGCAGCTAACCTGCCACACAATGTAGGAGTGGATAAATGCATACAAACACCCCACAGTATGAGGGATGAGATTAAGTTCACTTTAAACAAATTACTTTGGCTTCCTTTTCTGTCCAGCAGCAAATGCCCAGATGTAAATCCTGCTGTTTAGTGGTAAGTGGTGACATGGCTGAGCCAGCTTCCAATATCTGCACAACTGCAGCATTTTTATTAATACCGTATTTTCTGGCGTATAAGACGACCTTTTAAATGTAAAAACAAAATGGCCAAAAAGCAGGAGTCTTATACGCCGGGTCAGCCCCTTGGATGGCTGCTTGGTGTTCGGTAATACTGTATGTAGCTTCGGCTACATACAGTATATACCGCTGAGCCAATCCTGGTGAGCTATGTATTCAAATGAATACAAAGCCTGCTTGGATTGGAGCAACGACCTCTGCCAATCTGAGCAGGCTACTCTGTAGCCTGCTCGGATTGGCTTGGAGTCAGAGAGGCGCGGGCTGATGTTACAGCCTCTGCCAATCCAAGCAGGCTTTGTATTCATTAATAGAATACATCGCTCGCCGTGATTGGCTCCAGCAAATGCAGGAAGGAGGAAGAAATAGGAAGCCTTGAAAGCCGGGTCGTCTTATACGGTAAGTACAGTTTTAAAAGCGTTTTTGTCCTGTAAGATTAGGGGGTCGTCTTATATGCCGGGTCGCCTTGTACACCGGCAAATACGGTAACTGTAGATCATAAAAAGGTGCCGTTATGTACTGTCAGTTGCTCTACAAGCATCAAGGCAAGACCAGATTAATGCTTAGAAAATTAAGTATAAAACTGCTTACCTGTAACGATGGGGCTTTTTCACACCACCTGTAGAGGGTGCACTTTTACGGGCTGCTTTTGTAGCCAGCTGTTTTCGTGGAGCCTTTCCTCCAGTTGATTTACGAGCGGTTTGCTTGGTACGTGCCATGTTTTATCTGTAAATAATAAAAATAAGATACAATATGTAAGTATACCTTCATGTGTGACAACAGGTCCCATTTTTCCAAGCAAACCCTCCCCTCTTTTGTCCAACACTTTGCACGGTGGTCCATCATAGCTATAATAGGTTCTTGGTGGAAGGAAGCCTTTGAGGATGTATGCAAGCTGCCAGTACCAAGCTACCTTTAAAGCCACCCATTATCCCCTTTCCGCTATGCGTATACAACTGTTCTCTACTACTTCCAAGTCAATGACCACTAACTGGAGCCGGTGGCATCAACAGAGGCAATGGGGTCCTATCCGTGGCTGGGTATGGAGATGAGTGAGTAGAAGATGGCCACCCACCTGTCTCCATACCATAGCAGGGCAGACACTACGTCAAAACATCACTACCGCCCATATGTCTTAAAAAGGCACATTTTTCTGCTATTTTTTCAAAATTACAAAATTTTCTTTGTTGCATTTAAGGCTCAAAAAAAAAAAAAAAAAAAAAAAAAAAAAGATACCATCATTTTTTTTTCTATTGCATGCAAACGCATACGGAAACTGTTCAAACCGCACATGCGAGGTATTGCCGTAATCATTAGAGTGAGAGCAATAATTCTAGCCCTAGATCTCCTGTGTAACTCAAAATATACAACCTGTAGAATTTTTTAAACGTTGCCTATGGAGATTTTTAAGGTTAAGTTTGACACCATTCCACAAGCGGGTGCAATTTTGAAGCGTGACATTTTGGGTATCAATTTACTCTGCATAACATTTTTCACAATATAAAACAAAATTGGGCTAAAGTTACCGTTGTCTTTTTTAATTCAATAAGTGGTTTCCCCCCCCCCCCCAAAACAAGTGGGCTCGTAAGACTGCTGCGCAAATATGTTGTGACAAAAAGTATTGCAATAACCACAGTTTTATTCTCTAGGGTGTTGGGGAACCCACACCCTAGAGAATAAGTTATTGCAATACTTTGTCACACCGTATTAGCGCAGCAGTCTTACAAGCCCACTTGTTTTGGGAAAAATATACTTTTTGCATAAAAAAAAATATATTTATATTGTGAAAGATAATGTTATGCAGAGTAAATTGATACCCAACATGTCACACTTCAAAGTTGCGCCCGCTCGTGGAATGGTGACAAACTTAACCTTAAAACTCTCCATGGGGGGGACACTTTAAAAAATAAATTTCACTGTTTAAATAAAAAACAAATCCCTATGTTTGGGGGTTAAGTAATTTTCTAGCAAAAAGTGTAACTTGTAAACACCGAGCCCGGTCCTCAAGTGGTTAATAATGGTCATACATGTCGTTATCCAATTGGTGTAAATTAAAAACACTTCTGATCAATTTAAGATTTTTATCAAATCCACCATTTGGTAGTATGGAGATGATGTGGTCAGATTTGACTGACGAGGTAGGGAAACAGATACAAACAATAAGTTGGATTTTCCAGCTATTGATTACTTCCACTTCCATGTGGCATATCAATAGAATTTGTGTCCGATGTTACATCTATTATTCCTCCAAACACAGATACAATTTAGCAGAGTGTGTATGGCCACCAGTAGCCCTTTGTGTGGGGTGTCGAGTCCTAAGCAGTGCTGATCAGGTCATCATATAGAATGGAGGATGTGCACTGCCATGTGATGGGGGCAGGGTTGGGAATCGGGAGAGCTGTGCTGGAGGAATGATTGTATAAACACAAGACCAGGATGTGTCCACCACCCACATGCCAAGTGTTTACCCCTTACACTGTCCCCTCCCCCTCCTATAGAGAGGAAAGACAGCTCTCCGAATACGAGTGGCGATTTCTTTGTTCCATACAGAGCCTGCTTCCTGCACAGCGGCTGAGCCTTCCCCCTCACTCATCTGCCTGCAACTCCACTCACCACCACCAGGGCGGAGCACTGACACCGTCCGATTACCCACACACGTCCCGTGTTCAGTCGGTGAAGGCCTTACTGAAATGCTAAAAGAGGCGCCAACCCATCCCCCACACACACACTGAGGAGACATTGTGCCGAGGCGAACAATGATGGCGGTCACACTAAGGGGTGACGTCAGGGCCGTGCTAAGGGCGCCATGGCAAAGTCCCGGGTGTGGCCTCTTCCCCTCCGTATAACCCCCGAGCCCTCCTAGTCACCCGAACTATGACATCGACATACAGGCATCTCCTCTCCCTCAGCCCGCCGTACTCACCGCTTCCAGATGCTTTCACCTCTCGTCTGCAATACACCTCACCACCGAGCCGTCTATACGTCACCGAGCGGGACCGCGCTTCATATAGCCGCACAACGCTCAGCCAGCTACGTCACCGTTTCTTACCAATTTCCCCGTCTGTCATTGGTCACTGTAATTATGGTGGGCGTTCTTTGGTGCTCAGTCCCGCCCTAAAAAATTTGCGGGCCGAACGCTGAAATTGGCGGCTTCCCATTGGTTCTTAGCTGAACGCTCCCATTGGTTGCCTGGGAGAGATAGCGAACCAATCACGCGCGGTGCTTCCTCCTGCATCGGGATTGGCTGAATCCGAGCATGTTTGTATCCTGCATTGTTTCAAAGCTCCGCTATAGTAGAGGAGGCAGGAGATGTGTATGGAGAAGGGTGAGAGGAGCTTTATTACAGCCAATATTACAGCCAATGATAGAGGGGCGAGACAAGGCTTACTTGTGTACTAGAAGAAATTATCGTTTAAGGCTGGCCATACACTATGCAATCACCTCTACAATGCCCACTCACTATACAATCTGATTGTACAACCCCCTTTATGGTGCCCATACACTATACAATCTGATTGTACAATCCCCTTTATTGTGCCCACACTATACAATCTGATTGTACAACCCCCTTTATTGTCCCCACACTATACAATCTGATTGTACAACCCCCTTTATGGTGCCCATACACTATACAATCTGATTGTACAATCCCCTTTATTGTGCCCACACTATACAATCTGATTGTACAACCCCCTTTATTGTCCCCACACTATACAATCTGATTGTACAACCCCCTTTATGGTGCCCATACATTATACAATCTGATTGTACAATCCCCTTTATTTTTCCTACACTATACAGTCTGATTGTACAATCCCCTTTATGGTTCCCACACTATACAATCTGATTGTACAACCCCCTTTATGGTGCCCATACATTATACAATCTGATTGTACAATCCCCTTTATGGTTCCCACACTATACAATCTGATTGTACAATTCCCTTTAGGACTCATGCACACAGGACGTTTAAAAAACACCAGTGCTTCTGCCAGGAAAAAGCAGCGTTTTTGAATAACGTTTATTGGCGTTTTTCTGCATTTTTTCAGTAAAAACACTCCCTATAATGTAAAAAGGTCAAACACGGCTAAATGCTTGTTACAGCTCAACCGCCTCAGCCCCTGGACGCACAGACTGTCGCCCCTAAAAGCCTCTGACAGTGCATGTGTGTATGGACACTTAGGCAAACATGGAGGGCGTTTAGAGGCAGTTAAAAAAAAAAACGTCAGACGCCCCTAACAGCAGCTGTAAAAACGTCCTGTGTGCATGAGCCCTTTTGTTTCCATACACAATACAATCTGGTTGTACAACTCCTATATAGTAGCCATACACACTTCTATAAATGATCGATCTCTTCCAATAGGAATAATCAATGTGCAGTGGACAAGCCATTTGATCCATATACTATACACAGAGGGATGGGTCTCCATTACTAGTGTAAGAGGAATTTAGAGGGTCCTTCTCTGTAGTGGACCCACCCGGGGCTGGTCCAGGGATTTTTGACACCCTAGGCCAGTGGTGGCGAACCTTGGCACCCCAGATGTTTTGGAACTACATTTCCCATGATGCTCAGCTATACTGTAAAGTGCATGAGCATCATGGGAAATGTAGTTCCAAAACATCTGGGGTGCCAAGGTTCACCATCACTGCCCTAGGGCCTAGGCTATACCTCATTTTGTCGCCCCCATTGTCTCCACCCCTGACTCCTCCCCTTTTGCCATGCCCATGTGACAGAAGGTGCCGCTATACAGGAAGCATCAGCTCTGCTTCCTTCCTGACTCCAGTGCTTCGCTGCACCTCTAATTACACTACTGAGTTAGTTACATACTGCAGCATGCAGACACAGAGGGAAACCAGCAGTCGGGCGCCCCTAGGCAGCAGTGCACCCTAGGCGGCTGCCTAGTTTGCCTAGTGGTAGCTCCGGCCCTGGACCCACCTCTCTCTACTGCCATCTTATAGCATGTCCACAGATGTGGCACAGGGACCTGCCCGACCTTTAGGTGATGGTGGGGTCCTCGCATGGACATTTACTTTAAGGTTTGGGTCACAAATATGCCCTTTTGCGGGCGGTGCTTGCTCAGGCACCACACTCCATTCATTTCAATGGGCTGCTGTGCCTGCGTTTCCTGCAGAAAAAGGTGCATGCTCCCACAGGGAAATCTCATGGCCATCCTCCCCACATTTTGAGATGGGAATGAGGGACACCTACTAGCAAACGTATGTAGGCATAGGACACGCCCCGCCACCACGCCCCTTAATGTTAATTAAATCCACAAGGGCTTTTTTTTTTATATAATATTCCTTTATATTGGCTTTTAAAATTGACAAATGTAGCAATTTAGAAATCATATGAAAGGTTTAGCACTGGGAAACACTTTTTGAAAGATAAAAACTGCATTTTATATACAACTATATGGATCGGACCAAAATGAGGGACAAATACGGAGGAATGAGGGGCATTGCGCCAAATCAGGGACAGTTGGGAGCTATGCATACACGGGTCAAATCTCGGCCAGGGCAGCAGGAACCAAACGTGATTTGAACTGTGTATGGGCAGGCTGAATGTACCCAGTTAATCGTTCAAATTGGGCACAACCAGCTTGCTGGGTTTTACTTGCGATTATGTGGGCCACCCCCCCGGGAAAGACAATACCCCCAGGAGGGATTCTCACATCAACATCAATACTGTCTGTGGTTGCAGGAAAGAAATTGGATTAGATGTGATTGTAACAAATGATTGTAGGACATCGATTGCATGTTTGTTTCCACCCTGTAATCTCCTAATCTGATCAATTGAAATACAATTGTATTCACGAACAAAGTATTCCAATGCTACCAATCAATGCAAGACGACGGATCATTTCATGCCCTGGTCGATTTAATAATTTGATCGATTACAATCTAAACTGAGTTATAATCGATTACAAGGGATGTTATAAAGTGGATGTAAACCCTCCATATACCCAGTGAAGTGAACAGCCTCAGATGACACACAGGGATGAAACAAATCTCCCTACATAAATTTTACAAGTATATCTGCTGTCTTCAGCTTTATATATTCTCATACCTCTCAACTTTTTGACATGGGAATGAGGGACACCTATCAGCAAAAGTATGCAGGCATAGGACACACCCCTTGCCACGCCCCCTTAACCACTTAAAGCGGTGCTCCAGCCTTAAATTTATTTTTATAAAAGTCAGCAGCTACAAACACTGTAGCTGCTAACTTTTAATGTGGACACTTACCTGTCCAGGGCGCCCGCAATGTCAGCCCCCCCGAGGCCGATCCGTCCCTCATATCGTTTCCTGGTGCCGCCATCTTCACTAAAGGAAACAGGCAGTGGAGCCTTGTGGCTTCACTGCCCGTTTACTACTGCACATGCGCGAGCCGCGCGGCGCTTTGTGATTGGCCCTGTTGTGTTCTGGGACACACACATGTCCCAGAAGGCAACGGGGCCGCTTGCGGAAGAGGAGAAAGCTCTGCGGAATAGGAAGAGGCAGATTAGGAAGACTGCCTAGCAACAGGGGTTTCTGGTAAATTACATTTTTATTTATTTATTTATAAAAAAAAAATCTAAGATTATTAATGCAATTTTTATTTTTAGGGTGGCCCTCCACTTTAAGGACCGAGCCTCTTTCTGAGATTTTTCCCCACATCTGAAACGCATAGCATGGGAATTCACGATCTGTTTCGAGGCGTTGTTAATCTAGCGTTGACACCCTCATCAGATCGCATGGACGCCGTGCGATTGCAGTGCGGTGTGGGAAACGCACAGTATTCACTGCGTTTTCCTGCATGGCTTCAGTGTAAACCTAGGCTGAAGCTCCAAAACCGCCCAAAATCCCATGGTTTTCAATGGTGGCTCGCACCTGAACATAGGGTTGCTTTCGATTTTAAAACACAAGCTCCTTTTCAGTTACAACCTTCAAGCGTCAAATGTTTTTAGCCCCAAATGACTCAAATAGGGGCATGAGAAATTGTGCAAAAACACAAATTTTTATTTTTATTTTGGATAGAGCAAGCTAGGGTTATAACCTTGTCAGTTTTTATTTTTGCCATCTGTGTCCCATTGGTTAGATTTCCTTTCACTTCCTGTCCCATAGCCAAATCAGGAAGTGAGAGGAAATCCCTTCAAAGGGAGGGGATCCTCAGACCTAGTGTCCCCATTGGAAGATTTCTCTTCTATTCCTGTTCTGGTGCCAACCCAAATTTAGAATTTTCCTTCACTTTCACTGATATTGTTCAGCAGGACAAAGAGAGAGGATGAATCTCCATAACGGGGGCACAGACAGCAATAAAAACTGACAGGTGTTCTAATCCCTCTCCATCCTATCCAAAATGTAAGAAAAACGTTTTGCCTTTAGTTATACTCTAAGCAATGTTTTCTGTGAATGTGTTTACTATAAGCAGAGAGTAGATTTGTATGTTTATGAGACAATTCCTCCTGGGGGGTCTCCCTAATTATCATTTCTATATCCCACAATGGCAGGCCTAGGCACTACAATGGAGTGTTGTTGTATCCAATAACAATTGTTATGTCAGGTTAGAATGTGATTCGAATTTCAATCGGTTTGCCCTGACCTCGTATAATGGGTGGAATATCTTCACAACTGATCTATATATTTACAAAACATTGCACGGTTCAAATGGAAAGTTGGATTTGATCACCTATTAGGTTTATTTCCTGTAGGCAACCATTGTATAACTGATCTTCAGGGGTCAGCATTTATTCTAAGGCCTTATACCCACAGACATACAGTACTGTGCAAAAGTTTTAGGCAGGTGTGAAGAAATCCTGCAAAGTAAGAGTGCTTTCAAAAATCTATATTTTACCTCTTCCCATCTGCGCTATAGCCGAATGACGGCGACAGCGTGGACCTACTTTGCCTGGATGCGTCCATAGACGTCCTCCCGTGCTCGTGCGGCTTGCACGCCCCCTGTAGGTCTCTGTGATCAGCGAGTCTATGAGACATGGCTGATCACAGATCGCGTGATCAACTGTCAGCCAATGACAGCTGATCATGTGATGTAAACTGAGCAGGTGTTGTAAAAATTTCTGCGACTCATGCAGAAACCATACCGCGTCACTTCCGGTGCGGCACTGTCACTGAAACAGCTGACGGCGGGGCTTTACTGTGCATGCGCGATTTCATTGCCCTTGATCGCGAATGCGCGGGAGATAGCCGCGGTCGAGAAATATTATGCTCTCGAGCGGGCGGAGCGGCCAGGTGGAGGCGGAGAGATGGTTTAACGTCAGAAACAGCCCTGCCCACCCCACTATCACGCTGCAAATCGCGCATGCATGAATCTTATGTATGTCCAGGGTCCTGAAAAATGATGGACTCGAGGAGGCGGGCGGAGGCGGAGAGTTGGTGGGAGGGGGAGATAGAGCAAAGCTTGGAGAGGGGGCGGGCCCCCGTGCATAGCACTGAGTCCAAGTACAGTACATTGTTCTGCCAATAAACACGCTGCCACTGTGCCCGTCAAACACCTCACTGTGCCCAGCAAACGCCTCACTGTGCCCAGCAAACGCCCGCTTTACTGCGCCCAGAAAACGCTTCACTGTGCCCAGCAAACGCCACCTCACTGTGCCCAGAAACCGCCACACTGCGCCCAGCAAACGCCTCACTGCGCCCAGAAAACACCTCACTGTGCCCAGCAAGCGCTGCCTCACCGTGCCCAGCAAACGCCCCACTGTTCCCAGCAAACACCTCACTGCACCCAGAAAACACGGCCATACTGTGCCCAGCAAACTCCGCCTCACTGTGCCCAGCAAACGCCTCACTGTGCCCAGAAAACGCTGCCTCACTGTGCCCAGCAAACGTCTCACTGTACCCATCAATTGCTGCCAGATTGTCAAGCCTTAGCTGTGCTCTCTGGGGATATGCTGATCGCCCATCCGTGCTGCTGGAGGGAGCCCAGACGGCCATAAATGAGGCACCTGCATGTCATGGTAGTAAGACCATCCCATATCCCACTCCATCTTTCCCGAGAACAGGGACCCCCCTCCTCTGAGGACATGAGCCCCCTTCCCCCCCTGATGACAGGGATCTCCACCCCCCAAGACAGAGACCCCCTTCTCCCCCCCGAGGACAGGGAAACCTTCTCGCCCTGGGGACAGGGACCTCTTCTCTCTTGGGAACAGGAACCTCCTTCTCCCCTGGGGGCAGGGACCCCCTTCTCTCCTGGGGACAGGGACCCCTTCTCCCCTGGGGACAGGAACCCCCTTCTCCCCTGGGGACAGGAACCCCTTCTCTGTTGGCGACAGGAATCCCCTTCACTCTTGGGGACAGGAAACCCCTTCTCTCCTGGGGACAGGAAACCCCTTCTCTCTTGGGGACAGGACCCCCCTTCTCTCTTGGGGACAGGGACCCCCCTTCTCCCCTGGGGACAGGAACCCCCTTCTCCCCTGAGGACAGGAACCCCCTTCTTCCCTGGGGACAGGAACCTCTTTCTCTTTGGGGACAGGAATCCACTTCTCACTTGGGGACAGGGACCCCCTTCTCCCCTGGGGACAGGGACCCCCTTCTCTCATGGGGACAGGGACCCCCTTCTCTCTTGGGGACAGGATCCCCCTTCTCACTTTGGGACAGGAACCCCCTTCTCTCCTGGGGACAGGGACCCCCTTCTCATTTTGGGACAGGGACCCTATCTCACCTGGGGGCAGGAACTCCATCTCTCCTGAGAATGGGGACTTCATCTCACCTAGGGACCCCACCTCCCCTGGGAACAGGAACCTGATCACCCTGTGTGTGCCAACCTCACTGCTCTGCCTGCCATGTGTCCTGTGTGAGGGCACTCCTGAGACAGCTCTTATAAGGACTTCATCCCTCTGCTCCCCCTACATGTCTGCATACTCTGACCACCACCTGTACCATTTCCACATCCTCTGAAGAGACTATAGAATAAAAACCAGAACTACCAACCTGCAGCCGTCTAACTGAGCCCTGCACGCTGCACCGGAGAGTAGGTCAGTGACAGCGCCGTCAGGCCAGTCGGGGGGGGGGGGTCACTGATGTAAGGGGGGAGTGAATGCAATTATGTAAGAGGGCACTGATATAAAGGTTTCCCATCATCTCAGTAACACCCCCCCCCCGCTTAATGTATTCACTCTGCAGAAGGTGGTCCCTGGTCACCAGAGTCTCCCCCCCCCCCACATCACATTTCCCAGCATTCCCCTTTACGTCATGGTGTGACACTGTGATGACACTGTGTGCATGGTGTGGCACTGTGTGCATGGTGTGGCACTGTGATGACACTGTGTGTATGGTGTGGCACATGCCCCAGTAGAAGAACATTAGTTTGAAAAATGTTGGGTACATAGCCTGCTGTGCTTTTTATACCACACTGTTCTTACCAATTTTTTTGTGATCACTCCATGTACACAGCTTGATGGATGGTCTGTACATTTTTTTAGTTTGTTTTTAATGAATACATTTTTTTATCCTGGATTTATCTGCACTATGTGGAGGCCCTTTTTTTCTTTCTTCCCATGATTTGCGCTGTTGATTGGATGTCGGATGACTGCAAACACCCTTCAGCTGGGGCCCTTACTGTGAACATCTACTATTGATAAAAAAATAACTTGATTCAGACCTCCATCAACACCCCATTGCATGGGATCATATCATCATAATTAGAAATCGCAAATTTATTTGGAAAGACCGAACCAGGGAAATGGGACATTAATGGTGCAATACTCAAAAAGAAGAATTATATATATAAAAGTTTATAAATGTTTTATTATAACAATCTCATAAAAGCAAGGAAGCAACCTATATAATCATACAAAAATGTTGTATACAACTTGCGGTCCAAAAAGAGGTATGGTTGAGGTAGTTGTTGATCTACTATCGATCTTCCTGGATATAGATGCAGGTATACATCATCTAACTGCAACAGTCCTAGTTGGAGAGCCTGCTGGAAATGATTGTTTCCGGATAAAATTTCTTGTACCTTTTATTGAAAACTTGGGATCACATAGTACAAACCACAGCAAAGCGATACAGGAAAAACTGACATGTTTCACACTATTACTAGTGCTTACTCATAGCTAACGATCATTGAAATGAGACTCAAACATATACGCTAAATTGTACACCATGTGTCCAGGTAATTATTCAAAAAGCCTAAGCAGCTGAGACACTACCACACGAGGTCCCCACACATGTTGCCGAGTAATCAATCCCAAATCAAAGACCATGATCATGTGATATGTAAGCAAAGACAAAAAATAATAAAAAGAAGAAATATCTATGCGAGTTAATTTGTGATAAATAAAAAGTAATGCATAAAGGAATGTAAAATGTAGAACAATATTGTGTGACAACATAAATGAAAGTAGGGCAATCCTTTATAATGAGATACAATAAAGTGAATAAATTGAATAAATTTATCTGAATAAATTAAATTACATAAGATAAAGGTGAAAATCCCGTGAAAATCTTGTGAATATATGTCGTGTTTAAAATCCACAAATATACTGTCTGTCCACTTCCATAAGTATGTGTGTAAATAAACATGAAGGTAAACTCAAAAGGGTCCCAAGACCAAAAATAGTGAATCATTCAAATGGACTCAATAACTGAATCCATATGTGTAAAAATTGAATTGATCTAAACTAGAGCTGCACGATTCTGGATAAATGAGAATCACAATTTTTTTGCTTAGGAGTAGGGATGAGCCGAACACCCCCCGGTTCGGTTCGCACCAGAACTTGCGAACGACCCCCGCGTTCGGCACGAACGTTAGAACCCCATTGAAGTCTATGGGACTCGAACGTTCGAATTGGAAAGTGCTAATTTTAACGGCTAATATGCAAGATAGTGTGCTAAAAAGGGTTTGGCGACCTGCCTCCTGCCTCAGGGGACATGGGTCACTGCAAAAAAAAGTTTTAAAAACTACCGTTTTGGCGGGAGCACTGATTTTAATGACGATTAAAGTGAAAAAAAAAAAGTGAAATATTCCTTTAAATATGGTGCCTGGGGGGTGTCTATAGTATGCCTGTGAAGTGCCACGTGTTTCCCGTGTTTAGAACAGTCCCTGCACAAAATGACATTAAACGGAAATAACACCATTTAAAACTGCTTGCGGTTTTAATGTTATATCTGGTTCCTGCAATATGGTTGAAAATCATTCAGAAAAATGGCATGGGTAGCCCTCCCTGCCCATTACCAGCCTATTTGGGTCTTGTACGCATATTAAGGGGAACCCCGTACCCATATTAAAAAAAGGAAATGCGTGTGGCCCCCAGGCCCTATATACTCAGAACAGCAGTATACAGGCGGTGCAAACAAGACAGGGACTGTGTAGGTTTGTTGTGTTAAGTTGAATCTGTTTGTCATTTTCAACCGGTACATTTTTAAAGTGTAGCTCCAGTCAAAAAAAATATCTTTAAGCTTTTTGGAAAACATAGGGAAGGGTTATCACCCCTGTATAATTTGTTTTGTCGTCCATCTTTTTTCATCTCACTTGCTGTTGTCTCCTTCCGTTTGCAAGTAGGAGATGTTTGTAAATTGGATGTTTGAAAGTAGGGGCCTGCCCTATATGCTCTGCAGAAATGGCGGAACAAGGTGTTGGTTTTGCAACAACATTGTAAGCCCTCAAAGTGACTCTTGGTGGCCGCTGGAGCGCCCTGCTGTGAACGATTATATCAAGAATTGTAATTACATGCCATTGTTGAACAGTGGTAGAAAAATTTACCTTTGGTGGTTGTGGTGCTGGTGCCACAACACTATAAGTCCTCACAGTTACTCTGGGTGGGCACAGGAAGGGGCCCTCCTGTGAAATATTATATCAAGAATTGTAATTACATGTCCCTGTTAAACAGGGGCAGAAAAATTGGGCCTTAGGCACTGGTGCCATCACACTGCAACCTCTGCCATATACTCTAGTTTTTTTGCAGGAATTAGCCCTGCTGCAAAGCATTGCATCAAAAATTGTACTTAAACGCCCCTGTTAAACAGGGGCAGAAAAATTGGGCCTTAGGCACTGGTGCCATCACACTGCAACCTCTGCCATACACTCTAGTTTTTTTGCAGGAATTAGCCCTGCTGCAAAGCATTGCATCAAAAATTGTACTTAAACGCCCCTGTTAAACAGGGGCAGAAAAATTGGGCCTTAGGCACTGGTGCCATCACACTGCAACCTCTGCCATATACTCTAGTTTTTTTGCAGGAATTAGCCCTGCTGCAAAGCATTGCATCAAAAATTGTACTTAAACGCCCCTGTTAAACAGGGGCAGAAAAATTGGGCCTTAGGCACTGGTGCCATCACACTGCAACCTCTGCCATACACTCTAGTTTTTTTGCAGGAATTAGCCCTGCTGCAAAGCATTGCATCAAAAATTGTACTTAAACGCCCCTGTTAAACAGGGGCAGAAAAATTGGGCCTTAGGCACTGGTGCCATCACACTGCAACCTCTGCCATACACTCTAGTTTTTTTGCAGGAATTTGCCCTGCTGCAAAGCATTGCATCAAAAATTGTACTTAAACGCCCCTGTTAAACAGGGGCAGAAAAATTGGGCCTTAGGCACTGGTGCCATCACACTGCAACCTCTGCCATACACTCTAGTTTTTTTGCAGGAATTAGCCCTGCTGCAAAGCATTGCATCAAAAATTGTACTTAAACGCCCCTGTTAAACAGGGGCAGAAAAATTGGGCCTTAGGCACTGGTGCCATCACACTGCAACCTCTGCCATACACTCTAGTTTTTTTGCAGGAATTAGCCCTGCTGCAAAGCATTGCATCAAAAATTGTACTTAAACGCCCCTGTTAAACAGGGGCAGAAAAATTGGGCCTTAGGCACTGGTGCCATCACACTGCAACCTCTGCCATATACTCTAGTTTTTTTGCAGGAATTTGCCCTGCTGCAAAGCATTGCATCAAAAATTGTACTTAAATGCCCCTGTTAAACAGGGGCAGAAAAATTGGGCTTTAGGCACTGGTGCCATCACACTGCAACCTCTGCCATACACTCTAGTTTTTTTGCAGGAATTAGCCCTGCTGCAAAGCATTGCATCAAAAATTGTACTTAAACGCCCCTGTTAAACAGGGGCAGAAAAATTGGGCCTTAGGCACTGGTGCCATCACACTGCAACCTCTGCCATATACTCTAGTTTTTTTGCAGGAATTAGCCCTGCTGCAAAGCATTGCATCAAAAATTGTACTTAAACGCCCCTGTTAAACAGGGGCAGAAAAATTGGGCTGCTGGCATCACCCAGAACCAAAAATGTTCTTCCAACATATCAGCGGAGGAGGAAGAGGATAGACAATCAACATAACAGGACAGTCACTCAGCATCAGCATAGGCAGTCTTGAAGGGATGTGGTATTTCAAAAAAAATTATTCGGTTACATCAGCTTCAGGTGCTTGGTAGCTGTGGGTGATCCAAGACTGATTCATCTTGATGAAGGTCAGTCGATCAACTGATTCGGTGGACAGGCGCACCCTGTGATCGGTAACGAAGCCACCAGCAGCACTGAAGGTGCGTTCCGAAAGAACGCTGGATGCAGGACAGGCCAGTAGCTCAATTGCATACTGTGCAAGCTCTGGCCAGTGATCCATCCTCAAGACCCAGTAAGCCAGAGGATTTTCAGTGGGAAAGGTGTCCAAGTCTGACCTTGCCCCTAGGTATTCCTGCACCATGTAAATTAGACGCTGGCGATGGGTGCTGGAACCAATCATACCTTGGGGCTGCGGACTAAAAAATTGTCTGAACGCATCAGTCAGACGGACACCTTCTCCACCGCTCCTTCTGACTGATGCCTCAGCAACACGTTGTCCAGGACCAGGAGTTTGTGACCTCCCAGTCTCTGGGAACGCGTTGCACAGAGCTTTCTGCAAGGCCTCCCGGAGATGTCTCATCCTCTGCTCCCTCTGCGATGGCAAGATAAGGTCGGCAACCTTACCCTTGTACCGTGGATCAAGGAGAGTGGCCAGCCAGTAATGGTCCCTCTCCTTGATCCGAAGAATACGAGGATCCTTCCGCAGGCTTTGCAGGATCAGGGAGGCCATGCAGCGTAGGTTAGCTGAGGCATTCGGTCCGGAGTCCTCTGGGTCACTAAGGACAACATGATCCGCAGCTACCTCCTCCCAGCCACGTACAAGTCCACGTGTTTCTTGGGACTGTAAATCATCCCTATAAGACTGCTGCTGCTGATGCTGAGTGCCAGCCTCCACCTCCATGCTGACACAATCATCCTCCTCCTCCTCTTCCTCACCCTCTTCCTGTGTGATGGGTGGCACAGCAGGAACACTGTCTGGATAAAGGGGGCCTTGAGAGGCAAGGAAGTCCTCCTCTTCCTGCCTCTGTTCTGCCTCAAGTGCCCTGTCCATTATTCCACGCAGCGTATGCTCCAAGAGGTGGACAAGAGGTATAGTGTCACTGATGCATGCACTGTCACTGCTCACCATCCTTGTGGCCTCCTCAAACGGTGACAGGACAGTGCATGCATCCCTGATCATGCCCCACTGGCGTGGTGAGAAAAAACCAAGCTCTCCTGACCCTGTCCTGGTGCCGTAGTCGCACAGGTACTCATTGATGGCCCTCTGCTGCGTGTGCAGCCGCTGCAGCATGGCCAATGTTGAGTTCCATCTGGTGGGCATGTCACATATAAGGCGGTTCTTGGGCAGGTTCAACTCCTTTTGGAGCTCAGCCAGCCGAGCACAGGCATTAAATGATCGGCGGAAATGCACACAGACTCTCCTGGCCTGTTTCAGGACATCCTGTAAGCCGGGGTACCTGCCCAAGAACCGCTGCACCACCAGGTTAAGGACGTGAGCTACACAGGGCACATGGGTCAGTTGTCCCTGTCGGAGGGCGGAGAGGAGGTTGGTGCCATTGTCGCAAACCACCATTCCTGGCTTAAGCTGGCGTGGCGTCAACCACCTCTCGGCCTGCCCCTGCAGAGCTGACAAAACATCCGCCCCAGTGTGGCTCCTGTCCCCCAAACAAACCAGCGCAAGCACGGCATGGCATCGTTTTGCCTGCGTACTTGCGTAGCCCCTGCAACGCCTACGGAGCACCGCTGGTTCTGAGGACAGAGCACTGGAAGAGGCCGTGGAGGAAGAAGAAGAGGAGGGGGTGGAGGAGAGAGGTGTGTCACAACCAATAGTAGCATTTTGGAGGCGTGGTGGCGGAACAACCTCCAATACTACTGCACCTTGTCCTGCATCCTTCCCAGCAGCCAGAAGAGTGACCCAATGGGCCGTGAAAGACAGGTAACGTCCCTGTCCATGCCTGCTGGACCATGAGTCAGCGGTAATATGCACCTTACCGCTGACCGCCCTGTCCAGCGAGGCAAGGACATTGCCTTCCACATGCCGGTAGAGAGCCGGAATTGCCTTCCGTGAGAAAAAGTGGCGTTTGGGGACCTGCCACTGAGGAACCGCACATTGTACAAACTCACGGAAGGGGGCCGAATCTACCAACTGAAAAGGCAGCAGTTGAAGTGCTAGCAATTTAGCCAAGCTAGCATTCAACCGCTGGGCATGTGGATGGCTGGGAGTAAATTTCTTCCGCCGGTCCAGCAGCTGGGGCAGGGACATTTGTCTGCTATAATCGGACGTGGATGTACCACTAGCAGAGTTCCCGGAAGCACTTGGCTGTGACACACCTAATTCTACACCTTCATTCCTCTCAGAGCAGGTTTCAGAGAGGACTGAAGGTCTAGTGGGGTTGGAGATGCCAGCTGATGAGGAGCAAGGAGAGGTCCGCTTTGTTCTTTGGTGTGGGTCTTTGAGGTATGCTTGCCAACGAGCTGCATGGCAGGTCAACATATGTCTGGTCAAGCATGTGGTGCCCAAGCGGCTGATGTTTTGGCCACGTGAGATACGCTTGAGACATATGTTGCAAATAGCAGCGGTGCGATCTGATGCACTCGTCTCAAAAAAGGCCCACACCAAAGAACTTTTAGAATAACGCGCAGAGGAAGCGCTCTGCGCAGGCGGAGCTCTGCGGTGTGATTCAGTCGGTGTGCTGCCCCTAAGCTGGCCCCCGGAGGGCATCCTGCCTCGTTGGACATGTGCCTCCTCCTCCTCCTCCTCCTCCTCCTCCCTCCTTCCAGGCACCCACGTGGAGTCAGTGCCCTCATCATCCCCTCCCTCTTCATCGCTGTAGCAAACCTGGCAGTATGCTGCAGCTTGTGGAACATTACTGCCAGATTGCTGTCCTTCTTGAGCATCCCCTCTCTCTGTGCTCACGCTACTGCCTTCCTCTAGCTGAGTGTCATCATCAGAGCCCACCAAACACTGGGCATCCTCCTGGAGCATGTACCCAACACTGTGCTCAAAGAGTTCAGGAGACTCCTCAGGAGGACGTGGTGGGTCTAGGGAAGGAGTCACTGATGATGACATTGAGAGGAGGGACGACGATGTGTTGGCAGCTGCTTTTCTACTACCCTGAGACTGGGTGAGAGAGGATGAGGAGGATGAAGAGGGCTTGGTCATCCACTCTACCAAGTCGTTGGCATGTTGCGGTTCAACATGTCCAGCTGCAGAAAAGAAGGACAAGCATGTCCCATGGCCACGTGCTGATGACAATGCACCGCGTCCCCGACCAGCACTGTTGTCTCTAGACACAGAGCCTGCTTGCCCTCTTTTATCGGCTCGCGCCTGTCTGCCTCTCCTTGCTGGCCTTCCAGACATGGTAATGGCCTGAAGGGAGTTGGGTAAAACAGTAGTTGGGTAGTTTATATTGTGCTGGAGGCACACAACACCCACTAACTCCTGCAGATGCCTTTTTTATAGAACAGCAGAGTTAAAGGGGTATATACAGATGTATACTGTGCTGTGCTGGAAGCACACACAACTTCCAATAACTCCAGCAGATGTCAATCGGGCCCAAATAGAGAACAGCTATGTAGGTGGATAATAGCGGTATGTACTGGGTACAGAGCAGGCACACAGCACGCACTATCTCCTGAGTGACACTGCTGACTGCAAGCTCTATTATTAAAGCTAGATCACTAGCTATATAGGTGAGGTGAATATCACGGTGTATACTGCGGTCAGGGCACGCAGACAATAACCAGAAAACAGCAGAGTTAAAGGGGTATATACAGATGTATACTGTGCTGTGCTGGAAGCACACACAACTTCCAATAACTCCAGCAGATGTCAATCGGGCCCAAATAGAGAACAGCTATGTAGGTGGATAATAGCGGTATGTACTGGGTACAGAGCAGGCACACAGCACGCACTATCTCCTGAGTGACACTGCTGACTGCAAGCTCTATTGTTAAAGATGGACCACTAGCTATATAGGTGAGGTGAATATCACGGTGTATACTGCGGTCAGGGCACGCAGACAATAACAAGAAAACAGCAGAGTTAAAGGGGTATATACAGCTGTATACTGTGCTGTGCTGGAGGCACACACAACTTCCAATAACTCCAGCAAATGACAATCGGGCTCAAATAGAGAACAGCTATGTAGGTGTATATAGTGGTATGTACTGGGTACAGAGCACGCAGACAGCACGCACTAACACTACTGACTGCAAGCTCTATTATTAAAGCTAGATCACTAGCTATATAGGTGAGGTGAATATAGTGGTGTATACTGCGGTCAGGGCACAGACAGTAACCACTACACAAGAGCAAAATAGTAAATCAGCCAAAAACGATTGGTGTGTAACTGTGTTGAAGGTACACAGAACACCCACTGCTTCAGATGCTAACAAACACTACACGAGGCCGCCTGAAAGGCAGCTTTATATAGTGTGGGGCGTGCACTACACTGTCTGAGCTATGATTGGCCACAGGCAGGATGCCTGTGGCCAACCATTGCTCTTCCCGCTACTGGCGCTGCGATTGGCCAAGCATGCGGGGTCACAGTGCATGCTTGGCCAATCGTGAGACAGCAATGCATTGCGCCATCGCAATGCATTGTGGGCCACACGAATTTTGCCGCGAACGGCCCAAACGTTCGGAATTCGGCGAACGCACGAACGACCGATGTTCGAGTCGAACATGTGTTCGACTCGAACACGAAGCTCATCCCTACTTAGGAGATAGATCACGATTCTCTCACGATTCTCGCGGCGTAACATCATCTTTCACATTACAACTAAAAAAAATTGGACTAACTTTACTGTTTCATTTATTTTTTTATTCATTGAAGTGAATTTTTTCCCAAAAAATTGCGTTTGAAAGACCGCTGGGCAAATACAGTGTGACATAAAATATTGCAGCAATTGCCATTTTATTCCCAAGGTAATAAAATATATATAATGTTTGGGGGTTCCAAGTAATTTTCTAGCAAAAACTATTGATTTTAACTTAAGAAAGAAGTGTCAGAAAAAAGATTTAGGGTCCTTTCACACGGGGCGGATCAGTGCTGATCCGCCTTGTGGATATCTGTTTGCTCAGTGGGGATCACTCCGTCGATCCCCCGCTGAGCAGGAAGATGACAGGTCTGTCTCTGCACACTGCGCAGGGATGGACCTGTCACAGCGCCGCTCTCCCCTATGGGAGATCGGATGACGACGGACCTCACATGTTGTTGAAAACTTGGCAGACTGCCCAGGATTATTTATTTACACAGAAATTCTATCCCTCTGATCTAAGAAGGAAGCGTAGTTACAGTGTTCACAGTTGAAAAAACTTTGGCAGACTGCCCAGATGTTTTCTTTTGACAGCTGAGTGAGCAGATAAATTCTCCACTTGTTTATATGAAAGACTTGGCAGCCTCTGCAGGAGAGACATCAGAGGGGGTGAATCGAGATCACGATTTTTTAATGATCAATTGTGCATCTCTAATCTAAACTCATATTTAGTGCCCGGTAAAAAAAGAAAAAGAAGATATCCAATTTATTTACTTAAAGTAGAAAAAACGCTAATATGTTCACGATTATGATTAGTGTAAAAAAATGCGCTTCAAAAAGCATATTCCAACAAATCATGGTACAAATTACAATGAAAACCTGTAAATCCTTTTTAAATTCTGATATAAACAGGGTTATCTTAGATGTTGAACAAGGTATAATATATTCTAATAAATGCATGTTGGTTTATGTTTCTGAATATGTATCATGCAATTCCATCATGAAAAATCCCAAAGTACGTGTGTGTATACTATGAAAGCTCATATGATACTGTAAGGACATGTGCATGGGAGCTGGAAGGAAATGTCAAAATAATGACTGCGCAATCATAAGCAAACACAAAAATCCCTCCACGTCATTGAATACCAGCCGCCTATACTTGCTGGCCATGCAGTGTATATCTGTACCCATTGAACCCTATGTATAGGCAGTGTTCATAATTCCACTTAAAAAAGAAGAAAAGATGGACAATAGGGAGACCAGACAACATGTATTGAGACCTCAATGTGCATGAATCAACGTGTATAAATACCTGTACTAATACGTATAAAACTAGTCTTGATGTGATCCCGAGTCCCAACTGCACTCAAGTACAGCCTATGATCGAAAAGAGGAAGGAAATCTGTGTACATTTGGTACAAACCCAACATAATGCAACAGCAGATATAAATTTAAATTAAACATAACAACGTATAAAAACATTTGCACAAAGATCTAGACCAGTCTTTCTCAACCTTTTCAACATGGAGGAACCCTTGAAATAGTTCTCTAGTCTCAGGGAACCCCTGCTAAAAATTAAAAATCTACAACTCATGATACATTAGTGTGATGGTCAGTGGGAAGAATGGTCCTTACACTTGTGGTCATTGGGAAGAATTACCTCCTTACAGATAGATAAAAAGATCAATGGTGTCACTGGGAACTTATCGGAGAGGCAGAAATTGCCCAATGCTGAAGGAATCCCTAGAAACCTCTGGAGGAACCCTTGTTGAGAATCATTGATCTTGATTGTGCAAACTGAACAGTTATTTCCTCTAATTCTCATTAGTCTATACACATGAACCTCATTAAAATGAGTAAGTTAAATATAACCAATAGGTCTACATGTGTTAGGACTATATTAAATATATGTATGGATACAATAAAAACCAAAAAAACATTTTTGTGCGTGAGGAACAACTGTCTTTCTCTCTCTTTTCTTGTATATGTCTTAAGAAACAACAGAACTCTCCCAGGTTCCTATTCGAAAAGCTATAAATCATCCAAGTGTAAATGTTTCAACTTCATATTAAACCTACATGCTAATTGTGACTAGGGATGAGCCGAACACCCCCCGGTTCGGTTCGCACCAGAACTTGCGAACGACCCCCGCGTTCGGTACGAACGTTAGAACCCCATTGAAGTCTATGGGACTCGAACGTTCGAATTGGAAAGTGCTAATTTTAACGGCTAATATGCAAGATAGTGTCCTAAAAAGGGTTTGGGGACCTGCCTCCTGCCTCAGGGGACATGGGTCACTGCAAAAAAAAGTTTTAAAAACTGCCGTTTTGGCGGGAGCACTGATTTTAATGACGATTAAAGTGAAAAAAAAAGTGAAATATTCCTTTAAATATGGTGCCTAGGGGGTGTCTGTAGTATGCCTGTGAAGTGCCACGTGTTTCCCATGTTTAGAACAGTCCCTGCACAAAATGACATTAAACGTAAATAACACCATTTAAAACTGCTTGCGGTTTTAATGTTATATCTGGTTCCTGCAATATGGTTGAAAATCATTGAGAAACATGGCATGGGTAGCCCTCCCTGCCCATTACCAGCCTATTTGGGTCTTGTACGCATATTAAGGGGAACCCCGTACCCATATTAAAAAAAGGAAATGCGTGTGGCCCCCAGGCCCTATATACTCAGAACAGCAGTATACAGGCGGTGCAAACAAGACAGGGACTGTGTAGGTTTGTTGTGTTAAGTTGAATCTGTTTGTCATTTTCAACCGGTACATTTTTAAAGTGTAGCTCCAGTCAAAAAAACTATCTTTAAGCTTTTTGGAAAACATAGGGAAGGGTTATCACCCCTGTATAATTTGTTTTGTCGTCCATCTTTTTTCATCTCACTTGCTGCTGTCTCCTTGCGTTTGCAAGTAGGAGATGTTTGTAAGTTGGATGTTTGAAAGTAGGGGCCTGCCCTATATTATAGCGGTATGTACTGGGTACAGAGCACGCAGACAGCACGCACTATCTCCTAACACTACTGACTGCAAGCTCTATTATTAACCACTTGTTAGCCCAATGTTTGCATAAAGTGAAAGATGAAGTTATGCTGAGTAAATAGATATCAAACATGTCACTCTTCAAAATTGCACATGCCCGTGGAATGGCGCCAAACGTCGCTACTTAAAAAATCCCCATAGGCGACACTTTAATTTTTTTTTTTACTGGTTACATGTTTTGAGTTGCAGAGGAGGTCTAGGACTAGAATTATTGCTCTCGCTCTAACATTCTCGGCGATACCTCACATGTGTGGCACATGCGAGCACATGGGGACATGGGCGCTTTAATTTTTATTTTATTTTTTTATTGTTCATTTTACTTTATTTATTTTAGTTTGACATTTTTTTCCCCAAAAATATATTTTTGATCACTTTTATTCCTATTACAAGAAATGTAAACATCCCTTGTAATAGGAATATGGGGTGACAGGTCCTCTTTACAGTGAAATCTGGGGGGTCAATATGACCCCACATCTCACCTCTAGGCTGGGAAGCCTGAAATAAAAAATAAAAAAAAGATTCTGGCTTTGATCGTACTGGCGAGTTGGTAGAAGCACCGGAGGGCGGTGAGGGGTGGGGGGCGTCTATGGCAGGGTATCACCGAGTATGGCTGGGTATCTCTGAGTATGGCTGGGTATGGCAATTTATGGCAGGGTATTACAGAGTATTGGCGGCGTATTGGCGGGGTACTACAGAGTAATAGCAGGGTACTGCAGAGTATTGGGGGGTACTACAGAGTAATGGCAGGGTACTGCAGAGTATTGGGGGTACTGCAGAGTAATGGCGGGTACTGCAGAGTAATGGCGGGTCCTGCAGAGTATTGGGGGGTACTGCAGAGTAATGGGGGTTACTGCAGAGTAATGGGGGGTACTGCAGAGTAATGGCAGGGTACTGCACTGCAGAGTAATGGCAGGGTACTGCAGAGTATTGGGGGTACTGCAGAGTAATGGCGGGTACTGCAGAGTATTGGGGGGTACTGCAGAGTAATGGGGGTTACTGCAGAGTAATGGGGGGGTACTGCAGAGTAATGGCAGGGTACTGCACTGCAGAGTAATGGCAGGGTACTGCAGAGTATTGGGGGTACTGCAGAGTAATGGCGGGTACTGCAGAGTATTGGGGGGTACTGCAGAGTAATGGGGGTTACTGCAGAGTAATGGGGGGTACTGCAGAGTAATGGCAGGGCACTGCACTGCAGAGTAATGGCAGGGTACTGCACTGTAGAGTAATGGCGGGGTACTGCAGAGTAATGGCAGGGTACTGCAGAGTATGCACTGGTATTGCAGAGTATTGGCAGGGAATTGAGGGGTTAAATTCGGTGAGCAGCGATGTGGGCACTGCAGATGCAGCCCACATCGCTGCTGACACCGATCTCTTTCCCCTCCGCTGTACCGATCGGTACAGAGAGGGGAGGGAGGAACAGGCGTCATAACATGACGCCGGTTTGTTTCCAAGTGATCACTCCGTCATTTGACGGAGCAATCACGTGGTAAACGGCCGCTATGAGCGGCCGTTTACCGTGATCCGTGATGCGACCCGGCGGTCACGGATGCTCTCGAGTGCGCACACCTCGGGGCACGCGAGAGCAGAATTCTGGGAGGCCGTTAATTAACGGCCTCTCAGAGTTAAACAACCGCCCTGAAGCCGTTAATCGGCAATGGGCAGTTGTTAAGTGGTTAAAGCTAGATCACTAGCTATATAGGTGAGGTGAATATAGTGGTGTATACTGCAGTCAGGGCACAGACAACAACCACTACACAGCAGCAAGATAGGAAATCAGCCAAAAACGATTGGTGTGTACTGTGTTGAAGGTACACAGAACACCCACTGCTTCAGATGCTAAGTAACACACTACACGAGGCCGCCTCAAAGGCGGCCTTATATAGTGTGGGGCGTGCACTACACAGCCTGAGCTATGATTGGCCACAGGCAGGATGCCTGTGGCCAATCATGGCTCTCCTCGCTGCCGGCGCTGCGATTGGCCAAGCATGCGGGGTCACAGTGCATGCTTGGCCAATCATGGGGCAGCAATGCACTGCGCCACCGCAGTGCATTGTGGTCCGCGCGCGCGTCACTCGAATTTTGACGCGAACGGCCCAAACGTTCGGAATTCGCCGAACGGCCGAACAGCCAATGTTCGAGTCGAACGTACGTTCGACTCGAACACGAAGCTCATCCCTAATTGTGACAGGAGGGCACATGGAACCCAGAATCCCTTGGAAAGGTTGGGAAACCCATGTTTCAGCTCCCCATACAACTCTTATGTCTAAGTACCCCTGTGCCATCCTGGTACAGGGTGAGTGAGACAATATATTCTAAGATTATTCTTAGGTTGTTAATTCTGAATACACAATCCTTGAAAGAGCTGATTACATTGACCTCCGGAGACGGACTGTCTGGTCACCTAGGCTGTCTTAAGTGCTGGGGTAATTAACATGTTAATTGTGTAATTGTATTTTAAGTTGTTGCTATAGGGGAGGGGGGAGTATTTATGAGCAGCCCTACCTCGTTATCTACCCCCTTGTGCAAAATGTGTATAAAAGTCTGTATTCTGTCCAATAAAGAGTTCAAGATTCTACAAGCTATTTTCGGATAGACTTGTATTCAATGCAGGTATGAGAATATATCTCTCTGATAGCCGGATTGGAGGAAGCGGGATATACTGACGGAAGCACTCAATCGGAGTGTGGGATCGGATCCCTCCCACTAATAAAGTAAAATAAATAAAAATGGATGGATGTAGCTGTGAGGCAACCTGGTTGGTAGCGCCTATCACAATACCAATGGATGGAGAAGAAAGAAGGGAGAATGGGGGAAAAAGGGAAAAAGGGGAAACATGGCCAATAGAAGATGCATATAAATGCAGTGATTATGTCAATAGATGCAACCATATCGGGCCATGCGATTTCATTCCAAACCAGACTGATCGCCCCATTAAGTGCGTTCTGATGGTCAATTAAGATATGTACTACAAAGTGATCGTAGTGATAACCGGCCACCCTGTAAGGGCACCCTAAAGGATAAACACATTAACGCACATCCACCTATCTCTCTTCTAAAAGTTTGCAAAAACCAATGAATTGTCTTGAATTATTGAGATGGAAGGAGGGTGTGCGTAAATATATATAATGTGTGTGTGTCCACGCTTTGGGGTAATGTGCATAGTGTGGCACTGTGATGACACTGTGTGTATGGTGTGGCACTGTGTGCATGGTGAGGCACTGTGATGGACACTGTATGCATGGTGTGGCACACACCCAACTGAGGGAGCTACATGTAAGTTCACTACCAATGAGTTTAAGGCTCTGTTTCCACTAATGCGACTTGTCATGCGACTTTGGACACATAAAGTCACATGACAAGTCACAGCCCATTGATTGCAATGGCGCCCGTTCCCATCTATGCGATTTTGAAAAGGTGCCTGCACTACTTTGATGTGACTTTGATCCAGAGTGTAAAGTTGGATCAAAGCTGCACTCAAAGTTGCACCGCTTTGGAGACGCACTAGTGGAAATGTAGCCTAAAGCTAGAGTGCAACTTTGGAGTGTGACTTTAGGCCAACTTTATACTCTCTGGATCAAAGTTGCATCTAAGAATTTCCGGTACCTTTTCAAAGTCGCATAGATGGGAACGGGTGCCATTGAAATTAATGGGCTGTGACTTGTGATGCGACTTTATGTGCCCAAAGTTGCATGACAGTTCATACTAGCGGAAAGCCTTAGGCCGCGTACACACGCGGGGACTGTTCGCTCAACTTTGTCCGCTGAACAGTGTTTCGGCGGACAGTCCGCTCGTGTGTGGGCTTTCAGCGGACAGTTTCAGCGGACAGTCTGCTGAACAAAGTTTTTCGGAAATTCCGAAAAACTGTCCGCTGAAACTTTGTTTCAGCGAACAGTCCCCTCGTGTGTAGGCTTGTTCGTCAAACTAAGTTCCGCGCATGCTCAGAAAGGATTTACACGCCGAAGTTTGCATTGCAGTGTATAGGACGTCGTTTTCTAGTCCCGTCGTACGTGCCGTTCACGTCATCGCGCACGGTTTCAGCGGACTGTTCGTTCGTCGTGTGTGGGCAAGTCCGTCCATGCTAATTTTGAGCGGACTGTCCGCTGAAACTGTTTGACGGACAAAGTTGAGCGAACAGTCCCCGCGTGTGTACGCGGCCTCAGTCTTAGTTTCCACTGTTGCGACTAGGGTTGCCACCTGTCCAGGATTCACCCGGACAGTTCGGGTTTGGAATCATGTGTCCAGGTTTTGACCTGTCTGAAACCCGGACACATTATTTAGACTGGACTATGGCTAGGGTTACTGACTGCAGTTGTTTCAGCCGAGAGTGTCTGTTACATTCTTTCACACTGCCCAAAGCCAACACTAACAAACCCCCCCCCCCCCCCCCCAAACACATACAGAGGGCAGAGGAGAGAGGTCTCAAACTGCACCTCTTCCCCCCACCTCTCTTTGTCTGCCCACACTCCAATCCCTGGCACTGTGCCTCAGAAAAGGAAAGTGACGGCTGGAAATTTGAAGTCCAGCAGCCTCAAATCCATCTGGATGAGAGGTGCTAACTGTCAAGGGTTGAGTGAGCTCACCATCCATCCATCTGTCTGTGACTGAAGTCTTCCCCTTCTCTCTCTTGCCTCTGAGTAAATACACTAAGGTAAATCAGGGTTCTCAGAGCACCCCTTACTTCCGAGTTCCCCTTTACACCAGAGGCCACAGTGTTTCCCCTTACATCAGAATCTTCTCCGTACATCAGAGTTCTCAGCGTACACCCTCAGTATTCCCAGAGCATCCCTTATGTTAGAGTCCCCAGAGTTCTCCCTTACATCAGAGTCTGCAGAGTCCCCCCTTACAGTGAAAGGGAACTCTGAGTTCAGATGTAAAAGGGAACTCTGTGGACTCTGATGTAAAGGGGGACTCTTGTTATTAAGTTCATATGATTAGAAATGTTATTTAGTAGAAAAATATATGTATAGTTTATACTATAAAAAAAAAAAATGCGGTGCGCCGCAAAAGTGTTCGGGTTTGACTTGAAGAAAAGGTGGCAACCCTAGTTGCGACCCCAAAGTTGCATGATTTAGAGTGCGACTTTGAGTGTAGCTTTGGTCAAACTTTACACTCTCTAGATCAAAGTTGTATTTAAAGTTGCATAAAGGCATTGCAGGTACCTTTTCAATGTTGCTGATTTTCAAAGTTACATAGATGGGAACGGGTGCCATTGAAATCAATGGGCTGTGTCCAAAGTCCCATCACAATTCATACTAGTGGAGCCTTAGTCTATGTTTCCACTATTGTAACCACAAAGTTGCACGATTTAGAATGCGACTTAAATGCGACTGAGTGCAGCATTGAGCCAACTTTGCGCTCTCTGGATCAAAGTCGCATCAAAGCATTGCAGGTACCTTTTCAAAGTCGCTGATTTTCAGAGTCACACAGATGGGAACGGGTGTGTTCCCCCCCCCCCCCGTGTCCAGCTCCCTTCTCCTGTGCACAGCTATACTGTATATTTGTACGGCACCTCCCATCCCCCATGTACCGTGTGGATGGGGCTTTTTATTTCTTAATTTTGTCGTGAATTAGGATGTACAATGAGAGAACACTGGACGGGAACCTATGATCAGCTCCTCCCATTCTGTATACGCCCACTGGCTACACAGTAACAATGTCCCTCCCAGGAAGTGATGTCACTAGTTTTCAGTAACCACATCCACTGGCTGATTTAAAGGGGTTGTAAAGGTAATTTTTTTATTTTCTACATAGTTTCCTTTAAGCTAGTGCATTGTTGGTTCACTTACCTTTTCCTTTGATTTCCCTTCTAAATGTTTTTTTGCTTTGTCTGAATATCTCACTTCCTGTTTCTCCTCAGTAAACTTCTCACCATCATCCGAGCTGGTGGTTAGTCAGCCAGAACAGCTTACTGAACAGCTTACTGAGGAGGAACAGGAAGTGAGAAATTCAGACAAAGAAAACAAAGAAAAAAAAACATTTAGAAGGGATATCCAAGGAAAAGATAAGTGAACCAACAATGCACTAGCTTAAAGGAACCTATGTAGAAAATAAAAAATTTACCTTTACAACCCCTTTAAGTCTCAGAAGGAAGTAGAATTGAAGTCATGTGGCTGCACTGGATACTGCAAAGTAAAGGTAGAAAAACTGGCATTTTTTCATTTTGAGACATAAGGCTGAACTGAGCTCACATTAATGATTGCAGGGGAGAATTTAAGTATTAGGGTGGACTTTCACTTTAATGGATGAGTCTGACAGGCAGTGCTACCTGTCAAACTCTGCATCCTGAGTTCAACTTTTATGGCCACAACATGGGTATTGTATGTAATGTTAGAATTCCAGTGGGCAGCAGGGGGGGGGGGTAAAACTGCAGATCAGCCACCTAATATTGGGGATACAGATATCATTTAATGTCACTTTAAGGCCTTGTTAAATGTATGCCCATGGAAGGGCTGTGGTTGTCTGCATGGGGATGCATAGGTGTTCACTATTTTCTGAACTCAAATTTGAAAGTAGTTTTAATATAAATGATCTTATTATATAGAGTGGGGGCTCATTCAAACGAGCAGCTAGACCACCACATTTTAATGCATACAGTGCATAGTTGTAGCAGTAAAGGAATTAATAGGGCCATAAACACAGCTGCGACTATAAATGAAAATGTTTAGCCATGTACAAAAAAATGAGGACAGATTTTACACTTTCAGGCGTGTATTTCAGGCAGGATCTTTGGCTAGCTCTGCCAGCAAGAACCACTGTGCAGAAAATATGCAGTTGTCTGTATGAATTAGCCCATAAGCAGGCCTTATCTTTGAGTATATAACATTTCTAAATGGGGGAAAAAAAAGCACATACAGTGCCTTGAAAAAGTATTCATACCCCTTGAAATTTTCCACATTTTATCATGTTACAACCAAAAATGTAAATGTGTTTTATTGGCGTTTTACAGATAGACCAACACAAAAGTGGCACATAATTGTGAAGTGGAAGGAAAATGATAAACCACCACTGCTTGATTGCTGCTCATATATGATCTATATAGTAATGACTGCCTGTTTTATTAAAGCGGAGTTCCACCCAAAAGTAGAGCTTCTGCTCATTTGTCTCCTCTCCCCCTCCGGTGCCACAATTGGCACCTTTCGGGGAGAGGGTGGACAAGATACCCGTCTTTGACAGGTATCCTGTTCCCATTTCCAGGAGTCCGGGCTGTGGCCCGTGACATCACTGCAGGGCTCCCTCCTTCTCTCCCTGTCGCTGGGCCAGTAGGAGAGAGGAGCGGGGCCTCACGCATGTGCAGTAGGGTTCCCGGTGTGAAGCTGTAAGGCTACACTGCCGGGTACCTTACCCGCAATGGTGGCAGCAGCACCTGGCAGCTGATGGAAACATTAGCTGCGGTGCCAACATCACTGGATTCCAGGACAGGTAAGTGTCCTATTGTTAAAAGCCAACAGCTCCCCCGACCGTGGCACATTGGCTGCGGAAGGTGGAAGAAGTGTGAAAGCTGGAAGATTTAATCCTCACGGCACAACATAAACAGGAGGTCTTTAAAGAGGAAGTAAACCCTGATGGGTTTACTTCCTCTTTTTTTCCCTGCAAAGGTAAAGCATAATGGACTACTATGCATCGCATAGTAGCTCATTATGTGTCACTTACCTGACACAGGAGCCAGCGAAGTCGCCGCTGTCCCCTGTAGTCCGCCGCATCCATGTAGCTTGTGGCGTCTCGCAGCTCCGACGAATCACAGCGGCGCAACCGCGATGACGTCACTCCCGCGCATGCGCACGGGAGTCGCGCCTCGCAGCTCCGCCGCTGTCATACGGCGAAGCCGCGATGACGTCACTCCCGCGCATGCGCACGGGAGTCGACAAATTAGGCAAATCCATTCTTGGATTTGCCGCATTTAGTGCTCCTGCGCGCCGCTGTCTACGGCGCATGCGCCGTAGACAGCGGTGCCCATTTTCGGGCAAATATCTCCTAAACCATATAGGTTTAGGAGATATTGCTTGGACCTACAGGTAAGCCTTAATCTAGGCTTACCTATAGGTCCAAGTTGTTTGGAAGGGTTTACTTCCTCTTTAAGAAGACCTGGGATATCTGGTGCTTGTTCATATTTTCAGATGAAGGTCAATGCCTGTTAGCGACCTAACCCTTTCAAATCATCTCTGCAGGGATGGTAGTTTGGGCCGCCGCCATGTCCACCCACCTGGTTTTCCTTAGTTCCTCTTCTCTACTCTTTCACCCCCCCCCCTCCTCCTCTCTCCTGACCCTCCCTTTTTTCCTTCACCCCTCTTTCTTTTTGTCCTTCATCTCCCATTAACCCTTTTTTTTTTGCCAGCCCTGGGCGTCCCCCCTCACACTGAGAGAGGGGTGCACAGGGGTCAACCCCCGTTTCAGTATTATCTGACTGAGCTTTGACGTTTGCTGCTGTTGATCTTTACATGAGCAGTGACCGATTATTTGTTCGATTGTTATGCCATGACTTGTACACTGTTCTGTGATTTTTGGTGCCATACTGATATCTGTAGTCATAGCTCTGTATGTTTTATTACATATATTGTGGGGCTTTGCCCTCTCCGGAGTTAAAGATTATATTTGGGGAAAAAAAAAGCCAACAGCTGCATTTATGTGTAGCTGCTGGCTTTTAATTAATTTATTTATATTTGGGTGGTCTCTGCGTGGATAACAAATCCAGTATAGCTCACCATTCAAACACCACCATTCCTACATTTTGGTCCAACAAAATACTGACACAAGGGGGGTGATCCTTTTTCCAACTCGGTGATTCCGTTTTTTTATTTTTATTTTTTCTGGCATGTTGGTGTTATATCTTTCACTTGGATGTTATAAGTTACACTAGTAAATAAAGCTAGATATAACAAAAACTGTGTCTGTCTTCATTTCAGACTGCAAAGCAACAAAACGTGATTATTTTAAAGGGGCTGATTCTTTTCTATATCAATTTTATATGCGAAGTCTGAATGTGATGAGATTTCAAAAAGGGTCCTGTGTGTTTGATGCGATGCAGTGCGATTATAAGCTCCATGTAGTTTAACGGAAACCACATACAGTAGGTGTTCACATACACTGCAATTCCAAGGACTCAGTGCTGCATTTCTATGGTTCTTTCTGGGGAGAGAGATCAAAAACACAGCTGCATCAAAATAGCACTGCAAATAAATTAGTCAGAGCCGGTTCAGACTGAAGCGGCACGACTTGCAGCGTGACTGCCTCAGGCGACCTGCGCACGACAGCAGCAGCGACTTGCAAAACGACTTCTATATAGAAGTCAAAGCAAGTCACCCCCAAAGTAGTACAGGAACCTTTTTTTCTGATTCGCTCCTATTAAAACGGTTCCATTGTACAGAACGCGACTTGTCAGACGGCTAAGTTGCCTGAAAAGTCGTCCCAGTGTGAACCGGCTCTCGGTGTATTCAGGTGAATGATACCATGTGTTTTTAGGACAAATTGTGCTTTTATTTGGAGGTAAAGTGTAATGGATGGCTCCTGGGGTTTTTTTTTTTTTAAATAAAATGATAGAGAAATTATATATATCTCTCATTTCAGTAAGTACTTTTTTTTTGGTGATAATCTCACTTCCACGTTACCTGTGAGGATGTCGAGTGCAAAAAATCACATTATAATAGTAACTAAAACATATAAAATGAAGTGTAACAATTTAAAAAATAAAAATGCCAAAGTGCTATAATGGTTTGAACCTCCCAACTAAAAAAGTTGTTGTACTTTGTAGTTCATTTGTATTGAAATTATCTGTAGAGGGGTTTCCACCATCCCTGCTAAGCTTAAAAAAAGTTTGTCTTAATCTCATTTTGATGTGTATTACATTTGAAATCCCATATCACTGATATTATTGAACTTGAAGTTTAATTTTATACAGTATGTCTTTTCAGTTTGTGTATTATATGTGGTGTTACATATTGTAGAGACCAGTATTGTGCTAATGAAGTTTATTGAGGTTTCCATACATTAGAGGGTTCCACCATTATTGGTAAATTAGCGATGTTAGCGCTGCATTTTTTTTTCTTCTTCTTGTGGTGTGGGAATGCATAACTGTGCTTAGTGGCAGCCTTTTTACTGACACTTTTTTTTACCTCCCAGTAGTTTATTGTAAATAGTAGTGTAGTGATTACCTATTATACTAAATTGGCATGTGACATTAATAAACACACAGTGCATTGATTGGCACCACTGAGCCCGGGTTCACACATGTCCAGAGGCGGCTCTAGGCTTTGTGAGGCCTTAGGAGAAACTTAGACATGAGGCCCCACTTACGCCCATAATGGAAAAAAATAATTCAAGAGATAAAAATGTACTGTATAAAAATTGCATATATTAAAAGCCTTAGAGTGGTTGTAAACCCTTACAAACCACTTTGACCTACAGGGAAGCCTAGATAAAGGCTTACTTGTAGGTCCAAGAAATATCTCCTAAACCTATACGGTTTAGGAGATGTTTACCCGAAGACAGCAGCGTGCAGGCGCACTGGGCAGGCCGCAGATCGCGGCGATATACAGCGAGTGTCGGCTCCCGTGCGCATGCACAGGAGTGATGTCATCGCGACTCCGACGAATCACAGCGCCGGAGCCGCGAGACCCGGAAGTCGCTCCGGGATCCATGGCAGCGGGGAAGAAGAAGACGAAGGACCGCTTCGGGGGGCTTCGTTCTCAGGTAAGTTATTCATAATGAGCTAGTGAGCTATGCATACTAGCTCATTATGCCTTTGCCTTGCAGGGTGTGTTTTTTTTATTTTATTTCCTCTTTAAATCCTATGAACTATGAATTCAGTTTCTAGAATTTTATCTATAACAAGTCAAACATTTCTCCATTTACATGAAGGTCAGGGTAATATAACCCATCTGGCACGGAGTTCCCCCTTGCATTAGAGTATGCAGGATTCCCCCTTACAGTGCAATTTTCATGCAAAGGGGAATGCTGCAGACTTTGGTGTAAAGGCGATCTCTGATGTAAGGGGGGCTCTGGTGACCAGAGATCATCTTATATCAAAGTGCACAGCAATCTCCTTTACAGAGTTCCCACTTACATCAGGGTCTTCAACACTGCCCTTTACATCCGGGTCTGTAGAGTTACAACTTGCATTTAAAACAGGAACTCTGATGTGGGGAAAACTCTGGTGACCACAGACCACCTTCCACAGAGTGACTGCACTAAGGTAAAGGGGGCTACTGATTTAAGGAGGAACCTTTTATATCAGTGCCCCCTTACCTTACTGTATTCCCCCCCCAGACTGGCCTTGGAGTGCTGTCACTTTCAGACAGTCTTCTTCTGGCTCCAGCCTGGTGGCTCGGGTTTCATTTTTCCCGTGACCCCTTCCTGGCAGCGCTCCAGCTCTTAACTGCTCTGTAGGCTCTCCCTCAGACTGCAGATATGATACAGGAGATGGTCAGGGACTGTGCGACCATGATGCAGGAGATGGTCAGGGACTGTGCGACCATGATGCAGGAGATGGTCAGGGACTGTGCGACCATGATGCAGGAGATGGTCAGGGACTGTGCGACCATGATGCAGGAGATGGTCAGGGACTGTGCGACCATGATGCAGGAGATGGTCAGGGACTGTGCGACCATGATGCAGGAGATGGTCAGGGACTGTGCGACCATGATACAGGAGATGGTCAGGGACTGTGCGACAATGATACAGGAGATGGTCAGGGACTGTGCGGGCATACAGGAGATGGTCAGGGACTGTGCGGGCATACAGGAGATGGTCAGGGACTGTGTGACAATGATACAGGAGATGGTCAGGGACTGTGTGACAATGATACAGGAGATGGTCAGGGACTGTGTGACAATGATACAGGAGATGGTCAGGGACTGTGTGACAATGATACAGGAGATGGTCAGGGACTGTGTGACAATGATACAGGAGATGGTCAGGGACTGTGCGGGCATACAGGAGATGGTCAGGGACTGTGTGACAATGATACAGGAGATGGTCAGGGACTGTGTGACAATGATACAGGAGATGGTCAGGGACTGTGTGACAATGATACAGGAGATGGTCAGGGACTGTGTGACAATGATACAGGAGATGGTCAGGGACTGTGTAGGCATACTGGAGATGGTCAGGGACTGTGTGACAATGATACAGGAGATGGTCAGGATAATGACAAGCAGAAACTCTCAGTCTCAACTGACCATCAAGGTAACATCACATTGCAGCAGCAGCACCGGCCAAACACTGGATTCACTGCCACAGACGATCCCAGTGCAGACGCCAGACAGGACTGAATTGGATGATCACTCCTCCGTCCCCTACTACAATCAGGAGAAGCCGACTGTCCACTTTGAGCGCCCGCCCTGTAGTTCATTCTGGGAGGTGTAGTCTCTGCAGAGGGCAGGCACCGCCCAGTCGAGTCTAGTGTGCGCTGTGGAGAACTACAACTCCCATCATGCAATGTGGTGCCGGCTGGGACAGCGGTGGAGCCTGCTATTGACTGCCTCCGCTGATGAGGATGTTACCAGGTGTTGTTCTGTCACGCTAATCTGACAGAATGCTGGCCCGCTCGCCCTGTCGGTCTGGGGACAGCGATCATGAATGAGGGACATTCCCTTTCACTCCCACACACAAATTAGTCAATTTAAGCGGCCGCAACGCCCCCATACACGCGAGGGCCTTTGCCTAATTAGAGAGCTGCCTCTGCACATGTGCGTTTGCAAATTGAAGCTCCGGTTTCCCTGCGAAGATAAAAAATCAGTTGTTCAGAGGTTCCTCTGCGTTTTAGCTGTGGATTGGTGAGAGGGGGAGGTGTAGTGAGTAGGAGAGAATTTGTGTTCAGAATGGAATGCATCTGCGAATCAGATGCGTTCCCATAGAAGATAATGGGCTTGTAATTCACACCTATAATGCCCAGAAAACACACACATTTTTTTGTGCAATGCGCAGTGCGAATGCAACGGACATATGTGTACCAGATGCATTCAAATTAATGTATTTTAAAATGTCCTCCGAACTGGATGCGGTGTAAGCAGCATCTAATTTGCATAGGTGTGAACGGGGGCTGAACACTGATAGGGGGGCACTGATGGGTGGCACTGTCAGCATTTAGTGGCACTGATAGGCACTAACAGGTGCCACTGTTTGGAAGCACGGATTGGCACTGCAAGGTAGCACTCATTGGAAGCACAGATTGGCACTGACTGGGGGAGTTTCGCATTGAGCAGATCACAAAGCTTGTAAGAGCTGCTCAGAGTGTGAAACACTCATGTAATGTAACTGCATACAGAGAAAGAGAGGAGCTGTCACAACTCAGCGGTGATGTCAGGAATGGGTGGGACCAAACGGTTATCTAAACACCAGCCAATGATTGGGCTGCTTAACCTCTAGGGATCCGCGCTATAGCCGAATGACGGCTACAGAGCGGACCTACTTTGCCGGGACTACGTCTATTGACGTCGTCCCGTGCACGAGCGGCCTGCGCGCCCCCTGCGCGCTCTGTGATCAGCGAGTCTGAGACTCGCCTAATCACGGATCAAAGCAAGGGGTCAATCCCGACCCCTTACCACGTGATCAGCTGTCAGCCAATGACAGCTGATCATGTGATACAAAGGAGCCGGTAATCGGCAATTTTTCCTCCCCACGCTGAAAAAAAAAAAAGCCAATCACTGGCGGCCGTGATCGGGACATCAGTCCCGATCACAGCCAGCTTACCAGTGTCCACCTGCCCCCTCAGTAATAAAAAAGTGCCCTCAGTGCCCACAATCTGCCTCAACAACGGTGATACAACCCAGTGCCACATATCCGCGCCCATCAGTCCCATCTATCAGTGCCCATCAGTACTGCCTTATCTGTGCCTATTAGTGCCCACCAGTGCAGCCCATCAGTGCCCACCAGTGCTGCCTCATCAGCGCACTTCAATGAAGGAGAAAAATTAGCAGTTTGCAAAATTTTATAACAAACTATTAAACATGATTTTTTATTTTGCATTTTTTTTTTGTTTGTTTAGCAAAAAATAAAACTCCCAGCTGTAACTAAATACCACCAAAAGAAAGCTCTATTTGTGGGGGAAAAAAGTGATAATTTCATTTGGGTACAGTGTTGTATGGCCATGCAATTGTCATTCAAAGTGCATCAGCGCTGAAAGCTGAAAATTGGTCTGGGCAGGAGGGGGGGTTTAAGTGCCCAGTAAGCAAGTGGTTAAGAAAGGGGTAGAGCCGCATACACATAGCGGCCCACCCAGACCCCATCCAATTGACTGGTGTTTGATAGCCATTCGATAGTCCTGCCCATCCGACATCACGGCTGAATTTTGACAGCTCCTCTCTCCCTGCATGAAGTTACATTAGATGATATTTTCACACTCTGAGCGGATGTTACAAGCCTCACGCTCTGCTAAATTTGAAAATGTCTCACAGACAGCGGGGGCTACTCACTGCTTGGATGCAGCCTTTCACAGCAGCCCAGGCAGATCTCGGGACACTAACACACAGGCAAGAAACAAGAAAGGCCTGGATGCTTTCCTGATGGTACATAATATAACTAGGTACTAACATAGGTAAAGTTGATCCACGGAAAATCCGATCGCCTCTTGGGGGATCTGGAAGGAATTTTTTTCCCCTGCTGTAGCAAATTGGAGCATGCTCTGCTGGGTTTTTTTTCGCCTTCCTCTGGATCAATTGTGGGCATAAAATTGGGTATTTGGATTGTACGATTTATTTTTTTATTTTATTTATTTGTTTTTAAGGTTGAACTGGATGGACTTGTGTCTTTTTTCAACCTGACTAACTATGTAACTATGTAACACAGGGTGATTAGGGTGTGCCCAGGCACACCCTGTGCGCATGCCTATGTTAAACGGCAATTGCACCACATATCAGAGTGAGAGCAATAATTCTAACACTAGACCTCCTGTTTAACTCTAAACTGGTAATCTGTAAACTAAAGGCCTTTTACAGTACTGCCTATGGATAATTTAATGTACTGTTGTTTTATCGCCATTCCGCAGGCATACGCAATTGTAAAGCATGATGTGTTGGGTATCCATTTACTTAATGTCATCTTTTATATTTTACCAAAAAATTTGGTATTATATAGGGCTGTTACTGATTAAAATTTTCGTGTTCAATTAATCAATTATTTTTTTATCGACTAATTTCGATTAATTATAATGCACATACTGATCCAACTACTTTTAACTGAGCTTCTTGCATTGCAACGCTGCATTAGTCAGTGGTAAATGTGGTATACACGATATACAATCACCCAACACTAGTTAGTTTCCACAAGCCATGACTTAAAGTGGTTGTAAACCCTTACAAACCACTTTGACCTACAGGTAAGCCTAGATTAAGGCTTACCTGTAGGTCCAAGAAATATCTCCTAAACCTACACGGTTTAGGAGATATTTACTTAAACACAGTGACAGCAGCGCACTATCGCCGTTAGTGGCGGCTCCCGGAGCATGCGCGGGAGTGACGTCATCGCGGCTCCGGCGCTGTGAGCAACAATACCCGGAAGATGGATGCTCCGGATTACAGGGGGATAGCGGTGACATCGCTGGCTCCTGTGTCAGGTAAGTGGCACATAATGCATTATGCTTTACCTTTGCAGGGAGACAAAGAGGAGGTAAACCCATCTCAGTCTCTTCTGGAGCTCATAGCGGGTGCGAATGATTGCTATGGCTCTTAAAGGAGCTGCTATAAATATTGATTTGCACAGGATAGCCAACCTGCCGCTGTATATGTACAAAAGCTGGTTGGGAAGTGGTTAAAAGACCACTGCACAAATACAGTGTGACATAAGAAAAAAAAAAAAATATATATGTTTGGGGATTCTAAGTAATTTTCTAGCAAAAAAAATAAATATGTACGTTAACCACTTGAGATCCGCGCTATTGCCAAATGACGGCATTAGCGCGGATCTACTTTTCCGGGACTACGTCTATTGACGTCGTCCCGGTTACGAGCGGCCTGCGCGCCCCCTGAGGGACGCGCGCGGCGCGCTCTGTGATCGGCGAGTCCACGAGACTCGCCTGATCACCGATCCGTGCAAGGGGTCGATCCCGACCCCTTATCACGTGATCAGCTGTCAGCCAATGACAGCTGATCATGTGACAGAACGGAGCTGGTAATCGGCTATTATTCCTCCTCGCGCTGACAGCGCGAGGAGAGAAAAAAAAAGCCGATCACCGGCGGCCGTGATCGGGACATCAGTCCCGATCACGGCCAGCAATACAGCTGACCACCTGCCTCCTGCCAGTGCCCACCGCAGTGCCATCCTGAATGAAAGTAAGTGCCCCCCCATCAGTGCCCATAGTGCCACCCACAATGCCATCCAGCAGTGCCCACAATCTTCCTTAAAGGTGCTGCACCCCAGTGCCGCCCATCAGTGCCCAGCAGTGCCACCTATCAGAGCCACCTATCAGTGCCCATCAGTCCCATCTATCAGTGCCCATCCGTGCCACCCATGCCATCTTATCTGTGCCCATCAGTGCCGCCTTATCTGTGCCGATCGGTGTCGCCTTATCTGTGCCTATTAGTGCCGCCTTAACTATGCCTATCAGTGCCCACCAGTGCAGCCTATCAGTGCCCACCAATGCAGCCCATCAGTGCCGCCTAATCAGCGCACTTCAATGAAGGAGAAAAATGACCCGTTTGCAAAATTGTATAACAAACTATTAAAACATGATTTTTTTTTTTTTTTTTGTTTGTTTAGCAAAAAATAAAACTCCGAGCTGTAACTAAATACCACCAAAAGAAAGCTCTATTTGTGGGGAAAAAATGATAAAAATTTCATTTGGGTACAGTGTTGTATGGCCGTGCAATTGTCATTCAAAGTGCATCAGCGCTGAAAGCTGAAAATTGGTCTGGGACTGAGGGGGGTTTAAGTGCCCAGTAAGCAAGTGGTTAAACTTGTAAACAAAAAGTGCCAGAAAAGATCTGGTCTTCAAATTGTTAATTTAAAAAAAAAAAGTGAATGTAATGATGATCTCCAGTTGTGCAGTAACCTCTCCACCATATAGTGAGGTACTTGCAGCCCCTTTCATTGATGTCATCTCTCTCTCTCCTTCTCACACATCCGGAAAGAGGAGCAGAGACCGGAAACACGATCATTGAACTACAACTCCCGCCATTCTCTGCGCCAACCATCCGCTTAGGCACCCTGCTTCCCTCTAGCGGTGGTAGGAGCGCAGCGCACCTTCTCCCCCTTCCCTCGCAGTGCCTCGGAAGCACTTCTGACTTCCTCTCATGGCGCCCGCGCAGGCGCGCTCGGCCCCCACCGCGGCGTTCCGCGTAGAGCCAGCGATAAAAGGAACGTAGGAGGGAGGCCCGAAGATGTCTAAGGGCCCCGTCCCCACTTCACCGTCCGCCTCGTCCGCTTCCCCGGCAGCAGTGGCGAGCGGAGCGCTCCAGGCGCAGCCCGAGAAGCCGCAGCACTACACGTACGTAAAAAAAAAAACACGGCACAAGACGGCTGACGTCAGCGGGAGGCGTGAGTCACGCGCAGTGCCCCGCGCCCAGGCCGGCGGGAACCGGTCAAACCTGGAGAGAGTGGGCGGGGCCTTATTGGGGCGCCAGGCGTGCGGGGCTCGGCGTTGTCAGAGTACAGAATGTGTCACCGCTTCCGGAGAGGTCCTCACTGACTGTGACAGGGACTTCCCCTTTAATGTCTCATAGAGTCCTTCCTGTACTCACCTCACCCAGGAGGACTCTACACACCTCTATAGTCTACTGCCAGCCCAGACCCACCCACTCTTCATACCCTGAACATTCACCTCACCACCAATAATGAGAGGTGTAACCCCCCCATCTCTACAGAGTAATAATACATAGCACCCCCCTCCCACTGTAAGGACACAAATTACCAGTATTACTCATGGAGAGTGTAATGATGTGTATGCTTTTTTTGAAAACATCAAAGAGAGGAGGGGCCCTTTACATTGGTGATCAGCGGAGGAGGGGCCCTTTACATTGGTGATCAGCGGAGGAGGGCCCCTTACATTGGTGATCAGCGGAGGAGGGACCCTTACATTGGTGATCAGCGGAGGAGGGACCCTTACATTGGTGATCAGCGGAGGAGGGGCCCTTACATTGGTGATCAGCAGAGGAGGGCCCTTACATTGGTGATCAGCGGAGGAGGGCCCCTTACATTGGTGGTTAGCGGAGGAGGGCCCTTACATTGATCAGCGGAGGAGGGCCCCGTACATTGGTGGTTAGCGGAGGAGGGCCCCGTACATTGGTGATCAGCGGAGGAGGGCCCCTTACATTGGTGATCAGTGGAGGAGGGGCCCTTACATTGGTGATCAGCGGAGGAGGGTCCTTACATTGGTGATCAGCGGAGGAGGGCCCCTTACATTGGTGGTTAGCGGAGGAGGGCCCTTACATTGGTCGTTAGCGGAGGATGGCCCTTACATTGGTGACCAGCGGAGGAGTTCCCCGTACATTGGTGGTTAGCGGAGGAGGGCCCCTTATATTGGTGATCAGCGGAGGAGGGGCCCTTACATTGGTGATCAGTGGAGGAGGGGCCCTTACATTGGTGATCAGTGGAGGAGGGGCCCTTACATTGGTGATCAGTGGAGGAGGGCCCCTTACATTGGTGATCAGCGGAGGAGGGCCCCTTACATTGGTGATCAGCGGAGGAGGGCCCCTTACATTGGTGATCAGCGGAGGAGGGCCCCTTACATTGGTGATCAGCGGAGGAGGGCCCCTTACATTGGTGATCAGCGGAGGAGGGCCCCTTACATTGGTGATCAGCGGAGGAGGGCCCCTTACATTGGTGATCAGTGGAGGAGGGGCCCTTATATTGGTGGTTAGCGGAGGAGGGGCCCTTACATTGGTGATCAGCGGAGGAGGGGTTCTTACATTGATGATCAGCGGAGGAGGGCCCCTTACATTGGTGATAAGTGGAGGAGGGGCCCTTACATTGGTGGTTAGCGGAGGAGGGGCCCTTATATTGGTGGTTAGCGGAGGAGGGGCCTTTACATTGGTGATCAGCGGAGGAGGGGCTCTTGCATTGATGATCAGCGGAGGAGGGCCCCTTACATTGGTGATCAGCGGAGGAGGGCCCCTTATGAAAGGGCATCCTTATATTGGTAGTGGACAGAGTAGAGCCTCATTACTTTGGTGGCCAGCAGAAAAGAGCACCTTTACATTAGTGGTGGTCAGAATAGCCCATCTGTTGGGGGTCAGTGTAGTGCCTTCTTACATTGGGGGTCAGTTGGAAGAGTGCCTCGTCTAATTGGGGGTCAGTATAAAGGATATCCCATTATATTGGGGATCAGTAGGAAGAGTGCCTGTTAAATTGGGGGTACCTTGTTACATTGGGGGTCAGTAGAAAGGATGTCCAGTTACTTGGGGGGGGGGGTGTTGGTGTAGTGCCTCCTTACATTAGTGGCCGGTAAAAAGAGTGCCCCATTACATTAAGGGTCAGTAGAAAAAGTATCCTATTAAAATTGGGAGTCAATGCAATGCCTCCTTACAATGGTGGTCAATAGGAAGATGAAGCCACCACTGTTCACTTCTCAAGCAATCCGTAGAGAAGCCCTAAATATCAATAGAACACATGAGAAATGCTGTTCCTATATACAGTGGATATAGAAAATCTACACACCCCTGTTAAAATGCCAGGTCTCTGTAATGTAAAAAAAAAACAAATGAGACAAAGAGAAATCATTTCAGAACCTTTTCCACATTTAATGTAACCTATAAACTGTACACACTGAAAAACAAACTGAAATCTTTTAGGTGGGGAAGTAAAAATAAAAAAAACGAATGTGGTTGCATAAGTGTGCACACCCTCTTATAACAGGGGATGTAGCTGTGTTCAGATTTAAGCAATCACATTCAAACTCATGCGAAATAGGAGTCAGTACACACCTACCATAATTTAAAGTGCCTCTGATTAACCTCAAACTTCAGCTGTTCTAGTAGGTCTTTCCTGACATTTTTTTAGACCCCTTTCACATTGGGGCACTTGGCAGGTGCTACAGAGCTAAAAATAGCGCATGCAAAGTGTCCTGAAAGAGCCGCTCCTCACACTCCAGTGTGACAGCCGGAGGGCTGACTTTTTCTTGGCCGCTAGCAGGGGGTAAAACTGCTCAGCTAGCGGCTGAATACCGCCACTAAAACAACGGTAAAGCGGTGCTATAAATAGCACTGTTTTACCGCAGCGCCCCAAATTGAAAGGGGCCTTAGTCACATCCTACAGCAAAAGCCGTGGTCTGCAGAGAGCTTCCAAAACATCAGAGGGATCTCCGTGTTAAAAGGTATCAGTCAGGAGAAGGGTACAAAAGAATTTCCAGATATAGCATGGAACACAGTGAAGACAGTCATCATCAAGTGGAGAAAATATGGCACAACGGTGACATTACCAAGAACTGAACGTCCCTCCAAAATTGATGAAAAGATATGAAGAAAACTGGTCAGAGAGACTGCCAAGAGGCCTACAGCAACATTAAAGGAGCTGCAGGAATATCTGGCAAGTACTGGCTGTGTGGTACATGTGACAACAATCTCCCGTATTCTTCATATGTCTGAGCTATGGGGTAGAGTGGCAAGACTTTTCTTACGAATAAGATCATCCGAGCCCAGCTAAAATTTGCAAAAACATATATAAAGGCTCCCAAAAGCATGTGGGAAAATGTGTTATGCTCTGATGGAACCAAGGTTGAACTTTTTTGGCCATAATTCCAAAAGATGTTTGGTCCAAAAACAACACTGCACATCACCAAAAGAACATCATACCCACTGTGAAGCATGGTGGTGGCAGCATCATGCTTTGGGGCCATTTTTCATCAGCTGGAACAGGGGCCTTAGTCAAGGTAGAGGAAAATATGAACAGTTCCAAATACCAGTCAATATCGGCATAAAACCTTCAGTCTTCTGCTAGAAAGCTGAATATGAAGAGGGACTTCATCTTTCAGCATGACAACGACCCAAAGCATACATCCAAATCAACAAAGGAATGGCTTCACCAGAAGAAGATTAAAGTTTTGGAATGGCCAAGTCAGAGCCCAGACCAGAATCTGATTGAAAATCTGTGGGGTGATCTGAAGAGGGCTGTGCACAGGAGATGCCCTCACAATCTGACAGATTTGGAGTGTTTTTGCAAAGAAGAGTGGGCGAATATTGCCAAGTCAAGATGTGCCATGCTGATAGACTCATACCCAAAATGACTGAGTGCTGTAATAAAATCAAAAAGGTGCTTCAACTAAGTATTAGTGTAAGAATGTGCCCACTTATACAGCCATATTTTTTTTTATTTTTACTTCCCTCCACCTAAATGATTTCAGTTTGTTCAACTGAGTTCAGTTTATGGGTCACATTAAAGATGGAAAAAGTTCTGAAATGATTTATCTGTCTCATTTTTTTTACATCACAGAAACCTGACATTTTAACAGGGGTGTGTAGACTTTTTTTTATCCACTGTACATACAGAGAGATGACACTCCATTCTGTACAACACAAGCAGTAAGGCCTGATTCACACCTATGCAGTTTTATGCCCTGTACACACGGTTGGACTTTCCGACGCAAAATGTGCGATCGGATTGTGTTGTTGGAAAATCCGATCATGTGTGGGCTCCATCAGACTTTTTCTGTCTGAATTTCCAACACACAGGATATAAAAATTTTCCGACAACAAAACCCGATCATTTAAATTCCGACCGTGTGTAGACAATTCCGACGCACAAAGTGCCACGCATGCTCAGAATAAATTATGAGACGAAAGCTATTGTCTCTTCATAGTCCCGTCTTACGTGTTGTATGTCACCTCATTCTGAACGATCAGATTTTCCGACAACTTTGTGTGACCGTGTGTATGCAAGACGAGTTTGGGCCAAAATCTGTGTGAAAAAAATCTGACGGATTTTGTCGTCGGAACGTGCGACCGTGTGTACAGGGCATTATGCCGCGTACACACGAGCGGACTTCTTGAACTCCGAAGGACTTTTCAATGAAGTTCCGCCGAAACGGACTTGCCTACGCATGATCACACCAAAGTCCGATCGTCTAGAACGTGAATTTCGGCGGAAAGATTTGAAACATTTTCTATTTCTAGGTCCGCCAGAATTTTGGGGAAAAAAAAGTCAGATGAAGCCCAGACTCGATCGGAATGTCCGACGGAATCATTCTGTCAGACCTTTTCTGCCGGAAAGTCCACTCGTGTGTACGCAGCATTAGTGCATTTTGCAGATCTGCACTACAGTCCATTTAACATGGTTTCATATGGAACATGTTCTGTAGTGCAAATCTGCAAAATGCAAAAAGCACTAAAACTGCATAGGTGTGAATCCCACCTAAAGCTGCATTTACACCTGAGCATTTTCAGCTCGTAAAACGCTCATTTCAAAACTTCCAACAAGCGAAATCCCATTCATTTAAATGGTCCCTGTTCACATCTGAGCATTCTGTTGCCTGAAGCTCAAAAAAGTACATGAACTTGCATTTTTTTCGGACGTTTTTCAGGCGTTTTTGTACAGGTGTTTTGAGGTCACCAATGTAAAAAGCGGTAAAACGCCTATAATCTGCCTAAAAAGAAGTTCATGTACTTTTTTGAGTTTCAGACGACAGAACGCTCAGATGTGAACAGGGACCATTTAAATGAATGGGATTTTGCGTGTTGGGCGTTTTGGAACTTTTGAGATGAGCGCTCAGGTGTGAATGCAGCCGGCAGATTACAGGCGTTTTACTGCTTTTTACATGGTGACCTTTGGACCTCGAAACACTTGTACAAAAACTCTGCAAAATGCCCAACAAAAACGCCTGAAAACTATACGCTTAAGTGTGAATGCAGCCTAACTGATGGGCAAAACACATGATGGGATCCATAGCACTATTGTACAGGCTGCACTTGTGAGTTTTCATCCAGTACGTTCTCTAAAAGTTCCACAAGCGCCATTCATTCTGCATGTTCACAAAAACACATCTGACATTACAGAGCGTCTATTTCCCAACTTTCATTAGGGTATGTAATGGTCAACCCCACACACTAAAGAAAATAGAAATGAGGAATAGAATAGAAATTTGTAAAAATCCCTCCAAAGTGAGGGGAAATCTCTCTTGTCACCAGAATAGTTGTCTCTCTGAAGATTTTCGCTCCCTGACATTAAGACATTAAGGCAAAAACAAAAAACATAACGGAGGGCATGCCTCCCGGCTTGTCCTGCTCCCATCCCACAGACCCGCACGCAAGGCTTCATCTGCTCCGCTTCGCTCTCTTGCAGTATGACATCACATGACACACGCTCAGTCACCGCCTTCACTAGACTCCCAACCCCCCCCCCCCCCCCCCCGCGCTGGTGCTGCCCGAACACACTGTAGCAGGCACTCGGATGGTCTTGGCCGGCTCCGGACCAGAACTCATGCACAGTTCCAAGCCGAGCATCACTGCCATATTTTTAACTGACAACCTTTTCCTGTTACTAGCATTTACTGGCAGCATAAAAGTGCCCGGCTTTTACTGGCTGCCAGGAAAAATACAGATGGTTGGCAACACTGGCCCCAACCCATATACTTCAGACTCCAAATCAGTTTGCATGTGTCACTAGCCCACCTTTTCATACAGCTGACAGAGCCACTCCATAATCCCAGCATGTGTTGATGTCGGACATACTCTACCTAGTATAAGAAAGTTTGAATATTATTACTACTATATTTATAGTAGCTCTGTAGTGTTGCAGGCATGTGTGCATGGGGGGGAAGACGAGCAGCAATCTAAATCAAACTCCTGTAGCCAAACCAGGTCAATAAAAGAGCTTCTTCAGGCCAATATGTACAATTTTAATTCACTTTTATTCACTTTTTTTATTCACTCACAATTCACAAGATAATGTTTCAGTGGAACGATTTTCATCTCAATGACCAGTTTAATCACCTGAAACATGGGTCATGTCAGCTGAAAGCTGTAATAAGGCTTAGAGGGGTCTTTTCAAATCTGTGAGCTGATTGGCAGAAGACGGGCTACTTTGGTGGACTTAAAAGTGGTTGTGAACCACTGAAATGAAATGATCTCTCCTCCCTCTGCTATCTGTATGAGTAATTTCCGACAGGTTATGACAATGCCACAAAATCCTGGGAGACTGCACCCCCCCCCCCCCCGACAACACTATACCGCAGATGGACACCGGCGACAAAAGCTCCCTGAGGCGAGTCAGTTCGCATAAGTAGCAGGGCTGGGGAAAAAATCAACTTGATTCAAATCGATTTTTTTCCCTAGCCCTGCTACTTATGCAAACTGACTCGGCTCAGGGAGCTTTTGCCGCCGGTGTCCATCTGCGTTATAGTGTGGTCCTTTGCCCCATGGGGTCCCGACTATCTTACAAACACATACAACATACACATATTTGGCCAATTTTTCAGCAGGATCTAATTAACCTACCAGCATGTCTTTTGAGTGTGGGAGGAAACCGGAGTACCCGGAGGAAACCCACACAGGCACAGGGAGGACATGTAAACTCTAAGCAGATGGTGTCGTGGTCAGGATTTGAACCAGCGACCCTTTAGCAGATAGGTGAAAGTGCTAACCACTACACCACTGGGCAGCCTCAGACAAGATTGGTGGGGGCAGTTACAAGCACCGATCTCCCTGTGTAGCTTTTCTGACCGCCGCTTCTCCTCCTCTCCCTTCCGCGACTGTCAGGAAGATTAGTGCTTGTAACTGCCCCCACCACCGCACAGACTGTCCCCTGTGTCCTGCTCCGGGTCCTCCTCTGTGCTCCCATTGGGTCCCCTGTGTCCTCCTTGGAGTCCCCCTCTGTGCTCCCTGGGTCTCTGTGTCCTGCTCTGGGTCCCCCCCCCCCGTGCACCCCATGTCCCCTGTGTCCTCCTCCAGGTCCCGATCCATGTCGTCCTCCGGGTCCCCCCTGTGTGTCCTCTTCCAAGTCCCCCTGTGTCCTCCCCGGCTCTCCGGCTCCTCCTGTCCATTCATCTCCAGTGCAGCTGAGCTGAATCTCTATCCTCAGTCCCTTTCCCTGTCTCAAAGGGGGGATATCAGGGGTCTGTTTAGACCCCTGATATCACACCAACCTCCCCCCCCCCCAACAGGGCTGATAAAAAAATAATAATAATAAAAAAAAAAAAGCAAAAAATGTAATATTTAAAAGTTATTGTAAAATTGTAAAAAAAAACAAAAAAAAAAACTCAGGTGCCATTACAGAAGTAATAATTGGGGCCCAATATAATCCCGGCACAGGGGCCCCTTGCTGACTTTGTCTGCCACTGGTCAGAGTATAAAGTGTGGATGACACCGAGTGAACAGATAAATGGTTTCCAATGAAATCAGATGACACCAACAATAGGACTAATTTTACATCCACCTTTTCTTCAGTGTGCATACAAAATGCAGCAGGACTGAACGTTTTGTATGCTGAGGTGTGTTCCAGTCTCTCCATTTTGAATGGACTGCCTAACTCAAGTTGTAGCTGGGGTACGCTATCTTTTTCAAGTTGTCACCAATGCTTATAGAGTATTGACCAGGCAACTGACTCCCCCGGGGTAGTCAGATTTTCTAGAAAGTTTTTATTACAAGTGAGTAAAAATAATTTATGAAAAGAAAAAAATGTGCAAGTAAGCATTTAAAATATTTGACATCTCTCTCGCTCTAACTTTTATGCGTACATTTTTTAGGTTGGTGACAGGGTCTTTTTACACTGTAGTGTAGATGTTTTGCCATCTTAAACTTTGGAACATACTTGCCAAAAGTTCCCACCCATGCGATTCCTGTCTGAATCTACAGTTCTCACTGCGATCCGTAAAACCGATTTGGGAGTGTCATTAACATTGTATTGACACCCCCAGAGATTCGGGAAAGTTGTGATGCGGGAACCGGCGCTGGAATTGCACTGATTCCCGCATCGCACAAGTGTGAACCTGCACGCACATGAACTTTAATAGCATCCCAGTCTTAAGCCTCATACACGCAATCAGATTTTCCGCAGACAAAAACCTCAGACTTTTGTCCGAAGGTCGTTGGACAGGAACTTGTCTTCCATACAAACGGCAAGGAATTGTTGGCCAACAAACACGAACGTAGTGACGTACTACATGATTTTTCAGCTCTTTAGCACCACCCTTTGGGCTCATTCTGCTAATTTCGTGTTAGAAGTTTGGTGACTGTTGATTCGCACTTTTCATTTCACGCTTTTCAGTTTGTTTCTGAATGGTCGTTCCTCAACCAGACATGGTGCAGAATCCAGAATCAGAGGAGATAACGTGTTATTTATTGTTGGCCTTGGAGTTAGTGCTTTAACCCAAGTCCATTCCAGGAACAGGAGGATTTCTTGGACCAAAAATTGGTTGCTTTAATAATCCTGACCAACTATGTCATATGCCTTTGCTGCGGGAGCTCCAGGAGAATAATCCAGATGATTTTCGGAATTATCTCCGGATGACGGACCCCTGCTTTCACCAACTCTTGGCATTGTTGACCCCCTATATTAAGAAGCAGGACACATGCATGAGGCTTTTATTTTATTTTGTGGTTGAATAATAATGATTTGATTTGGTATATTTTCTATATTTTTGGATGCATAGAATGCACTTTTTGGTTAAGTTCTATTGGCAGATAGCATGTCTAATTTTATTTGTTTTCTTTTTTTAATGCACAATAAAAAAAAATTGTGTAGAATAATACTGGGCTATGTGTTTTACTTCAAATGACCGTTTGGGAGTAGGCAGTTACATTTAAAAAAATACAATGTAAAATTAACAAGGGACACCAACATAGTTGTATCTTTAATCTTAAAAACTACGGATAATGGTGTTGTGGTAACTTGCCCAAAAAAATAAAGAATAACAAGCATAATAATATTATTCTTGATCACTAGAATAAAAAAAGCCTCCATCAGTATCACCAGCAAAGCAGCTTCATTATTATCCCATTAGGCCTCTTTCACATGGCCAATCCGTTCAGGCCCGCCTGTCAGTTTTTAAGGCGGACCTGAACGGATGCTCCATAGAGGTCTATGGAGCGTGGGATGTCAGCGGTGACATGTCCACTGACATCCGATCCGCTCTGATCTGAAAAAGTGTGACGAAGGAAAAACCTACTTTTCCATCCATCATTGGATCGGGTGATGAGGGACACTGTGTTCCGTCGTCATCCAATCTCCCATAGGGGAGAGCGGCACTCTGACAGGTCTGTCCCTGCGCAGTGTGCAGAGACAGACCTGTCATCTTCCTGCTCAGTGGGGATCGACGGAGAGATCCCCGCCAAGCAAGCGGATATCCACGGGATCATCACTGATCCGCCCCGTGTGAAAGAGGCCTTAAAGAAGAGAATTGTGCGCTGTATTTCGAGATTTCATAATTTGAAACATCACGAATGTTAATTCTCCATTAAGAATGCTAGTTTAAAAGACCGACCGCTTCTGGCTCGTCCTTGCTTCCAAGCACGAGTGTTTGTACTTTGGACTTTTGTCCGATGGACTTGTGTACACATGCTCGGAAAATCTGACAACAGACATTTGTCCACTGAAGACACTTGACTGTCCTGACCTCCATCCGATAGAACACCTTTGGGATGAATTAGAGCAGAGACTGTGAGCCAGGCCTTCTCGTCCACATCAGAGCCTGACCTCACAATTGCGCTTCGGGAGGAATGGTCAAACATTCCCATAGACACCCTACTAAACCTTGTGGAAAGCCTTCCCAGTAGAGTTGAAGCTGTTATAGCTGCAAAGGGTGGGCCAACTCAATATTGAACCCTACGGACTAAGACTGGGATGCCATTAAATTTCATGTGTGTGTAAAGGCAGGCGTCACAATACTTTTGGTAATATAGTGTAAGTCCATTCCGGGAGAATATTACTGTATAGCTCTGAGTATACATGGCACAGTACTGGACACAACTGTGTCTTTTATACCACTAGAACAAAAAAAACGAATGAAATCCCCAATCCTCAGCCTTGTTGACCACTTTATTGCCTGCCGGTATGGACAGCGGACACAGTTAGGTTCTTGCATGTGCCTTTCATTTGTTTATATAAGAACCATGTGCCCTGAAATGCTAGGTTGATCTGTTGGGGAAACATTGGCTGACCTATGGTCTACATCCTCCTGCTCTTTAAACCCTATCTGGGCTAGCTGGGCTGCCATTCACGTTTTTTTAACCAATAGGGGCCCTAAGCAAGCATCCAGGGGAAAGCCATAACAGCCGGGGTTGGTGCTTCCCTTGCAGATTAGCCGACATTTTTGGAGGTTCTAGGTGGTTCTGCGAATTGCCTATGAGTGCTTGCAAAAATCTGGAGGCACCTGCACTATACACTGACTGGTGGTAGTGTAACAAATAATGTCTATAAATGTGCTTTAAGTAACCAAATGGCAGAAATACCTAGCTATATACCTAGAAATACCTAGCTTCCAGTACCTGCAAGATCGTAGTAATAGTACTAGGCACCATCTAAATTATTACTGCTTAGTATCCATTTAAAAGCCATGCTCTTGTTTAAAAACAATCAATTCCATTGCAGTATTATCATTTTCCGTTGTATATGATTCATAGAAATACAGATGTATTCATTAAAGCTTAGTAACAAAAAAAATGAGAGAACTGTAAACCTCGCACAAATGTTTATGAAAATAACGCTTTATTAGTGTGCAAAAATACTCACAATTTTCCAGTAAATATAAAATATATTTAGGTTGAAAATTGTGTGTGCTTTTTAAATGCCAAAACATTTAAATACTCAAATTTGTAGGTGCATATTGCAAAAAATAAAATAAAATAAATAGATATAAAAATACAGTATATAGCCAAAATGTGTGTGCGTGTGTGTGTGTGGTCATCTTATTTGATTGATGCAGTCATGATTGCAATGGGCTATAATCAAATAAAGCATCTTTGAATTAAGAAGCATTCACCCATCTCTTCCTATAAAAGGCTTTGCCCCACCAGGTTGGGTTTGAGCAGTTTCCATTTTCTGTACCATATTTTATTTATTTATTTATTTTTTGCTGTCTTGATTTACCTTCTATTTGTCCTGTTAAGACAGAAATTGATGGAAAATTCAACATTTTGTCATCGGGAAGAAAGTCTATTAATGGGGGCACCTGGTAGGGTGACAACTGTCCCCACTTTGTAATGATTTCTACTCCCTCCTATAGCATCCCCAGTACATGAAATCTAAAGCTATATTGTACATACACTTTAAATGGACGGTATTCTGCAGTGAAAGTAATCAGGTAAAAACAGAAAAGTGCTGAGTCTCATGTTTTTTGATAATTGTGCTATGGTATAACTTCATTATTGTTTATATTCCCTATTCCTCAGGTATCTAAAAGAATTTCGGACTGAGCAGTGTCCCTTATTTGTACAGCACAAATGTACCCAGCATAGGCCCTATACTTGCTTCCATTGGCACTTTGTGAACCAGCGGCGGCGGAGGTCAGTACGACGTAGAGATGGCACATTTAACTACAGCCCAGACATCTACTGTACAAAGTATGACGAGACTACAGGCCTGTGCCCTGAAGGAGACGAGTGAGTAATATTATGACATTTTATAGTGGCTGCCAATTACATCTTTCATACTAGTCATAGGTTTGGAAGAGTTGCTAATTAGAAAATATAGTCTTGTTTTTTTTTAATTAACCACTTTCAGACCGGACCATTTTGCTGGTAAATGACCAGAGGTCTTTTTACACTTTGGCACTGCGCTGCTTTAACTGGTAATTGCGCGGTCATGCAATGTTGTACCCAAACGAAATTTGCGTCCTTTTCTTCCCACAAATAGAGCTTTCTTTTAAAGGTATTTGACTGACTCTGCGATTTTTATTTTTTGCGATATAAATGTAAAAAGACTGCAAATTTTGAAAAAAAATGATATTTTCTACTTTTTGTTATTAGAAAAATCCAATAAACTCAATTTTAGTCATACATTTAGGCCAAAATGTATTCAGCCACATGTCTTTGGTAAAAAAAAAGTCAATAACTGTATATTTATTGGTTTGCGCAAAAGTTGTCACATCTACAAACTAAGGTACGTTTTCTGGAATTTACGCAGCTTTTAGTTTATGACTGCCTATCTCATTTCTTGAGGTGCTAAAATGGCAGGGCAGTACAAAACCCCCCCAAATGACCCCATTTTGGAAAGTAGACCCCCTAAGGAAATTGATAAGTGGCATGTTTTTTTTTTTTTTTTACACAAAGTTGTCATTAAATGATATATTGCTCACACATGCTATGGGCATATGTGAAATGACACCCCAAAATAAATTCTGCTGCTTCTCCTGAGTACGGGGATACCACATATGTGGTACTTTTTGGGAGCCTAGCCGCGTACGGGGCCCCGAAAACCAAGCACCGCCTTCAGGCTTTCTAAGGGCGTTACAGTTTTGAAGGCCATAAAATGCCAAGATGGCACAAACCCCCCCCCCAAATGACCCCATTTTGGAAAGTAGACACCCCTAAATTTACGGGTACACTAGTGAGACTAGGTAATAAATGGCGGGTGCCCTGAAACTATAAAAAAATAACTAACCAACCAGCATCACCTGTAACAGTTATATGGTGATCACTGGTGAAAGGGTTAACTAGGGGGAAATCAGGGGGCTTTATGCGGTAGTATATGCGGGTCCCTGGCGCTATAAAAAGCTGCGGCGAACCTAAATACCTACCTGCCTAACTAGCGTCACCTGTGACACTAATACAGCGATCAGAAAAACGATCGCTTATTAGGCTGGGTTCACACTGGAGCGATGCGGGAACGCCACGAATCCGCGGCGGGTTCCTGCATCGCATGCCTCCCGGCGGCAGTTCACACTGCCCTATGCGAACTGCTGGGAGTGTCAGTGAAATGTTAATGACACCCCCAGATCAGTTCGCATATCGCAGTGCGATCTGCAAACTCGGATCGCATGGTGTGAACACCCATGCGATCCGATTCTGCTGCGGACCAAAAAAAGGGTCCCGTGCGAGTTTGCGGCGGGTGCAACGCGAATTCAGCCATACTATCTGTATGGCTGAACTCGAATCGCACAGAGATCGGATGTGATTTGCACTGCAGTGCGGTGCGAATCACATCCGTTCTCATAAACTGCTGCAATGTGAACCCAGCCTTAGTTACACTGGCGACGGGGGGTGATCACGGGGTTAAACCTTTATTGGGGGGGTTAGGGGGGTACCTTAGAACTAAAGGGGGCTAACCCTAACTGCCCTAACAGTTATTACAGTCACAAATGACACCCGCCGGGTGATCAGGGGGTTAAACCTTTATTAGGTAATAAATGGCGGGTGCCCTGAAACTATAAAAAAATAACTAACCAACCAGCGTCACCTGTAACAGTTATATGGTGATCACTGGTGAAAGGGTTAACTAGGGGGCAATCAGGGGGCTTTATGCGGTAGTATATGGGGGTCCCTGGTGCTATAAAAAGCTGCGGCGAACCTAAATACCTACCTGCCTAACTAGCGTCACCTGTGACACTAATACAGCGATCAGAAAAACGATTTCTTATTAGGCTGGGTTCACACTGGAGCGATGCGGGAACGCCACAAATCCGCGGCGGGTTCCCGCATCGCATGCCTCCCGGCGGCAGTTCACACTGCCCTATGCGAACTGCTGGGAGTGTCAGTGAAATGTTAATGACACCCCCAGATCAGTTTGCATATCGCAGTGCGATCTGCAAACTCGGATCGCATGGTGTGAACACCCATGCGATCCGATTCTGCTGCGGACCAAAAAAAGGGTCCCGTGCGAATTTGCGTCGGGTGTGGCGAATGGCTGAACTCGAATCGCAGAGATCGGATGTGATTTGCACTGCAGTGCGGTGCGAATCACATCCGTTCTCATAAACCGCTGCAATGTGAACCCAGCCTTAGTGACACTGGCGACGGGGGGTGATCACGGGGTTAAACCTTTATTGGGGGGGGTTAGGGGGGTACATTAGAACTAAAGGGGGCTAACCCTAACTGCCCTAACAGTTATTACAGTCACAAATGACACCAATGCAAAAAAAAAAAAAAATGCATTGGTGTCACTGTGACTGGGGGGGCAGGGGTAATTGGGGGGGTGATCGGGGGGTAAAGGGGGGGTGTGAGTGTGCCTGCCATGTTCTACTGTGAAGTGTCGTGTTGGTGCAACTCACCGATCCTCTCTCCTCGGTGCCGGAACGAAAAATACCGACACGAGGAGAGATTACATCACTTCCTCTGCCTGTGTTTACATTACAGGAGAGGAAGTGATGTCACAAAGGATTTCCATTCGTCGGGAGCGATCGCGAGGGGGTGGCCATGAATGAATGGCCGCCCCCTCATCCCGGATCGCTCCCGAACGAATACCGACCGCCGCAGGCACCGGGGGGGGGCCCGATCGGGCCCCCCATCCGCGGGAAGGCAGGGACTTATATATACGCCCATATGCCTGCCCGTGCCATTCTGTCGACGTATATCGTCGTGCGGCGGTCGGCAAGTGGTTAAAATCGAAGCCTGAACTGAGATAAATATTTAGGTTCCCAATCCTTCCCCTTTTGAAAATGCTAGTAGCCTGCCTTTCACTACCCTTCATACTTTGTAAGTCATTGAGCCATCAAAAGCATGCAGCCAATGAAGGGAGAACTCCTGATATGTGTACTTTATTCCAAGTCATTATATGTGCACTACAACCAGGGAACAAGCATTTTTTAAAGGAAGGGGTCAGCAGGATAGCCCCCATATGTCTCTCAGTACACTTCCTTTATTACGGTTTCTGGAAATGTGTAAAAATAAGACACAAAATGAGGGAATTCAATAATGCACTACCAACACTTTTCTTTCGCTGAGGTACTTTAAAATGGCCTGCAGATTCAGAAATCCCTGTCAATTGTTTTGTTATCTTTACCAACGTGTACGACAGAAGCAGGTGGTTCTTTAAAAGGGCCCATTTTACAAAGTGGTGCTATACATGCATCAAATAAAAAAAAATTGCCTTTAGTTTGTAGATCACAAAACTGGAGATAACTAAGACCAACTTTAGGTTCATGCACAGAAACGGGCAGAGTGCCTGTCTCTGTACTCAGTGTAGCAGAGTGGAATATTTTCTGCTCTTACCCTCTCCCTGTCACTGGATGTTCAGATACAACAGCCTACTAGCAACCAGTCGGTGGAGCCTGGTGGATAAGCTGAGACACTTGTTCCCTATCAGGTCCGCTCTCTCCTTGACAGCAGGCAGTGGGCAAGCTCTATAGCCAAAAGCAGGCTGTCCGTTGGCTAAGGATCCACCCACTGCCTGCTGTCAATCAAAAGGGAACAGGCTATTATGCAGAACCCCATCATGCTCCTCCCTGATACAAAACTCCCCGCCACTGTGCTTTCTGGGTGACACAGCTGTGGCATGGAGGAAGTGCAGTTCGGTTAGACACTCTAGACTCAGCCCACCTCCACACATGGTGTCTGCAGCTAGTACATGAATCTGTCACCTACACTGACATTGGTTGTGTGGGGGCACGTCAGAATTCTAAAACATTTTTTAGATACTCTTTCTCATTTTGGGTTTGGTCTCCAGCTAGGTCTTTATTATAATCCAGCAACTCATCCTCTCTGCTGTCCTGCTTCTCTGCAGTTGTAGGCTCTGTATCTGATGGTGTTGGAGCTTACACAGGTCTGATGACCTCATCCTCCTTTTCAGGTAATAGTGCTCAGGCCTGGCTATTACCTTGTAAAGGTCTAAGCACTACATCCTTGAAGGAGGTTCCCCCATGCGCATGCTCCCTGCCCCTCCACGCTGTTGCTGGCTACAGCAGGCTGTGTTTAACAGGTCCCAGCTAATGATTTATGGCTGAGACCTGCTGATCCGCTGTAGCCAATCACAGCACAGAGTCCTGTGTTCACATACTAGTGTCACTAGTGATGTCAGTGTCAGTTAGTACCAGACTGTCAGCCACACAATCACAGTCCCACTATAAGTCGCTGATCACCCCCATTACAGTATAGAGCCTAGTAGAGTAAATTCCATCACAAACCAATTAATATACACTTGCTGGGATTTTTCTTTTTACTAAAGACATGTAGCAGAATCAATTTTGGCCTAAATTTATGACAACATTTACGTTTCTTGGATATTTTTCATAACGGACAGTAGAAAATTTGTTTTTTTTTCAGTTTACATAATAATAAAAAAAACACCTAGTGGTGATCAAATACCAGCAAAAGAAAGCTCTATTTGTGGGGGGGAAAAAAAACAAAAAAAATGAATTTGCTTACAAAGTTGCATTGCCGAGGAATTGCTTGTTAAAGTAGTGCAGTGCAAATAGTGGAAAATGGTTTGGTCGTGAAGGGATAAAACCTCCTGGAGGTCAAGTGGTTAAACGACTGTATTTTTTCATACTTTCATATACTTAGGTTTTTATATGCAGAAACATTTACTTGTGCTACAGTGTTATCCCATTTTGAGGTGGATTTACTAAACGCAGTATTAAACCCACAAGCAAATATTTAGTATATTGCAGCTTACCAATTCTTAGATATGAAGGCTGCATTTATGTTCTTTTATAGGCTTGCTTTGTTCGATTTTTTTTTTTTTTTTTTTTGGTGATCCAGCCAGCAAATTTGTTGTTTTTCAAAACCAACCATGTATCGGTTTACATGGATGAGACAAATCATTTAACACTGACAGGGGTGCTTAAAATTATCAGCTTTTATTTATTCATGTAAAATCTTTATCCAAAAAGTAAAAAAAAAAAAGTTTTCTGTAACTGATTATAAAGTGTAAGCTGGAGTTTGGCTTCAATTTGTTAGTGCATGTAAATCTGCTAATACATTTAACACTACCCTCCCCCTAGACTGAAAATGCTGCTGCCTGATGTACCTCCTGTTCTCAATGATCCAGAGTGGGGGCACTCTAATACAGGAGGTGTGTTACTGGCCAGATCACCAGGTGAAAACAGAGGGGAAAAAGCCAAAGAAAGGAAAACTGATGCAGCCACCACATCTAATGATTGGTAAGCTGCAATATATTACATTTTTGGTTTTGGGTTTAATACCGCTTAAAGGCAAACAGATGCACTTTGCAATTGCAGTTGCACTCATTTTCCCCGGAGCTTAGAAAATGTCTTAAAGCTCTTCCATCATCCAATCATGTGCAAGCAAAAAAATTATTATTATTATTATTTTGTTTTTAATTCTACTTGCACCTGATTGGGTATTCTTTACAAAGTGAAGCTGTATCGCATTACATTGACTGGGGAAAATGAGTGCAACTGCCCTTGCAAGGTACACAGTCTATTTGCCTTTAGTAAATCAATCCCTATGTGTTGTCTTTTTTCACATCTGCATTATAACACATCAATCTGGCATATAATTATGCAAATACATGCATTTATATGCATTGAAGAATGAAGAAGTATCCAAATAGGCTCTTAGCTGTTCTTTGCCACAAAACAAACACAGGCTAGAAGACATAAAATGAATTGACTGACATTTAGGTAGTACTTTGCTTATTTATGATTCTATAGAATAGAACAGTGGATGAGCCCTGAAGCAGAAAATGACTGGTTGTCTTACAAAGAAATGCTTGGTCAGCAAAAGAATACTTAAAGGTGCGGTCCACCCTAAAAAAAAAAAAAAATGCATAAAAAGGCTCCAAAAAAAAAACAATTTTTTTTTTGCTCCAAAAAAAAACAATTTTTTTTTTCACGTACCAGAAATGGCTGTTGCTAGGCAGATCGTCCTAATCTGCCTCTTGCAATACCTTGGAGATCTTTGGTCTTCCCCTCCTCGCGTTGTCTTCTGCTGAATGGGACACGGAGTGTTGTGGGAACTGTGTGTGGCCCACAACACAGCGCGCCCCATTCACAAAGCGTCACGCGAATCACGCATGCGCACTAGGAAACAGGCTTCGCTGCAAGGCTCCACTGCCTGTTTCCCTTACTTTGAATGGCGGCGCCGAGAGCCGAGGGACGGGTCGGCCTCGAGGCGGCCGACATTGCGGGCACCCTAGAAAGAAGGTAAGTGCTTATTAAAAGTCAGCAGCTACAGTGTTTGTAGCTGCTGACTTTTATTTATTTTTATTTTTTTATCGCTGGCCCACCACTTTAAAGCATATCTCAACCCAAGAACAAATATGTAATATATTGAAGTTTACCAAGCTGTTTTTACCAAGCTGTTTCAAGCTGTTATCCTTTATTTTCACCTGGTAATCCTTCCAGTAGCACACATTCTATCCTAGGGTGAAAATGCTCACTCACTGTACTGTATCTATGGAGGAGCAGCATAGTCATCATAGGACCATAGGGCAGGACCTTCAAAACACTTTTCGCTCTCCTTTTTTCCCCACAACATAGGAGGAAGGTGTTCTGATAATAGTTAGCCCAGGCAGAGTGCAGAGGAAGTTATAAGATCACAGGAGTTTCTGGCAGGATCAACAGGAAGTTTTTTGTACTCTCAAAGTAGAATTCCAGCCCAACACTAGCTATGTTAAAAATGTTAAAAAATTTTTCTCCCTTTACTGCTACCTTTGCTGCCTAACCTGTGCAAAAAAGATGTGCATTTACCTTTTTTCGTCCAGTCACGTGGTCCCCTGTGTTAGTGAGAAACTGTTCAGGTAAAGCGGGACTTTTTAGGTGCACATACAAAGAAGACTAGTAAAAATGTATAGATCCACTTATTCCATTAAAATTTATTAATAAAACCAGTAATCATATTGTGGTCTCGTTCAAAATTGATTGGTCCAATCAACATATATCAAGCTACAGAGGTTGTTTAAAGGATACATTTTAGAAAAAAATAATAAATGCACATTTTTTTTACAGCTAAAAAAATGTGCATTTATTATTTTTTTTTCTTTTGCAGTCTGTAAAGCATTGCACCAGCAATCAGAAGACTGCTGGTGCCATGCAGGTTTCCTTCAGATCTGTCAGTATATCTGTATACCCGTACTCTCCATACGATCAGGCAGATACACTGACAGAAACAAATCAATAAATTACCACAGCACTGTGGTAGTTCTTTGAGAACTACAACCTGATAACCGCAAAGGATGCCGGTAGTTTATTGATGCACAGAGCTGTGTGAAGGAATGGCACGGCCGCACTGATTTTAAAAAGTGACAGCTAGTATGGGAAACTTCTTCCCGTGCTGCTGCCACAGGGAGAGAGGGCAGCGGCTGCAGCATTGGGAAGGTGTTACATGTTCCACCCTAAAAATGGGTGTAACATATGACATGTTCCCAAAGGCAAACCTTTAATCAAACCAATAATCATAGTGTTGCATAGTTACATAGTAGGTGAAATTGAAAAAAGACACAAGTCCACCAAGTCCAACCTATGTGTGTGATTTTGTGTCAGTATTACATTGTATATCCCTGTATGTTGTGGTCGTTCAGATGCTTATCTAATCGTTTTTTGAAATTATCATTGCTCCCTGCTGAGACCACCACCTATGGAAGGGAATTCCACATCCTAACTGCTCTTACAGTAAAGAACCCTCTACGCAGTCATCATTCAACAGTGATTGGTTCAAGCTACATTTAGTAAAGCTACAGATGTTACATTCTATACATGTTTTTCCATAAACATGGCTTCTTCAGGAGTTTTCATAGGCTCCCATGTCTCAGCTCTTGTTGGCGCTCTCTCCTCTCCCCTGCAGCTGCCACTGACTGACATAGGGGGGAAAAGGTGCAGATCATGTGACCAGAGCAAACTAAAAATAGGTGTAGCACTGACCCCCGAAGGAGCGGCTGGTTTTCTTGGGCTCACCGTTTTTGCCTCCTCAGCCTTGTAGCTCGTCTTCCTTGTCTAGGGGTTCCCGAGGTTGATGGCCCAATAACTGCAGAGACCGACACTTGAATTCCCTTAGGAATTTTTATTTGCTTAAAACGTTGAACAGAAATACAGTCTCTCAGTAGGGTATAGGTATGGAAGCTCAGGCACTTTTAAACTGCTGACACTTAATAAATGTCTCTCTCTAGATAATCCAGTGAATATTCACTCGCAACTGGATATTTCCACTGTGGGATAAATCCATGGATTTAGCAACCGACACATGACTCAAACTTAGCAAAGTCTCTGCCACAGTGTTGGTTGCAAACTTCTAGATGAACACATTAAGTCTCTCACAGGAACTTAGTTGTAACAGAGGGATGTGAATAGGAACCTTCTTGCGGTACCAGTATCTTGCAGCCGGTCCGGCGATACTGTAAGAAATGTGGATTCAATTAGTATCCGTACAGCTCAGCATCCAGGCTCTTACCGAGCAGCCAGCCTTGTGCATGGCCCTCTTCCGAAGAGTCCTCCCCCAGTTGCATGACGAGTTGCTGGGCCTCTCCAAAACCTGAGAAGGCACTGGACCACCTTAGAATCTTCCTTCCAATTACTGTGCCTCAGACTAGCCAGTCCTGAGACTCGGAAATGGATGGATCCGCACCCCAGGCCATGAGGGCCTCTGGGGGCTGGTCAGGAGGACCAGGACCATGGAGTCCGAACATACTTCTGGACCGGAACCCAGAACCATGTGACTTCAGCACCTTAAGTACCCTCTCCCGGAATACACATCGAGACAACGCACCCACTATGGCTCCGAGAGAGAGATGGGTACCCAATGCGTCCAACCAGACTGCGTTCCAATGCCTGTCAAAGGTGTTACCTACACCTATGACCAGGCAGAACATTAGTACAGCCCAGCCAAACTGATGCCAAAACCACAATTTAGAACAATTAACCCCAAGACTCAGCTATAGTCTTGGAAAAAAATACATTTACAGACATAGCGCATATTCTTCAGGAGTACCGGCGCTACATAGGTAAGCATACACATTTTTTTTTTTTACACAAGTTAGGCAGCATAGATAACAGGAAGGGAACAATTATAAAAATAGTGTTGGGAAGGAATTCCACTTTAACAGATGAAAAGGTAACTGTGACGGAACCGATCCCACACTCCGATTGAGTGCTTCAGTCTATATACCGCTTCCTAAGTCCTGGAACACAAGTCCAATGGATGTGGCTATAGGAACCCCCAAGCACTAGACGACACCAGGCTTAGGAGTACATCAGGAATGACCTTTATTTGAGATCTCACACAAAATATATACAGCGGGGTGACTAAAACCTAACCTAATTAGCATGAGATAATTATCTAATCAACACTCAGATTAGTTGACTGAGGGATAAGACTTTTCGGCTTCTGCCGAATTCAATAAACATTACTATAAACATAAACAAAGGGTTAATTAGCACAAACAACAATGTTTGGAATGTCCTTACAAGCCAGACTCATTTACACAAGAGACAGGTGTCTGGAGTTAATGACATTAGCATCTGACAGTGTGTGTCCCAACAGCATGAGACAACACATATCATATATACATATATACAACATTGAATCTGACTAGCACAGATTATAGTGGGGTTCTCATTCACCCTGTGCCCCTTAAAATCCAGGACCCATAATCGATCGGCAAGAGGCTCGCACTCAGTCCTCTCAAAAAGCCTGTGTCTCGGCTAGGTCTGTCACAGTAAAGCCCCATACACACTATCAGATTGTCTGCTGATTTTTTTCCATCAGATTTACCAAAACCATATAATATGAGGTCAAACCTTAGGGGTTTCAATGTGTATGCAATCAGGCAGGCCCTTGTACTACATGGTTTTGGTAAACCTGAAGGAAAAAATCAGGAGACAATCTGATAGTGTGTATGGGGCTTAACAAATAAGGGAAGTCTGTTATTAACGTTTACATACACTTTAAGGCCTTGGTGCCCAACCTGTGGCCTGAGGGCCACAATTGGCCCTTTGGTTTATAATGTTCGGCCCTTGGACTTCAGCAGTCATTAGTGAAAACATTGATTAGGGTAATAGCATTGATCACTGCTAACCTCATGTAACGTGTTCCCAGTTTCCTATTGTCTTATGCAGCATATCCCCAGCCAAAAATGGCCACGTCCACACTCTGACCCTCATTTCCTCTACTAGGCTTGCAGTCTGACAGTCCCCACAAGCATTACATGTATTTAACATTATGTGCCACCCTTTGGCACTGTCAGAGGCCACATTTGAGGCCCCCTTTAGCTCATAAGTTGACAACCAATGCTTTAAGAGGAATTAAAGGCAAAACTGTTTTTGTTTTGGATAGATTAGAGAACGCTTAACAGCCCTGTCATGTTTTTTTTGGTTATCCGTGTCCCCCACTAGGTATATCACCCTCTATTTTTGCCCTCATGTCCATTGTCACAGAGATGAGAGAAAGTGCTAAAAAAAACACAACAAAAACAGAGTTGTGACCAGAACAGGAGGTAGGGGTACACTCCCTCCATTTTGTAGACATTTTTTCCCACTTATTGCATCTCTGGGACAAGAAATGAAGGGAAATCTCCCCAGCAGTGGACACGAACAGCAAACAAATAAGAGACCATGTTCAAAACCCTATTGTGGTTTCAATGCTGTCTGTGTTCCTGCTAGGTACTGTATATTCTTCTCTTTTTGTCCTGATGACCATTCTCATTGAGACATAAAGTGATGAGAAATCCAGAATTCTTGAGTTGTTACCAGAACAGGCGAGGATAAACCTAGTTTGTAGAAATTTCCTCTCACTTCCTTTTGCATCTCTGACATCAAAAAATATCCCAGTAGGGGTTGCAACTCTTTCCTGCTCTACCAAAATGTTTGAGCTATGCATACACTCTATGCAACAACTTTGCCGTTAGTATAGTATTGAAACATCTACTGTACTTACATATTTTAATTATACTTTATATACTCTACATTTGCTGTACACCAGGGGTAGCCCATGATACCTTTTCAGCCTGCAAGTGACTAGCTCCATACGCAGAGTGGTGCATAGAAGCAGTGGTGAGAAGACAGAGTATCTGGTGCACTGGTGCCTGCTGATCCACCTCTCTCATCCATCCAAGACATTGATATGTGATATCACATACAAGGGCATGAGTTGGATGTATAAGATGGATTGGTGGGGACGAACACCAGAACAGGTTGCTGTGGCAGTTTAGGACATAGGGGTGGAACTGGGAAAAGGGGGTAGGCAAAATGGATTGAAGTTAGTGCAGGGGAACTATTAGTTATGATAAAGGAGCCTGTGGGGCAGTAGCAAAACGTACCCAAAGCAGAGGGGATGTGTTGTGTACAGAAGGAGCTGGGGACAGGGCACATTTCGGGGTACACACATGTCCACTCTGGGTCTTACACATAAGGTGCCACTGTGCACTGTGAAGAAAAAGGCAAGTTGACTGACCACACTCCAACAATGTAGAAGAGTAATGAAGTCTATTGAACTCTCCAATGCAAAAAACGTACAGACATCACAGCTCCAAAGCAGGAATAGTGGTTAACACGTTTCATGCAGCATGCACTTACTCATCAGTGCAATCTGCGTGAAACATGTTAACCACTATCCCTGGTTTGGAGCGGTGTTGTCTGTACATTTTTATGCATTGAAGATTTCAATAAACTTAATTTATCTTCTACATCATTTAACTGCAGTCAGCCTACACTCACGGACCGGACCAGCACCTGTCGATGTGTAGAGAGGCTGTCTGTGTGCTCACCTGGAGCGTGTGTCCTGTCACCCCTGTCTGCCCTCTCCATTACTTACTCCTGAACTCTGGATTACTTACACCTGACTAGAAATGCGCTCCGGCGTGTTCGCATGCTCCACGTGCAGAGCCCGTCAGGAAGTCGGCGCAGGGCTGCACTAATCACAGGCAGTGAGACATTGCCCGATCTCTGCAGCCGCGCATCGGGGCAATGTCTCACTGCCTGTGATTAGTGCAGCGCTGCGCCGACTTCCTGCTGGGCTCTGCATGTGGAGTATGTGAACACGCCGGAACTCATCCTTACTCCTGACTTATGTATTCTGCATTACCAACTTGTGACCCCTGCACCCAGCGACAGCAACTCCTGACCCCTGTACTTTGCATTATTTAATTACAAACCCCTGCACCCTGCATTACTTACTCCTGACCCCTGAACTTAACACTACGTACTCCTGACCTCTGCACTCAGCATTTTACTTCCACTTGACTCCATAGTCGTTTTTCCTTGCCATTCATTTCCTACTGCTGGCCAATAAGAAGTCATTTCTCTCCTGAGCAATGATGCTGCCTGTTTTTTTTCCACTGACCAATAACACAGGGCATTTTTTTCCCCACAGACCAATGAAGTCAGAATTTCTCCTTTTGACCACCAATTGGCGATAATTTAATTTTTCTCCTACCGTCCAAAAATGCCGGGCATTTTTCTACCACAGACCACCAACAGGGGTTCATTTTGTTTTTATCCCACTGGCCAATGATGTCAGGCAATTTCTCTCCCAATGACCACCAAAAAGTGGGGCATTTTTTTTTCTACCACCAATGCAAGGGCATGCTTTTCTCTTTCACTGACAAGCAATGTAAGGCTGGCCATACATTATACAATTTTCTTGTACAGTTTTCCTTTAGATTTACCAAAACCATATAATATGAGGTCAAGCCTAAATAATTTAAATTTGTATGCAATCGTACAGGCCCTTGCCATAGTTGAAGGTAAATCTAAAGTAAGTTGAGTAAGAAAATTGCATAATTTATGGCCAGTTTTAGAGACACTGTTACGTGATCCTAAGCTCACCACACACATTACCATCTAATTGAATAATCTACCTTGATCTACCAATAACTATGCAGTGAGCCTGTCTGTTTGGATACAGATTGATTGTATAGTTTATGTAGGTCCTCATACATCTTTTTGATTAATCTAAAGTTGATTGTATAAACATTGTGCAGTCATACTACAAAGTGTACGGTGACCCTAAACCTACTGTAGCTATTGTGCCACACTATGTGTTACATATTCCTGAACAAAGTGTTGTTTCAACAATTGCTGGATACTAAAATGCCTGATAGTACAAGATTGCAACAAACATGTACAGCGAACACAATGCGAAGACTATATTATATTATATTTACCTGTATTACTTTAAACCACACCCAGAATTCCTTTGCCCATGAGCCCCATGATCTACACAAATGTTGGAGGTTGTTATTGCAGACACTGACACCTATACTGGGGGTTGTTCTTATAGACACTGACACCAATGCAGGGTACTGTTATTGCAGTCACTCACACCAATGCTGAAAGATGTTGATTGCACTCACTGACACCAATTCTGGGAGATGTTATTGCACTCACTGACACCAATCCTGGGTGTTGTTATTGCACTCACTGACACTAATGCTGGGTGTTGTTATTGCACTCACTGACACTAATGCTGGGGGTTGTTATTGCACTCACTGACACTAATGCTGGGGGTTGTTATTACACTCACTGACACTAATGCTGGGGGTTGTTATTGCACTCACTGACAGCAATCTTGTGAGTTGTTATTGCACTCACTTACACTAATGCTGGGGGTTGTTATTGCACTCACTGACACCAATCCTGTGAGTTGTTATTGCACTCACTGACACTAGGGATGAGCTCAGGCGGGCAGAGCCCGCTAGGAAGTCGGCGCAGCGCTGTGCTAATCACAGGCAATGAGACATTGCCCGATCTAGGTAGTCTCGCTGCCTGTGATTAGCGCACGTGTTCCATGCGAACACGCCTGAGCTCATCCCTAACTGACACCAATGCTGAGGGGTTGTTTTTGCACTCACTGACACCAATGCTGAGGGGTTGTTTTTGCACTCACTGACACCAATGCTGGGGGTTGTTTTCCCACTCACTGACACCAATGCTGGGGGTTGTTTTTGCAGACACTGACACCAATGCTGGGGGTTGTTTTTGCAGACACTGACACCAATGCTGGGGGTTGTTTTTGCAGACACTGACACCAATACTGGGTCTTGTTATGGCAGAGACTGATGTCAACGTTGCAGGTTATTATTGCATGATCTAGTTTATAGCACCATCATTTACTTACTAAATGTTGTTGATTGAGTTTGTGAAGTAGACATTTATTTTGTATATGGCACTCTCAATTTCGTGAAAACATTTTTTGGCATGGTACACTCAGAAGGTTTCCTACTGCTGACTTATACAAAACTCTTTAGTTGATAAAAAGGAAGTCTAATCAGCATGGTACGTGATATCAGAAACATAGGGGTTGATTTACTAGAGGCAAATAGACTGTGCACCTCATTTTGCAAAGAATACCCAATCACATACAAGGAAAATCAAAAAACAAAATTTTTGCTTGCACATGATTGGATGATGGAAGTCAAGGGAGCGCCTGCTCATTTACTAAGCTCTGGAGCAACTGCAAAGTGAACAGTCTATTTGCCTTTATTAAATCAACTCCAGTGTGTTTTAAAGTGTATGCTAAGCCAATTTTTTCTTTATTTTAGTGTTGGGTTTGTGCTGCTACTCGGAGCTCTATTAAAGAGATTCAATCTCACTTCCTGTCCTGCTCACAATGGTTTTAGCTAATAGTAAATGGGGGAAAAAATCTGCAACAATGACAGAGACAGATATACAAATCGAACAGGGGGTTCCTACTCACACTGGCATTAGAAACAGGCAATTAGGGTGCAATTTTGCTGCTCCCGAATGCCTAGGAAGGCAGCCTACAATAAATAATATGGGCAGCAGACAGAACTGTTAACATTTGAAAAACATGTAGCGTTTGCGTCGCTTCACATCACCGTGTGGCAAAAATGAAGCTACATGTTGAGTCTCTGGAGGAGTTGAAGCTTGTCAGCTTCTTCAATTCAAGTCTATGGAAGTGCGCTGTAAACTCACCTGTATAGTTTAAGACGTGTTTACAGATCATTTGACAAGCGTTTGTTCAAAATTATTAGGTGGGGAAAAAAAAAACACTTCCCCCTTTTATATAAGAAAATAATAATAATAATTTGGAGGGCATCTGGGGTGCGTTCTTTAACATGCCTTAAACACATAAAAAGATGCACGTTAATGCTAAAGGTGCATTGGTTCGCATTAGTCGGTGTTAGGATTTTTTGCAAGTGTGAACTTAGTCTTACTGAGACCTAGAGAACAGTAATAACCGAACAGGGGTTCTAACACTGCCCCACTTTGTTCAAAACTAAAAAAAAGGTTCTGACTTGACTTACATTTTAATGGCCTTGTTGTAAGTGTAAAAAAATGTTTTTTATTGTAACTTACTCTTTCCTACTTTCTGCCCAGTTGCCCCTTCCTACACAGAACAACAGGGGATACGGAAAGAAGGTACCACTTACGCTATTACAAAACTGGCATCTGCATCCATGAGACAGACTCTAAGGGTCATTGTACCAAGAATGGGCAGCACTGTGCCTTCGCCCATGGGCCCCATGATCTACGCTCCCCTGTGTATGATATAAGGTAGGAGGATCACACATACACTTGTGCAAGAATACTTGATGCCTTTTTTAACTTACACCAAATTATACAATAATAATGTGATGAAACGGCTTTCTCAACCTTTTTTACCTTTAAAGAACCATTGACATCATTTTCAGTTATTATATCTGCAGCTAGGTACATATGGGTAATCAGTATGTTTTAGCTATGATACTCAATACCAAAAGAAAAATAGATCATTTTCCAACACCTCCTGTTGTACGCAATAATTAAATTTTTATTGATACACATTAAATTGAATCTGAACAAGTAATAATGGGCAGGAAAATAAAATTATATTGCTCCCTTTTAGTGGTCAGTGGAGAAGGGCCATCTTCCAGTAGTGATCGGTTGGGCAGGGCTCTAATACATTAGAGGTCAGTGAAGAAAGGCCCCCTTATTTGGGTGGTCAGTGGAAAAGGACCCTTTTACAGTGGTGATCAATAGAGAAGGGCTCTCTTATAGTGTTATTCAGGGATGAGGGGCCCCTTATATTGGTAGTCAGTGGTGATGGGCCCCTTTTTATTTTGGCGGTCCACTTTGGTGGGCAGTGAAGAAAAGCTCCAAACATTGATAATCAGTGGAGACGAACCTCCATACATTGGTGGTTAGTGGTGAAGGGCTCCCATGTATTGGTGGTCAGTGCAGAAGAGACCCCATACCTTGGTGGAGAAGGGCTCCCTTACATTGATGTCAGTGGAGAAAGACCCCCTGATATTGGTGATTAGTAGATAAGGCCCCCCCATACATTGGACGTCAGTGGAGAAGGGCTTCCTTACATTGGTGGCCAGTGAAGAAGTGTTCTCCTTCACAAGATGGTTTGTGAAAAAGTGCCCCCTTACATTGGTGGTCAGTGAAGAATTCTTCCCCTTCACAAGATGATTCATTAAAAAGTGCCCTATTACATTGGTGATTAGTGGTGAAGAGCCCCCGTATGTTACAGGTCAGTGGATAAGGGCCTCAAATATTGATAGTCAGCGAAGTAGTACCTCCATACATTGGTGGTTAGTGGTGAAGGGCCCCATAAGTTGGTGGTCAGTGCAAAGGGACCCTGTACCTTGGTGAAGAAAGGCTCCCTTACATTGATGTCAGTGGAGAAGGGCTCCCTTACATTGGTGCTCAGTGAAGAAGTGTTCACCTTACCACTGATGGTTTGTGAAAAAGTGCTCCCTTATATTGGTGGTTAGGGGTGAAGGGCCTCATATGTTGGGAAACCTTCTCCCCCATGTGTTGGTGGTCAGTGGAAAAGGGCAGTTATACATTGGTGGTCAGTGTAGAACAACACCAATTTTTTGTGGTCCGGGAGAAGGGCCCCCTATGTTTGTGGTCTGTGGGAGGGAAAAGGTCTCTTTATGATTGTAGTCAGTGAGGAGTAGGTAATAATTATGTTGCTATTCAGTGGGGAGAATAGCCCCTTACCTTGACCATCAGTGGGGGGAAAAGGTCCACTTACTGTATGTAGGTGGTCAGAAGGGCCCCTTACATTGGTAGTCAAAGAATGTCCTCTGGAAAAATTACAGCTAAAAGATCATTGATGTCAGTGGATTTCTGTGAGAGAAGAAGCTTCAATGATCACATGCGGTTTGCTCTGTCAACTGATGTTTGTGTCACAACTATACTAACACCGTTGGGTGGGAGGGCCCTAGTATCCTGTAGGGGTATTCAGGTTGAGAAAAGCTGTGTTAGATGATGTAGCCTGCCAGTCTTTGGATGTGGTGGCTGTATTTGTTTTCTTTTTTCAGGCTTTTTTCTTTATTCCTGCCAGAAACACACTTCCTGCCATTGGGTAACAATGCTCACCACTGTACTGTATCTATGAAGAAGCAGCATTGGTACCCTAGGATGGGACTGCAATCCTGTCCTTCTCTTTCTTCTCCATAACATAAGTGGAAGGGGTTCTGTAGCCCTTAGAGACATCTGGGAACAATGTAACTGATAACAATCAGCACAGGCAGGGGCACATGAAGTCATATTCTCGAAGGAAAAATATATTTTTTGTTGGCACTTACCAAACTGATCTAAAAATGCTTTTAATATGTGGTGAAATGATAGTCCAGTGCAAAAAGGTGTAAAAAGAAAAAAGCATAATTTGAGGTGACAGTGCTAAAAATATATATATCATATATATTCGGAAATTTTATACAGTTTTTTATATATATATATATATATATATATATATATATATATATATATATATATATATATATATATACCTTGCTACCCTACTTTCTTTCTTCTGAAATCCCCACAATCATTCTCGGGGACTTCAACGTCCCTATTAATACTAACACCTCTGCTCCTTCCAAACTTCTCAGCCTAACCTCCTCCTTTGACCTGAAACAGTGGATACATGATCCTACTCACTCCGAAGGCAATATCCTTGACCTTGTTTTCTCTCACCTTTGCACTCCATGCAACCTCTCTAACTATCCATTCCCTCTCTCTGATCACCACCTTATTAGTTTCACTCTCTCCCTCTCCTTCACCTCCTCTCCCTCACCTCCTCTCCCTCCAACCGCATTAAAGTTACCCGCAGAAACCTACGTCATCTCAAGCCTTCTCTTCTCTACTCTGCTATTGACAATCTCTACGACAAAATCTCACCCCTATCCTGCACCAACCTAGCCACTTCTGTCTACAACACTTCACTTCTGGCCTCTCTGGACTCACTGGCCCCCCTCACTACACACAGAATCAAGCCCCGACCCCTTCAACCTTGGCAAACAGATGTCACTAGAAGTCTGAAAAAACTTAGTCGTGCTCATGAGCGCCTGTGGCGCAAGACCAAGACTCAGAGAGATTTCAACCAATATAAATCTGCCCTCCAAAATTACAATTCTAGCCTCCTCTCTGCCAAGCAGAACTATTTTATCACTCTCATCAGCAACCTATCATCCCGTCCACGTCAACTCTTCTCTACTTTCAACTCTCTACTTCGTCCTCCACCGCCTCCACCCGCCAACTCACTCACTGCCCAGGAGATTGCTAATCACTTCAAACAGAAGATTGATAAAATTTGCGCGGAGATTTCTACGTTCTGATACCCTCCACGCTTTACACATCATGCCCACAGTCACAATCATTACTTCCCTCTTTCAACCCCACCACTATAGACGAAGTTGCTAAACTACTTGGTAATCTCCACCTTACCACCTGCCCTCTGGATCCTGTTCCCTCGCAAATGCTGCGTTCACCCTCTGACTCTATGCTACACTCTCTAACTCACATCTTCAATCTCTCCCTCTCTTCTGGCATCTTCCCCAACTCTCTAAAACATGCACTTGTCAAACCCATACTTAAAAAACCCTCACTGGACCCATCCAATCCAAACAACCTACGCCCCATCTCCTTGCTCCCCTTTTTATCCAAACTACTCGAACGTCTGGTCTACAACCGACTGAGTGACCACCTCGCTGATAATGGCCTTCTTGATCCCCTTCAGTCTGGATTTCGTCCTCAACACTCCACAGAAACTGCTCTCTTAAAACTAACAAACAATCTACTAACGGCCAAAACCAATCGACATTATTCTGTACTCCTCCTCCTGGACCTCTCTGCTGCCTTTGATACGGTTGACCACCCCCTCCTTCTCAAAAAACTCCACACCTTTGGTCTCCGTGACCGTACTCTACGTTGGTTCTCTTCCTACTTATCCAACCGCACCTTTTAGCGTTTCTTACAACTCTACTTCCTCCTCTCCTCTTCCTTTCTCTGTTGGGGTCCCCCAAGGTTCTGTTCTTGGACCACTCCTATTTTCAATCTATACCTCCTCCCTGGGTCAACTGATAGCCTCCCACGGCTTCCAATACCACCTCTATGCTGACGACACCCAAATCTATTTCTCTACCCCTCAGCTCACTCCCTCTGTCTTCTCACGTATCACTAATTTACTATCAGAGATATCAGTCTGGATGTCACACCACTTCCTCAAAATCAATCTATCCAAAACCGAACTTATAATTTTTCCGCCACCATATGCCCCTTCCCCTGATCTCACTGTCAAAATTGATGGCACAACCATAAGCCCATCCCCTCACGCCAAGGTTCTAGGTGTAGTCCTGGACTCTGAACTCTCCTTCAAGCAACACATCCAATCACTGTCCAAATCCTGTCGCCTCAACCTCCGCAACATCTCCAAATTACGCCCCTTTCTAACTAATGAGACAACAAAGCTCTTAATTCACTCGCTGGTCATCTCTCGCCTCGACTACTGCAACTCCCTTCTCATTGGCTTACCTCTACATAGTCTATCACCTCTTCAATCCATTATGAATGCCGCTGCCAGACTCATCCACCTTACCAATCGCTCGGTGTCTGCTACTCCTCTCTGTCAATCCCTCCACTGGCTTCCGCTCAGCCAAAGAATTAAATTCAAAATACTAACAATTACATACAAAGCCATCCACAACTCTGCCCCCAGCTACATCACTAGCTTAGTCTCTAAATACCAACCTACTCATCCTCTTCGTTCCTCTCAAGACCTCCTGCTCTCTAGCTCCCTCATCACCTCCTCCCATACTCGCCTCCAGGACTTTTCCAAAGCCTCCCCAATCCTATGGAATGCCCTACCCCAATCTGTCCGCTTATCTCCTACTTTATTAGCTTTTAGACGATCCCTGAAAACACTTCTCTTCAGAGAAGCCTACCCCACCCACACCTAACTTTATTTTCATTTTCTCCATCAACTCATCCCCCCACAGTTAATACCTTTTTGTTTCAACTTGACCCTCCCTTCTAGATTGTAAGCTCTAACGAGCAGGGCCCTCTGATCCCTCCTGTATTGATTTGTATTGTAAGTGTACTGTCTGCCCTCATATTGTAAAGCGCTGCGCAAACTGTTGGCGCTATATAAATCCTGAATAATTATATATATATATATATATATATATATATATATATATATATATATATATATATATATATATATATATATATATAATATATATTAACACTGTCCCCTCGAATTATGCTTTTTTTTTTTTTTTTTTTTTTTATACCTTGTTGCACTGGACTATCATTTCACCACATATCTTACGCCACCTTTGATCATTATTTGGCACTTCTGTGTTGCATCTTCCTTCACTGGATCTTTGTTTTATGGTGATCACTTATGAGAAACATTTTTCACTTGTTTGTTGATATTATGTTTGTTCTATATACTTTTGTATGTAAGCATTTTATTATTGATATTTTTATACAAATTTAGCGCCTTTCCTTAGCAGTTGTCACAGTTGATGTACAGTATGTAGGGACACTACAAGGAATGGCTGCTTTATCCTTTGAACATTAATTAGTGTACAGATACACTTGTGTAATAGTAATAATTGATTATTTGTTTTTTATTTGCGTGTTCTCAAACACAGAGTAGTGCACTAGTTCTTACACTTTTACCTAATTGATAGTCATAAAAAATTTTAAGAATATTCTCTAGCTACATCATAGAAATGCATTTGTCTTAAAAACAAAGGTAATTGAGGGTTTCATGCCACCTAATATAGGTGGACTGATTGTTTACTCTGGTCAGCTGTCCTAATCCTCCCTGGCTTATGTAGAAGCCCTTGTACACACGGTCGGACATTCCGACAACAAAATCCATCGGATTTTGTCCGACGGATTTTGTCCAAAACTTGTGTTGCATACACACGGTCGGACAAAGTTGTCGGAAAATCCGATCGTTCAGAACGTGGCGACGTTATTTCATTACGACGGGACTACGTTCAGGCTAGTAGCCAATAGCTTTGGTCTAGGAATTTGATCTGAGCATGCGTGGCACTTTGTCCCATCAGAATTCTCTACAAACGATTGGAAAAAGTCCGATCGGATCATGTTGTCGGAAAGTTTTATAGCCCAGCTCTAAAACTTTATCTGTCGGATATTCCGACGGAAACAGTCCGATGGAGCCCACACACAGTCAGATTATCCGACAACGCGGTCCGATCAGACATTTTCCGTCGGAATGTCCGACCGTGTGTACGTGGGCGAACAGTAGGGGTGTGGGGGTTTGCTTTTCAGAGGGTGGTTGACAGGCAGCTATCATCTCCTCACTGCCTGTTTTATCCCCCTGGAAAGACTGAAGCACTGTGCCGCAACCACATGCACTGCACACATTAACTCAAATAGGTCACATTCAGCACAACAAGGGCATTTTTGCCACAGCATGTGTATAGCCCTGAGAAGCTGCATGTCCTTGTTCAGGTGGGTATTTTAGAGGGCTCAACTGTCTGCTTTTACTGCCCCTAACCACTCATGTGAATGAGTCCTTAGATATATCAGTGTGTATCATTGACCCCCAAGTGTGGTATATGAATCTGCAATAATATTAAAGTTTTGTCTTCTGTTTTAATGCAGGGAGTTGCAGGCAATGGAGGCACTGCAGAATGGACAGACACCCCTGGATGGAAGTATGGAAGGGCAGACTGCTGTAGCTGCAAGCCATGCCATGATAGAAAAGATTTTAGGAGAAGAGCCACGGTGGCAGGGTGAGAACATTTTGCCGACTGCTCAATTGTGAAATGTCATTTCCATGTTCATGTGAAAAAAAGGAGGACATTTCTGCACTATACCACTCTATGTGAAGCTACTGACACCAAAACAAGCAAAGTCCAAGGTGAATATGGTAAACAAAGTGTAGAGCTAATTATACCTATGGAACGCTATGTCTATAGTGTGCCAAATTTTTTTAAATGGTATCAAAACGTGAAAACACAACATATGCTATGCAGATACAGTAACATATAAAGCAGTAGTCTAAATATCCCATGAAGATGAAATCAAGAGGATAAAACGTTCAAGAACAGCACAGCATATGTTGTGTTTACACGTTTTGATGGAATTTAATTTTTTTTGGCACACTACAGACATAGCGTTCCATAGGTATAATTAGCGCTACACTTTGTTTACCATATTTCAATGTTCATCCTTTCTGTCAGCATTATCTCAAGATTGCCAGGAGTTGACAAGTTCAAAACGTAGTCCCTACTTTATCTTCTCTGTGCCTTCATGGTCCCAAGAACATGTTGTGGTTTAGGGCATACATTTTTTTTTCTCTGGAGACCTAGTAAACTAGCAGTGTAGTACTGGTGTGCTTATCAGTCAGGTAGTCTCAGGGACCAACTCTTTATACAGCTTTCCATAGGGCTTGATGTCTCAAGACAATTGATAGCATGCAACTTGATTAGGTACATTTATTTAGCTGGGCCAGGTGAAGCTGTTTCCTGTCTCTCTGCATTGGGTCCTTCCAACATCTAGCAGAGTTAAAGTGATAGTAAAGGTTCATTATTTTTTTTTAAATAACGAAAATGTCATACTTACCTGCTCTGTGCAAGGGTTTTGCACAGAGCAGCCCCCATCCTCCTCTTCTGGGGGGCCTCTGTGGCTCTCCTGCCACCTCCTCTTCTCGAGTGCCCCCACGGAGAGCCATTTTCCCTGGGGGCACCCGTGCGGGGGCGCTCACAAGTCCCACTGCTACATCCATTGACACAGACAGCAGGACTCTGCCCTGTCACTGGTCCCATGTCACTGTATTTGATTGACAGCAGCCGGAGCCAATGGCTCCTGCTGCAATCAATCTATCCAATGAGGATGGAGACAGTGGCTGGAGCTGATGGGCACATGCACATCGCTGGAACAGACGGGTTCGGGGAAGAAAATGGGGGGGGGGGGGCTCTGGGGGAAGCTGCATTAAGGGGAAAAACCTGGAATCTTTACAACCCCTTTAAGCTGCATCTCTAGTTCAGGCAGGGTAGATTGTTTGAACTTCTTTTAGGTAGCTAGTTGCAGTCTCTCTTCTATTTCTTTTGTCATTCTGTGCAAAAAAAATGTATGTTAGCCCTAAATCTATTTTTTCAGGGTAAAGGGCATTATGCCTCACTATATAGTTTTATAGTTTTCCTAAAGCTCAGCTCTGGGAAATGTGAAAATTACCTCTTGTAGTGGGGTTGTGCCCTCACTGCAAGGGTTAACTGTTCGCTTTATTTAGGGAAGAGGAGAAGCTCATTAACTTACCTGATCTTCTGCTTCCCCACACTCCGATGTTGAACTGTCCTTTGCCGTCAACACGCCCAGTGCAAGGCTATGGACCCTGTGTTGATCTTATTGATGTCAGAACTTTAGACCCCTTGAGCGTAGAGAAGAAGACTGGTCTAGCAATGAGGAGGAGTGGAAGATTGGGTAAGTACATCCTTTTTTCTGTGTCACCCAGACCTAAATGAGCAAATAAGAAATAACCCTTGCAGCTCCACTGCAGGGGATCATTTTAAAGTTTCCTGAAGTTGGGCTTTCTGGACATTCTGATAGTAAAGACAGGTTGATAACAATTATCCACTCAGCTCTCAGTCTGCCGTGCAAGCGCCTGATAGGCAGCCCAACAGCCAAATGAAGGTGCACACAAGGCCGGGTGAGCTTCTGCTTATTTCATGGCTTAAAGTAGTACTAAAGTCTTGTGTTTTTTTTGTATTTTTGTTTAAAAATAACAAACATGTTATACTTACCTGCTCTGTGCAGTGGTTTTCCACAGAGCTGTCCAGATCCTCCCTTTCTCAGGTCCCTCGCAGGCGCTCCTGGTCCCTCCCTCCTGCTGCGTGCTTTCACAGCAAGCAACTTGCTATGGGGGCACCCGAGCTGAGCCAATGCTCTGTGTGTCCATGCAGACACGGTGCCGCGGTTCAGCCCCATCCCTGTCTCTCCTCATTGGCTCACTGACTTTGATTGACAGTGGAGCCCACTGCTGTGTCTCAGCCAATCAGGCATGAGAGTCTCGGACAGCCAAGGCTCTCGTGCAACATTACTGAATCGAAATGGTGCTCAGGTAAGTATTAGGGAGGCTGCTGTACGCAGAAAGTCCCTTCTGCCTTTAAAACATGGCTCAAATTTCAACCCAAATTCAAGCTGTTGGTGGCCCTGTAATCGCCACCCAAGTTCATAAATACAGATTAAAAAATTGAAGGAGCCATGTGGAAAATTGTCAGCTGAACAGTAATTTCATCTGGTCAGATGCAGTCACTGTTCAGGTGTTCAAGCAGTCGAGGGTGCCCTACCTGATGAATATAATAGCTGGCAGCGAATATTCCTCTAGCCACGCTGTTTATCATTGATGGAAGAATCTACTAATTTTCTCTCATTCAGCCTGTGGACTGACCAAGTGAAATCTAGGTGTATACATGGATCCGAATTTGGCTGGTTCTGCAGGGACTGGCCAAACTTTGCCATGTATGGACAGACTGGTTGTACAAAAGTCAACCAGCAGGGACTGGCCAAACTTTGTTCCATGTATGGACAGCCTGGTTGTACAGTCTTCAACCAGCCTGTTAGATTTTCCCTGCTTGATCAGTGTCGCCGGTATAGCTGGCAGCACTGATCGGTGTACTGTGATGGTGGGGAAGTCTCCTTGCTGTCATAATACAATAGCTCAGTGGGGAGGATTCATCTATCCACCTTGAATGTGTGGATGGGGAAATCAAGTCTTTTTTTTTTTTCCTTCAAAACACCAGTTGAACAAAAGAAAAAAGTACTGATCTATGGGCTGTTTTAGTGTTGTCAGTCTGAAACAGGAAGTACTGTTACTGGCAGGATCTCCGGGTCAGGCACACTGCAACATATTCACAAAAAAACAGTTTGTTTAGAAAACTGTATACAGTGAGACATGATGCCAGATGTCCTGAAATATAAACCTTGGGTTTACATACAGGCAAGGGATGCTTTTAACCACTTCCCGACCGGCACACGCCGATGTATGTCGGCAGAATGGCATGAGCAGGCATATTGGTGTACAGGTACGTCCATTTTTATATGCCGCCCTGCCATCGCGTGCTGGTCGGGATCCCCATGAGTCCAGTCGCAGGTCCCGCGGACTCGATCGCCACGGGGATACCTGCGATCGTCTCACATGGCGGCTGAACGGGGAGATGCCGTTGTAAACAGCATCTCCCCGTTCTGCCTAGCAACAAGTAACGCTGATCTCTGCTCCATGTGATTGGAGCAGAGATCAGCGTTGACTAACACAAAGCCACGCCCCCCCACAGTTAGTAACTCGCCCCTAGGAACACTTAACCCCTACACTGCCACCCCCTGATTAACCCCTTCACTGCCAGTGTCATTTACACAGGCATTTGTATAGCATTGATTGCTGTATAAATGACAGTGGTCCCAAAAATGTGTAGAAAATGTCCGATGTGTCCGCCATAATGTCGCAGTCGCAATAAAAATCGCTGATCACCGCCATTACTAGTAAAAAAAAAAAAATTATAATAAAAAAAGCCATAAAACTATCCCCTATTTTGTAAACGCTATAACTTTTGTGCAAACCAATCAATCGCTTATTGAGATTTTATTTTTTTTTTTACCAAAAATATGTAGAAGAATACGTACCGGCCTAAACTGAGGGAAATTTATATATATATTTTTTTTTTTTTTTGGGGGGATATTTATTATAACAAAAAGTAAAAAATAATGCGTTTTTTTTCAAAATTGTCGCTATATTTTTGTTTATAGCGCAAAAAATAAAAACTGCAGGGGTGATCAAATACCACCAAAAGAAAGTTCTATTTATGGGGAAAAAAGGACGTCAATTTTGTATGGGAGCCACGTCGCACGATTGCGCAATTGTCAGTTAAAGCAACGCAGTGCCGAATCGCATAAAGTGGTCTGGTCTTAAGCCAGCAAAATGGTCCGGTCTGAAAGTGGTTAATATCGTAGCAGATGTGCTAACTTTTGAAGGCTATATATCTAATTCAAAAACTCGCGCTGGAGACTTACCTCAAATAGTGAAATATGAATAAACAAAAATGAATACAAATTAATAGGAAGACTGCAGCTGCTGCACAAAGGTGCTACAACCATAAAACAATGAAAAATATATAAAACCGCGCTAGCAGCCTATATCAAGCAATATACATCTTAATAAACAGTGCCTATTGTATCAATGTTAGGAGAAAACTAAAACAAAATCTAAAAGTGCTCAGGTGCTTCAGTGAAAAGTGCAATGGTGCTCCAAAACTTTTGAATCAGTGAAGTGGCTCCCCCTTTGGTGACCCCACTCACCAAAATTATTGGATCCTCAGCTTCGCAGTCTGGGATCAAAAAGCGGTCCTCCGTCTTCATGTCCGCCGCTGCCATGGATCCCGGAGTGACTTCCGGGTCTTGCTGCTCCAGCGCTGTGATTCGCCGGAGCAGCGATGATGTCACTCCGTGCATGCGCACGAGAGCCGACACTCACAGCATATCGCTGCGCCCTGCCCAGAGCGCCTGCGCGCCGCTGTCTATGGCGCATGCGCCGTAGACAGTGGTGGCTGTCTTTGGGTAAATATCTCCTAAACCGTATAGGTTTAGGGATATTTCTTGGACCTACAGGTCAGCCTTAATCTAGGCTTACCTGTAGGTCAAAGTTGGTTGTAAGGGTATACAACCACTTTAAGGCCTTATGAGTCCAGCAAAATGGGGGCATTGCCTCTATCTTAGTGAAAAAAGCCAGATTTTGTAAGATGATGTTCAAGAAGTTATTTGGACACACATGACTGCAGTAATGGCTTGATGTGGCAGTGTAGCCAAAGTTGCTTTTAAAGTAGTGCTAAAGCCCCACCCATTCCTAAACACTTACCTGTCTCTATGTCACTACTGCAGCGTTGTCTCCGACTCTAAACCACTCCCTTTACTTCCTGCTTTCACAGGAGAAACTGAGGGCAGCGGAGTCATAGACTCCTGCTGTTGTCAGTCAAACCCCTTTGAGTAGGGGGCGTGGCTGTGTGTGTGTCTGTAGGTGCACATATCCCAGCTTGGGAGTGTGCACGCACAGGCGCCTCCTTGGCACCCAACTTGCTACAGAAGACACAGGAGGAGCTGACAGCGCCGGCAGAGACTGCCAGAGGTGGAGGTAAGGGGTCTTTCTGTGCTGTCTTTGCCTTTTAATAAATCAACCCCAATATGTCTAATGGTAACATTTGGTGTAATCGTTTTATTATCTGACCGAAAGAGATGAGGATATTGGCAGTTTTCATGTTGATATGAAAAAATAAACGAATACTCAGGAAGGTGTTGCGCTCCAAAACCAAATAAATATGGGGCGCTAAGATAAAGTAATTACAATATTTAATAAATCGGGGCACTTGGAGGTAATCAGTGCAATAAAAATAAATACAATAAATTGTCATTAAAATATATAAATACATTAATTGAGTTCATAAAAGTCCATATGATAAATAAAGTGCAAATAGTGCCAGCAACGGAGCAATAAACAAATAATATAGTGCAAATGTAGTGATAAAGTGATATGTAGCATAAATAAAGTGATAATGGTGACTTTTGAAATCTTCAGTGACTTCAGTGTGAGAAACAGCCGCAGATGTGCTACCTTCTTACCTCACTGTTGTAAGGTGATCAGCATGTCAGAGTGGGGATTTTCTCCATATTCCTTTCCAAACAGGGTTCCTGGTGTATTTGTAGCCTGGTGTCTGCTTCCTCTAAAATCCCATCTCCTGGTGAAGTCAGGTGACGGTGACGACACGCGTTGGATAGACGGTACCCGCAAGTGAAGTCTGGCTGTGAGCTCAGCACTCGTTTTTACTATGTGCATGCTTTAATTTGTTTTAAATGTGAATACCTCTATGTTTTTTATATAAAAATAAATAGTCCAAACCTACTACACTAGAGGTTCCCTCTTTTCTGAATTTTGTTTACACATACCCAGTCTAATTCCCTGAGTGGATCCATACTGACTGACCTAGCCCCAGGAGATGGGATGTTAGAGGAAGCAGACACCAGGCTACAAATACACCAGGAACCCTGTTTGGAAAGGAATATGGAGAACACCCCCACTCTTTGAACGATCACCCAGTTCTGACACTCTGACATGCTGATTACCTTACAACAGTGAGGTAAGAAGGTAGCACATCTGCTGCGTTTCTCACACTGAAGATTCCACTCACTGAAGTCACTGAAGATTTCAAAATTCCACTAAAGTCACCATTATCACTTTATTTATGCTACTTAGCACTTTATCACTACATTTGCACTATATTTGTTTGTTGCTGGCACTATTTTCACTTTATTTATCATATGGACTTTTATGAACTCAATTTATTTGCATATTTTGATGCCAATTTATTGTATTTATTTATATTGCACTGATTACCTCCAAGTGCCCTGATTTATTATATATTGTAATTACTTTATCTTAGTATCCCATATTTATATGGATTTGGAGCGCAACACCAATCTTTGATTATCATTATATATTACTTTGTGGGCAGTGTTTGACCCATATATATGGTGGTTGCAGCACCAGAGAAATTGCTATACTCCTCACTAGAGCGGGAATACCTAATTTTACTAATACTCAGGAAGGCTGTGATAGCTAAACTCTTAAATAGGAACACTGGATAAATGGTTAAAAAAAAAAAAAAAACATAAATACACTGTATTACCAAAAGTATTGGGACACCTGCCTTAACACACACACATGAAATTTATTGGCATCCCAGTCTTAGACCGTAGGGTTCAGTATTGCGTTGGCCCACCCTTTGCAGCTATAACAGCTTCAACTCTTCTGGGAAGGCTTTCCACAAGGTTTAGGAGTGTGTCTATGGGAATGTTTGACCATTCTTCCAGAAGCGCATTTGTGAGGTCAGGCTCTGATGTTGGATGAGAAGGCCTGGCTCACAGTCTCTGCTCTAATTCATCCCAAAGGTGTTCTATCGGGTTGAGGTCAGGACTCTGTGCAGGCCAGTCAAGTTCGTCCACCCCAAACTCGCTCATCCATGTCTTTATGGACCTTGCTTTGTGCACTGGTGCGCAGTCATGTTGGAACAGGAAGGGGCCATCCCCAAACTGTTCCCACAACGTTAGGAGCATGAAATTGTCCAAACTGTCTTTTTATGCTGGCGTCTTAAGAGTTCCCTTCACTGGAACTAAGGGGCCAAGCCCAACCCCTGAAAAACAACCCTGCTCCATAATCCCCCCTGCACCAAGTGATTTCAAGGGGTGGCCCAATACTTTTGTCAATATAGTGTGGATGAGCGTGTTTGGGGTGGGGGAACTTGACTGGCCTTCTTGTCCACATCACTGCCTGACCTCACAAATGTGTTTCTGGAAGAATGGTCAAACATTCCCATAGACACACTCCTAAACCTTGTGGAAAGCCTTCCCAGAAGAGTTGAAGCTGTTATAGCTGCAAAGAGTGGGCCAACTCAATATTGAACCCTGCGGGCTAAGACTGGGATGCCATTAAATTTCATGTGTGTGTAGAATGCGTACATATATAAATAGATGGATCCCGGCAGGTCTATCAGCCACTGGAATTACTGTGGGTCCTCTGGTCGGAGAAGGAGTGGTCTGTATCATCCACGAGATTCAAATTCCTCCAGGGTCCCAATGGAATGGACGGGAAGAATCAACTCCAATCCAAAAACGGGATAGCAAACGGGGCCAAACTCATATAGAGGATCACCTGTAGAGTGTCCCTATGCTTGCAGGGCAAATTTTTCTTCTTCTTGAGTCTGTAAGGAAACTGCTATCAACTGTAGAAGGAAGTTCCCGCATTGGAGCCGGGCACTGCAAGCCGCTCTGCTGGATAGAGACCTGTCTCAGCCAGGGCTCTTCCAGAAGATACACGGCGGTCCTGTGAGCACTGAATATATAATTGGAGAAAAATAAAATTGACAAAAGGTTATTTAAATGTGGACACTGTAGTGTCTGCAAGTTTGTAAAAAAATAAATAAAATCATCAGTTTTTGGGAATAATAAAAGGTCTAAATCCTTTTCCCATTACAGTGTCCGTGTGTTGTACTGCTTCCTATATTTATGTGATCACATGTCCATGTAAAAAAAAATATATGTGGGTAAGAATGAAATAGGAACTGAAAGTCACGAATTGGGGAGCAAATGGGGAGCATATAAGGGACATCATAGGAGAAAAGGGAAAAAAGCCTATTGGATAAGCACTTTACATTCACACAGATCCACATCCTGTCAGGGCAGAGAACTGATCGTATGTTCCTTGTTCAGAGGAACAGCGATCTGTCTCCTCCCCTCATCAGTCCCCTCCCCCCACAGTTAGAATCACTCCCTAGGACACACATTTAACCCCTGCAGCACCCCCTAGTTTTAACCTCTTCCCTGCCAGTCACATTTATACAGTAATCAGTGCATTTTTTTTATAGCACCGATCGCTTTATTAATGTGAATGGTCCAAAAATAGTGTCAAAAGTGTCCTATTTGTCCGCCGCAATGTCACATTCACGATAAAAATTGCAGATCGCCGCCATTAGTAGTAAAAAATAATAAAAATGACAAATCTATTCCCTATTTTGTAGACGCTATAACTTTTGTGCAAACCAATTAATATACGCTTATTGGGATTTTTTTTATTTTTTTTTTACCAAAAATATGTAGAATACATATCGGCCTAAACTGAGGAAGACATTTTTTTTTTAATTGGATATTTATTATAGCAAAATGTAATAAATGTGTTTTTTTTTAAATCAAAATTGTCGCTCTTTTTTTGTTCATAGCGCAAAAAAAAAAAACGCAGAGGTGATCAAATATCACCAAATGAAAGCTCTAATTAGGGTACAACGTCGCATGACCGCGCAATGGTCAAAGTGTGACAGCGCTGCAAGCTGAAAATTGGCCTAGGCAGGAAGGGGGTGAAAATGCCCTGTATTGAAGTGGTTAAGTCAACGTCCCCTAAAGGACTCAATAATCAATTAAAGTTGAAAGCATTTCTTTAACCACTTGCCGACCAGCGCACGACGATGTACGTCGACAGAATGGCACGGGCAGGCAAATGGGCGTACCTGTATGTCCCTTTAAATTTGCCGCCATGCCATCGGGAGCGCGCAGCCGGCGGCGCGCTCCCGCGCTGGTCGGGACCCCCGTGAGTCCGGTCGCGGGACCCGCGGACTCGATCGCCGCGGGCATCCCCGCGATCGTCTCACGGAGCGGCCGAATGGAGGAAATGCTGTGTAAACAACATTTCTCTATTCTGCCTAGCAACTAGTGACGCTGATCTCTGCTCCATGTGATTGGAGCAGAGATCAGTGTTCACTAAATGAAAGCCCAACCCCCCCACAGTTAGTAACACACCCCTAGGAACACTTAACCCCTACACTGCCACCCACTGGTTAACCCCTTCACTGCCAGTGTCATTTACACAGGAATCACTGCATTTATATAGCAGTGATTATTGTATAAATGACAATGGTCCCAAAAATGTGTCAAAAATGTCCGATGGGTCCCCCACAATGTCGCAGTCACAATAAAAATCGCTGATCGCCGACATTACTAGTAAAAAAAAAATAATAAAAAATTATTAATAAAAATGCTATAAAACTATCCCTATTTTGTAAACGCTATAACTTTTGCGCAAACCAATCAATAATCGCTTATTGCGATTTTTTTTTTTTACCAAAATATGTAGAAGAATACGTATGAGGGAAAAAAATGTTTTTTTTATATATTTTTGGGGGATATTTATTATAACAAAAAGTAAAAAATAATGCGTTTTTTTCAAAATTGTCGCTCTATTTTTGTTTATAGCGCAAAAAATAAAAACCGCAGAGGTGATCAAATACCACCAAAAGAAAGCTCTATTTGTGGGAAAAAAATGACGTCAATTTTGTTTGGGAGCCACGTCGCACGACCGCGCAATTGTCAGTTAAAGCGACGCAGTGCCGAATCGCAAAAAGTGGTTTGGTCTTTGACCAGCAAATTGGTCCGGTCTGAAAGTGGTTAAATTACTACTTGTGTATTTAATACTAATTCATATAAACCCGTGCTATGTAAAGCTACTATACGATATAGCTGCTGTAATAGATCGAAACTTGATCTTAGATGATGGATTTTATAAATACAGCACTCAATCAATATATTGGTCCTATACACTTAATAATAAAAAAATAATAAAATACCTCAATCAATACATTATGCAGAAAATGTGCAAAGTGCGTACATACATTATGCTGAATCATTTTTTTTATTAAGAGTTTTAAAGCGTTGCAGATAATCCAATAAAAAATATACTGCAATTCCTGATGAAATCTCCACTCTACAGGTATCTCCCACCCTTAACACCCCATGTCAACAGGTACAATTAACACTCCCTTTATTCAAACCTGCTATTATAGACAAAGTTCCTAAACTCATTTCCAATGCCCACCTAACCACCTGGACCCTGTTCCCTCTCAAATACTCTCTGACTCACATCTTCAATCTTCCCCAATGCTCTAAAACATGTACTGGTCACCCCCATACTTAAAAAGCCGTCCTTAGACACCACCAATCTTAACAATCTACGCCCTATCTCCTTGCTCCCCTTTTCCTCTAAACTCCTTGAATGCCTGGTTTACAACCAACCTCATTAAGAATAACCTTTTTGATCCCCTTCAGTCTTGATTTCGCCCTCCACACTCCACAGAAACTGCTCTTCTGAAACTCACAAATTACTAACAGCAAAAATCAATGGACACTATTCTGTACTCCTTTCAGCTGCCTTTGATACGGTTGACCACCCCCTCCTACTCCCTTGGTCTCCGTGACTTTGCTCTTCACTGGCTCTCATCCTACCTATCCCACCGCACTATCAGTGTCAACTACAATTCTACATCCTCCTCTCCTCTTACTTTCTCCGTCTGGGTCCCCCAAGGTTCTGTTCTTGGACCTCTTTTATTTTGAATCTACACCTCCTCCTTGGGTCAGCTGATAGCCTCCTATGGCTTCCAATATAATTTCTACGCTGATGACACCCAAATCTATCTCTCCACCCTTCAGCTCACTCCATCAGTCTCCTCAGACATCACTAACTTATGTATGATTGTCACATCACTTCCTCAACTTGTCCAAAACTAAGCTCATAATAATTCCTCCTCTGTGTGCCTCTTCCCTTGACTTATTTGTCAAGAACAATGGCACAACCACCACCCATCCTGACATGCAAGGGTGCTAGGTGTTATCCTAGATTCTGAACTCTCCTTTTGGCCCCATATCCAATCCCTTTCCAAATCTTGCCACCTTAACCGCCGCAACATCTCTAAACTACGTCCCTTTCTAACCAATGAAAATACAACGCTCCTGATTCACTCCCTGGTCATCTCTCGCCTCGACTACTGCAACTCCCTTCTCATTGGCTTACCTTTGAATAGGCTACCCCCCCCCCCCCCCCCGTCAGTCCATCACGAATGCTGCTTGCTGTCAGACTCATCCACCTACAAACCGCTCAGTGTCTGCTACCCCTCTCTGCCAATCCCTTCATTTGCTGCCAATCAACCAACAAATTTAATTCAAAATACTAACAATAACTTACAAAGCCATCCACAACTCAGCCCCCAGCTACATCACTATCCTAGTCTCAAAAAACCAACCTAACCATCCTCTTCGTTCCTCCCAAGACCTCCTGCTCTCTAGCTCCCTCATCACCTCCTCCCATACTTGCCTCCAGGACTTCTCCTGAGCCCTTCCCATCCTCTGGAATTCCTTACCCCAATCTGTCAGACTATCTCTAAATCTATCCACTTTCAGGCAATCCGTGAAAACTTTCTCTTCAGAGAAGCCTATCCTGCCTCCACGTAACAACTATACTTTCATTTTCTTCGACCCTCCCTCCTAGATCGTAAGCTCTAACGAGCTCCTATATTGAATTGTATTGTAATTGTACTTTCTGCCCTAACATTGTAAAGCGCTGAGCAAACTGTTGGCACTATATAATATATACAAATCCTGTATAATAATAACAAAAATAATAAATACTTGTATCCTGTTCCAATAACATAGGTTAGAATTGATTATTGCCTAAAATGCATAATATATGGATCAACTGCATTATCTAATCAAGCAGTATATGCAATAATCTCTACTCAAGTACAGTAGAATACGGTAAACATTTGAAAAGTCCAGGAATTCAGTAGGCAGAAGACCTAATAGATACAGTGCCTTGAAAAAGTATTCATACCCATTGAAATTTTCCACATTTTGTCATGTTACAACCAAAAACGTAAATGTGTTTTATTGGGATTTTATGTGATTGGCCAACACAAAGTGGCACATAATTGTGAAGTGGAGGGAAAATGATAAATGGTTTTCACATTTGTTTACAAATAAATATGTGAAAATTGTGGGGTGCATTTGTATTCAAACCCCCCCCCCCCCATTATTTTTTCATAACCTAACCCTGCTTTAAATTTCTCCACAACTTTATCACTGACCAGTCTTGTTTGTTCCTTGGCCTTCATGATGCTGTTTGTTCACTAAGGTTCTCTAACAAACCTCTGAGGGCTTCACAAAACAGCTGTATTTATTCTAAGATTAAATTACACACAGGTGGATAGAACACCTGGCCACTGCTATCAGACGAAACAGTAACATTTCGGGGATACAGACACCTTCATCCGAACACAAACTCTCGCTCTACGCAGATGACCTCCTCGTTTACGTCCAACAACCCCACATATCCCTCCCCTCTTTAATGCAGGAATTCCACAGATTTGGGGAACTCAGCAATTTTAAACTCAACATGTCCAAGACAGAGGCCCTTAATATTTCCCTGCCACCCTCCACTCTTTCACAAGTACAAACTAATTTCTCCTTCCAGTGGGGATCGAAGGGCATTTCATACCTGGGGATCACCATCCCATCCAACTTATCAGAGCTTTACAACCTTAACTATTTTTATATCGCTGCATGTTAAATACCCCTAACTCTCTCTGCAATAGGCATATAGCTCTATGCAGTTCAACTAAAAATATTCAGGCTACAATAGTAGCATATATGCCCATATAATAGGTAGCGCCACTGACCCCATTTTTAGTATCATCTTTTGTATGTAAAGCTCAGGATAGGGGAGCCTTATTTTTAGGGGAGGCTGCAACCAAGATTGTTGATCTAATCGAGGCCTTTTGCAAATAATTAAAAACCTTAACTATCTACCCCTGTTATCCTGTATCCGTAAGGAACTGGATACATGGAACACATCCAATCTACCCTGGCTTGGTCGTATTAACACACTTAAAATGGACACCCTTCCCAAATTGCTCTACTTATTCCAAACCGTGCCTATAAACGACCCTAAACGTTTTTTCAACTCTTTAAGATCCTTGTCCATACGCTTTATCTGGCAGCAAGGGATGTCCCGCATGCGTCACACTTTGTCACACATACCCCAAAATACAAGATGGAGCAGGCCTGCCAGACTTTGAAATGTACCATAAAGCTGCCGTACTCTCCAGAATACTAGAGTGGTTCCCCCGACCATTCCCCAAGGCGTCCACCATGATTGAACAAGATCTTTCCACTCTCGATCTCCGGGCCTTACTATGGGGATATGGACAAAAATTGCCCCTCCTATCTAACTCCTCCCTAACAATAGCAGCATTACATCTTTGGTATAAAAAAGGACTGTCTTCACTATTATCTTCTGACTCCTTACCTCTCACCTCACTTTTTGACCACCCTGACCTCCCCCAGGGCATGAGATCCAACCTGGTAGGCCCCTATCTCCGCACTACCTGGCTTACGGTGAGCACTTTTATACACCCAACTCTGGGTACACCCATCATGCCAGAGGAACGAGGCAACTGGCTTACAGCTCTCCGCATGTCCTCCTTTTGTTCAAACATATTGTCTTCTAACCAAATACACAGACCCTTGACGAGCTACGAGCAACTGTGCTCCCTCTCAGAAACTCCCGAACACTTACTATTCACCTTATACAAATTACAACATTCACTGATCCGTGATCAACTCCTGTCTTACACCAGACCTTGAAAGGGACCTCCCATTGAGTGACTGGCAAAAGTCATTCCATTTTACACACAAGTCCTCCATCTCCTGTTATACGCAGAAGAACTTTAAACTCCTATCCAGGTTATACAGGGACCCCAGATCACTCCACAGAATATTCCCCTCCACTCCTGCTTCATGCTGGAGATGTGGGGACACAGATGGAAGCTATCTCCATATATGCGGGGAGTGCGGGGCCATACAACCCCTTTGGTCACAGGTTTTTGCCATATACAGTAGCCTTTACGATAGACTTACGGCACCCACGGCGGAGGTTGCCTTGCTGTCTATACTTCTGGGTTCCATACCCTCACAAAAACGCACTCTACTCCGATTCTTCCTATCAGCTGCCAGACAACCTATACCCCTTTTATGGAAAACCACCACCACCCATCCCTTATCTTCCTGGGTTTCTGTGGTCAATGATATCATGAGAATGGAAGAGATGATAGCTTTAGATAATGATACATTTGACAAATTTACAGCTCTGTGGCTGATATGGATTAATTATTCTACCTCAGATGCCTTAAAAGCCTCGTTAACATCCCCAAGCTGAACTGGCTCGGTCTGCCCACTCTAGCCCTGGCGTGCTGCACCAGGGTTTGCTCACTCCCACCAACTCCCCCCCTTTTTCCTTCCCAACCTTTCCCTTTTCTATATACTTCCTCTCTACTCCTCTAAGTTATGCACAATGTCTCAGAACAGGTGACTCTATCTGTACTCTCCATTAGATATCTTCCAACACCCCATGTATGATTCGACTTGCATTAATCTGCAATGTATACGTGAACCATGTTGGTTTCTACTCGAAATACAACCATAATACAGACTGTTTTGTATATACCCAATGTTCTGAATATTCAAATGTAGGGCTGAAACAACTAATCGATTAATCGACAACTAATCGATTACTATTTTCATAATCGATTAATCGGCCAGTAACAAAATGGGGTTAAAGTTAATGAGTCTGATGATATTGACTAGATTGACCCTTCAGTAGTATATCTCTCCTCAATAGTATATGCAGTATATATCCCCTCTAATAGTATATGCAGTATATATCCCCTCTAATAGTATATACAGTATATATCCCCTCTAATAGTATATACAGTATATCTCTTCTAATAGTACTGATATATACAGTATATCTCTCCTCTAATAGTATATAAAGTATGTCTCCTCTAATATATACAGTATATCTCTGTCTGTTATTCTCAGAGTGGATTAGATATTTTGCTCCCTAACCAAATAGTTGGTTATTTATATTTACCACTGAATAGAGATATTTAAGAATAAATTGCCTTTTTTTTTAAACTTTACATATTAACTAAATTATACACCACACTTTTTTTTAAGGTTATTAACTGATTAATCGATTAATCGAAACAATCGGCCAACTAATCGATTTAAGAAAATAATCATTAGTTGCAGCCCTATTCAAATGTAATACGCTTGGTAATGTATCACCTTGTTAAAAATTTAATAAAAACATATTTGACTCTAAATTACACACAGGTGGACTCTATTCACTAATGAGGTGACTTCTGAAGGCAATTGGTTCCGCTAGATTTTAGTTAGGGGTATCAGAATAAAGGGGGCTGAATACAAATGCACGCCACACTTTCCAGGTATTTATTTGTAAAAAACTGTGAAAATCATTTATAATTTTCCTTCCACTTCACAATTATGTGCGAATTTGTGTTGGTCTATCACATAAAATTCCAATAAAATCCATTTATGTTTTTGGATGTAACATGGCAAAATGTGGACAATTTCAAGGGGTATGAATACTTTTTCAAGGCACTGTATCTATTAGCTCTTCTGCCTACTGAATTCCTGGATTTTTCAAATGCTTTTTCTATCGTACTCGAATAGAGATTATTGCATATACTGCTTGATTAAAATGTGGAAAATTTTCAAGGGGTGTGAATACTTTTTCCAGGCACTGTACATCCATAGTATGTAAGTCTACACTTGCAGTAACATTGTTGGAAGCAAATCATTCTAATACTTGATATAAAATAACATGGGAAAAAAAGGGGTATGCATATCAAAGGGAGCAGGAAAAGAGAAAGAAAGTAGGAAATGAAAAAAAGAGAGATAAGAATACAAAAGAAATTAAACAAAAAAAGGGGAGGGGGGAGATGGGGGAAGAAAAAAAAGATAATGAGAAGTACAAGGATGGTCAGTAACATGTGAAGCCCCCAGAACAACTGGATCCTCAAGTCTCAATCAATAAATTACACATGAAAAGTGCATAACTTCATATATAAACAATATTTAAACAATTGCAACGCTTTTTTAAGTATCCGAAAAAGGTCCCATTGTGTTAAAGACTTAATAAGTGTGGTAGGGCAAGGCCTTCTGTACTCTACCGCTTTCTGCCCAGAGTGATTAATAATTTTATGGTAGTGCTGTCACTGAGGAGACCTTCAAAATTCATTGTTTGTTCCAATTTGTTTTTTCGTAAATGATACCAGCAGAAAGGTGCATTTATAGGCAAACAAGCAATAGTAGTTTGCAATGGAGGCTGACTGAGGGCCATACCTTCTATAGTTTGAGGGCCTACAGGGAGTAGAGCCATGATTGCCTGTGCCTTTTCTTTCAGCCTTGGTGGTCCTGCGAATAACACATTTCCCTGTCCTAGGGTGACAACACTCACCTGCTGCATCTGTGGAGGAGCAGCGTTGTCACCCTAAGCTAAGCTAAGATGCACCCAGGACGGTAAAAAGATGCTGGATTTATATCAGGATCAACAGACATTTCTCTGTATTTGCAGAAAATATACTTAACCCTAAAGAAGAAAGCTAATGCAGCCTCCATGTCTAAGGATTGGTAAGCTGCAGGATATTACATTTTTGTTCTTGGGTTTAGAAAATATTTAAGCTGTGTGGGGTGAACACAGCCAAAAGTCTCTGCCCTCTACCCTTCTACTGGCAGAGTCCATAACTAGACATTGTGCAAGTATTACCAGGCGTGTGCATGGAGCCGTTGAAGTTAATCTCTTTTTTTTTTTTTATTTGCAGATACCACATATGTTCTAGGACACTACAAGACAGAGCAGTGCAAAAAGCCTCCACGACTTTGTCGCCAGGGTTATGCATGTCCTTATTACCACAATAGCAAAGATAGGAGAAGAAGTCCACGCCAAAATAAGTACAGGTATGATATTAGGATAAAATAAGTGCCAATCAATATAGAATTGATGATTTGCATCAGAATGTTTAAAAATCATTGTATGTCTTATCAAAAAACAAAATGGAAAGTAAATAAACAGAAGAGAAATCAAAATCAAATCATTTGGTGTGACCACCTTTTGCCTTCAACTCAGCATCAATTCTTCTAGGTAAACTTGCACCCAGTTTTTTGAAGGAACTTGGCAGGTAGGTCATTTCAAACATCTTGGAGAACTAACCTCAGATCTTCTATGGATGTAGGCTGCCTCAAATCCTCCTGTCTCTTCACGTGATTCCAGACAGACTCCATGATGCTGAGATCAGGTCTCTGAGGGGGCCAAACCATCTTTTCCAGGACTCATTGTCCTTTACATTGCAGACAGTTCCTAATGATATTGGCTGTATGTTTGGGGTCATTGTCCTGTTGCAGAATAAATTTGGGACCAATCATATTCCTCCCTGATGGTATGGCATGGTGGATAAGTATTTGCATTTCTCAGCACTGAGGACACCATTGATCCTGACCAAATCTCCAACTCCATTTGCAGAAATGCAGCTCCAGACTTGCAAGGAACCTCCACCATGCTTCACTATTGCCTGCAGACACTTATTATCGTACTGCTCTCCAGCCCTTCGGGGAAAAAAAGCCTCCTGCTACATCGAAATATTTCTAATTTGAATCTTCACTCCAGAGCACCTTCTGTCGTTTTTCTACACCCCAGTTCCTATGTTTTCATGCATTATTGAGGCCCTTAGCCTTGTTTTCACATCGGAGGTATGGCTTTTTGGCCACAATTCTTCCATGAAGACCATTTCTGGCCAGACTTCTCCAGACAGTACATGGATGTACCTGGGTTGCACTGGTTTTTGCCAGTTCTGTGCTGATGGCTCTGCTAGACATCTGATGTTGAAGGGAAGTAAGCATGATCTGTCTTTCATCTTCTGCATTAAGTTTTCTTGGCTGACCACTGCATCTACAGTCCTTAGTGTTGCCCATTTCTTTGTGCTTCTTACAAAGACCTTGCTGATGCAGTATAACTACCTTGTGTCTTGTTACTGTGCTCATGACCTGTGACATGAAATTGTCTTTTCACAACCTTTCACTACTTTAGCAGCAGAGTTTGGCTGTTCTTCCATTTTAACCCTCCTGCACAGCTCCTACACAGCTTTTAGTATTATGCCAGCCATACACGGTTTGAATTTCGAAATAATTTTCTTTCGAAAATCGTATCTAAGAATTTTTGTATGAATTTCGCACCATTAGTGGGCTGCAACAACAGCCGATTTTCGTGTGGAAATCAAATTTGAGGAATCGGATATGTTGGAAATTTTTGGAAAAAACGAACGATATTCTAATCAATGATGGGAGAATCGTGCAAGAAATGTAATAAGAAAAGAAAATTTAGGGAGAGAAAAGAAGATTCCCGGTCACAAATTCTTTTCTGTAGCACCATGAGGTGAAATTGAAGGCTTGGTTGGCCGAATTTCGAAAATCAATGGTGGCATCATCGGATCACAAAAAAAAAAATGAACTTTCTGATTTTGAAAAGAAAATTCGTTTGAAATTCGACCGTGTATGGCCTGCATTAGTTTATAACCTGGGTTTTATCCTACGAATGAAATGTATAATCATTAGCACCTGCTTAGTATATTTGGTTACTCATACACCTGAATCTAATCCTACAAAATCCCTGAATTTTGTGTAAGACGTGATGCTGGTTTGAAACCAAAGGGTAATCGCAACAATTATTGATAAGATTTCGATTTTTCTTCTGTTTTCTCGCTTTTCATTTTGTAAATTGACAAAAATAAACATATATATTTTTGAAAGCATTCTTACTTTACAGCATTTCTCCACACCTGCCGAAAACTTTTGCACAGTACTTAATATAGATCCCAATACACCTTGTAAACAAATGCCATGTTCTTTACTTGTTATGCAGCCAGACACATAATCCTCCTAAAATGTAACCCAAAGTGAACTCCAAACACTTAACCCCACTCCCCATATACACACATACACACTGTACCCCTAAAATGTAATCTTGAATTTTCTGTTGATCAAGTTTTGCTCTGCCTCCACTCACCTTCTGGTCCATGCTTTTGATCCTATAATGTGAGTGGCTACCTCACAGAACATAAGAGGCCAGCTTCTGTAGCTCTCTAACAATGCCCCCCCCCCCCCCCCCCACACCAGTATTTATTAAAGGTAGCTTATGCTACATAAATTTATTGCATTATATGCTCAGTTAAATTTCCTCAGGCTGTTACAGGTTTACTTTAAAGTGAATGTAAAGGTTTTATATTCTTATCCAACAACAAACATGTTATACTTACCTGCTCAGTGCCATGGTTTTTCACAGAGTAGTGGCATCCCTTATCCTCCGGTGGTCTCCTGCTGGCACCCCTGGCTCCTCCTGCCTTTTGAGTTCCCTCATAGCATAGCACCTGTCCAGGCACCATCCCGAGTTGCACTTTGTGTGACTTGGCCCCACCCCCTGCTCCCTAGGTACTGGATTTGATTGACGGTAACAGGAGCCAATGGCCAGTGAGGAGGGAGCAAGCAGTGCCGCTGCTCTTGGGCACAGCACTAAATTAAGATCAGGCTCAGGTTAGTATTTAGGAAGGGCAGAGGAGAGCTGAAAGTAAAAGTTTTTTTGCCTTAATGCAGAAAATGCTAAATCTTTAGCCTTAACAAACACTTTAAGCATGCACAATGTTATACCCCAAAAATGGATTGCAGTAGGCACAGAAAAGTTGCCCCATTTTCATTGCATAGTTACCACTGTACTGACATGACTCACCCCATCAGACTCCATCTGCTTAAAGGGACATCTTCCATTTTGAGTGACAGACAACCAACCAACAGATAAACTGCACCTCGCCCTTGTTTATTTTAGGAGTATGGAGGTTGTAGCTTAGGCCTCTCGAGATAAACTTGGCTATAGGCTACTGCTTAGGTTGCATTGTGGATGATCTATACTTATAAACAGGATCCTTTCTGTTGGCAAATGCAAATTATTTTTGGGTTTACCTGGATTTCACATTCTTTTCTTCCATAGATCTTCCCCGTGTCCAAATGTGAAGCATGCTGATGAGTGGGGTGACCCTAGTAAGTGTGACAGTGGAGATTCATGCCAATACTGTCACACAAGAACAGAGCAGCAATTCCACCCCGAGGTAAAAGTTCCCCTCTCTTGTCCCTTTAACCAACGTTTGTTCTGTTCCTCTCCACCATATGGGGCTATAGTGTGTCATCGGTTCTAACATTCCTTTTCCCCTCTTGCATAGATTTACAAATCTACAAAGTGCAACGATATGCAACAGTCTGGCAGCTGTCCACGTGGGCCATTTTGTGCCTTTGCACACGTTGAACGTAGGTTATTTTATCACACTTCAGTGCGTAACTTGTACACTGTACTGAAAAGAATTAACGAACCTTTAAAGTATATCTAAAATAAAAAATAAAAATGTTGATAGTGTGCAAGTGCTAGAACCCCTGTGAGGATAGTCTTGCTGTAAGAGAGAGGTAGCACTGAGTTTTTCAGATGGATGGATTTAGACCCATATTTTTGTGGATTATGAGTATTGTAGGGAGGATTTCCTGTGGTAGCTCAACATGAAAGTGTGTGGCACTTGTACTGTATTGATGAATGAGGAGAGCCATAATGAATAGTCTGAGATTTAGAATTGTGAGGGAACTTTTATTTTCATAATTTTGTATACTTAAAACAGCCAAAACATTTGGAACACAGCCTAGGTATTGAGCTATAGCTACATACCACACAAGCCCCTTAACACACAAAGGCTCGTAATCCAATGATTCTAAGTATACCTATGAAAAAGGAGGCACGCTAAAACATGTTTTGGTGTTTTATGTTTGCAAAATTGGTAATAAATTATTTCTCAAAATTGGAAATCTTGGATTCTGACACACCTCATCCATTGGATTTTATTTTCTGTCTGTGACTCTGCTGGGGATATTTGCCCACTATATTTGTGCTGGTGCTCATATGTTTTTGGTATAGTAAAATTATATATCAAAAATGTGGAACAGGGGGTAAGGGAAAATCTTCCAATACCGACACATGTTCTGATGACAAGAAAGGATTTCCTCTCACTTCCTGTTGTGTCTCTGAGACATCCCACAGATGAAAAATCTGACAGGGGTTCTAATAACTTCCTACTCTATCCAAAACGAAAAAATATTTTTTTAATCATTTTGACTATAGATGCACTTTAACCGGTTCCCGACCGGCGCACGCCGATGTACGTCGGCAGAATGGCACTAGCAGGCAAATGGGCGTACCTGTACGTCCCTTTAAATTTGCTGCCCTGCCATTGCGAGGGCGGCGCGCTCACATGCCGGTCGGGACCCCCATGAGTCCGGTCGCGCGGACTCGTTTGCCGCGGCCATACCCGCGATCGTCTCACGGGGCGGCTGAACGGAGAAATGCCGTTGTAAACAGCATTTCCCCATTCTGCCTAGCAACTAGTCATGCTGATCTCTGTCCATGTGATTGGAGCAGAGATCAGTGTTCACTAAATGAAAGCCCAGCCCCCCACAGTTAGTAACACACCCCTAGGAATACTTAACCCCTACACTGCCACCCACTGGTTAACCCCTTCCCTGCCAGTGTCATTTACACAGGAATCTCTGCATTTATATAGCAGTGATTGCTGTATAAATGACAATGCTCCCAAAAAGTGTCAAAAATGTCCGATGTGTCCGCCATAATGTCGCAGTCACAATAAAAATCGCTGATCGCCGCCATTACTAGTATAAAAAAATATTAATAAAAATGCCATAAAACTATCCCCTATTTTGTAAACGCTATAACTTTTGCGCAAACCAATCAATAATCGCTTATTGCGATTTTTTTTTTTTTTTTTTTTTTTTTTTTTTTTACCAAAAATATGTAGAAGAATACATATTGGCCTAAACTGAGGGAAAAAAATGTTTTTTTATATATATATTTGGGGGATATTTATTATAACAAAAAGTAAAAAATAATGCGTTTTTTTCAAAATTGTCACTCTATTTTTGTTTATAGCGCAAAAACTAAAAACTGCAGGGGTGATCAAATACCACCAAAAGAAAGCTCTATTTGTGTGAAAAAAAGGACGTCAATTTTGTTTGCAAGCCACGTCGCATGACTGCGCAATTGTCAGTTAAAGCGACGCAGTACCAAATCGCAAAAAGTGGTCTGGTCTTTGACCAGCAAAATGGTCCGGGGCTGAAGTGGTTAACTGCCTCCCACCCAGCCTATAGGCAAATGATGACTGAGCAGGAGCTCATCCTGGGTAGACGTGATAAGACATCCTCCCAGTCAGGCGCCTCGCAAGGACCCTAGGAGCTGTACTGCACCGCGATCTGTCTGCTAACAGATCACTTTACCAAGCCGGTGCCGGGATCATGTGATCTCTGTGACCAATCACAGCGATCACATGACAGTTGTACACAATGTATAGCCTTCATTTATAGCCATTCTTTGTGCATTATTGTGTGACTCTCTAAGATTGGTCACAGTGATCACATGGTACAGACAGGGCCAATCACAGCGCAATCTGTACCGTGTGATAGCTGTGGCCAATCACAGTTTCACAATGGTATACAATGTATGAGTGGATGCCATTCAAAACCTGATTTCTTATAACAGTGATCACCACCGCTATAAGCAATCATAGTGTGTAAAAAAAAATCCTGCTAACTTTCCCAGAGTAGTACAGTGCCACTATGGTAACACTGTACTGCTCTGGTCACAGCATATAAAAAAATAAAAATTAAAAAATGATTAAACATATTGTCACCAGTCGGTGTCCCTGATCATCACCACACTAGTCACATGGTGATGCTGTACTGCTCTGGTGACAGTATGTAAAAAAACAAATTCTCAAAAAAAAAAACACATTTTATATTTAATTTCTTAATTTTTCCAAAAATGTACAAAAAAATTGCAAACTTCAAAAAACTTACCATGCCACTTACTAAATACCTTGGACTGTCTACTTTCCAAACGGGGGTCATTATGGAGGGTCATTGGCATGCTTTTTGTTTATGACATATATTACCTTCATTCCACATTTTTAAGCTCGGGAGGTGACAGTTTGTCCCAGGCACACATTGCTGCAGATGCTGCCTCTGTTTCGATTCTCTTACCTGCTTGCTTAATAGTATTATACTGTTCTTGTTATAGAGTCTCTTCTATGTGATGACTTACAATCTCCTTCAGCTGTGTCAAGCCCTACACAAACTGGACCTATTATGTATATGCCTTCGGCTGCTGGAGACTCTGTTCCTGTGAGCCCATCCAGCCCCCATGCACCAGACTTCAGCAGCGTATGTTGTTGCACTTTATTTTAATTTTTGTTTAATAGAAATATTCTACTATGTGCTTTTTTTGCAGTTGTAATTCTATTTGCATAACTTTACCCACACTTTCCTGTTACCAGGAGCCATGCAGGGTATCTGAAAGTACAGTCAAATAGGCACCAGTAAAGCTGGTCATACACTGATCAAAACTCGGCTGGCTCAGAGCAGTTGAAAGAATGCAATTGTTGATTTATCATCCGTTGAAGGGACATGTTTGATCATTTTCTGCAGATCAACATTTGCAGCCAATTAGCTGCAGCCACTGATTAGAGTATTCTGACAGTGGTGGACGCCACTGTCAGAATCATTTGTCCCAGCAGGGGGGTTCCTCCACCCACTTCGTATATACTGTATTTATTGACGTATAACACTCACTTTTTTCCATGAAAATTGGATGCAAACAATGTGTGCGTGTTATACGCTAATACTACAATTTTAGCTGCCTCGGAGGGGACAGGGAGTGGGGGTGGGACGAGCACCGTCAGATTACATACAGTGAGAATCTCCTGTTTACTTGGCGGCCTCTGTAATAGGAAGTCCTGTCTCCTGGGCCACCATTGGACCGCTGTTCTGTCTATCATAGGAAATTCACATTGTATGCAATTGTCCTGTCCCCTCTAGGCTGCAGATGGGCTGCATTGATGGCAATGGTGAGGCTGCTGCATTAATGGCACTTGTGAGGCTGCAGATGTGCACTGACCTTTATTTTGCCTCAAAGTTCCTTATTTCAAATTTAAGTTGTTTTCCTGAAACTTCACTCTTAAAATGAATGTGGGTGTTATACGCCGATAAATATGGTATATATGTTCACCAGCTAAATGAAATAAGAAACAAAACGTGTATCGCTGGTTTTAGATATTATGAACACTGTAATATAACAGACCTTGTCTTATTCGCACACCCTCCCCTGTGAGAACACTTTGGCTGTTATTTGGCTCTGCCAGCTCAGAGCCCTGCAGCTGAGGGGAGGAAGCAAAAAGCATTCTTAAAGGATAAGTTCACTTATGCAGGTAATAAATGTGCATCTATTTTTTTTTCTTAGGAGCCTGCACTGCAGAGCATTGCACCTGCGATCTGCTGCAATGTCAAGCTCCTGACAACTCTCGGTACAGCTGTCTGCCCAATTACTGAAGTCTAGGAAGAATCATTGAGCAACAAGAGTACTCACCAGCACCCTTGTAGTTCATTGAGAATTAGTTCATTTATTCAAAGAACTCTGTGAGTGAATTAAGCGGTTGTGGGTGGAGCCACACACAGCCGCACTGTTTTTACATTGTGACAGTAGGTGCAGGGAGAGGATCCCCCACCTGCTGTCACATCGGGGTGTGGACAGGTGCTTTAGTAACATGCTACACCCTGAATATGGGCGTAACACGTTACCAAAGTTGAACTTTATACTTCATTCTTTATTCATACATCACAAGACAGCAGCCCAGCCAAATCTCAATCACTGTGTGCCTTGCCCTTTTCAACAAAAGTCGATCATTGGATCAACTTCTGTTGAATGAACAAGTTGGAAAACTTTTCGCGATCAGCTGCTGATCAGTGTACTTTGAAAGCAGCAGGAGCCACTATCAAAATACAATGTCCTGGCTTTGGGGATTCAAGGACTGGGACCATTGCAGTTAACTCTGGGTGGAGGATGGAAGTTTTTGCAAAAAGTAGGTGGTCCCTGTAGTGTGTTACCTAAATAAGACCTGTGCAGTACTCATGGAAATCTGTCAGTGTTTAAGGTCCCTGCAGACTAATAAATTGAGTCCCTGTTTAAGGTGCCATTTTGCATGACTAGTGTGTCATTGCATCTACGGGGGTTTATCAGACTTTACTGGTTTAGACAAAACTCACAGTGAAAAAAAAAATGGATTTCCCAGACAGCACTTGAAGCTCTTACCTGGAGTGTTGCACATCTGTGTGGATGGGTTGGGAGATTCTATTCTTTCTGGAAGCTCTCTTGTCAGTGCACATGAGGTGAGTGCTGTAGCTAAAATGCTGGTTAGCAGAGCTTCCCTGCAAGAAGCAGTTGGAACATACACATTTCAACGGTAAACATTTGCAAAGCTCTGAATACGTTTATCAAAAAAAATCTCAGGAGCAAATTACACTCTTTTACCTCTAAAGAAGTGGCAGAGGCCTTTGCAGCATAAACCATCTTCATCTGGAACCAAGAAGGTTTCATTTTTTTTCTTTTCATGAACTTGGGTGAAACAGAAAGTCCTGGAGCCCCAAACCCACCAAGTCAGGCAACACACCTTCTTCCAATTGAAGTTCTACCCCTCACACTTCTGCAATCGTTTGCATGTTTGGTGGCTGTTGTGGTCGTATGGACCCAAGATATCTTCTTGTCTTGGTTCAAAATGTTGTGTCCAAAGGCTACCAGCTGGAGTGTCCCATCTTTGCTCCCTCTATGCTTAATTTTGTGGAATGTGCCTACTTTACCCAACAAAAAGGTAGCCCCTGTTTGCCGCTCTGGTTCAGTTGTGCTCTCACATCGCCATTAGGCTTGGGCACCATGGACAAGTTGGAATAGTAACTGTGAAACCTTTCTGGTTCTGGAACAGGGGAAATGACCCCCTAAGAGCACAACTGGACCAGAGCAGCAAACAGGGGCTACTTCAGGTCCTGAAGTGTTTGAACAAATTCTTACCTGTATGAAGTTTGGGATGGAATCTGTACAGTCAGTGGTTGTTTCTATCCATCCAGGGGATTTCCTGGCCTCGGTGAACATCAAGGATGCCTACCTCTACTTCATTGTCATCAGTACTACCTGTTCTTTGCAGTGGCAAAACACAACATTTTCAGTTTGTGGTTCTGCCTTTTAGCCTAACCATGGCACTGTGAGTATTCACTAAGGTGCTAGCCCCCATTTTGGCTTTTCTGCAAGCCAGGAGGATTCCTATTCTGAGCTACAGTGGTGTGAAAAAGTGTTTGCCCCCTTCCTCATTTCCTGTTCCTTTGCATGTTTGTCACACTTAAGTGTTTCGGAACATCAAACCAATTTAAACAATAGTCAAGGACAACACAAGTAAACACAAAATGCAATTTGTAAATTAAGGTGTTTATTATTAAAGGTGAAAAAAAATCCAAACCATCATGGCCCTGTGTGAAAAAGTGATTGCCCCCTAAACCTAATAACTGGTTGGGCCACTCTTAGCAGCAACAACTGCAACCAAGCGTTTGCGATAACGTGCAATGAGGCTTTTACAGCGTCCTGGAGGAATTTTGGCCCACTCATCTTTGCAGAATTGTCCTAATTCAGTTACATTAGAGGGTTTTCGAGCATGAACGGCCTTTTTAAGGTCATACCACAACATCTCAATAGGATTCAGGTCAGGACTTTGGCTAGGCCACTCCAAAGTCTTCATTTTGTTTTTCTTCAGCCATTCGGTGGTGGACTTGCTGGTGTGTTTAGGATCATTGTCCTGCTGCAGAACCCAAGTTCGTTTCAGCTTGAGTACACGAACAGATGGTCGGACATTCTCCTTCAGGATCTCTTGGTAGACAGCAGAATTCATAGTTCCTTTTATCATGGCAAGTCTTCCAGGTCCTGAAGCAGCAAAACAGCCCTAGACCATCACACTACCACCACCATATTTTACGGTTGGTATAATGTTCTTTTTATGAAATGCAGTGTTCCTTCTACGCCAGATATACTTGGACACACACCTTCCAAAGAGTTCCACTTTTGTCTCATCGGTCCACAGAATGTTGTCCCAAAAGTCTTGGGGATCATCAAGATGTGTTGTGGAGAAATTGAGACGAGCTTTGATGTTCTTTTTGCTCAGCAGTGGTTTTCTCCTTGGAACTCTGCCATGCAGGCCATTTTTGCCCAGTCTTTTCCTGATGGTGGAGGCATGAACGCTGACCTTAACTGAGGCAAGTGAGGCCTGCAGTTCCTTGGACGTTGTTGTGGGGTCTTTTGTGACCTCTTGGATGAGTCGTCGCTGCGCTCTTGGGGTAATTTTGGGCGGCCGGCCACTCCTGGGAAGGTTCGCCACTGTTCCATGTCTTCGCCATTTGTGGATAATGGCTCTCACTGTGGTTCGCTGGATTCCCAAAGCTTTGGAAATGGCTTTATAACCCTTTCCAGACTGATAGATCTCAATTACTTTCTTTCTCAATTGTTCCTGAATTTCTTTGGGTCTCATGCATGATGTGTAGCTTTTAAGGATCTTCTGGTGGACCTTACTGTGTCAAGCAGCTCCTATTTAAGTGATGCCTTGATTGTGAACAGGTGTGGCAATAATCAGGCCTGGGTGTGGCTAGAGAAATTGAACTCAGGTGTGGACAACCACAGTTATAGTATGTTTTAATAAGGGGGGCAATCACTTTTTCACACAGGGCCATGATGGTTTGGATTTTTTTTCACCTTTAATAATAAACACCTTCATTTACAAATTGCATTTTGTGTTTACTTGTGTTGTACTTGACTATTGTTTAAATTAGTTTGATGTTCTGAAACACTTAAGTGTGACAAACATGCAAAGGAACAGGAAATGAGGAAGGGGGCAAACACTTTTTCACACCACTGTAGGTATCTGGATGATCTGCTCCTTCGGAAGCAACCCAGAGATGGGCTGAAGGACTTCAGCTGGGTCCTCAATCTCAAGAAGTCCACCCTGAAGCCATTGCACTGCCTGGAATATCCTGGACATGGCCCTGACATGGTTGTTTTGAGACCACCAAACTCCTGCCTGCCTAAGGTGGTCTTAGTGTTTCATTTAAATCAGGACATTGAGTTGCTTTCTTTTTGCCCAGCCCCAAAATATCCTAAGGAGAATGCTCTACACTGCCTAAATGTGGTTAGGGCTGTGCGAGTCTACCTTGCAGCCATAACCTCAATTCATCAATCTAACACCTTGATTGTGTTGCTTGAAGGCTCCAAGAAAGAAAAGGTGCCTCTCGAGCCACAATTGCTAGGTGGAGTTGACAAATCATCACTCAGGCATATGACCTGAAAGGTAGGGTTCTGCTCTTTCCTGTAAAAGGCCAGTAGTTTTGGTGCTTTGTGGGCTTTTCAACATCGGGTTTTCCTGATCTGTAAGGCAGCCACCTGCTCTTCTGCCCATACATTCAATAAGTTATACCACATTGATGTGCAGGTCTCGGTGGGCACTGGCCTCAGTCCCGGTTATACCTCTTCTTGCTCTATTAAGAAAACTGTTTCTGTTTGGCCTGTCAGCCATTTTTTGCTGTTGCCCCCTTTCATGGGATTGCTTTTGGATGTCCCAGTAATCTTAAGAATACATTTTCCTGTATCCTGTGATATGCGATTAAGGAAACTTTTACTGACCTGTAAAATCCCTTTCTTGGAGTACATCAAAGGACCCAAGTTCCTCTCCTGGATTTACCAAATTTTGTTTGCTTAAGAAACTGAAGTAATGTTGAAAGTCTGTTTGTGTGTGTGTGGTGGGGAGTGGGGGGGGGGGGGGGGGGGGGGTTAGCTAGTAGTAGTGTCAAGCTTTGCTATTTGCCAAAGTCCAATCACTTGAATTTGGAGCATAACCCAATAGCCCAAGAATGAACTCTCCTGTGTCATGTGATGTATTCCAAGAAAGAAATGTTATAGCTAAGTCAAAAAATCCCCTTTTCCTTACCTGATCTTCTGTTCTTAAAAGCTCCCTCCAGGCAGTAAGACCTGTCCCCACAGGCTCTTCTCTCCAATGCTCTGATGGTCAGATGCCCTCATCAAAACCAAATCCGAGCCATATCCTTTCATTGGACATGAGCTCACCGAGAGACAGTCCACTGCTGCAGCATGGGGAAGTAGAGGAGAGCAGCAGCTTTTTGGAAAGCAGAGGATCTGATAATTACAAGTTCTTTTAGCGGTTCCCTAGGCCTCAACAAGCATTTAACCTTGTAGTGCAGAAGCAGCCCCACTGCAAGAGAGGAATTTTTCTTTCCCAGGGATGAGCTTAAGGCTGGGTTCACACTATTGATGCATGTGGCTCACAGCAGGGGCCCGGTGCATTCCCGTTCACAATTTCAGGCCTGATTTCAGCCCAAAGTTTTGGGCTGAATTTGGATCTGAAACAGACCAAAAGACTCAAAGGACCCCTCTGCAAATTCGCACTGGAGCAGCAGCGGAGATGTGTGAACCGGCTTCTTAGCGAGCTGGTCACAATCTCCTACCATGCAAATTGGATGCGAGTAAACCAGCATCCAATTCGCATCGGTGTGAACTAAGCCTTAAAAGGGACATTTTTTGTGTTTAATTTACCTTGCCTGGCTAAAATATTAGGTCATTATTGGTGTATAGCATTCACACTGAAAAAAAAACCCACAATGTGTAAATTGGCATGCATTTCATTTGTAATTCAAACTATAAAAATATAGAGAGAAGCATCAGACCAAAATTGAATAAAAGAGTCCAAGATGATTTTATTTGTTGATAAGAATATCCACCTCGTTTTGGGACATCACTCCCCCTTCATCAGGAAACCAGTGACTTCACAGATCTATATTAGAACAAGTAATGAACTTTCTTCGTGGAGAAATAACCCGACAGCAGCTGCTGGGTAGCAATTGCTGGGCAGCAATTGCTTTCAGGTTGTTCCTTCATGAGGGAATTTCATACTGGTCTTAGTATAGATCTGTGAAGACACTGGTTTCCCTGATTCCATCCAAGTTTTATCCTGTGCTGAGCCCTGATGAAAGGTGAGTGGTGTTGCCCCCGAAATGCATTGGCTGTTTTTTTAATGACTTTTTTTTTTTTTTTTTTTTATCAACAATTAAAATCTTGAACTGTTATATGATTTTGGTCTGGCGCTTTTCTGTATTTTTATGGTTTGAGTTACTGTTGGGTGTCGAGAGGAGCCGTCTGACCATATCTGCTGAGCTTGGTTGCAGTTTTTCTTTCATCTGACTACAGTTGCAAGTCTAAAGGTTCCCAGCACCTCTTTTAATATGCTGTTCTGGAGCGCATTTCACTTGGGTTTGTTTTATAGATGACCCTATGCTTCCTCATAGTGGATAGAGTTTGTAATTTTAATTATAATTCTTCTATCTTGGCAGGTATGGGGTAAAATGAGCCACCTTCCCACCAGTCCAACACCAGCGGCAGTAAGTAGGACTGTATTTATTCCTTACAGTGTGAAATTGTGTAATCTGTGATGAGGCTATACTTAAGAAAGTCAAGTCTTTATTGTATTCTACTTATCTACTTTTTTTTATTGTTGGTCATAGAGTAGTTTTATATATATATAATATAAAATATATAGCGTTATATAGTGGCAACATTTTGAGCACCATTTTACAAAGTAAAGGGAGATAGGACATTTACAAAAGTACAAGAGGATTAGGGGGCCTTAAACGGGAACTTTACTATGAAGATTGATTACACTGTCTGCCTCCGCCTCCACTTCCTCAATAATGATACCCGTGTAGTGGGTTTATTTATTATGTTAAGTTATTCTCTAGCAGCCTTGGCCTAGGCCAGAATGGTGTGTCCTGCTCCCACTGCATCCTGGAATATCCCCATCACTTATCCCAGGAGGTTACAAAACGGCCAGGAGCAAAGCAGATACTTTATTGGGGCTCAGGCTGCCTGAACCCAGTAGAGGAAGCTGGCTGTTAAGTACCAAGATGGCAGCAGGGGACACAAGCTGTAACACCCAGATGGCAAATGGCTGCAGTACAAAATGATAGATCTACTGGGCAAGTTGAGTATGTTTTTATTCAGAGAAAGCAGCACAGCTGGTAGGAAGGGGTTGGAGGCAGGAGATTGAATTAAGTTCCTCCTTAATGAGGGTTTCTTACTGTTGGCAGACCATTGCTTTTAACAATTTTACAATTGATTATATGTGCGTTAACGTATTTCATCATTGTTATTTACCTGTAAATGTCCCCCTTGTTTAGACATCTTGGATGCGATGACAGTAGCCCCAGCAGACTCACAGCTGTCAGTCAACAGACACTATAGCATTAGCTTTTCTGCTCCTCCCTTGACAGCAACACATAGGTTTTGGTATGGGCGTAGGGGTAGGACAAAGGAAGTAGGCCAGCACAGACAGTAAATATATACTGCTAGAAGAGGAAAAGGCTTTGGCATGGTAGGAATGAGGGATAACTCTTATGCCTCGTACACACAGTCAGACTTTCCAACAACAAAACCATGGAATTTTGGCTGAAGGGTGTTGGCCCAAACTTGTCCTGCATACACACAGTCACACAAATGTTGGCCAACAATTACAAACATAGTGGCGAACTATGAAACAAAAAAGAGCATAAAGCTCACAGAATAGGAAAGAGTCTGTAGGAAAATTTCCTAAAATTTAGTGGGAACAGTAGGGACTATTGCGGTATCAGATAATATTCAAAAAGTAAGAATTAGAATTAAAATTTAATAACGTTTTATTATAAATAACTACACAAAGGTAGTAAAAAAGAAACATATAAACATAGATCAAGACAAACAACAATATAATCAATCCATTAGGACAGTGTTGTACAAAGGGTGGTTGAAAAGCCCCCAATAAAAAGTTTTTTTTTTTTTTACACAAATGTAGAGTTGACGTATGGTTCGTCTGGTTTCGCGGCACTGAAACCGCCGCTTCCTCAGGAAACGTCACCTACAAGTCTAATGTATACAAAGAAATTATATAATATTTCAATAAGTACAATTTTAATACAATAATCTGAAAATGTATGACAATAAACACCTAAATATGGTACAACCAGAAATAATATTGATAAAGGAGTCTGACTCACCCGGGGACTTTTTATACCCTTCAACACAGGAGCGACCAACTTCGAGACACCCAAAATTTGGGTGCCCCCCCCTGGGGGCGGGCACAGGGGGTGAAATATGTGGAAAGACACACTTTACACTACGAGTGGAAATAAAGTTAAAAATAATGAGATGGTCCATTTAAGGTAGCTTAACAGAAAGATTTTTTTATGTAGCCCATGGACAGAGATGTTTAATATCCAAAGATTAAGATGTTAGAAAATAGCTAAGAGTAGATAAGTGAAGTCTATCATACCAAACAGAGCACCCAGTGGTCCATGGTCCATATAATTAAGTGATGAATACTAAAGGCAAGGAGGGTGAGCTGATAAACAGAACCTACCCCAATTTTGCCAAGATAACTGTAACATTAGGTATGGAATATCACACTTCACTACGCTTTGTATGGCCAGACATATCTTCAGTACAGAGCCCCAGCAAACTTCAAAAGAATTGCTCTAAGAATAAGGTTAAGAGGTAATAAGTGAAATAAGGCCATAAGTACAGCCAAAAAGGGGTTGATATAACGGGGGTAAGGAAGGTTTAGAAGAGGGGAAGGGGGGAGTTCAACAGCAGTCTTACCTTCAGGACAGTAACCAAGTACATGTGTGTCTTTTTCACCATAGGCGCCACTCTGAGAATGATATTCAAACAGCGGCGCCTTATACACTCCCAACCCGGAAGTAATCAGAGCGTCAGTGTGCGCTCCCTCTCGTCATCCCCAGGTACTGCGCAGGCGCGAGGTCCGCGCGTGCGCAGAAGTACGTTCCCCATGAAGAGATGACGAGGAGGGGGAACTAAGAGACATGGCAGGGCGGGCGCTCTTAGTTCCCCCTTGATGAGCGCTGATTCTCGATTTTCTTTTCCCCGTTTTCATTAGGGCCCCTTTCACACTGGGGCGTTTTTCAGGCGCTACAGTGCTAAAAATAGCACATGTATAGCACCTGAAAAGAACAGCCCCTTTCACTCCACTGTGAAAGCCTGGAGCGGTGCCCTGGCAGGACGGTGAAAAAAGTCCTTCTAGCCGCATCTTTGGAGCTGTGAAGGAGAGGTGTAATCACCGCTCCTAAACTGCTCCTACCCATTGAAATCAATGGGGTAGCGTGGCTATAACCCTTATTCGGCTGCTAGCGGGGGTTAAAACCGCCCCGCTAGCGACCAAATACGTCGCTAAAACGTTGGTAGAGCGGCGCCACTTTACCGCCGACACCGCTCCCTCCCCAGTGTGAAAGGGGCCTTCGCACTTTTCAGTTCATGCTTTTCAGTTTGTTTCTGAACGGTCGTTCATCAACCAGACATGTTATGGAATCGGATGAGATAACATGTTATTTATTATTGGCCTTGGAGTTATTGCTTTGACATTTATTTTTTTGGGCTGAATAATGATTTGGTATATTTTCTATGTTTTTGGATGCATAGAATGCACTTTTTGGTTAAGTTCTATTGGCAGATAGCATGTCTAATTTTAATTGTTTTCTTTTTTTAATGCACAATAAAAAAACATTGTGGAGAATAATACTTGGCTATGTGTTTTACGTCAAATGACAGTTTGAGAGTAGGCTGTTACATTTTATAAAATGCAATGTAAAATTGACAAGGGACACTAACGTAGTTGTATCTTTGTTCTTAAAACTACGGGATAATGGTGTTCTGGTAACTTGCACAAAAACAAAAAAAAACAAAACATAATAATATTATTCTTGATATCACTAGAAAAAAAAGCCTTTCAAAATGTGTTTGCAATAACTCCATCAGTATCACCAGCAAAGCAGCTTCATTATTATCCCATTAAAGAAGAAGAGAATGTGCGCTGCATTTCCAGATTTCATAATTTGCCACGTCACGAATGTTAATTCTCCATTACAAATGCTAGTTTACAAGACCGACCGCTTCTGCTTCCGAGCATGCATGTTTGTACTTTGGACCTTTGTCTGACGGACTTGTGTACACACAATCGGAAAATCCAACAACACACATTTGTTGGTGGAAAATTTGAAGACATGCTAGCCAACATTTGTTGGCAAAAAGTCCGACAACAATTGTCCGATGGAGCATACACAATTGGATTTTCCGCCAACAGCCTGACATCCAACATTTCCCATCAGAAAATCCGATCGTGTGTACGGGGCTTTAGGGCACTTTCACACTGAGGTGGTGGCAGCAGTAGCGATAAAACTGGCGGCGCTTTACCGATGTTTAAGCGGCACTTTGCCGCCGCTAGCGGTGCATTTTTAACCCCCCAAGGGGGTTTAGAAGTGTCCGCATGGCGCGGCTGCCGATTCGATTTGCAGGTGTTTCGGCGTTACTGCCCATTGATTTAAATGGCCGGTTTAGGAGCTGTGTATACACCACTCCCGCACCGCTCCAAAGATGCTGCTCTAGTCCTGCAAGCGCACCGCTTCAGTGTGAAAGCACTCAGGCTTTCACACTGGAGTGACAGGAGAGGCGCTTTACAGGCACTTTGCAGGCGCTGGAGTGGTTGAATTCCCTAGCAATTGCAGAGGCGTGTTTCAAGTGAATAAAAAATCCTTATGGAAAGGAAAACGCAGCAAATATATTTTTTTAAGTTGGTGACAGGTTCTCTTAAAGCAGTCTTAACAAAGACAATAATGATGGTCCTTGCTGTTTGCATAACAAGTTAATAATGCCAGCTGTCATTCTCTATGTTCACATGTTGCTGTGCAATTGAACTAGCTAGAAAATTTGACTCCTACAGAAAGAATTAAAGTGTTTCTAAAGGTGAAATTTTTGACCTTAATGCATTCCCTGCATTAGTGTAAAATGTTTCTCAGTAAGTGTATCACCCCCTCACCTCCCTATATACTCTCTTGAGTCCTATATTGATCCAGTGTTGTGCCTGTCTGCAGCCAGTGCTGCTCTCTCTCCCTCTTCACATAGGTACAGAGGCAGCAGCAGTAGCTATTGGCTCCCACTGCTGTCAATAAAATTCTGTGTGGGGGGGGGGGGGGGGCAAGCCGCGCTGTGTGTGTCTATAGACGAACACAGCCCAGAATGGACGCAAGCCCACAGGTGCATCTAGATAGGAGGTTGGCGCACAACAAAGAGGAGGAGCTAGTGTGCCAGTGGGGGACCCCAGAAGAGAAGGATTGAGGCCGAACAGTTCAGTAACAGAGCAGGTAAGTGTAATATCATTTTAAAGCACAGCCATCTTCCTAAATGTCATAGCCCTGTCCTTTTCTGGAAGTGTCCAATTATAGTCTGTGCTGGTCAAGCTCCTCTGCCCCTCTTCTCTCTAGATAGCTGAGGCTGCTGAACTTATGTCCAGAAACCGTTTTAGAATGTTTGGTTGTCTACACTAGAGAGGCTTTTACAGGTATATAACATGGATAACAAATGTTCACTGTTCATATGGGAAGATTTTTTGTTAAAATGTGTGGTCTGATGATAGGGTCTCTTTAATGGGTCACTGACCCAAAACAACTATGCAGTCCAACAGCTCCATCCTGACGCTTGGTTACTGACTCACTAAGTCGTTAAAGCAAGGATACGAATGGCAACCCTAGAGCTGGCCAGCACTTTGAACAACAAGTCAGTAATGGCTACTCCAGTTTTACGCGCTTGACAGGTTCCCATAAGTTGCTGTAACATCGTTCTCATTTTGAATAGCAGGTTAAAAAAGCCTTGCTGTTGTCTGACAGATACTATGTGCCAGCATAGGAAGCCCAACTCATCGTTGCGGCTCTCCCTCGGGATCCCTTGGGAAGCCACAGAACCTGGATAGCCTTGGTTTTCATGGTGACCTCTCAGGCAGCTACAAAAAAGCCCCAGGGTGTGAGCGGGAAGACTCCACGGGGACGGATTATCTAAAGAGCTTTAAAAGCCAGGTCAGTATATTTGGTAACTGTCTTTGTCATTATGGGACCCTGTCTGTTGTCCCTGCACTCCCTCTTCTGTTGTGTATTGTGCCTGCAGTGGCCCATTTATGTGCAGTAGCTGTTCTAGAACTGTGTGCCTCAGCAGTATTAAACTGATAGCTCTGTTGCCTCACATTCTCACTATTTGTTTTGCCAAGGCAAAGTTAAAAACGCATCCGATGGAGCACAGAGGTCAAGATCAATCCCTTCTACAGTCAAAGCAGGTAAGCCAGGAAATTGGGTTTCTTTTCTAATAATTGTAGTAGTCTATGTGTATATAAGTAAGATGCCTCAGGAATGTTTTTTAATGAACTGCTTAACCAGATTGTATTATATAGAGATACGTATTAATGATGTAATTAAATTAACACATTGTGCACCTCCTGTTATAATAGTACTGCTTTTTAGCCTATTTACAAAAAACCATGGTAAGGGCTGTGAACAAATATGGTATGCTAATGACAAAATCATTGAAAAGGGTCACATAGAATGCATCTAGCTTTAGAGAGGGAAGTAAGTCTGTCTTAGTAGCCTTTAAATGAAACCTCTTATTAAAAGTTATGGAGTTGTTTCTTGTACGTCACTGAATTCCTTATCACAGGATGCTCTTTGACATGTTGTGATATCTTTTACTGGCCTCTAGGTGGCACTGTGTACTGATCACTGTGCTAATAGCAACATATAAAATTGTAGACCGGGGTTTATTAACCAGGGTTCCTCCGGAGGTTGCTAGCGGTTCCTTGAGCAGTGAGAAATTTCTGCCTAGTTAAGTCAAAGGAGAGTTCCACCCAAAAGTGGAACTTCAGCTTTATTTGCTTCCTCCTGTTTTTGACAGGTCCCCCTTCCCAACTTCCGGAGACAATGTTGTGGCCCCCCTCCTCCTACCTACGCCATCAGGCCAGTTCGAAAGAGCAGCACGCTTCGCGCATGCGCAGTGGGGAACCACTTGTGAAGCCGAAAGGCTTCACTGCCGGTTTCCCTTAGTAGAGATGGCAACAGCAGCACCCGACAGCCAATCTGAAGAACGGCTGGGGTGCCAATATTGCGGGCTCCCTGGACAGGTAAGTGTCCATATATTTAAAGTCGACTGCTACAGTATTTGTAGCTGCTGACTTTTAATTTTTTTTTTCCCCAGGCTGGAACACCTCTTTTAAGTTCCCATTGAAACCATTGATCGTTTTAACTATCTGTAAGGGGGGAATTCCTCTCAATGACCACAAGTGTAAGGAGCATTCTTCCCGCTAACCATCACACTGATGTATCATGAGTTATAGGAGGGTCCCTGATAATAGAAAGTTATTTCAAGGGCCTCTGTGTTGAGAAGGCTGTTGTAGACTGTAACTCAAACAACAAGGTCCACATTGATGAACTATATTGCAAACTTAATCTATTTGCGTCAGTGGGTAAAGTAAACCTGTACTTAGGGAAATATGGAGATTAACATCACTGGTCTGTTTTTAAAATGCTAGTTGCCTGGCTGATACGTTACTCTAATGGCTTTCACTTTTCCTGGTAATGTCAAATTGACACTTTGCCCCAGCACCTCAGCCCCCCTTAGACCACTGAAACTCGCCTCTCCAGTGTTCCCCTGCCAATATGTCTTCCATTAGAGCTGAGGCAAAGTATCTGGTGCTCCTAGGTATGGGGAAGCTTGTGACCTTCTCCCATAATGCAATGCCCTGGCTTAGTGTCGAAACGCTAGTCCCTAGTGCTGTCACCTGACAATGGCTGACACCAAGTATTTTGATAGCAGCTTCAATGGAGAAAAGAGTGGCAAGGAAAAACTGAAGATAAAAGTATCAGTGGGTTGATTGGCAGTGGGGCACATTACACAGACACTATACATTTGCTCTGTGTTTTTTTTTTTAAATACTACTAACCCTAAAGAATTTGTAATAAAGAATTTCTGAATTAAGTGACCTCATGAATGCTGCAGGTCATTGACTCAAAGTACTGAAGCCATAAGATCATTAGGACTACCAGGAAGGTAGCACTTTCAAAGGAGGACAGTAATGGTAGCTGCTTGTTGACACGGGTTTCCTTTAAAGCAACCTGTTCTTTGCCCATGCTTGGAAAAGTAGTAGGATTGATTTTGTGGTCCCTTCCCAGCAGTACACACTAACCTTTTTTCTTGATCATACATCACGGGACACAGGAGCTTCATTACACAGTGGGTTATATAGGTACCTCTGGTGATTGGACACTGGCTAACCCCAATTAAGGAGAATTCCTTCCCTATATAATCCCCCCATATGGGAGTTTTTTCGCCAGTGTCTAAGGTAGTTGGTCACGTAAAACATGTGCTATGAAGAAAGCTCTATGCAGGTCCCTGCAGGGGTCTAAGGGCTATGATAACCGGATCCATATCTCCGGCCGATATTTGACTCCCAAGATGATATGGTACCCGGGCCTCGTCATCCGAAGAAACAAGGTTTTGCCTGTAAGTCCTCTCCTTTTGAAAGACTGGGCTCTGGGAAAATCAGACTTGGTTTTCTATTTAAATAGTGGCACGAAAGTTTCTGGCAGAGTCTTTTACAAGGTCCAGGTAAGAGGTTCCTCTGAGAAGGAACCCAAAAAATCCTGAAGGTTGGCACAACTCTGCCCGCCGTGATGGGTGAAGGCTGGAATCTGTCTGTTTCAGCAGTTCCTGCGGCGGGGACAGGTAAGAGAAGTTAATCCTATATAAATCATATATTATGGATTTCTTCCTGTGAGTAGTTGGATGTCTTACCTGGTTTCCGCCACTAGAGGGAGTAAGAGCAGCCTGATGCATACTTACATGTCTTTCAGTACACACGCTCAGTGAAGTCAGTCCGGATGGCTCACATCTTCCGCTGCAGACTCTGCCACCATAAGGTAAAAAAGAGGTCCCACGTAGTCTGGGGGTCCCGCGCAGCCCTGTAGGTAATCCTCTTCCCCCCCCTCGGACACCAGCAGTCGTCATGCGCGCGCTGGGCGCGCTCCCATACTAAAGGAAGGGGGGGGGGGTGTGGTTGCAGGCCATGCACACCAGCGCAGGCGCCAAAGCGGCAATTTTAAAAAGCCCAGAACGCTAGGGGGCTGTATGTGGAGGACACAGAGCTGTGGGCAGTAAGCATCCTAAGGGGTTGGATCCAGGCAAACCTAAGACACCTACTCAGCATCAGGTTGTGCAGTTTAAGCATATATGTTTATTGTGAGACTTGTAGCACAACAGTGATTGCACTTTTGTACTAGTACCTCTGCTTTGTAGCTTAGGACTATGTCTCCTCGTAAGAGGGTCTCAGGGGGAGGTAACAAGGGCACTGGTAAATCACCGCCTAGGTCTAGGGGTCCTAAAGATGCCTGTAGATTACCATCCCCCCCCCTGCAAGACTGGAGCCAGCCTCTCAGGATGAGTCAGTGCCCCTGTCAGGTTTTGCAGCCTCTCCTAATATTTCAGCCTCAGCGTATGTCACTGAAGACTCCCTTAAGGCTACATTGGAGGGTTTTGAAGGGAGAATTATGAATTTTATTTCAGCTTCCCTGAAAAATAGCAGAAAAAGGGGATAGATCCCCTCCCTCTGCTGAAATTCCTCTTTTAGATGATGGGATAGGGATCAAGAGCAGTCGGATGAATCAGAGGAAGAGGAGAGAATCCCCTCCTCCCAGGCACTTAGAAAGCAGGATTATGCAGAAATTCCTCAAATTCTGTGTTTTATGATTGATGCGATTTTGGATTCTGTCCAACAAGCATCTCGTTTGTCTCTCCTGTTGGTACACATGCGAAGGGCCCTATGGCTAAAAAAATTGGGCAGCTGAGCTGTCGTGTAAAAAATATTTGACTGTGTTCCCGTTTAAAGGGGAACGCTTATTTGGGGAGGAATTGGATAAATTCGTCCAAAAGATTACAGGGCGGAAATCTACTCTCCTACCAATCAAAAAGAACAAACGTCCATCATTTAGGCGTTCTCTTTCTCCCGGAGCATCTAGCTCTAAGCAGTGGCGATGGCCTTCCCAACCTCCCTCCCACTACACTGCAGTGTGCATGAGCATCATGGGAAATGTAGTTTCAAAACATCTGGGGTGCCAAGGTTTGCCATCACTGCTCTAGAGGAAAGGCCCAAGGTCACGCCCAGGGGCAGAAAAAGACTTGGGGGCGAAAGCCTGCCAAGCAGAGCCCAAAAGCTTCTTTTGTGAAGGGGCGCCCCCACTCGGCCGAGTGGCGGCAAGGCTCCTACAGTTTGCAGAAGCCTGGCGGGAAGAGATTCGGGACAAGTGGGTAACCTCCTCAATAACTCTGGGCTACAAGCTAGAGTTCCAGGAGATTCCACCTTCTCGCTTCCTAAGGTCAAGGATCCAGTAAAGCAAAAACCGCTACTTCTGGCCTTAGATCACTTGCTATCCCAGGGGGTGATAGTGGAAGTGGACCCAAAAGAACAGGGTTCAGGTTTTTACTCAAATCTCTTCACCGTTCCAAAGCCAAATGGAGATGTCGGACCTATCCTGGATCTAAAGGATCTGAACCAGTTTTTGCACATTCGGTCTTTCCGAATGCAGTCAATACACTCTGTGGTCTCTTCCCTGCAAGGGGGAGAGTTTATGACATCAATCAATATCAAGGATGCATATCTTCATGTGCCAATTTTTCCTGCACACCAAAAGTATCTAAGGTTCGTGGTAGAGCAGCGCCATTTTCAATTTGTGGCCCTGCTGTTCGGTCTCACTACAGCTCCTCGAGTCTTCACAAAGATTCTAGACCCTCTCTTGGCAAACCTAAGAGCTCAGGGTATAACCGTGATAGCTTATCTAGACGATTTGCTACTCATAGAGCAAACAGTAGCGCTCTTGAACCACAGTGTTATCAAAACATTAGAACACCTGAAACACCTAGGTTGGATTATAAACCTAGAAAAGTCGTCCCTGCAGCCTGCTACCAGGTTTGAGCATCTGGGCATGATCATCGACACGGCTCAGGGCAGGGTGTTTCTACCAAGGCCAAAGGCCATGGCTATAGGGGCTCTGGTGCGCCTAATTCGGCAGAAGGACTTCCCCCATTCGGCTGTGTATGAGACTGTTAGGGAAAATGGTCGCCTCCTTCGAGGCCGTTCCATTCACCCAGTTTCACTCAAGGCCTTTGCAGAGATGCATCCTTGCGACTTGGAACAAGAAGCCCCAGGCCTTGGACCTTCCTATGTGTCTATCCCCGGGGACACGCAAGAGTCTCGTTTGGTGGTTACAGACCAAGAATCTGCTGAAAGGCAAAACTTTTCTTCCCCTTCCATGGAAGATTGTAACTACAGATGCCAGCCTGACAGGCTGCGGAGCAGTGTTGGAAGAAGTATGCACGCAGGGGAAATGGTCTGCGACCCGAAAAGCTACTGCCCATAAATATTCTGGAAATTCAGGCAGTTTATATGGCCCTCATGAACTGGTCCTACAGACTACAGGATCTCCCTGTTCGAATACAGTCCGACAATGCCACAGCTGTGGCCTATATCAATCACCAGGGTGGCACCAGGAGTCTGGTTGCACAAAGAGAGGTGAATCGCATACTTGCTTGGGCAGAGAGACATGTTCCATGCCTTTCTACAATCTTCATTCCAGGAGTGGAAAATTGGCAAGCGGACTTTCTAAGCCACCAACAGTTATGCCCAGGAGAATGGGCTCTACACCCCGACATATTTCAGACCATATGTCACAAATGGGGCACTCCAGACGTAGATCTGTTTGCGTCCAGATTCAACAGGAAGCTGGACAAGTTTGTGTCAAGGACAAGAGATGTATTTGTTCAGGGGTCAGATGCTCTGACAATTCCCTGGGATCGGTACAATCAAATTTATGCCTTCCCACCATACCCGCTTCTGTCACGGTTCCTGGGAAGAGTCAAGAGGGAAACAAAGTCGGTTCTATCGGTAGCCCCGGCTTGGCCCAGGCGACCTTGGTACGCAGAGATAATGAAGTTGGCAGTAGGCAGGCCTTGGATCCTTCCTCTCCGGTCAGATCTGCTCTCGCAGGGACCAATTTACCATCCTGCTTTACACAGTCTGAATTTAACGGTTTGGCTGCTTAGACCCACATTCTGAGAGACCGTGGACTCTCGGAGCCAGTCCTTTCTACTCTGGTCAATGTCAGAAAGCCAGCCTCCAGGCTTATTTACTACAAAATCTGAAAGGCATATTTTTCCTGGTGTGAACCCAGGGGATGGCATCCTAGAAAGTATGTCATTAGCAGGATCTTGGCTTTCCTCCAGTCAGGCCTAGAAATAAATTTGCCCATAAGCACTATCAAGGTGCAGATGTCAGCCTTGTCAGTATTTTTCCAGAAGCCACTTGCATCACATTCCCTGGTGCGGGCTTTCATTCAGGGGGCTATGTGGATAAGGCCGCCAGTCAAACCTCCGGTATGCCCATGGGATCTGAATTTGGTTCTCTCGGCATTGCAGGGACAACCATTTGAACCATTGCATCAGGCTTCATTAGTTCTTTTGACTAAAAAATTGGTTTTCTTGATAGCCATATCCTCGGCTAGAAGAGTGTCAGAGCTAGCAACTCTCTTGAGCAAGGAACCTTATCTAATTATTCATAAGGACCGGGTAGTGATGCCTCCTAATAGGTCCTTTCTACCTAAGGTGGTTTCAGGATTCCATTTAAATCGAGATGTAATCCTACCATCCTTTTTTCCGGACCCACAGTCCGCAGAAAAAGAGTCTTTGCACACTTTGGATGTGGTAAGGGCAATCAGTATCTATCTCCAGGCAACTGCTCAGATAAGAAAAACTGATTGTTTATTTATTTTGCCAGAAGGCCCTAAGAAGGGCCAAGCGGCATCAAAATCCACTCTCTCAAGATGGATTAGACAAGTTATTCTTCAGGCCTATAGTGTAAAGGGGAAGAGTCCTCCTTTTCAAGTGAAGGCACACTCAGCTAGGGCTGTAAGTGCTTCTTGGGCAGTGCATCACCAGGCCTCCCTGGCTCAGATCTGTAAGGCTGCGACTTGGTCATCAGTCCACACATTCACCAGATTTTATCAGGTGGATGTCAGAGGGCAAGAGGATACCGCCTTTGGGCGCAGTGTACTGCAGGCTGAAGTTTAGATCCTCTGGTCCATGACGGTCTATATTTATGATCTGTGTCTCCCTCCCCTCAATCTGAGCATTGCTTTGGGGCATCCCACTATGTAATGAAGCTCCTGTGTCCCGTGATATATGATCAAGAAAATAGGATTTTTATATACAGCTTACCTGTAAAATCCTTTTCTTGAGAGTACATCACGGGACACAGAGCTCCCGCCCTTCTTGGGTTTTACGTGGTTTCTTATTGCTTTGCTACAAAACTGAGGTGCCTCCCATATGGGAGGGGTTATATAGGGGAGGATTTCTCCTTAATTGGGGTTAGCCAGTGTCCAATCACCAGAGGTGCCTATATAACCCACTATGTAATAAAGCTCCTGTGTCCCATGATGTACTCTCAAGAAAAGGATTTTACAGGTAAGCTGTATATAAAATCCTATTATTGAATTCTGCCACCACTCTATTCAGTCAGTTCTTTTTTGCTTCCATGGCAGCGTTAAGGAAGGTGAGTATATGCTGCGGGAGTAGGGGGCACTAAAGTAAACCTGTTGTTTTCCTTTTGTGGGCAAAGCATAGGTTTTCTTTAAGATAATCTGTATCGTTAATGTGTATTTAATAGGCTTTTTCATGCAAAATGTTCTTAAAATAAAATATGCTGTGTGTCATAGTCTGTAACACAGCCTTGCCATGTTGTTATCATCATTACAGGATGCATTAGGAATAATGCCAATGGGGAGTCCACTGACCTCAAGCATTTCCTCTAGTATTACTTCTAGTCTAGCTGCGACACCCCCCAGCCCTGCAGCCATAAGTGGTACTCCTGGTATGAATGCCAATGCTCTGCCCTTCTACCCAACCAGTGACACAGTAGAATCTGTCATAGGTAAGATATATGTTGCTCTTTCAAAAACTGTGACTAATTAAAAGGTGAACAACCTCTCCCCCCATCACCATTACCAATGAACAGCATTACTGTTCTGATTTGAACCTCTGCTAAGCAGCTGTCTAAAGCGATGGATAGACCGTCTAAGTAGTCCAGGAAAGCCTCTGCTTGGACATGTTTTTTTTTGGCTATCTTCAGACACTTATTGCTTTTCTTTTTTTGTTTCCATGGTCAGTGTCACAAACTGATTCGAACTGCTAATGGGCAGGCTGAATGTACCAAGTTGATCGATCAACTTGGGTACAACCAGCCTGCCAGATTCTCTTATGATTATCGCTAGCGGTTGTTATAGCCACTACCGATAATCATCTTTATAAATAGCAAAGTTAATTTCAGGAGTGAAAAGGAGTAAGTCTGTCCAATCGTCTATTATTAAAATAAACAGGTTTGCTTTATAGGCAAAGTTAGAATCCTGTCTTCTTCACACTGCATAACCTTACCAAATACTTGAGCACCAGAAACAACCTAATATACCGTATCTCACAAAAGTGAGTACACCCCTCACATTTATCACTCTCACTCGCTCTAGCTGGTTACTGAAAGTTCATCATGGCACCTCATGGCAAAGAACTCTCTGAGTATCTGAAAAAAAGAATCGTTGCTCTACATAAAGATGGCCTAGACTATAAGATTGCCAAGACCCAAAATATTGACACTTTGGGCCCAATTTGGACATTTTCACTTCTTTGGTCGACCATGGCGAGGCCTGTTCTGAGTGGAACCTGTCCTGATAAACCGCTGTATGGTCCTGGCCACTGTGCTGCAGCTCAGTTTCAGGGTCTTGGCAATCTTCTTATAGCCTATGCCATCTTTATGTAGCGCAACAATTCTTTTTTTTTCAGATCCTCAGAGAGTTCTTTGCCATGAGGTTCCATGTTGATCTTCCAGTGACCAGCATGAGAGAGTGAGAGCAATAACACCAAATTTAACACACTTGCTCCCCATTCACACCTGAAACATTGTAACACCAACGAGTCACATGACATCGGAGAGTGAAAATAGATAATTGGGTCCAATTCTGACATTTTTACTTAGGGGTGTACTCACTTTTGTTGCCAGTGGTTTAGACATTAATGGCTGTGTGAGTTATTTTGAGGGGACAGCAAATTTACACTGTTATACAAGCTGTACACTCACTACTTTACACTGTAGCAAAATGTCATTTCTTCAGTGTTGTCACATGAAAAGATGAAAAGAATAAAATATTTACAAAAATGTGAGGGGTGTACTCACTTTTGTGAGATACCGTATGTGCGAGAATGTGTGAAATACAACTGTCAGTCACCAGGCCATAGCCCCTAGGGTGGGGAGTGTATATAGCCCTGTATAAGTTACCACTTTCTCACAAAGTCAAAAGCTACACGTGTTTTAGGGGTCTCCTACAATAAATCGGGGCATTGAGGGAGAGTGGGGAAATTTATCAAAGCATGCCTTTTGTACTTCTTGCAAGGTGCACCTTTTCCTTTGCCTGCTATGGTCAAAGTACCTGCTTCATTTAAATGATCTGAAATAAAGATATAAATTATCTTTTGGAATCAGTCTTGTACCATTGTATTTTTAATAAATATTTATGTTCAGTTTATCTCCTTATTTTTTTTTTCTTTCTAACGCTAGCTATACAGACATAGGTTTCTCCATCAACACTAAGTCCCCTTTCACACGGACGATCAGTTCAGGTCCGCCTGTCAGTTTTTCAGGTGGACCTGAACGGATGCTCCATAGAGGTCTATGGAGCGTCTGATGTCAGCAGTGACATGTCCGCTGACATCCGATCCGAAAAAGTGTGAAGGAGGAAAAATCTATTTTTCCATCCATCATCGGATCGGGTGACGACGGACACTGCGGTCCGTCGTCACAGCGCCGATCTCCCATAGGGGAGAGCGGAGCTGTGACAGGTCCATCCCTGCACAGTGTGCAGAGACAGACTTGTCATCTTCCTGCTCAGCAGAGATCGCTCCGGCGATCCCCGCTGAGCAAGTGGATATCCATGGGGCGGATCAGCACTGATCCGCCCCGTGTGAAAGGACCCTAAAGAGTGTGGATGGAGGAATCTCTCCTGCTGACTATTGTTTTCAGACAACCGCAGCACCTATGGCCATCTAAATACCTGAACGGTGACTGCAGCTGGTGCCGACAGGGCCACCTATGGCTTGAATTGCGGCTTATTTACCAGGTCAAAAATTGGCTGTGTATGACCAGCTCAAGGGATACATTCTCTTGTCATACATTTTTAAACCACCATCTATATTTTTCAGGAAACAGTTTCCTTAATACTTTTTTTCTTTCAGAATCTGCCCTGGATGACCTTGATTTAAATGATTTTGGTGTTGCTGCTTTAGAGAAGTCATTTGATAATACCACAGTTGCCACATCTGGAGGTATAATGATAGGTAATTGATCACGTTTTCCTTTTTTTTTAATTATCCTCATTGCTGACTTTATCTCAGCTGCTTATATTTTCTATTATAATTACTCAAACCCTAAACTTTTTTTTTTGTTTTGGATATTGGTTATAGTGTTTTCTTTATTGCTGTCTGTCTCCAATGGGGCAGATTTTTATTATTATACACGATTTATATCGCGCCAACAGTTTACACAGCACTTTACAATGTATAGGGGGGGATTACAGTACAATACAGTACAATAAAAAAGGTACAGGAGGGCCTTGCTCATAGAGCTTACATTCTAAAGGGAGGAGGTGGTGGTACAAAAGGTAATGGCTGCAGAGAATGATTTGATGGGGGTGGCTTTGATGGGGGTAGATTTCCCTCTCTTCCTGTACTAGTGACTGTGGTCATTGCCAAGACAGGAATTGGTGAAATTTTCCAACAGAGACCACATTAAAATACTCAATACTTAATCATTTAAGACTGGGGAATGGTCACTATCGATCCTTGTCCTTTAAAACTTTAAAAATGAAAGTTTTGATTGTGAATGTGCCTCAAAGCTGAACTCTGGCCACACAAACATTCATTTAAATGAAACCCCAATTCCAAAAATGGTCTTTTTGAAATTGAATTGATGGCAGCAACATGTTTTAGGTGAGTAAGTGGTACTAGCAAGAAACAGCTGGAAGAACATTTTGTACAGTGCCTTGAAAAAGTGTTCATACCCCTTGAAATTGTCCATATTTTTTCATGTTACAACCAAAAATGTAAATGTATTTTATGTCATAGACCAACACAAAGTAATTGTAAAGTGGAAGGAAAATGATAAATGGTTTTCCACATTTTTTTTACAAATAAATATCTGAAAAGTGCGACATGCATTTGTATTCAGCCCCCTTTACTCTGATACCCCTAAGTAAATTCTAGTGGAACCAATTGCCTTCAGAAGTCACCTAATTAGTAAATAGAGTCCATCTGTGTATAAATTTAATCTCAGTATAAATACATCTGTTCTGTGAAGCCCTCAGAGATTTGTTAGAGAACCTTAGTGAACAAACGGCATCATGAAGGCCAAGTAACACACCAGACAGGTCAGGGATAATGTTGTGGAGAACTTTAAAGCAGGGTTAGGTTATAAAAACTTCAAATCTACCAAGACATAGCTGTCAAGCAGCCAAGAGGCCCATGGTGACTCTGAAGGAGCTGCAGAGATACACAGCTCAGGTGGGAGAATCTGCCCACAAGACAACTATTAGTCGTGCACTCCACAAATCTGGCCTTTATGGAAGAGTTTCAAGAAGAAAGCCATTGTTGAAAGAAAGCCATAAGAAGTGCCGTTTGCAGTTTGCGAGAAGCCATGTGGGGGACACAGCAAACATGTGGAAAAAGGTGCTCTCGTCAGATGAGACCAAAATTGAACTTTTTGGCCTAAAAGCAAGGCGCTATGTGGGGTGGAAAACTAACACTGCACATCACCCTGAATACACCGTGAAACATGGTGGTGGCAGCAACATGTTGTGGGGATGCTTTCCTTTAGCATGGACAGGGAAGCTGGTCAGAGTTGATGGTAAGATGGATGGAGCCAAATACAGGGCAATCTTAGAAGAAAACCTGTTGGAGTCTGCAAAAGACTTGAGACTGGGGTGGAGGTTCACCTTCCAGCAGGACAATGACCCTAAACATACAGCCAGAGCTACAATGGAATGGTTTAGATCAAAGCATATTCATATGTTAGAATGGAGGAATCTCTCCTGCTGGCTATTGTATTCAGACAACCGCAGTCAAAGTCCAGACCTAAATCCAATCGAGAATCTGTGGCAAGACTTGAAAATTGCTTTTCATAGACACTTTCCATCCAGTCTGACAGAGCTTGAGCTAGTTTGCAAAGAAGAATGGGCAAATATTTCAATCTCTATCTGGTAGAATCATACCCAAAAAGACTTGCAGCTGTAATTGCAGAGAAAGGTGGCTCTACAAAGTATTGACTCGAGGGCTGAATACAAATGCACACCAAACTTTTCAGATATTAAAAGAGAAGTTTAGGGTGTAGATTTTTCCCCAGTATCACACTTAAATGGATGTATCATACTTAGGTGGATGTAGCATTGGTCCCCCAGCGCCTCTGCACAGAGAACCGAGTGATCGAACATCGACTGGGGTGTCAGTTCAGGCACCTGGCGGATCCAGACTTTGTCATGATGACGTGGTGCCTGGACTAATGAAGTGCTCTCTCTGCTGAAAATGGGTTACAGAGTGCAAAACGAATTGCACTTCTGTGACATAGGAGAAGCCCAGCCAAACGAGCTCCTTTCATTTGTAAAAAAATGTGAAAACTATTTATCATTTTCCTTTCACTTCACAATTATGTGCCACTTTGAGTTGGTCTATCACATAAAATCTCAATAAAATGCATTTATGTTTTTTGTTGTAACATGACAAAAAGTGGAAAATGTCAAGGGGTATGAATACTTTTTCAAGGTGCTGTTACTTATTAGGTGAATTGACAACAAGGCAGTAACATGACTGGGTATAAAAAGAGTATCTTAGAGAGTCAGTGTGTCTCAGAAGTAAAGATGGGCAGAGGTTCACCAATCTGTGAAGAGCTGTGTCTAAAAATTGTCGAACAATTTCAGAATAATGTTTTTCAAAGTAAAAGATTACCAAGACTTTAAATATGTCATCATCTACAGTACATTATCTCAAACAATTCAGAGAATCTGGAGAAATCTCTGCGTGCAAGGGACAAGGCTGAAATGCAATATTGGATGCCCGTGATCTTGGGACCCTTAGACGGCATTAAAAACAGTCATGATTCTGTGATGAGCATCACTGCATGGGCTCAGGAATACTTCCAAAAATCACTGTCTGTGAACACAGTTCGCTGTTCCATCCAAAAATGCAAGATTAAGCTCTATCATGAAAAGAAGCCATTTCTGAACATGATCCAGAAATGCTGCCAACTTCTCTGGGCCAAAGCTCTTTTAAAATGGTCTGTTGCAATGGGGAAAACTGTTCTGTGGTCAGACAAATGGAAATTCAACCTATTTTTTGGCAACCATGAGTGACATGTCCTCCAGACTAGAGAGGAGAGGGACCTTCTGGCTTGTTATCAGCGCTCAGTTCAAAATCTTGCATCTCTGATGGTATAGTGGTGTATTAGTGTGTATGGTATGGGCAGCTTTCATATCTGGAAAGGCACCGTCAATTCTGAAAGATATATCCAGGTTTTAGAGCAGCATATGCTCCGATCCAGACAACATCTTTTTCAGGGAAAGCCTTGCATGTTTCAGCAGGACAATGCTATGACACTGCATCTATGACAACAGCATCTATGACACTGCATCTATGACAACAGCATGGCTTTGTAGTAGAAGAGTCTGGTGCTTAACTGGCCTGCCTGCAGACCAGACCTTTACCAATAAGAAAATATTTGGCGCATCTTGAAATAAAAAATATGGCAAAGAAGAAGCAGGACTGTTGAGCAGTTAGAATCCTATATCAGGCAAGAATGGAACAACATTCCTCTCCCAAAACTCCAGCAACTGGCTTCCTCAGTTCCCAGACATTTTTGTTTGTGTTGTCACACTGTACTGCACATGAAAACTCACTGCAAAGCATAATAATGATTTATTTTTTTATATCTGTCCCTCCGCTTTCCATGATGGCATCCGTGCATTTGATTGACAGCAATGGGAGCCAATGACTCCTGCTGCTCTTGATCTGCCCTGGAAGGAGGGAGACAGCGGCAAGAGCTGCTGCTCCCATGCACATTGCTGGATCAGATTGGGCTCATGTAAGAATAAGTGGGGACGGGGGCGAGGGGTGCATTAAGATGAAAAACCTTAAGGCTTTAGAACCACTTTAAGGCGTTCATTCATGTACTCCTAGTACTGATGATACTTCTTAGTTAGCAGGATTGAACCAAATCAAATTTATTATGCGCTGTTCAAATTTCATCCAGTTCCTGAAATGGCTGAAATGTAATCATTGGGTGGCCCTGTGCACCATCTCTTGCTCAGCAATACTTGGTTGACAAATTGAAGGAGCCGGGTGGAAAATTTACAGCTGAACATTGGAAACATCCAATCAGATTTGTTTAGATAGTCAGTGAGGAAGGCTGCCAAAATAAAACAGCTGCATGAAATCTGTTGGTGTATGGCCAACTGTACTAGCAAATTAGAATAGAGCTTCCAGATTCCATCTGAAATGTCTGTGTTTTTTTTTTTCCAATTAAAATTTTTAATTTGTTCTTTTTAATTGCAGGTGGTAGCCTAATGCAAAGTTCTGCTCCTGTAAACATCCCTGGATCTTTAGGCAGCTCAGCATCCTTCCATTCCACATCTCCATCTCCACCTGTAAGCATCTCCTCACACTTTATGCACCAGACCCCTGGAGCACATAGCCAATCAGAAAACACCTTTCTCAGTACATCAGCCACTCCTGGGTCACTAGGTAAGTGACTGTACAGTAGAAAATGGAAGTAATGGGACATCTATGGTAGGGCTATTCCTTCCTGAATTTTGTTCTTAGTAACTTTTCATATTTTAACATTCATGTTCATTGTTAAGGTTTACCTTGTTTTGTTTTTGTTTATAGGCTTAAATGGTATGAATAACAGTATATGGGAACATTTTGTGTCAGGCAGCTATTCTCCTGGGACGTCACCTGCATTCCCCTCTGGTGCAGGTGGGGCTGAGCTTGTTAGATTACGTCAGGAGCTGGAAGAGGCCAGTAACACTATCAAACAATGGGAGGACTCATGGAAACAAGCTAAACAGGTAAACAGTGATGTACATTGGCATTTGCTTTTAGCCTTTTAACTATGAACACTCTGGGGTGCTTTCAAAGTCATTCAACGGAAGTACAATTTTTCTCTCTGTAGACTGGCCTTTATTTAAAGAACTAGTGGCAAAACGTTTTTTTTTTATTTTAAATAGCGCAAAGGAGGGTTATAACCTCTGTAAGGTTTATTTGTGCCCCCTTTGTCCTATTGGGGAGATTTCACTTCCTTCACTTCCTGTTCCATAGCCAACACAGGGAGTGAGAGGAAATGCCTGCAAATTAAGAGAATACCTTGGGGACCCCCAGGTCACCAGAACTAGTGTCCCCTTTGGAAGATTTCCCCTCTATTACTTTTCTGGGTACAACTCAAAATTTGTGATTTTTGTTTACTTTCACTTTCAATGATAATGGTAAACAGGTCAAACAGAGAGGATGAATCTATCTAATGGGGACACAGACAGCTATAAAAGCTGACAGGTGATCTAATCCTTCTCCACTCTATCCAAAACAAAAAAAAAGTTTTTCATTCATTGATGAACACAGCTCCTTTAAATCTTGACCGTAGGGTTATATCTCCACCTTCAGGAGAGGACTAGGCAGAACAGAACATGTAAAACATGTAAAAACAGCAAAACTGCACAGCACCGCCCAGGGAGCGGTCCCACTGGCTATAACCCCTCACTTTGCTTCCTGTAGCTCAGTTTTTTTCTGCCTAGTGTAGGAGAAGGACCTGGCTCCCTGAGGGGACCATTGGTCCTGGGAATTTTTTTCATTTTTTCTACAATGTAGATCACAGGATCAAAAATCAACAGCCGGGCTGGGTGACAGGCTGGATAATATAGATCCTTGTCGTTTCCCCAGCCTGGCCATTGAGCGTGAGCATACCCTAGCTACATTCTGGGTCGGCCACGACATGCCCCTTTCTGGTCACAAATGACCAGCTACTGCTGTCCGTGTCACAGTGTGCCGTGGCTGACAGCCACCCCCGTACTACTCGGGTGATGGGTCTGTGGTGACTTCCCTCAACAGGATGGAGCAGCTGGGCATTCCCTGGGAATTCAACTAGAGGGTCTCTCACTCTCCCTTTCTTCTCTCCCTGTCCCTCATTCCCTCTTCCCCATGCTGGGGCCACTGTTTGTCAGGGTCCACTCCTTCTTTCCCTGTTTTTTCTGGCCATAGTGAGGTGTTCAGTCTGTTTGCCATGAGGGGAAGCCGCCACGCGGTCCGCGACCATTTTTCTGAGGCCGCGGCCATTTTACTGTAGCCTTAGTCAGTGTATTACTGTCAGCCATTTCCTAGAAGGTTCGGCGGCCATTTTCTCTAAGGTTTTTTTGCTAGAACGGCCGGCGGACATTTTCTTGTAGCCTCAGCATGGTGACTGTATGGTTCTAGAACGGCTCGGTTTTTACTCAGAACACTTTGTGACTGACACAGGGCAGACGGCAGCAGCACAGTGCAGTACTCGGTCAGGGTGGCAAATCCTCCTCAGTCTGCGAGCAGCTAGAAGGGTGGAATTTTGTGTGCGTTTCTTTATGTCCCTGAGTAGTAACAGGCAAGTGAGGGTCAGAATGGCGTCAGAAGCTGGCGCTTCTTCCCCAGACATCCTTGCTATTGCAACCGGTTCACCGGCACAAAATGCGGTGCCTATGGATGCTTTGTCGGCGGTCCTGGAGTTCTTTGTTGCCAGGGTGGAGGCAGCACGCAGGCGCAAGGGGGGTAAAAAATGCCCCCTATCCTCCCCCCAGTCTTCTGGGGAAAGCTCTGATTCAGACTCTGGGCCCCGCCATGACAGGCGGCCCCTGTTGTGACCTGTCAGAGGATGCGGCCCAGGACCGTTCGGAGAGTGAGGATGACTCTGTGTCCAGGTTAGCGCAGGAAAGCGCTAGTAGGAGCACTTATCACAGCGGTGTGGGATAACCTGAAGATACAGTATAGAGCAGAGGCATCTGCAGACCCTTTTGGGTCCCGCAAGCCGGCCCGCACAACTAAGGTATTTCCGTATCTTACTTATTTTGCTATGTTAATTTATAAGGAATGGGGAAGCCCGCAACGGGGCTTTTAAGTCCCGAGAAGAATGGCGGTGCGTTACCCTTTTGAGGAGAGCCTCCTAAAAAAATGGGCATCCCCTCCGGTCATTGGCCCCCCGATATCCAGGTTGAATAAAGTAACCATGATTCCAGTAGAAGGGACTCCTGCCTTCAAGGACCCTGCCAACAGGAGGGCCGAGACGCTTACTGAATAGGCAAAGTTGTTGCACCATGAATTGGAGAAGCAACAGACTTCCCCGGTCTGCGTAGAACTGGCAGATCAGTTAGTGCATGACCTTAAGTATGTCTGTCATATGGCCCTGGATACGGTCCCCCTGCTCTCTAGAGCATTAGTATCAGCAGTGGTGCTACACGCCTGATTTGGCTGAAATGCTGATCTGCGGACCAGGCATCTAAAAAAGCACTGATTTGCCCTTCCAAGGTGAGAGACTATTTGAAGACTCGCTGGATGACATTATTAAAAATGTTACCGGTGGGAAGAGCATGTTGCTCCTACAGTCCAGGAAGGGTAAGGAGCCACACCCTCTTTTTTGGCCACCCGGGTTGGCAGGTAAGCGTTCCCAGTCTGACAAGGCGCCTGCTGAAGAACAAAAGCGCCCCTGGTTTCGCAAGCCAAACAAGTTTGCAAGCAAAAGTGTTACCGCATGAAGGTTTGCCCCCACCTGACTCTCGGGTGGGGGGGGGGTCGCCTTCGGGAGTTTGCAGCTCGGTGGACTTCCCTACTGTCCAACCAATGGGTCTGCGAACTGGTTTCATCGGGATACAAGATAGAGTTTCTTTCTTGTCCACCAAACAGATTCTTTCCCTCCAACCTTCATCTGCTTCACCAAGGTGTTAGCCCCAATTTTGGCATTGTTAAGGCAACGTGGGATCGCAATTGTGGGTTACCTGGACAACCTCCTTCTGAGGACAGCTTCCACTTCAGAAATAAGGGAGGATGTGGCGATCACCATGCAAACTCTCCGGGAATTTGGTTGGGTACTGAACCTAAAAAAGTTGGTGTTGGTGCCGACTCAATGCCTGGAGTACCTGGGCTTACTGCTGGACTCCTCAGAAGTGAGTCTTTCTTCCTTCAGACAAGCTGCAGACTCTTCAAGCTGCGGTGAGGTTCTAGGTGAACCGCAGGTTGTCGTCTCTGCGTTTCTGCATGCGCATTCTGGGCCTCATGGTAGCCACTTTCGAGGCAGTACCGTACACTCAATTTCACACACGAGTCTTACAGAAAGATTTTGTCAAAATGGGACAAATCTCCGTTATCCCTTGATTGTCAAATTTGGGTGAGCCAGTTAGTCAGGGATTCCCTGCTCTGGTGGCTGAGGTCTCCGGCCCTTCGGTCCAGGAAATCGTTCCTTCCTCTCCATTGGACGGTAATCACAACGGACGCCAGCCTGACCAGTTGGGGGGGGAGTTTGGGGCGTATAGTTGGCCCAGGGGCGTTGGACGCGGGAGGAATCCCACCTGCCAATCAATGTGCTTGAGCTTTGGGTGATCAGGCGCTGCCTCTCCACATAGTCAAAGAGGCTGCAGGGGTGTCCGGTCTGGATCCAGTCGGACAACACCATGGCGGTGGCATATGTCAACCATCAAGGAGGAACAAGGAGCTCGGCTGCAGCACGGGAGGTCACTTACATCCTACAGTGGGCAGAGCGGCACATGCCGGCCTTATCGGCTGAATACATTCCGGGCGTAGAAAACTGGCAAGCGGACTACCTGAGTTGTCAGATGCTGAACCAAGGGGAATGGTCGTTGCATCCGGATGTATTCCAGCTCATTTGCCTGTGGTGGGACACACCAGATGTGGATCTCTTGGCCTCTAGGCTCAATTGGAAGGTGCATAGGTTTGTGTCCAGGACAAGAGACCCCTGGGTGGACGCGTCGGATGCATTGGTGGCTCCATGGGGCATTATCGGCTAAATTATGCCTTACCCCCACTAAAGCTCCTGTCACGCCTGCTACGCAGAGTGGAGGCCGAGGAGATTCCGGTGATTCTGATTGCCTTGGATTGGCCTTGGCGTCCTTGGTACGCCGACCTAGTACGACTGGTGGTGGATGTTCCTTGGCGGCTGCCGATGCGAGAGGACCTTCTATCGCAAGGTCCGATACTTCATCCTGCTTTACCTTTGCTGGTTTTAACGGCATGGCTGTTGAAAGGGCACAGAAGTCATCTTCGCGGAAGATTTATCAATGTACGTTGAAGGCCTACATCTCCATGTGTGAGGAGATGGGGTAACGTCCGCGCACATACTCAGTTTCCAGGATCCTGCTGTTTTTGCAGCGAGGAGTGGATCAGAAACTTGCCTTAAGCACCATCAAGGGGCAGATATCAGCCTTGGCTGTTTTCTTTCAACGTCCCTTGTCGACTCACTCATTGGTGAGTACATTTGTGCAAGAGGTTCGACACGTAGCTCCTCTGGTTCGACCACCGCTGCCTCCATGGGATCTGAATCTGGTGCTATCAGTTCTTCAGAAACTGCCATTTGAAAATATTAGGGAGATTCCCTTGTTGACTTTCTGAGAAAGTAGTCTTTTTAGCGGCAATTACATCTGCCAGGAGAGTTTCTAAATTGGCGGCTTTGTAGTGCAAGTCTCCCTACCTGGTTCTCCACAAGGATAAGGCGGTGCTATGTCCCAGCTCTCTTTTCTTCCGAAGGGGGTTTCGGCTTTTCATCTAAATGAGGACATCGTGCTGCCATCCCTATGTCCTAAGCCGACACATCCGAAGGAAGTTGCCTTACATTCCCTGGATGTGGTCTGGGTTTTATGGGTGTATCTGTCTGCCATGGCTCCTTTCCAGAGGTCAGACTCTGTTTGTCTCAGTGGCTGGTCCGAAAAATGGTCTGGCGGTCTCGTTGACCACCATTTCTCGGTGGATCAGACAGATCATGGTTCAGGCTTATGCCTTAAAGGGGCGGGTGCCACGGCACATTCCACCAGGGTGATTGGAACCTCCTGGGCTTTCCGACATCAAGCGCGTGTGTAAGGTGGAGACTTGGTCGACCGTTCACACTTTCACAAAATTTTACAAAGTTGATGTGAGCGCATCTTCGGATGCTTGCTTTGGCCGCAAGGTTTTGCAGGTGGCTGTGTAAGGTAGCAATTCACACTTTCATTTTTAAGTTACAAGGTTGCTGTGAACGCATCTTCGGATGCATAAGTTGGCCACAGGTTTTGCTGGCAGCCGTTTAAGTTGGCATCTCCTCTGTTGCAGAGTTCCTCTTTGTTGTGGGTGAAGTTATTTATTGCTGTTTCCACCCCTCGTTTTTTGACACTGCTTGGGGACGTCCCTAAGTTCAAGGTTTTGTTGTTTTTACATGTTCTGCCTAGTCCTCTCCTGAAGGTGGCGATGTAACCCTAAGGTCAAGATTTAAAGAAGCTGTGTCCATCAATGAACTTCAGAGAAAAGGATTTTACGGTGAGTAAATCCTATTTTTGCCTTTTTAAAGTGGTTGTAAACCCCCAATTGTCACTTTTACCTATAGGTAACCTGTAGATAGTGGAAATATCTCTTAAACATGTGCCATTTAGGAGATTTTTACCTTTTAAGAAACAGACCTGTGCAGAAACGGACCTCTGTGCCGTTTCTGCACTCGCAAGTGCTGTGACTGATGGCTCCCATGCGCAGAAGTGACGTCACGCGGCTCCGGACAGTCACAGAGACGGAGTCTGCAGCCCCGAAAGGAAGAGGGACAAAGATGTAGTGGTCACCGGTGGGGAAAGTGGCTTTCGATTGCAGGTAAGTGGCACATATATGATTCAAACTAGCCCATTATGGTATTACTTTGCAGGGGGAAAAAGAGGAAGTAAAACCCATCAGGGTTTACTTACTCTTTAAGCCCTTAACACACGGGCCAGGATATCGGGTGGTATCGGATGGTTCAGTACAAACTGTCCGACATTCGGCCCGTATGTACAGCCGGCTTCTGTTGAATGGGCATGACCAAATGAGGTCTGCTGATCGCCATCTAATCAGCTCCAATGGCTAAGAGTGCTGACCGGAGTGTTCTGGCAATGGGGGGGGGAGGGGGGTCACCCCTATCAGAACACAATAGCACAGCAGGAGATATCCTCCTGAGCTCTTGAGTTTTTTTTGTTCAGTCAGCTGGGTTGAATGAAAAAAATAAACTGCTAGGGTATACCAGGCTTTAAGCAATTTAGCAAAGTCCAAAACCTGTTAAAGCCCATGACTACACAACGAAAGAGGAGCAGCACACTCATATTTATCTCACTTCTCTCCTTACCATGTTCACTTTGTATCTTTTCCAATATCTGCCTGGAGTTAAGACTGAAATCATTTATAATAAGAATGCAGACTTCTGTCCTTTTTATTGGTTCAGTTATCTTTTTCTCTCTCATCAGGCCTGTGATGCCTGGAAGAAAGAGGCAGAGGAAGCAAATGAGCGGGCAACAGCAGCTAGCATGGAATGTGAACTGGCGCGGGAGCAGAGAGATGCCCTGGAACAACAAGTGAAGAAACTGCAGGAAGAGCTGGAAAGAATTCCTGGAACACAAGATTCTAAATTACTTAGCTCTGTTTCTGAATTAGAAACTCTGCCGTTTGCCACGTTATATAGCATTCAGCAGCAGCTACATGCCAGCTTGGAAAGAGTTGAAAAGGTTAGTATGAAGGAGCGGGTGCATGAAAGGGAAAATGTTTGGTCATATATAAATGTATGATGTCTCATTCACACGCAAGCCTGTCGCCACCTAAAAGAAATGTAAAGAATTGTTGCAGAGGCACTGATCTTCCCAGTTTTGAAGAGATGTTGCTGGCTTAGGAATCCACTTCTTTGTGTAGAGTGCTTGGTCCTCCACTGTTGTTCTGTCTGCTAGGCACTGCTTGTCCTGTAGAGACGTAGGGCCACAGAATGAGACTGCAGAGGCGGGCCATGTAGTCAAGGACCACCAGAAGAGTGAGTTGCAGAAGATTCTTCAGCCAGCTATATCTCAAGGAAACAACGCAGGCTAGCAAAGTGGGCAGCAGAGCAGGTAATTAGTATGGTCCTAGGCACCAGTTTCCTTTATGTGGTTACAGGGTGATTGCAAAGTGCACACTGTTAAGAGACCCTGTCTCCATACTATTATTATCAGCAACAACTATTCCATAAGATTATATGTCAAATTACCTAATTGTGTGCAACTAACCTCCCTGTAGTTATTGATATTACCATATTAAACAGGCCTAAAACTGCTTCTGGGCGCTGCCATGTTGGATGTTACATCAGCAGACCCAGGGGTCACTCAGGCGATACTCTGTAGTATTTCCCTGATATGTTTGAGGCTCGCTAAAAATCATTTTATTTATCTGATAATAAGGCAGAGAGGCTGATAGGAGTCCACAAACGGCAGAGCCCTGAATTCTGCCAGCAGTGACACCTCCAATCTGCACGTGTTACAATCAGACCCTTCATTGTTTACATTTTATGTATACAAAATAAGAGGTCTAATGACAGGGTCTCTTTAAAGGCCCTTAATGCTTCTCTCTCTCTTTGCCTCTGTTGTAAGGAAAAGGATGCACATACATTTGTATTTTAACTGATGTGAGTGCATGTAAATTGCTTTATATGCTTGTAAACTAATTATGTGTTACTAAAAAGTTCAAATTTACTAGAACTGATTTGTAGCTCGTTTACACTTGCTTCAAAACAAGGCTTTGGACCTGCTTTGTTAAAACTCTCTGAACACCAGTCAAAGCTCCTGTCACAAAAAAAAAAAAAAAAAAAGGTTAGCTTACGGTCCTGTTTACACCTTGCTTTTGCTTTGCTAAAAAATTATAGTCCATGTTGCTTTAGTGGTGCTTCAAGGCGTCTTTAAAGCCTCCATAGAAATCTGTGACAAAGCTCGCTAGAAGCACCTAAAGCTTTTGAGAGGCTTTAGTTCAGCTTTAGCTTTGCTTTGTTTTGGAGAAATTGCAGGTATGAGATATCAGCACGCACACAGGGCATCTGCCAAGCTTCATTAAAGCTTCAAAAAAGCACCACGAAGCATCATCGAAGCACCCCGAAGCATCAAAAACACATCAAAAAAGCATGTAGAAGCGGTAGGCTCATTAATGTGTGTTGAATTCAAAGCAAGTGTAAATGAACCCTAAAGTTCTTTGGTTTGCTGTGAGCAGGCAGGTTTTTTTTATTGCAGAAGAGACATTTTCTGCAATAAAATACACCTACCTTCCTGTTCGTAGCCTTATCCAGCAAGTAAACTGAGCTGTGCATGCACACCTCAGCTTACAGCGACTAGCCCGATCCCTGTGTGCCAGAATGACTGCCTTCTAAGCATGCCCAGGAGTGACGTCATCCTATGCTGGCCAATGAAGATGGTAAAAAAACTGGCACAGAGAAGAAGGCGCTGGCGAGGGATGGGGATTTTTCGAGGGAAGGTGAGTATGCCTTTAGTGAACATATTAGCTGCTTTTTCAACATGTTGAGAAGTAAATTTTTGTGAATGAAGCCTTGGGTTTCTATGTTATTCTGCCTTAAAAGGGGCCCAGACACCAATGTATTTTAAGCTGTAGTAGATGTAGCTGTGCTCTGACTCATATGATGACTGCTAGTTCCAGGGCAGTGACTCGGTCAACAGGCTTAGCTCCTCTGACCCAGAACTACCATACAGCACATGATTAAGGAAATTGCAGCTTCCATCAGAACCTAAATCCAGAGGTGGCTTTCTTCATGAGGAAATCCATTTAAACTTAAAAAAATAAAAATAAATACTTTCAGACAAACTCTATTTTATATTAAATGTTTATCAATGCACCAATAATGTACAAATACAAAGAAAAAAGTATAGATGGAGGAGTCTTGAAATGATAAAATATCATCAAAATATGGATCACAAGCGCATTTGACAGTATCATATGTAGGGCATAGTGTGAGAAAACAGGGTTGTTTTTTTCTTTTTTTGAGAGATGTTGACCCTTATCTTTGACATCACTTACCAAGCGGGCTTTTTCTGCCACTTTTTGTTTAAATCAGTATTTTTAGGAAGAAAATTACTTAGAACTCCCAACATTACTTTTCTTTTTTAGCAGAGACCGTAGGGAATAAAATGGCAATTGTTGCAAATTTTTTTTATGTCACATGCTATTTGCTCAGCAGTTTTTCAAATGCATTTTTTGGGGAAAAAATACACTTTAATGAATTAGAAAAAAAACAAAACACAATATTTACCCCAATTTTTTTGTAAAATGTGAAAGATGATGTTGCACCGAGTAGATAGATACCTAACATGTCACCCTTTAAAATGATGCATGCTCGTGGAATGGCGACAAACCATGGTACTTAAAAATCTCCTTAGGGGATGCTTTAAATGCCTTTACAGGATAACCTGTTTAGAGTTACTAAGGAGGTCTAGCACTAGAATTACATATGGGGTTTGCGAGCACAGAGGGATGGGGGTGCGTTAATTTTTTTATTTTATTTTTTCTTATTTTTATTTTTTTTCATTTTTACACTGTCCCTTTTTAATATTTTTTTCCTCACTTTTATTCCTATTACAAGGAATGTAAACATCCCTTGTAATAGAAATAAAGATGACAGGTTCTCTTTATGGAGAGATCATGGGTCAAAAAAAAAATTGATCTTTTGCCTAAAAAAATGTATTTACTTTCAGCTTGGACCGGAAGTGACGCATGATGTCGCTCTGGTCCTCCAAGGCCATAGAGTCGATCAAAGAGTATTTACTCATTGAGCGCCTATGCGAGCAGCCATAATCCTCTTAAACCACTTGCAAACTGCAGCGTGTATATATGTATTGCAATGGGCAAGTGATTAAGGAGGAACTAAACTTTGGCAGCTGTGCAAAATAAAAATAAAAAATAAAAACAGGTAGAGACCAAAAGGCTAGCCACCTGTGTTGCCTGTGGTCTCCCTGCAGCTGACGTAGCAAGTCTTGTTCTGCACCTTGTATGGTGGTGATCATCTTGGTAGAGGCAGGGCTTTGCTTCCTCTTCCTAGTTGGGAGAATACACTGCAGATATACAGCTATGAGGCTATGGGCACAAGATTGCCTAGGCACACTCACAGACTAGGAAGTACACTGCTTTTTTTTCAGATGCAATTGAAGGGAAAATGTTGAGTACTGCTTAGGCATAATTGAAATTTCGAAATTTTCTAACACAGAAACCAATTACATTTAGCCTCCTTGTAATTCCGCGTATACATGATCGGAATTCTCATCGGAAAAAGCCCTGATGGTTTTCCCGATGGAATTCCAACGGAACTCCACTCAAGCTGTCTTGCCTACACACGGTCACACCAAATTCCGATCGTCTATAACGCGGTGACGTTAACACGTACGACGGGACTAGAAAAAGGAAGTTCAATAGCCAGTAGCCAATAGCTTCTGTCTGGTAGGTGAATCTGAGAATGCGTGATTTTTGGCATGTCGGAATTGCATACACACGATCAGAATTTCAATCAATTTTTGGCTGGCGGGAATTCACTCAGCTAAATTCCGATGGAGCATACACACGGTCGCATTTTCCGATGAAAAGCTCTCATCTGTCTTTTTCTGGCCGGAATTCCAATCGTGTGTACGCGTAGACTTGGCCCATGGCCCAGCCAGTATAAAAATTCTTATGTTTTGTGAATGGGTGTTAGGTTCAATCTACTATCTTCTCTGGCATGTATTATGCGCTGTAGTTAAAGGTAAAACGTTCTAGAATGACTTGCATTGTGCTAGTTTGCCATCATCTCTGGCCTCCCCAGTGGACAGGCCAATGTGACTGAAGTTATGAGCACAACTGTTCTATCACCCTTCTGGGTCACATGCTCCTCCATACCACAAAGTACCAGGTAGTGTTAGTGGGATCTTTTCCCCACACCCGTTGTCACAATTTGAAAACAGTGTAAGGCTCCAGCACAATTTCCTGTGAATGAATAGGACAAGGTTTCAGCGGACAGTTTTACGGAATTTCCGAAAAACCTTGTCCGTCCAACTGTCCGCTGAAACTGTCCGCTGAAAGCCCACACACGAGCGGACTGTCCGCCCAAACACTGTCCGCTCGTGTGTAGGCTTGTTCGTCAAACAAAGTTGCGCGCATGCTCAGAAAGGATTTTCACGGCGAAAGCTATAATGCAGTGTATAGGACGTCGTATTTTTCGTCCCGTCGTACGTGCCGTTCACGTCATCGCGCACGGTTTCAGCAAACTGTTCGTCCGTTGTGTGTGGCCATGTCCGTCCATGCTAAGTTTGAGCGGACTGTTTGCCGAAACTGTTGGACGGACAAAGTTGGGCGAACAGTCCGCGCGTGTGTACGCGGCCTAAGGCCGCGTACACACGCGCGGACTGTTCGCCCAACCTTGTTCGGCAAACAGTTTGTCAAACAGTCCGCTCAAAATTTGCATGAGCGGACTTGCCCACACACGAGCGGACTGTTTGACGAACAAGGTTGGGCAAACAGTTCGCTCAACTTTTGAAATGAACGGACTCGCCCACGTAAGGAGGAGGCAAATCCGCCCACTTCGAGCGCGTGTACAGGTAGGCGGGGCCCGCGAAGGAGACGTCGCGGGCTCCGCCGCCTGGAATGGGCTTAAAGGGGAACCCCAACGCCGAAAAAAATCGGCGTGGGGGTTCCCCCCAAGTCCACACCAGACCCTTGTCCGAGCACGCTACCCGGCCGGCCAGGAAAGGGGGGCGAGCGAGCGCGCCCCCCCTCCTGAGCCGTACCAGGCCGCGTGCCCTCAACATGGGGGGGTGCCTTTGGGAAGGGGGGCCGCGCGGCCCCCCCCACCCCAAAGCACCTTGTCCCCATGTTGATGAGGACAAGGGCCTCTTCCCGACAACCCTGGCCGTTGGTTGTCGGGGTCTGCGGGCGGGGGGCTTATCGGAATCCGGGAGGCCCCCTTTAAGAAGGGGGCCCCCGGATACCGGCCCCCCACCCTATATGAATGAGTATGGGGTACAATGTACCCCTACCCATTCACCTGTGAAATAAAGTACAAATAAAAACACAACACAGGGGGAAAAAATATTTTATTGCACAGCCGGGGGTCTTCCGTCTTCGGGGGTCTTCTCGCCGGACTCCTCCGCTATGTGTGTGTAGCTCTTTTGCCAGCGGAGGAGTCCGGCTTTCTTCCTCCCCGCCGCCGGCCTCTTCTCCCGACTTCGGGGGTCTTGTCCCCCTCTTCGGTTCTTCTGCCGGGCCACCGCGCCTGGTCCGGTGGCCCGGTCTTCTGTCGCCGTCTTCCGTTCTTCTGTCGCCGCCTTCGGTTCTTCTGCCGGGCCACCGCGCCTTCTTGTAGCTCTTTTACAGGCGGTGGCCCGGTCTTCTGTCGCCGTCGCCGCCTTCCGTTCGTGTTCTTCTTCTTCTTCCAGGAGATGTTGACACGTCGCTCCCTCCGGCCGGAATGCCAGAGCCGCCCTGCGTTGCCACTTATATAGTGACAATGGGGCGGGGTCACATGGTATATGTCACATGGGTTGGTCACATGGGTTGATGTCAATGTGACATCAACCCATGTGACCAACCCATGTGACATATACCATGTGTGACATCAACCCATGTGACCAACCCATGTGACATATACCATGTGACCCCGCCCCATTGTCACTATATAAGTGGCAACGCAGGGCGGCTCTGGCATTCCGGCCGGAGGGAGCGACGTGTCAACATCTCCTGGAAGAAGAACAAGAAGAAGAACACGAACGGAAGGCGGCGACGGCGACAGAAGACCGGGCCACCGCCTGTAAAAGAGCTACAAGAAGGCGCGGTGGCCCGGCAGAAGAACCGAAGAGGGGGACAAGACCCCCGAAGTCGGGAGAAGAGGCCGGCGGCGGGGAGGAAGAAAGCCGGACTCCTCCGCTGGCAAAAGAGCTACACACACATAGCGGAGGAGTCCGGCGAGAAGACCCCCGAAGACGGAAGACCCCCGGCTGTGCAATAAAATATTTTTTCCCCCTGTGTTGTGTTTTTATTTGTACTTTATTTCACAGGTGAATGGGTAGGGGTACATTGTACCCCATACTCATTCACATAGGGTGGGGGGCCGGTATCCGGGGGCCCCCTTCTTAAAGGGGGCCTCCCGGATTCCGATAAGCCCCCCGCCCGCAGACCCCGACAACCAACGGCCAGGGTTGTCGGGAAGAGGCCCTTGTCCTCATCAACATGGGGACAAGGTGCTTTGGGGTGGGGGGGGCCGCGCGGCCCCCCTTCCCCAAGGCACCCCCCCATGTTGAGGGCACGCGGCCTGGTACGGCTCAGGAGGGGGGGCGCGCTCGCTCGCCCCCCTTTCCTGGCCGGCCGGGTAGCGTGCTCGGACAAGGGTCTGGTGTGGACTTTGGGGGAACCCCCACGCCGATTTTTTTCGGCGTTGGGGTTCCCCTTTAAGCCCATTCCAGGCGGCGGAGCCCGCGACGTCTCCTTCGCGGGCCCCGCCTACCTGTACACGCGCTCGAAGTGGGCGGACTTTCCGAGCGGGAACAGTCCGCTCATTTCGAAAGTACAGCGGACAAGCCCACACACGGGCGGACTGTTCGCTCAAACACAGTTTCAGCGGACAGTTTTTCGGAATTTCCGAAAGACTTTGTCCGTCAAACTGTCCGCTGAAACTGTCCGCTGAAAGCCCACACACGAGCGGACTGTCCGCCCAAACACTGTTCAGCGGACAAGGTTGGGCGAACAGTCCGCCCGTGTGTACGCGGCCTAAGAGTCTGCAGTATCCTGGCATTGCATCCATGATCTGCTGATTGGGGAAGCAATGCTCTGAAGGCTCCTTATAAAAAAAATAATAAATGCACTTTTTTTTTTTTTACCTGCAAAAATATGTACATTTATTATAATTTTTTTCAAAAAGTGAAATTTAGCCTTTAATATCTAACTTTAATGACTCAAATGGAAATAATACTTGTTTAAGACCCTGCTAGTTTTCAAACTCCTATTTCTGTGTATGCTTTTCATTTTAATATGTACATGATGCCATCTATATTTGGTTATTGCATATGCAGGCTTTTCTTAGTTGCACAGAGGTTGTGCTTTACTCTTTTTTTTTTTTTTTCCCTGGTTATTGCAGTCTACCTGTCAGGTCTAACTAATTTTATCTCTGCAGATGTTATTTAGTGAAGCTGAGTATTTTAGTCTATACAGACAGAATCTGCACCTTTTTATGTCCCATAAAGTCATGGAAATAACCACTGCTTTGTTAAAAAAGTGAAACTTACACCAAGAATTATGTGCAGGTAAAAATTAAAGTAATATATTAAAGCTGAACTCCAGGCAAACCTCTAAATGCACAGATGAAATGCATATAAGGGAGCTGATTAACTGCCAATGATTTGCATGTACGAGTCCTGAGGCTTACCCAGCCCCATCACACAACACACCCAGGTTGGTGACATCACTTTCAGTTAGGGAATACAGTGGGGTCCACTATCATCCCCAGCCCCCTGAGTGGGAAGCAAAAGCGCATGAGCAGTCTAATAAAATTGTTCCTTTGTCCAAACTGCCCATCCATAGCCCTCTGAGTGGACAGTAAAAGCGCATCGGCAGTCTAATGAGATTGTTCCTCTGCCCATCCCTAGCCCTCTGAGTGGACAGTAAGCATCAGCAGTCTGATGTATTCATCCTTCTACCCAATCTGCTCATCCCCAGCCTTCTAACTGGGCAGTAAAAGAGCATCCATAGTCTGATGAGATCATCCATATACCCAATCTGCTCTCTCCTTCTATCAGATCCTTGGTAACATATTTGCATACAGCACACCTGATTGACTCCCAATCCTTTCCCTCCATCTCCTAGTCTCAGCTTCGCTGTATAGCAGATTTGCAAAAGACTAATACCACTTCAAGTTCAGGTACTTACTCTAGTTGTTTTTTTAAATACATGTAATGAGCTGCACTCATTTGTGTCTTTTATATCTGCCTGGAATTCAGATTTAAATATGTGCTTACTGAAAGACATTCTAGTTTCCCTATAAACCATGTCCTTGTGTTCTGTCTTGTATTTTTTTACAGTAAAAGTTTAGTTTTACCTGCTGTACAAAGTTTTTCCGGGAGGTGGCTGTTGAGCAGAATTTTCGCTGTCCTCCATTTACAAGTATCTGGTAATCTTTGATGTGTCCATATTGCAGAGTTCCGTCACTTGATTCACTTATGGATTGTAGGGCCCTCTTCAGAATAAGCAGGCAGAAGTTGAAATTGTTAAACGGGGGCTATTCAATTTGCCTTTCCTTTCTACCTCTTGTACAATTGCACAATTTATTTTGCTTTATTTTCTCTGTTGTAGACCCAGAGCCAAGTGCATGAAACACTAAAACATTTCTCAGCATAACTAAAGGGGGACAATATTAATAGTGTGGTTAAAAGTATGTGGACATCCCTAAATAATATTGAGTTAGATGTTTTCAGTAAAAGCTTTAGCTTTTTAGACAATTGTGGCAAGAGTTTGGGGAATGTCCCTTTAATTCCAACATGACAGTGCCTCTGTGTACAAAGTCAGGTCCGTAAAGACATTGGGGTTAATTTACTAAAATTGGAGAGTGCAAAATATGGTACAGTTCTCCATGGTAGCCAATCGGCTTCTAACTTCAGCTTCTTCAATTAAGCTTTGATAGAAAACCTGGAAGCTGATTGTTTTATATGTAGAGCTGCACCAGCTTTTGCACTCTCCAGTTTAACTAAATCAACCTCTTTGTTTAAAGCTTATGCTGTGGAGGAACATGGTTGGCCTGTACAGTCTCCTGACCTTAACCTTATTGAAGCCCTCTGTAAATTTGTAATGCTGATTAGCAGCTGCAGTGTGTATGGCAGAAGTGCCCAACCTTTTGAAGTGCAAGGGCAACGTAAGCAGCTTGGTAACCGGTCATGGGCTACAATGAGCGGAGTGGGCGGATGACAGGTCTGTGCCCACTCTGAATTGCAGTTTGAACACGGACACATCCCACTCTACCCTTTGGGCCCTCTGATTCGCCCAGATAGAAGGGAATGGATCTCCTTCAGTTTTTTTTTAACAGATTGGATTGGAGGTAGACGGGTGTAAATGGACACAAGTCTGTTTTCGTTTGTCACTCTATAGAGGTGAATGGAGGATCTGATTATGTTCTGCAAGCGTGGTGCATTTTTTAAAAGTGCACCAAAGGTAATAACAGAAGTCTATGTCTCAGTGCAGGTAACCTGCAGGTGCACCGCACCTGCAAATAAGTTTGAAATCTGCCTAGTAACCACTGCAGAACAGATATGCCCATACATAAATACACTGTAAGTTAAAGTGGAGTGCAACCAAATTTTTATTTTTATTTTTAAAGTCAGCAGCTACAAATACTGCAGCTGCTGACTTTTAAAATGTGGACACTTACCTGTCCAGGGCGCCCATGATGTTGGCACCTGAAGCCCTTTATCTGACCCTCTGCTCTCAGGTGGAGGCACCGCCATCTTCGGTAAGGGAATCGGGAAGACTGATTCCCTACTGCGTATGTGAGAGTCACGCTGCGCAATCCCACTGGTCCCTGCTGTCTTCTGGGACCTGTGTGTCTCTCAGAAGACACCGGGGGGGGGGGGGGGGGTGGAGGAGGCGCCGGATATGCCATAGATATCTGTGGATACTGCTGCTATCTATGTCTGGAAGTTGGAGCAGGATTCTGAAAAGTGGAAGTTCCACTTTTGGGTGGAACGCTGCTTTAAAGTAATAAACTTGCCTTTAATAACAGTCTTCCATTCAGGTATTGCCAGACGTGGCAGAGTGCACATGGTATTACTCCACCTGTGACAGGAGACGGCACTATACAGGAAGCATTGGCTTCTGTGGCTCTGCTGCCTCTGCAGCTGTGCTTCCTCTACCACCGGCCTCATTTACAACACTGATACTCTGGAATGGGCAATATGGGTTTGCTAACCCACCTTCCCAGAGCAGGAGGTCGCAGGCTACATCAGGGCACCGCAGGCCACATGTGGCCCCTGGGCCACTGGGGTAATCTATACCGCATCTTAATCTGTTGAGCAAAAAAGTAAAAAAAAAAAACTTTGAGTGAAAAACTCATAAAACACTTAACTTTCTCCCAGCTTCAATACTGCAGATCCTGGGGGAATGCTAAGTACCCAAATTTAGAACTAGATCTTGCTACAGCACAGTGCATTGTAGACTTCTCATGAGGTTTGAGGTACTCGGCATTCTTTGATATCTTGCTGGAAAGATGGCAATGTCTTCCTTGTCTAGGGACCATGGGGGTAAGTGAAGTTTGTTAAAGTGGTTGTTAAGCCACTCTTAACATGCATGCACCATCAGCACTGTGATTTATTAAAAATAAATGCTGTAAATACCTAATTTCAGAGCTGAGATCATCGATTACATGACCGGCCAGCTCTCTCCTTTCCTCCTCTGACAGATGCAGCGGGAGGGGCCGAGATGCCACCGTTGACATCAGTCGGGAGGTGAGGAGGAGAGAGCCAGACTGCGATTGTGATTGCGGATCTTGGCTCTGAAATTAGTTATTTGCAGTATTTTGTTTTCTATAAATCACACACAGAGAGGGACACTAAAATAGGAGACAGTGCTGATGGTGCATACATGTTACAGTTATGCAAGCAGCGCGGGGGGGGGGGGGGGGGCGCGGCACTGTCATGAGCTGACAGGCGGGGAGGGGGGAAGAGGACACAGGAGCAGAGAGGAGACAGCAGGGCTACAGATGACGAAGGCATGTAAACTGACCACGGTGTCAGGGCTCAGCAGCCATGATACACTGTGGTCACTTTACAGTGGGGGGAGAGGAACTAGCAGGAACAGCCTGTTTTTTTTAGGTGTTACGGGGGGCCAAATGACACAGGACAAGCACTGTGTCATATAACATGCTTTAAAGGAGCAGGATCATTTTTTTGGGGGGGGGGGTAACTATTATAACCTTTTTGGTGCAAGTAATTAAAGGGGAGAGGGCCCTCATTGAAAAAGTGTGCCTTGATGTTTAGATACAAAGTCCACTTTAATGGCCATGTTTTTTAAATTGGATGTACCACAAGCTCATAACAAGGTCTCCATAAACATATGGCCATATAATATATTTTTCTTTTTTTGCCATTTTGCCTTTCCTTTATGATTTTATATAAATTGTATTTTACTATTGTTATGACCAAATTGTTCTCTCACAGTCTTTTATTATTTCCTTGTAGGCAATTTTTCAGCTCCAATCAGTAAAATGTCACAAGTGTCAGGACCAGAATAGAGCAATGCTACAGTGCCAACATGGCGTGCTTTGTGAAGTATGTGCTGCGGAGGATGGAGACTGCCCTAGCTGTCAGCTTAATATAAAACCCATTCTGCAGCCATGACCTCTGCAAGCCTGACTCCCAGGCTCCTCAAAACTCCTTTTTTTATATAAACTGCTATAAATCAATATATATTCATACAATGGAATCCTAGTGAAGCTGAGCACTTTTAAACAAAGAAAAAAAATGTCATTCCTTTGGAACTTGCCACAAAGCCTCAGAGTTTTTCTTCCTCTGAGAGACTCGGTATTCTATCATTTCTAGAACCTCCTATTAAGGATCACTTTCCAGATTACATATCTTGGCATAACGAAATGCAAGATTTCCTCTGTGACATATTTTATCGGGACCAAATAATGTCTGCTTTCCCACCTACAAGCTGCATCTTGATAAACTCTCCAAAAAATTTCCAAGGCGAGTCTGAAGCTGGTCATTATTGTGACATGCTGAATAAGGAACACAACACTTCCCGAAGACATTTGCTGAGTGACGATTCCTTGTAAACAGAATGGTGGTTGTAGATAGCACTTACCTGAGACCAGCCTTGAGTAAAGCAGTCTTGAACACAGCGGGGTTCTGCTTAAGCTCCCCCTCTTTAGAATGCCTGAAGAATTCTCTGTTTGTCATATGATATCAGGAATTAAAGCATTCTAACATAGGGTTAGAGATCAAGTTCTCATGTCTCACTTAGATAAAGGTATTCTATAAAAACTATTTGATTATTCATTCATGCAAGTAATCATTTCAGTATTGAGTGTCCGAAAAGGATTTTTCTTTTGCATTAACAGCCTAATTTCTTGCAATCAAAAACACAAAGGTATCCGTCTTTAATAGAACAATTACGTCTCTCTTCAGTGTTGACATTTAAAAAAAAAATAGTCATGGTTTTGGGCAGGGCTTAAAATGAGGCCTAAAGTTCTTCACTATGGAAAAAATGCCCACAGTTTAAGTATTGCAGCCTGCATGGCTATAAATTTAACAAAGGATACTGTCAAAGGATGTGTTTTCTTAGTTCCTTTTACCACAAGCTCTTTACATGTTATAGAAACCAACCAGTTCTTTTAAACCTCGTCGTCCTGCAGGTGTTTGAACTGTCTGTTTTAGAAGATGTTATTTATGTCCAAATAATGTTCAGATCCATCTCAATATCAGTTAAGAGCTATTACTCTTTCAGTTGGATTTGTTGTTAGGTAATAGAGTACTGCACGCATAGGTAATGATGGCGTGTATGCAACCGTGGTGCTAATATGTGAAAACAGGAAAGTACCTCCCTTGTGTTCAGTTTCCAGATGTGTGTTCAAAGACAAGCACAAGTGTCTGCATTAGGCCAAACTTTCACTTTTCCACCAGTTTTATACGTTAGCCCCAATATTCAGACTGTGGTATGAAGAAAGTGGAAGGCTATATGGCGGTATGCTCATAAGCAATTGATAAGTTACAACCATTGTTTATTCAAATGAAGTTGGAAAGGGGTTTATTACAAACAAATTGCATTTAATTCCCCCAAAAGTTTAACAGTATGATATTTTACGTTTGTTACCTTTACTAGTTTGGGAAAACTGGCTTGGTGCATTTATGACATTATCCTAAAATCTATTTAGAGTAAAAATTGGACTTAAAGTAAACTTGTGGCTAGGAAATGGACATTAAACTTTTATATACAGTATATTGTTAACTAGCAGTAAATGAGCTTTAAAACCAACTCTCACTGACCTCTGTAGATGCAGGTACTGTGTCGAAATTCATCCTCAAAGTTTACAACAAAAGTTAGGTTGCAGTGTTTACAACACCTGCTGTTTGTTTACATTAAAGAGATGGCAGACTGCAAAAAGGAAGCTAGGAGAGATGAGCTGCCATGTCAGTTCCTTTGAGAATGAATTACTCCACAGTGCATGAGCTACAGAAGTCAATGCAAACTTGTTTTAAAGCTTTTGTTTGTCCAGAATATGTTAACATTTATATGTCCATATTCTAGTCACAGTTTTACCTCAAGTACAAAATTGGTGCCGATGAATTTCTGAAAGGATTTACACATTCATTGGTTTTATTACTCAATGTTTATAAAATGTCCCCCAGTTTGCCGACTGATGTAGCAGAACCAAAAGTAAGCTTTCAGAAGTTTTAGTTAAATTGCCAACAGTGTTTTACAGGTGTTTGATGTTCCTGAATTCAGAAAATGGCAGTTCAGTGAGTTTTTTGTATGCTTTTTACTGCAGTCATTCTCATTGTTCCTAATGTCCTTTATAGCAATGTCCAGCCTCTACTGGACTAAAAACTAGTTCCTTTTGTCTTTTTTTTTTTTTTTTTTTTTTACACTGAGCTTGCCCAGTTGGGCATGGTCAAAAAAGAGTTGTATCAAAATCTTCACATGTGAAGTCTCCTTTTTTATATATTAAATAAATATATATGTGAAATGAATCAGCCTTTTTTGGAAATGTCAAAAATAAACTGTACTGAATCTGTTCTGAAGAGGAATAGTTTTTTCTACTATTTATGTTAGTAATAGTTTTTCATAGTTAAAGCGGAGTTCCACCCAAAAGTGAAACTTCCACTTATATGCTCCCCCCCCCCCGTGTCACATTTGGCAACTTTCGGGGGGGGGGGGGGGACCCGGTTTTTGACAAGTCCCCTTCCCCACTTCCAGGAGACGGGCCGAGGCCCGACCTCTCAGAAGTTTGCCTTCCCCACCACCAGGCCAATTAGAAAGCGCAGCGTGCTTCGCACATGCACAGTAGGGAACCAGCAGTGAAGCCAAAAGGATTCACTGCCTGGTTACCTTACCAGAAATGGCGGCGGCAGTACCCGGGAGTTGATCCAAAGACTGGCTTGGGGTGCCAACATTGCGGGCTCCCTGGACAGGTAAGTGCCCTAATATTAAAAGTGAGCAACTACAGTATTTGTAGCTGATGACTTTTCATTTTTTCACCCAGGCTGGACCTCCTCTTTAACCTCCTGTGTACAAATTTAGAATCTCTAGGTATAATGTTCTGCATTTAAAGGATAGCTTTAACCATAGAACATATATACGTACAGTGGCCGGGCTGGACAAGCGTCATTCTAGGAGGACGTACCCTCCCAGAACTGTGCTTCTTGCATGCCCCTGGGGGTGCACCAGACACAGCCGATCACTGATCTGATTACTGAGCAGCTGTGCTCCGTCCAGGTACCATGTGATTGCTGTGAATGCACACAGCAATCACATGTTCAATAGTAAACATTGCTGTAATTCACACAGCCATTGAGAACCACTGTAAAAACGGTGTTTCGTAACAGCAATCGCATTGTACAGGGCCAAGCCTAGCCTCCCTGTACCATGGGATAGCTGTAGCCAATCACAGTAGTTCTCAATGGCTGTATGAAAGCAGCTGAAAATTGTAAGAAATTATTGCTTATACAGCCATCAGGGCTGTATTAACAATTATAGTGCAAAAAAAAACCCAATCACTTTGGTAACACTGCACTGCTCTGGTAACAGGGTGTAAAAAAATTAATATTCAAATTGACTTCAAACCAGCATCAATTCTTCTAGGTACACTTGCATACAGTTTTTGAAGGAGCTCAGCAGGTAGGTTGTTCCAAACATCTTGGCGAACTAACCACATATCATCTGTCAATGTAGGCTGCCTCAAATCCTTCTGTCTATTCATGTAATCAATGACAGACTCCAAGATATTGAGATCGGGCTCTGTAGGGGCCAAACCATCACTTCCAAGACTCCTTGTTCTTCTGTACACTGAAGATTGCTCCTAATGACATTGTATGTTTGGGGTCGTTGTCCTGCTGAAAAATACATTTGGGGTCAATCACATGCCTCTCTGACCGTATGGCACGATGGATAAGAATCTGTCTATATTTCTCAGCGTTGATGACACCATTTATCCTGACCAAATCTCCAATTCTATATGCAAAAATGAAGCCCCAAACAAGCGGGAATCCATCATCCTGACGATTATGCCAAGTGTAGCCGAGGCCTAACCAGTGTACCCGAAAATAAGTAAATATAGTATCTCACAAAAGTGAGTACACCTCTCACATTTTTGTAAATATTTTGTTATACCTTTTCATGTGACAACACTGAAGAAATGACACTTTGCTACAATGTAAAGTAGTGAATGTGCTGCTTGTATAACAATGTGAATTTGCTGTCCCCTCAAAATAACTCAACACACAGCCATTAATGTCTAACCCGCTGGCAACAAAAATGAGTACACTCCTAAGTGAAAATGTCCAAATTGGGCCGAATTAGCCATTTACCCTCCCCGGTGTTCTTGTGACTTGTTAGTGTTACAGGGTCTCTGGTGTGAATGGGGAGCAGTGTGTTAAATTTGGTGTTATCGCTCTCACTCTGTTATACTGGTCACTGGAAGTTCAACATGGCACCCCATGACAAAGAACTCTGAAAAAAAAGAATTGTTGCTTTACATAAAGATGGCCTAGGCTATAAGGCGATTGCCAAGACCCTGAAACTGAGCTGCAGCATGTTCGCCAAGTGCATACAGCAGTTTAACAGGACAGGTTCCACTCAGAACAGACCTCACCATAGTTGACCAAAGAAGTTGAGTGCACCTGCTCAGCATCATATCCAGAGGTTGCCTTTATAAATAAACATATGAGTGCTGCCGGTGTTCTGCCATATAGTGTCCGGCCCTCATATAGCGTTCGCCCGTACTGCGCATGCGCAGTACAGAGCAGACGAAGCTTCGGAAAATCTCCGAAGCTGAACGGCGCCTGCGCCGTGAGTGGAGGTGGTAGCCCCAGCATCCAAGCGGACATAGGGTTGTGAATATTAGAGGGCCCCTCGTGGGCGAGCTTAGCTCGCCACGCTTCGGGGTCGGCCTCGCTGCGCTCGGCTTTTTTATTCCTACTCTATGTCCAGTTGGATGGTGGGGATGGAACCTGGACTCACGGCGCAGGCGCCGTTCATCCTCTGCAATTTTCAGAATCTGTGTTGCTGTGTACTGCGCATGCGCAGTACACAGCGGACGCTATCGGATGGGGGACCTTATATGATAGGACACCGGCATTGCTGCAAAGGTTGAAAGGGTGGGGGCTCAGCCTGTCAGTGCGCAGCCCATACACTGCATACTGCATTAAATGGCCTGCATGGCTGTTGTCCCAGAAGGAAGCCTCTTCTAAAGATGTTGCACAAGAAAGCCCGCAAACAGTTTGAAGACAAGCAGACTGAGGACATGGATTTCTGCAAATATGTCCTGTGGTCTGATAAGACCAAGATAAACTTATTTACTTCAGATGGTGTCAAGTGTGTTTGGCGGCAACCATGTGAGGAGTACAAAGACAAGTGTGTCTTGCCTACGGTAAAGCATGGTGGTGGGAGTGTCATGGTCTTGGGCTACATGCATGCTGCCGGAACTGAGGAGCTATAGTTCATTGAGGGAACCATGAATGCCAACATGTACTGTGACATACTGAAGCAGAACATGATCCCCTCCCTTTGGAGACGGCCACAGGGCAGTATTCCAACATAACAACCCCAAACACACCTCTAAGATGATCACTGCCTTGCTAAAGAAGCTGAGGGTAAAGATGATGGACTGGCAAAGCATGTCTCCAGACCTAAACCCTATTGAGCATCTGTGGGGCATCCTCAAGCGGAAGGTGTAGAGTGTAAGGCCTCTAGCATCCACCAGCTTTGTGATGTCATCATGGAGGAGTGGAAAAGGACTCCAGTGGCAACCTGTGAAGCTCTGGTGAACTTCTTGCCCAAGAGGATTAAGGCAGTGCTGGAAAATAATGGTGGCCACACAACATATTGACACTTTTGGCCCAATTTGAAAATTTTCACTTAGGGTGTACTCACTTTTGTTGCCAGCGGTTTAGACATTAATGGCTTTGTATTGAGTTATTTTGAGGGGACAGCAAATTTACACTGTTATACAAGCTGTACACTCACTACTTTACATTGTAGCAAAGTGTCATTTCTTCAGTGTTGTCACATAAAAAAAAGATATAATAAAATATTTACAAAAATGTGGGGGTGTACTTTCTTTTGTGAGATACTGTACATGTGGATACATACATTTTGGTTATATTGTAGATTTTAACTGTTTGCAGAAAATAGGCAATTCACATCAATGGCACAACATAGGTTACAGGTCATTTACGTCTTCAGGCATTAGCAGAGGGCACTGTTTATCCACTAGGCACTTTTTAATAGTAATCTATCGGACACATGCAGACCACAGAATGCCAGAGGAGCACTTCCCTGGGACAGGGCTATGATATTGCTTGGTCACACTGAGATCCTCAAATGCCCCTGAAAATATCCCAGTAGGAACTGTCCAGGAGGCTGTCACCATGAAAGGGAACATCTACTCTTTTTGTCCTTGACAGGTACCTCTGCCTAATAATATGCCTACTCTTTCCCTAACCAGTGGAGCTCTGTCCCTATCTTACTTCCACACTGCAGGCACACTGAGTAACTTAGAATCTCCTATTCATGTAATTATTCTGAGTCAAGATGGCTGAACAAATCTTGTGGGATTTCGGTGTCCAATAGGATTACTGTCCTCCCCAAGATGACTTCCTGGAGCCCACAGCTGGGGATAATTGGTCCTCAATGGAATCCTGCCAGTCTGAAGAAATGGCACAGTGCTCCCTTCAGGTTGGAGGATACATTGCAGCCTTTACATTTCTACACACAGTTGCTGCAAGTGATGGTAAACTCAATGTTTATGTTCCCATTGATCAATCCCCACACTCTAGGTACCGTGAAAGATATTATAGTATAATTATTTTATACATTGTTCCCAATACTCAAATTCTGACATACCAACTCTATTGGTAAGAAGGGAACCATAGAGCAGTGGCCATCAACCCCGTCCTCAAGGCCCACTAACAGGCCAGGTTTGCAAGATAACTCTAGTCTGCCCAAAGTAATACATAAAACCTGGCCTGTTTGTGGGCCCTGAGGACAGGGTTGATGATCACTGTCGTAGAGTCATCCAGCATATCTCAAACCTGCAGCACCAACAAACTGATCCAGGCTACAGCCTGCTTTTATAGCAAAGTCCCTACACATAAAATCTCAGTTTTGGAGTGCAATGAGGAACACTTCTCCCTCCCCTCTTGTGATAAATATTTCTAATACTGGTTTCCATGCAGCTTATTGTTAACGGAGTAGGATGGTTAGTGGAGGAGTTATGGCCCAAATGCCCAAAAGATGAAGTTATGACTGCTATATTTTGATCATACTGTCAGAACACTGGAGAAGGAAATAATGTTTTGGAGGATTGAAGGAACCAGGTGAAGGGGAGACCAGCTACTAGATGGTTGGAACCATTGACTACAGCTTTGGGGATAACACCATTGCCAGGTTAGCACAAAATTGACTTATCTTTAGATCTCTCATTTATCAAATCACTAGGACTCGGACCCAAGTTGACGGCACTTAAAGTGTTACTAAACCCACAACAGTCAAATCAGTCTGTATATGCAGTAAAGCATGCTTGTTATACTCACTATGGAACCTAAGGGGTTATCCTCTGCATTGTGTAAAAAGGCTGTTTGATCCTGTCTTCTCTGATCCTCCCCTCTTTTCACTGTCCCCTGATAGTTTTCTGATAACACAGAGCCTGTCACGATCGCCCTAACGTCTCGACTAGACATAGAAACCTTACCCGCCGGAGCCTGTCGTGGAGAGTCCGTCGTTCCCCGTCAACGCGCGTCAGAGCTAACGAACGCACTCGCGTCGACACGAACGCGTGCACGCGCACACGTAGGTCACGAACGGGTGCACGTCTACGTGCGAGGGCGCGCTGACCCGTCGTACGTTCGCTTGGCGCCCTGAAGCCTTCTTTAGTCACTGGCTCCCTTCCATCTGTGCTGTCCAGTCTACAGCGTGTCCGTGATCCGTGCTGCTTGTATCCTAAACCTGTTATCTGATTCCTGACATCCGGCTTGTTCCTTGACTCTGATTGATTGCTGCCTGCCTACGACCTCTGCCTGTTTGACCACGTCTTCTGCCTCATCCCTTGGTACCTTGCTGATCGTCTCCTGCTGACCCGGCCTGTATCTGATTCCGCTGTTCCTGCTACCCATCTAAGTTCCTGCTTTACGGAACATCTGCCTACAGCCAGTTCCCGCACTTGTGCCTGCCAGCGACAGTCAAGTACCATCCGCTATACCAGCCTGTTACCTGTGCCCAGCTGACCTCCCGGACTAATACCGCCTACCAGGCACTTGTGCCCTCTGGACTGTTGAATACCTGTCTCCACCTTCAGGAGTTCAATAGCCAGGGGATACGAGGGGCCGCTCCCTGCACTCCAGGCTCGACCATCAGGTACGTGACAGTACTGGACAGCCATGTCCGAGCCTGCGCAGGGAGCCTCCCCCATGGATGAACTCTGCCACCATCTGGCCGGCCTTACACAGGCAGTTAAGAATCTACAAGAGGGCTACGGCAGACTGGAGGAACAAATCCAGGCGCTATCTGCCTCTGCACCAGCGGCTCCTGGGGCCCATGCCCCGCCGTCAGTCGTAATGCTGCCACCGGAACCCAGGGTCCCAACCCCGGAACGGTTCACAGGAGACCGGAGCAAGTTCAGGGCATTCCGCAACTCCTGCGAACTCTACTTCGCCCTACAGCCCAGAACTTTCTCCCTTGAGGCAACGAAGGTGGGGTTCGTCATCTCCCTATTAAGCAATGAACCCCAGGCCTGGGCTCACCGACTGTTGGAACAGAAGGATCCGTCCCTAGACTCCTTGGACACCTTCTTCCGGGCCATGTCCAGGCTTTATGAGGATCCCCAGCTAGCCGCCACCGCCGAAGCAGCCCTACATGCCCTACAACAAGGACGCAGACCCGTAGAAGACTACGTCTCCGAATTCCGACGTTGGAGTGCAGACACGGACTGGAACAATGCGGCCCTGCGGTACCAGTTCCGCATGGGGCTTTCCGAGGCCCTGAAAGACGAGCTGGCACGAGTGGGTGTTCCTGAGACCTTGGAGGCCCTGATTGACATTGCTATCCAGATTGACAGGCGTTTGAGGGAGCGCCGCCAAGAACAATCCACCACGACTTCCCGTCCGGTTTGGATGTTACCACGGGTGCCTAGTCACCCACCTCCGCCTGTTCCAGTTGCATCCACATCGGACGCTCCGGAGCCTATGCAGCTGGGGCTACTACGCCCGTCCCTGACCCCGGAAGAACGCCAGCGTCGTCGGGTCAATAACCTATGCCTATACTGCGGGGAACCAGGGCACTTTGTTCGTTCCTGCCCGGCGAAGATGCGTAAGTGCCTCCGTGTTCCACCTGTCTCGTCTCCTATGTTGCCAGATAACATCTCCCATCTAGCTGTTCCTGTTCTCTTGCAGCTCCCAGGAAGGACTATACCAACCCACGCGGTAATTGATTCCGGGGCATGCAGTGGCTTTATTGACTCATCTTTCGCCCGAATGAACAGGATTCCTCTTAGACCACGGGAAAAGGGGCTTTCGGTATACTTGGCTGACGGGTCTACTCTGGAATCTGGGCCAGTAATTCAGGAGACCAGTCCTCTACCCGCCATCATCGCTGGGTCCCACCAAGAACTCCTCTGCCTGGATGTCATCCAGTCTCCCCTGTTCCCCATCATCCTAGGCATGCCTTGGCTGAGGGCACACAATCCGCACATCAACTGGGCCACCGGAGTAATCAAGTTCCCCTCTGACTACTGCCACCAGCATTGTTGTCCGACTCCCAATGGTGACTCGTCAGTCCTTCTCTGTCTGGATGCGGATGAAGAAACCCGACAGGCTGTACCCGAGCAATACCATGCGTTTCTCGATGTTTTCAGCAAGAAGGGCGCAGAGACTCTCCCTCCTCATAGGCCTTATGATTGCCCTATTGAACTGCTCCCGGGGGCAGAAATTCCGTTCGGAAGGATCTTCCCACTGTCCGAATCCGAACTAAGTACTCTAAAGACCTACCTGGACGATAATCTTAGAAAAGGGTTCATCCGACCTTCCACCTCCCCAGCTGGCGCTGGGATCTTCTTTGTCGAGAAGAAGGATCAATCCTTACGTCCGTGTGTGGACTATCGGGCACTAAATAAAATCACAGTTAAAAATCGCTACCCTCTGCCATTAGTACCTGAGCTTTTCCAGAGACTGGGTTCCGCTAGACTCTTTACCAAGCTGGATCTTCGGGGGGCTTACAACCTCGTCCGTATCAGAAAAGGCGATGAGTGGAAAACAGCTTTTCGTACCCGCTTCGGGCACTATGAATATTTAGTGATGCCTTTCGGGTTATGTAACGCCCCGGCTACGTTCCAGCATTTTGTGAACGACATCTTCAGAGACTATTTAGATTTGTTTGTTATCATTTATTTGGATGATATACTAATCTTTTCCTCCACTTTAGTCACCCACAGAGAACATGTCAAGAAGGTCCTGACTCGCCTCCGCTCTCACGGCCTGTATGCCAAGCCAGAAAAATGCGTTTTCGAGAAGGAAAGTATCCAGTTCCTTGGTCTGATTATCTCGATTCGAGGGGTCGAGATGGATCCCCAGAAGATAACCGCAATCCAGGACTGGCCTGCCCCATCCGATAGAAAAGGAGTTCAGCGGTTTGTGGGCTTCGCGAATTTCTATCGCAAATTTATAAAGGGATTCTCCTCCATCATCGCCCCCATTACCGGGCTAACCAAGCTGGGCACCAAGTTCCGCTGGACACCTGAGGCACAAGAGGCCTTCGAAGCCCTGAAAAAGCTATTCGTTTCAGCTTCGATTCTGAAACACCCCGATCCTACCCTGCCGTACACCCTTGAGGTTGACGCTTCGGAGGTGGCAGTCGGAGCTGTGCTGTCCCAGAGGCAGGGACCTAAGTCCGTGCTCCACCCAGTTGCGTTCTTCTCCCGCAAACTATCCGAAGCCGAGAGAAACTATGACGTGGGCGACCGTGAGCTACTGGCAATTAAGTCGGCACTGGAGGAGTGGCGCTATCTGTTAGAAGGGGCTATCCACCCAATCCTGATCTATACAGATCACAAAAACCTCGAATATCTGAAGACAGCTAAAAGGTTGAAGCCTCGTCAAGCCAGGTGGGCACTCTTCTTCTCACGGTTCGTATTCCACATAACCTTCCGCCCCGGATCCAAAAACACGAAGCCAGATGCTTTATCTCGCATGTTTAGCCAGCCGGAAGATCCACCTCTCAGTGACACCATCCTTCCTGCTGGAAACTTCCTCTTACTCCAAGGAGATGTGGTCTCCCAAGTTAAACAGGCTTCCAGAGGCGCCTCACCTCCACCCGGTATCCCGCTGTCCTCCAGCGATGATCTTATGTGGCATGGGAACAGGATCTTCGTCCCCCAGACAGCTCGGACCTTAGTTCTGGCTTCCTGTCATGACCATCCCATGGCTGGCCACTTTGGAACGTTCAAAACATTAGAATTACTCAGGCGTAACTTCTGGTGGCCGAAGATGAAGAACGACTGCAAGAGTTACGTACAGACCTGCACGACCTGCATTCGGAGTAAGGGCAACAAGTCCAGAGCCTGGGGCTTACTAAAACCTCTACCTGTCCCTGATAGACCATGGAGAATGATCTCCATGGATTTTATCGTCGAACTCCCCCCTTCGGAGAACCATACGGCGATCTTCGTCGTAGTCGACAGGTTCACGAAGATGGCTCATTTCTTGCCCATGAAGGGCACTCCCTCTGCCGCGGAGACAGCTAACGTCTTCATAAAGGAAGTTATAAGGCTTCATGGCATCCCCACCAATATCACGTCTGACAGGGGGGTGCAGTTCACATCTCGATTTTGGAAGGCACTCTGCGCAACTCTGAAGATCGAACTCTGCATGTCCTCGGCCTACCACCCACAGACCAACGGTCAGACCGAGAGGACGAATCAGACCTTAGAGCAGTACCTGCGTTGCTTCTCGTCCTTCTCACAAGACGATTGGGTCTCCCTGCTACCTATGGCCGAGTTCGCCTACAACAATTCCGTCCATTCAGCCACCAAACAGTCCCCTTTTTATGCAAATCTCGGGTACCATCCGTTGTTCTTGTCTGGCGATCTTCCTGAATGTCCGGTGCCAGCGCTTCAGAAGAGACTTACTTTCTTTGAAGAGAATAATAAACTCTTACAGGAAACCTTGACTAAGTCGCAGGAACATAATAAGAAAGTCTTTGACAGAAGAAGAAGAGGGGAGCTGGATCTCAAGACCGGGGATAGGGTCTGGCTGTCCACCTTAAATCTCAAGTTAACCTGTCCCTCCAAGAAATTGGGTCCAAAATTCCTGGGTCCCTTCCCGATTAAAAGGAAGCTAAATGATGTGGCATTTGAGTTGGAACTCCCTGAGTCTTTCCGAATTCACCCGGTGTTCCACGTATCGCTCCTCAAGCCTGCAGTTGAGGATCCTTTCTCTGACAGGACTTCCTGCCCTCCGGAACCGGTGTTGGTCGATGGAGAGATCGAGTTCGAAGTTGAGGCCATCATGGACTGTAGGAGAAGAGGAAACCTGGTCCAATTCTTAGTTAAATGGAAGGGCTACGGACCCGAGGAAAATTCCTGGGAGCCAGAGGCTAATATTCACGCCAAGAGACTTATCCGCGCCTTCAAGAACTCTCACCCGAACAAGTGGGCTCGGTTGGGCATCCGGGGGCTGCCCCTTGGGGGGGGGCAATGTCACGATCGCCCTAACGTCTCGACTAGACATAGAAACCTTACCCGCCGGAGCCTGTCGTGGAGAGTCCGTCGTTCCCCGTCAACGCGCGTCAGAGCTAACGAACGCACTCGCGTCGACACGAACGCGTGCACGCGCACACGTAGGTCACGAACGGGTGCACGTCTACGTGCGAGGGCGCGCTGACCCGTCGTACGTTCGCTTGGCGCCCTGAAGCCTTCTTTAGTCACTGGCTCCCTTCCATCTGTGCTGTCCAGTCTACAGCGTGTCCGTGATCCGTGCTGCTTGTATCCTAAACCTGTTATCTGATTCCTGACATCCGGCTTGTTCCTTGACTCTGATTGATTGCTGCCTGCCTACGACCTCTGCCTGTTTGACCACGTCTTCTGCCTCATCCCTTGGTACCTTGCTGATCGTCTCCTGCTGACCCGGCCTGTATCTGATTCCGCTGTTCCTGCTACCCATCTAAGTTCCTGCTTTACGGAACATCTGCCTACAGCCAGTTCCCGCACTTGTGCCTGCCAGCGACAGTCAAGTACCATCCGCTATACCAGCCTGTTACCTGTGCCCAGCTGACCTCCCGGACTAATACCGCCTACCAGGCACTTGTGCCCTCTGGACTGTTGAATACCTGTCTCCACCTTCAGGAGTTCAATAGCCAGGGGATACGAGGGGCCGCTCCCTGCACTCCAGGCTCGACCATCAGGTACGTGACAGAGCCCATGGAGCCAGGCTGCACATAATCAGTTTGGTATGTATTGCTAGATTTATTTTTTTCTTGAGAGAGTGCATGTGATCAGCACAGGGCCAATCAGCACTGTACACACATAGGGTCAGGAGTAGGGATGAGCCGAACACCCCCCGGTTTGGTTCGCACCAGAACTTTCAAACGGACCGAAAATTTGTGCGAAGTTTAGAACCCCATTGAAGTCGATGGGACTCGAACATTCGAAATAAAAAGTGCTAATTTTAATGGCTAATATGCAAGATATTGTCCTACCAGGCTCCTTCCCAAGGGCACATGGGTCAATGCCTAAAATGTTTTAAAAACTGCAGTTTTTTCGGGAGCACTGATTTTAATGACGATTAAAGTGGAAGTAAACTCCCCTATTGTTTTCAGCCAAGGAAGCTGCCATCTTTGCCTCTGTTTAATCTTCAACTGCTATGGTGCTGCACATGTGATTCGTTATGACACCAGCCATTGGAGAGCACAGCCAAACCTTTTTTTTTTTTTAACTGTTTAAATCGATAGGTTTACTTCCACTTTAAAGTGAAAAAAAGTGAAATATTCCTTTAAGCACTGGGCACTTAAAGTGATTGTAAACCCTTACAAACCACTTTGACCTACAGGTAAGTCTAGATTAAGGCTTAGATGTAGGTCCAAGAAATATCTCCTAAACCTACACGGTTTAGGAGATATTTGCTGAAAGACAGGCACCGCTGTCTACAGCGCATGCGCCGTAGACAGCGGTGCCTGTCTTTCAGCAAATATCTCCTAAACCGTGTAGGTTTAGGAGATATTTCTTGGACCTACATCTAAGCCTTAATCTAGACTTACCTGTAGGTCAAAGTGGTTTGTAAGGGTTTACAATCACTTTAAGTGCCCAGTGCTTAAAGGAATATTTCACTTTTTTTCACTTTAAAGTGGAAGTAAACCTATCGATTTAAACAGTTAAAAAAAAAAAAAAGGTTTGGCTGTGCTCTCCAATGGCTCTCCAGGCGAACTGAGCGTGCCGCTGTCAATGGCGATATGCATGCGCGGGAGCGACGCCATCGCGGCTTCGTTGAAGGACAGCGGCGGAGCAGCGAGACCCGCCGAGAAGATGGATGCTCCGGACTACAGGGGACAGCGGTGACTTCGCTGGCTCCTGTGTCAGGTAAGTGACACATAATGGACTACTATGCGATGCATAGTAGTCCATTATGCTTTACCTTTGCAGGGAATCAAAGAGGAAGTAAACTCGTCAGGGTTTACTTCCACTTTAAACACCCTTAATAACCAGACCAATTTTCAGCTTTCGGTGCTCTCACATTTTGAATGACAATTACTCAGTCATGCAACACTGTACCCATATGAAATTTTTGTCCTTTTTTTCACACAAATAGAGCTTTCTTTTGGTGATTTTTAATCACCGCTGGGTTTTTTATTTTTTGTGCTATAAAAGAGACCGAAAATTCGGTAAAAAAAATGAACTTTTCTTAGTTTCTGTTATAAAATTTAGCAGATTAGTAATTTTACTTCATAAATTTTGTCCAAAATTTATACTACTACATATCTTTGGTAAAAATAAGTACAAATTGGTGGATATTATTTGGTCTTTGTGAAAGTTATAGAGTCCACAAGCTATGGTGCCATAGCTGAAAATTGATCACACCAAGTACTGACGACCTATTTCAATTCTTGAGACCCTAACATGCCATAAAAGTACAAATACCCCCCAAATGACCCCTTTTTGGAAAGAAGACATTCCAAGGTATTTTGTAAGAGGCATGATGAGTTTTTTTGAAGTTGCAATTTTTTCCCACAATTCTTTGCAAAATCAAGATTTTTTTTTTCTTCACAAAATTGTCATATTATCAGGTTATTTCTCACACACAGCATATGCATACCACAAATTACACCCCAAAACACATTCTGCTATTACTCCCGAGTGCGGCGATACCACATGTGTGAGACTTTTACACAGCGTGGCCACATACAGAGGCCCAACATGCAGGGAGCGCCGTCAGGCGTTCTGGAGCACCCAGGCCAATTCTGACATTTCTCTCCTACAGAGTACCCCAAAACATAATATATATAGATTTTTTAGCAAAGACCCTAGAGAATACAATGGTGGTCGTTGCAACTTTTTATCTTGCATGGTATTTACACAGCAATTTTATGAACGCGTTTCTTTTGAAAAAAAAAAACAGTTTTGTGCTTAAAAAAAAAAAAAAAGTTATTTTAACCCAATGTTTTTTCATAATGTGAAAGCTGAAGTTACGCTGAGTAAATAGATACCTAACATGTCACTCTTCAAAATTGCACACGCTCGTGGAATGGCGCCAAACGTCGCTACTTAAAAATCCCCATAGGCGACGCTTTCAATTTTTTACTGGTTACATGTTTTGAGTTACAGAGGAGTTCTAGGGCTAGAATTATTGCTCTCGCTCTAACGTTCGCAGCGATACCTCACATGTGTGGTTTGAACACCATTTTCATATGTGGGCGGGACTTACGTATGCGTTCGCTTCTGCATGCGAGCACATGGGGACAGGGGCGCTTAAAAAATTTTATATTTTTTTTTAATTGTTAATTTTACTTTATTTATTTTAGTTTGACTTTTTTTTCTCCAAAAACACATTTTTTGATCACTTTTATTCCTATTACAAGGAATGTAAACATCCCAACATCCCTTGTAATAGGAATATGACATGACAGGTCCTGTTTACAGTGAGATATGGGGTCAATAAGACCCCGCGTCTCACCTCTAGGCTGGGAAGCCTGAAATAAAAAATAAAAAAAAGATTCTGGCTTTGATCGTATTGGCAAGTCGGTAGAAGCACCGGAGGGCGGGGGGGGGAGGGGGGGCGACATCCCCTCTCGCCTCCTGTAAGAATGATCAAGCAATGGAACAGCCGCTATGATTTTTCTTATGGTGTAAGGAATCGCCGGCTGAAAAAGCTGCAGGCATCATTCAGATATCCCAGCACAAAGTCAAGGGCATCATATGACAGCCAGCGGGTGGGAAGTGGTTAAAATGCATTTTTTTAACACAAAGTTGTCCATTTATACAATATTTCTAACACATAGCATGTACATACCAAAAATGACACCCCAAAATAGATTCTCCTATTCCTCCTGAGTACGGCGATACCACATGTGTGAGACTTCCACAGCCTGGCCACATACAGAGGCCGAGTACAGCCAAGAATGGCCGAGCATGGCTGGGTATCACCGAGTATTGCAGGGTATCACCGAGTATGGCTGAGAATGGCTGAGCATGGCCGAGTATGGCTGGGTATTGCAGGGAATCACCGAGTATGACTGAGCATGGCCGAGTATGGCTGGGTATTGCAGGGAATCACAGAGTATGACTGAGCATGGCCGAGTATGGCTGGATATTGCAGAGTATCAACAGGTATGGCTGGGTATTGCAGAGTATCACGGAGTATGGCTGGGTATTGCAGGGTATCACCGAATATGGCTGGGTATTGCAGGGTATCACCGACTATGGCTGGATATTGCAGAGTATGGCTGGGTATTGCAGGGTATCACTGAGTATGGCTGGGTATGGAAATTTATGGCAGAGTATTGGCAGGGTATTGCAGAGTATTGGCAGGGTATTGCAGGCTATGGCAGGGTATTGCAGGCTATTGCTGGGTATTGCAGAGTATTGGCAAGGTATTGCAGGGTATTGGGAATTGCAGGGTATTGGCAGGGTATTGCTGGGTATTGCAGAGTATTGCTGGGTATTGCAGAGTACTGGCAGGATATTGCAGAGTATTGGCAGGGTATTGGCAAGGTATTGCAGAGTATTGGCAGGGTATTGTGTATTGCAGAGTATTTCTGGGTATTGCAGGGTATTGCTGGGTATTGCAGAGTATTGGCAGGGTATTGCAGAGTATTGGCAGGGTATTGCAGAGTATTGGCAGGGTATTGCTGCGTATTGCAGAGTATTGGCAGGGTATTGCAGAGTATTGGCAGGGAATTGCAGAGAATTGCTGGATATTGCAGAGTATTGGCAGGGTATTTGCAGGGTATTGCAGGGTATTTGCAGGGTATTTGCAGGGTATTGCAGAGTATTGCTGGGTATTGCAGAGTATTGGCAGGGTGTTGGCGGGGTATTGCAGAGTATTGGCAGGGTATTGCAGAGTCTTGGCAGGGAATTGAGGGGTTATTTTCGGTGAGCAGTGATGTGGGCACTGCAGATCCAGCCCACAGCGCTGCTGACATCGATCTCTTCCCCCTCCGTTGTACCGATCGAGGGTGGAACCGGCATCATAACATGACGCCGGTTTGTTTACAAGTGATCATTTGATGGAGCGATCACGTGGTAAACGGCCGCGATGAGCCTGTGGACCTGGCGGTAACGGATGCTCTCGAGTGCGTGCCCGAGAGCGGAATTCTGGGAGGACGTCATATAACGGCCTCTCAGAGTTAAGCAACCGCCCTGTAGCCATCATTGGGCTATGGGCCGGTTGCTAAGTGGTTAAATATCGTGCCTGGGGGGTGTCTATAGTATGCCTGTGAAGTGGCACGTGTTTCCCGCGTGAAGTGGCATGCGCCGTAGACAGCGGTGCCTGTCTTTCAGCAAATATCTCCTAAACCGTGTAGGTTTAGGAGATATTTCTTGGACCTACATCTAAGCCTTAATCTAGACTTACCTGTAGGTCAAAGTGGTTTGTAAGGGTTTACAATCACTTTAAGTGCCCAGTGCTTAAAGGAATATTTCACTTTTTTTCACTTTAAAGGGGTTCTGCACTCAAAATACAACATTTGCCCATTCTGTTGCCTATAGTTAATATATCTCATAATGCCACCTGTTTTTTTTTTTTGATTCACCTACCTTTTGTAATCTTCAGTACTTTATTTCAAACCCCTGCGGCGATGGGCGGTCTCTTGCGGCGATGGGCGGTCTCTTGCGGGGATCAGCGTAATTTCCTGTTGGAGATCACAGGAGACAGTGCGGCTAATGCACCCGACATCTCGCGAGATTTCGGGTGCTACAGCCGACATCTCGCGAGATTTCGGGTGCTACAGCCAACATCTCGCGTGATTTTGGTAATTACAGCCGAGATCTCGCGAGATCTCGGCTGTAATTACCAAAATCACGCGAGATGTTGGCTGTAGCACCCGAAATCTCGCGAGATGTCGGCTGTAGCACCCGAAATCTCGCGAGATGTCGGGTGCATTAGCCGCACTGTCTCCTGTGATCTCCAACAGGAAATTACGCTGATCCCCGCAAGAGACCGCCCATCGCCGCAAGAGACCGCCCATCGCCGCAGGGGTTTGAAATAAAGTACTGAAGATTACAAAAGGTAGGTGAATCAAAAAAAAAAACAGGTGGCATTATGAGATATATTAACTATAGGCAACAGAATGGGCAAATGTTGTATTTTGAGTGCAGAACCCCTTTAAAGTGGAAGTAAACCTATCGATTTAAACAGTTAAAAAAAAAAAAAGGTTTGGCTGTGCTCTCCAATGGCTCTCCAGGCGAACTGAGCGTGCCGCTGTCAATGGCGATATGCATGCGCGGGAGCGACGCCATCGCGGCTTCGTTGAAGGACAGCGGCGGAGCAGCGAGACCCGCCGAGAAGATGGATGCTCCGGACTACAGGGGACAGCGGTGACTTCGCTGGCTCCTGTGTCAGGTAAGTGACACATAATGGACTACTATGCGATGCATAGTAGTCCATTATGCTTTACCTTTGCAGGGAATCAAAGAGGAAGTAAACTCGTCAGGGTTTACTTCCACTTTAAACACCCTTAATAACCAGACCAATTTTCAGCTTTCGGTGCTCTCACATTTTGAATGACAATTACTCAGTCATGCAACACTGTACCCATATGAAATTTTTGTCCTTTTTTTCACACAAATAGAGCTTTCTTTTGGTGATTTTTAATCACCGCTGGGTTTTTTATTTTTTGTGCTATAAAAGAGACCGAAAATTCGGTAAAAAAAATGAACTTTTCTTAGTTTCTGTTATAAAATTTAGCAGATTAGTAATTTTACTTCATAAATTTTGTCCAAAATTTATACTACTACATATCTTTGGTAAAAATAAGTACAAATTGGTGGATATTATTTGGTCTTTGTGAAAGTTATAGAGTCCACAAGCTATGGTGCCATAGCTGAAAATTGATCACACCAAGTACTGACGACCTATTTCAATTCTTGAGACCCTAACATGCCATAAAAGTACAAATACCCCCCAAATGACCCCTTTTTGGAAAGAAGACATTCCAAGGTATTTTGTAAGAGGCATGATGAGTTTTTTTGAAGTTGCAATTTTTTCCCACAATTCTTTGCAAAATCAAGATTTTTTTTTTCTTCACAAAATTGTCATATTATCAGGTTATTTCTCACACACAGCATATGCATACCACAAATTACACCCCAAAACACATTCTGCTATTACTCCCGAGTGCGGCGATACCACATGTGTGAGACTTTTACACAGCGTGGCCACATACAGAGGCCCAACATGCAGGGAGCGCCGTCAGGCGTTCTGGAGCACCCAGGCCAATTCTGACATTTCTCTCCTACAGAGTACCCCAAAACATAATATATATAGATTTTTTAGCAAAGACCCTAGAGAATACAATGGTGGTCGTTGCAACTTTTTATCTTGCATGGTATTTACACAGCAATTTTATGAACGCGTTTCTTTTGAAAAAAAAAAACAGTTTTGTGCTTAAAAAAAAAAAAAAAGTTATTTTAACCCAATGTTTTTTCATAATGTGAAAGCTGAAGTTACGCTGAGTAAATAGATACCTAACATGTCACTCTTCAAAATTGCACACGCTCGTGGAATGGCGCCAAACGTCGCTACTTAAAAATCCCCATAGGCGACGCTTTCAATTTTTTACTGGTTACATGTTTTGAGTTACAGAGGAGTTCTAGGGCTAGAATTATTGCTCTCGCTCTAACGTTCGCAGCGATACCTCACATGTGTGGTTTGAACACCATTTTCATATGTGGGCGGGACTTACGTATGCGTTCGCTTCTGCATGCGAGCACATGGGGACAGGGGCGCTTAAAAAATTTTATATTTTTTTTTAATTGTTAATTTTACTTTATTTATTTTAGTTTGACTTTTTTTTCTCCAAAAACACATTTTTTGATCACTTTTATTCCTATTACAAGGAATGTAAACATCCCAACATCCCTTGTAATAGGAATATGACATGACAGGTCCTGTTTACAGTGAGATATGGGGTCAATAAGACCCCGCGTCTCACCTCTAGGCTGGGAAGCCTGAAATAAAAAATAAAAAAAAGATTCTGGCTTTGATCGTATTGGCAAGTCGGTAGAAGCACCGGAGGGCGGGGGGGGGAGGGGGGGCGACATCCCCTCTCGCCTCCTGTAAGAATGATCAAGCAATGGAACAGCCGCTATGATTTTTCTTATGGTGTAAGGAATCGCCGGCTGAAAAAGCTGCAGGCATCATTCAGATATCCCAGCACAAAGTCAAGGGCATCATATGACAGCCAGCGGGTGGGAAGTGGTTAAAATGCATTTTTTTAACACAAAGTTGTCCATTTATACAATATTTCTAACACATAGCATGTACATACCAAAAATGACACCCCAAAATAGATTCTCCTATTCCTCCTGAGTACGGCGATACCACATGTGTGAGACTTCCACAGCCTGGCCACATACAGAGGCCGAGTACAGCCAAGAATGGCCGAGCATGGCTGGGTATCACCGAGTATTGCAGGGTATCACCGAGTATGGCTGAGAATGGCTGAGCATGGCCGAGTATGGCTGGGTATTGCAGGGAATCACCGAGTATGACTGAGCATGGCCGAGTATGGCTGGGTATTGCAGGGAATCACAGAGTATGACTGAGCATGGCCGAGTATGGCTGGATATTGCAGAGTATCAACAGGTATGGCTGGGTATTGCAGAGTATCACGGAGTATGGCTGGGTATTGCAGGGTATCACCGAATATGGCTGGGTATTGCAGGGTATCACCGACTATGGCTGGATATTGCAGAGTATGGCTGGGTATTGCAGGGTATCACTGAGTATGGCTGGGTATGGAAATTTATGGCAGAGTATTGGCAGGGTATTGCAGAGTATTGGCAGGGTATTGCAGGCTATGGCAGGGTATTGCAGGCTATTGCTGGGTATTGCAGAGTATTGGCAAGGTATTGCAGGGTATTGGGAATTGCAGGGTATTGGCAGGGTATTGCTGGGTATTGCAGAGTATTGCTGGGTATTGCAGAGTACTGGCAGGATATTGCAGAGTATTGGCAGGGTATTGGCAAGGTATTGCAGAGTATTGGCAGGGTATTGTGTATTGCAGAGTATTTCTGGGTATTGCAGGGTATTGCTGGGTATTGCAGAGTATTGGCAGGGTATTGCAGAGTATTGGCAGGGTATTGCAGAGTATTGGCAGGGTATTGCTGCGTATTGCAGAGTATTGGCAGGGTATTGCAGAGTATTGGCAGGGAATTGCAGAGAATTGCTGGATATTGCAGAGTATTGGCAGGGTATTTGCAGGGTATTGCAGGGTATTTGCAGGGTATTTGCAGGGTATTGCAGAGTATTGCTGGGTATTGCAGAGTATTGGCAGGGTGTTGGCGGGGTATTGCAGAGTATTGGCAGGGTATTGCAGAGTCTTGGCAGGGAATTGAGGGGTTATTTTCGGTGAGCAGTGATGTGGGCACTGCAGATCCAGCCCACAGCGCTGCTGACATCGATCTCTTCCCCCTCCGTTGTACCGATCGAGGGTGGAACCGGCATCATAACATGACGCCGGTTTGTTTACAAGTGATCATTTGATGGAGCGATCACGTGGTAAACGGCCGCGATGAGCCTGTGGACCTGGCGGTAACGGATGCTCTCGAGTGCGTGCCCGAGAGCGGAATTCTGGGAGGACGTCATATAACGGCCTCTCAGAGTTAAGCAACCGCCCTGTAGCCATCATTGGGCTATGGGCCGGTTGCTAAGTGGTTAAATATCGTGCCTGGGGGGTGTCTATAGTATGCCTGTGAAGTGGCACGTGTTTCCCGCGTGAAGTGGCATGCGCCGTAGACAGCGGTGCCTGTCTTTCAGCAAATATCTCCTAAACCGTGTAGGTTTAGGAGATATTTCTTGGACCTACATCTAAGCCTTAATCTAGACTTACCTGTAGGTCAAAGTGGTTTGTAAGGGTTTACAATCACTTTAAGTGCCCAGTGCTTAAAGGAATATTTCACTTTTTTTCACTTTAAAGGGGTTCTGCACTCAAAATACAACATTTGCCCATTCTGTTGCCTATAGTTAATATATCTCATAATGCCACCTGTTTTTTTTTTTTGATTCACCTACCTTTTGTAATCTTCAGTACTTTATTTCAAACCCCTGCGGCGATGGGCGGTCTCTTGCGGCGATGGGCGGTCTCTTGCGGGGATCAGCGTAATTTCCTGTTGGAGATCACAGGAGACAGTGCGGCTAATGCACCCGACATCTCGCGAGATTTCGGGTGCTACAGCCGACATCTCGCGAGATTTCGGGTGCTACAGCCAACATCTCGCGTGATTTTGGTAATTACAGCCGAGATCTCGCGAGATCTCGGCTGTAATTACCAAAATCACGCGAGATGTTGGCTGTAGCACCCGAAATCTCGCGAGATGTCGGCTGTAGCACCCGAAATCTCGCGAGATGTCGGGTGCATTAGCCGCACTGTCTCCTGTGATCTCCAACAGGAAATTACGCTGATCCCCGCAAGAGACCGCCCATCGCCGCAAGAGACCGCCCATCGCCGCAGGGGTTTGAAATAAAGTACTGAAGATTACAAAAGGTAGGTGAATCAAAAAAAAAAACAGGTGGCATTATGAGATATATTAACTATAGGCAACAGAATGGGCAAATGTTGTATTTTGAGTGCAGAACCCCTTTAAAGTGGAAGTAAACCTATCGATTTAAACAGTTAAAAAAAAAAAAAGGTTTGGCTGTGCTCTCCAATGGCTCTCCAGGCGAACTGAGCGTGCCGCTGTCAATGGCGATATGCATGCGCGGGAGCGACGCCATCGCGGCTTCGTTGAAGGACAGCGGCGGAGCAGCGAGACCCGCCGAGAAGATGGATGCTCCGGACTACAGGGGACAGCGGTGACTTCGCTGGCTCCTGTGTCAGGTAAGTGACACATAATGGACTACTATGCGATGCATAGTAGTCCATTATGCTTTACCTTTGCAGGGAATCAAAGAGGAAGTAAACTCGTCAGGGTTTACTTCCACTTTAAACACCCTTAATAACCAGACCAATTTTCAGCTTTCGGTGCTCTCACATTTTGAATGACAATTACTCAGTCATGCAACACTGTACCCATATGAAATTTTTGTCCTTTTTTTCACACAAATAGAGCTTTCTTTTGGTGATTTTTAATCACCGCTGGGTTTTTTATTTTTTGTGCTATAAAAGAGACCGAAAATTCGGTAAAAAAAATGAACTTTTCTTAGTTTCTGTTATAAAATTTAGCAGATTAGTAATTTTACTTCATAAATTTTGTCCAAAATTTATACTACTACATATCTTTGGTAAAAATAAGTACAAATTGGTGGATATTATTTGGTCTTTGTGAAAGTTATAGAGTCCACAAGCTATGGTGCCATAGCTGAAAATTGATCACACCAAGTACTGACGACCTATTTCAATTCTTGAGACCCTAACATGCCATAAAAGTACAAATACCCCCCAAATGACCCCTTTTTGGAAAGAAGACATTCCAAGGTATTTTGTAAGAGGCATGATGAGTTTTTTTGAAGTTGCAATTTTTTCCCACAATTCTTTGCAAAATCAAGATTTTTTTTTTCTTCACAAAATTGTCATATTATCAGGTTATTTCTCACACACAGCATATGCATACCACAAATTACACCCCAAAACACATTCTGCTATTACTCCCGAGTGCGGCGATACCACATGTGTGAGACTTTTACACAGCGTGGCCACATACAGAGGCCCAACATGCAGGGAGCGCCGTCAGGCGTTCTGGAGCACCCAGGCCAATTCTGACATTTCTCTCCTACAGAGTACCCCAAAACATAATATATATAGATTTTTTAGCAAAGACCCTAGAGAATACAATGGTGGTCGTTGCAACTTTTTATCTTGCATGGTATTTACACAGCAATTTTATGAACGCGTTTCTTTTGAAAAAAAAAAACAGTTTTGTGCTTAAAAAAAAAAAAAAAGTTATTTTAACCCAATGTTTTTTCATAATGTGAAAGCTGAAGTTACGCTGAGTAAATAGATACCTAACATGTCACTCTTCAAAATTGCACACGCTCGTGGAATGGCGCCAAACGTCGCTACTTAAAAATCCCCATAGGCGACGCTTTCAATTTTTTACTGGTTACATGTTTTGAGTTACAGAGGAGTTCTAGGGCTAGAATTATTGCTCTCGCTCTAACGTTCGCAGCGATACCTCACATGTGTGGTTTGAACACCATTTTCATATGTGGGCGGGACTTACGTATGCGTTCGCTTCTGCATGCGAGCACATGGGGACAGGGGCGCTTAAAAAATTTTATATTTTTTTTTAATTGTTAATTTTACTTTATTTATTTTAGTTTGACTTTTTTTTCTCCAAAAACACATTTTTTGATCACTTTTATTCCTATTACAAGGAATGTAAACATCCCAACATCCCTTGTAATAGGAATATGACATGACAGGTCCTGTTTACAGTGAGATATGGGGTCAATAAGACCCCGCGTCTCACCTCTAGGCTGGGAAGCCTGAAATAAAAAATAAAAAAAAGATTCTGGCTTTGATCGTATTGGCAAGTCGGTAGAAGCACCGGAGGGCGGGGGGGGAGGGGGGGCGACATCCCCTCTCGCCTCCTGTAAGAATGATCAAGCAATGGAACAGCCGCTATGATTTTTCTTATGGTGTAAGGAATCGCCGGCTGAAAAAGCTGCAGGCATCATTCAGATATCCCAGCACAAAGTCAAGGGCATCATATGACAGCCAGCGGGTGGGAAGTGGTTAAAATGCATTTTTTTAACACAAAGTTGTCCATTTATACAATATTTCTAACACATAGCATGTACATACCAAAAATGACACCCCAAAATAGATTCTCCTATTCCTCCTGAGTACGGCGATACCACATGTGTGAGACTTCCACAGCCTGGCCACATACAGAGGCCGAGTACAGCCAAGAATGGCCGAGCATGGCTGGGTATCACCGAGTATTGCAGGGTATCACCGAGTATGGCTGAGAATGGCTGAGCATGGCCGAGTATGGCTGGGTATTGCAGGGAATCACCGAGTATGACTGAGCATGGCCGAGTATGGCTGGGTATTGCAGGGAATCACAGAGTATGACTGAGCATGGCCGAGTATGGCTGGATATTGCAGAGTATCAACAGGTATGGCTGGGTATTGCAGAGTATCACGGAGTATGGCTGGGTATTGCAGGGTATCACCGAATATGGCTGGGTATTGCAGGGTATCACCGACTATGGCTGGATATTGCAGAGTATGGCTGGGTATTGCAGGGTATCACTGAGTATGGCTGGGTATGGAAATTTATGGCAGAGTATTGGCAGGGTATTGCAGAGTATTGGCAGGGTATTGCAGGCTATGGCAGGGTATTGCAGGCTATTGCTGGGTATTGCAGAGTATTGGCAAGGTATTGCAGGGTATTGGGAATTGCAGGGTATTGGCAGGGTATTGCTGGGTATTGCAGAGTATTGCTGGGTATTGCAGAGTACTGGCAGGATATTGCAGAGTATTGGCAGGGTATTGGCAAGGTATTGCAGAGTATTGGCAGGGTATTGTGTATTGCAGAGTATTTCTGGGTATTGCAGGGTATTGCTGGGTATTGCAGAGTATTGGCAGGGTATTGCAGAGTATTGGCAGGGTATTGCAGAGTATTGGCAGGGTATTGCTGCGTATTGCAGAGTATTGGCAGGGTATTGCAGAGTATTGGCAGGGAATTGCAGAGAATTGCTGGATATTGCAGAGTATTGGCAGGGTATTTGCAGGGTATTGCAGGGTATTTGCAGGGTATTTGCAGGGTATTGCAGAGTATTGCTGGGTATTGCAGAGTATTGGCAGGGTGTTGGCGGGGTATTGCAGAGTATTGGCAGGGTATTGCAGAGTCTTGGCAGGGAATTGAGGGGTTATTTTCGGTGAGCAGTGATGTGGGCACTGCAGATCCAGCCCACAGCGCTGCTGACATCGATCTCTTCCCCCTCCGTTGTACCGATCGAGGGTGGAACCGGCATCATAACATGACGCCGGTTTGTTTACAAGTGATCATTTGATGGAGCGATCACGTGGTAAACGGCCGCGATGAGCCTGTGGACCTGGCGGTAACGGATGCTCTCGAGTGCGTGCCCGAGAGCGGAATTCTGGGAGGACGTCATATAACGGCCTCTCAGAGTTAAGCAACCGCCCTGTAGCCATCATTGGGCTATGGGCCGGTTGCTAAGTGGTTAAATATCGTGCCTGGGGGGTGTCTATAGTATGCCTGTGAAGTGGCACGTGTTTCCCGTGTTTAGAACAGTCCCTGCACAAAATGACATTTAACAGAAAAAAGTCATTTAAAACTGCTTGCGTTTTAATGTAATATCTGGTTCCGGCAATACGGATGAAAATCATTGAGAAAAATGGCATGGGTAGCCCCCCCTGCCCATTACCAGCCCCTTTGGGTCTTGTACGGATATTAAGGGGAACCCGTACCCAAATTAAAAAAAGAGGAAAGACGTGGGGCCCCCAGGCCCTATATACTCAGAACAGCAGTATACAATCGGTGCAAACAAGACAGGGACTGTGTAGATTTGTTGTGTTAAGTAGAATCTGTTTGTAATTTTGAACTGGTACATTTTTAAAGTGTAGCTCCAGTCAAAAAACCTATCTTTAAGCTTTTTGGAAAAGATAGGGAAGGGTTATCACTCCTGTATAATTTTTTTTTTGCCGTCCGTCTTTTTTCATCTCACTTCCTGTTGTCTCCTTCTGTTTGCAAGTATCAGACGTTTGTAAGTTGGACATTTGAAAGTAGGGGCCTGCCCTATATGTTCTGCAGAAATGGGGGCCTAAGGTGTTGGTGTTGCCACAACACTGTAAGCCCTCAAAGGGACTCTTGGTGGGTGCTGGAGCACCCTGCTGTGAACGATTATATCAAGAATTGTAATTGCATGCCATTGTTGAACAGTGGTAGAAAAATTGGGCCTTTGGTGGTGGTGGTGTGGTGCTGGTGCACTACACTATAATGCCGCGTACACACGACCGGACTTTTCAACATCAAAAGTCTGACGGAATGATTCCGGCAGACTATTCGATCGTGTGTGGGCTGCAGCGGACTTTTGATTCGCAAAAGTCTGACAGACTTTAGAAATGGAACATGTTTCAAATTTTTCCGAAAGAACTCCGCCGGACCCAGTTCCTACCGAGAAATCCGCTCGTGTGTGTGCTAGTCCGACGGACATAAAACGATGCGAGGGCAGCTATTGGCTACTGGCTATGAACTTCCTTATTCTAGTCCGGTCGTACGTCATCACATTAGAATCCGTCGGACTTTGGTGTGATTGTGTGTGGCCAAGTCCGTTCATTCGGAAAGTCGGTCAGAACTCTGTCAGAACTCCGTCAGAACTCCGTCGAAAGTCTGTCGGACCTAAGTCTGGTCGTGTGTACGCGGCATTAGTCCTCACAGTTACTCTCGGTGGGTGCAGGAACAGGCCCTGCTGTGAAATATTATATCAAGAATTGTAATTACATGCCCCTGTTAAACAGGGGCTGAAAAATTGGGCCTATACACTGCAACCTCTACCATATACTCTAGTTGTAGTGCAGGAATGGGCTCTGCTGCAAAGAATTGCATCAAAAATTGTATTACATGCCCCTGTTAAACGGGCTGAAAAATTGAGCCTTAGGCACTGGTGCTGGTGCCAAGACACTGCAACCTCTACCATATACTCTAGTTGTAGTGCAGGAATGAGCCCTGCTGCAAAGCATTGTATCAAAAATTGTACTTGCATGCCCCTGTTAACCACTTCAGCCCCGGACCAATTAACAGCCTAAGGACCAGAGGTCTTTTTACAATTTCGCACTGCACTGCTTTAACTGGTAATTGCGCGGTCATGCAATGTTGTACCCAAACGAAATTTACGTCCTTTTCTTCCCACAAATAGAGCTTTCTTTTGATGGTATTTGATTGCCTCTGCGATTTTTATTTTTTGCGATATAAATGGAAAAAGACCGAAAATTTAGAGAAAAAAATGATATTTTCTACTTTTTGTTATAAGAAAAATCGAATAAACTCAATTTTAGTCATACATTTAGGGCAAAATTTATTCAGCCACATGTCTTTAGTAAAAAAAATGTCAATAAGCGTATATTTATTGGTTTGCGCAAAAGTTATAGCGTCTACAAACTAGAGTACATTTTCTGGAATTTACACAGCTTTTAAATTAACGACTGCCTATCTCATTTCTTGAGGTGCTAAAATGGCAGGGCAGTACAACCCCCCCCCAAATGACCCCATTTTGGAAAGTAGACACCCCAAGGAAGTTGTGGAGAGGCATGTTGAGACCATTGAATATTTTAATTTTTTTTGTCCCAAGTGATTGAATAATGACAAAAAAAAAGTTTACAAAAAGTTGTCACTAAATGATATATTGCTCACACATGCCATAGTTATATGTGGAATTGCACCCCAAAATATATTCTGCTGCTTCTCCTGAGTACGAGGATACCACATATGTGGGACTTTTTGGGAGTCTAGCTGCGTACGGCACCCCGAAAACCAATCACTGCCTTCAGGGTTTCTAAGGGTGCAAATTTTTGATTTCACTCCTCACTACCTATCACAGTTTCGAAGGCCATAAAATGCCAAAATAGCACAAACCCCCCCCCAAATGACCCCATTTTGGAAAGTAGACACCCCAAGCTATTTACGGAGAGGCATGTTGAGTCCATGAAATATTTTATATTTTGCCACAAGTTGCAGGAATTTTACTATTTATTTTTTTTGCACAAAGTTGTCACTAAATGATATATTGCTCACACATGCTATGGGCATAAGTCAAATGACACCCCAAAATAAATTCTGCTGCTTCTCCCGAGTACGTGGATACCACATGTGGGGGACTTTTTGGGAGCCTAGCCATTTACGGGACCCCGAAAACCAAGCACTGCCTTCCGGATTTAAATATAAAATGCTACCAAAAAAAACTGTTAGCGATCGCAGGGATCAGGCCTGACTCTGCGATCGCTGCAGTTATGTGTTTAGTGTTTTGTAAGTGACAGTGATCAATCGATACTGCACTTGGGTGGGCTGGGCAGAGGGGCAAAACGCAGGTGACAGCAGGTATCTGGGCTGATCCCGCTAACAATGCGTTTTTTTGGAACCCTAAACTGCTGGGGATGCTAGTATAGATCTGATCAGATATTGATGTGTTCAGATTCTATACCACTACGGGAGGTTTATGCTTTGCGTGTGGGTGTTAGCGGTACTGGCACTAACCTAGCGCTGCCTGGGGCGATACAGACCCTGACCCTAAAACCTAATTGCTATCACCCGCCGGGTGATCAGGGGGTTAAACCTTTATTGGGTAATAAATGGTGGGTGCCCTGATGCTATAAAAAGCAAACTAACTAGAGTCACCCGTAAAACACTTATACGGTGATCACTGGTGAAAGGGTTAACTAGGGGCAATCAGGGGGTTCAAATTTTTATTAGGTAGTATATGGGGGTCCCTGGCGCTATATAAAAACCTGCTGGGGAACCTAAAAAAATAACTAGCTACCTAGCGACACTAGTGACACTAATGCAGCGATCAGAAAAATGATCGCTTAGTGACACTGGCAAAAGGGGGTGAAAGGGTTAACTAGGGGCAATCAGGGGGTTAAAACCATTATTGGGTAGTATATCGGGGTACCTAGCGCTATAAAAACCTGGCGGTGAACCTAAAAAAATAACTAGCTACCTAGCGGCACTAGTGACACTAATGCAGCGATCAGAAAAACGATCCCTTAGTGACACTGGCAAAAGGGGGTGAAAGGGTAAACTAGGGGCAATCAGGGGGTTAAAACCATTATTGGGTAGTATATCGGGGTATAAAAACCTGGCGGTGAACCTAAAAAAATAACTAGCTACCTAGCGACACTAATGCAGCGATCAGAAAAATGATCGCTTAGTGACACTGGCAAAAGGGGGTGAAAGTGTTAACTCTAGGGGCAATCAGGGGGATAAACCTTTATTGGGGGGTGGTAGGGGGCTACCCTGGACCTAACACTAACTGCCCTGACAGTTTTTACTTTTACAACTGACACTCAGTAAATAAATGATCACTGCAATCAGTGACACTGTGACTGGGGGGGATCGGGGGGGTGATGGGGGGGGGTTTGTGTACCTATGTGTTAGTGTAGTGTTTGGTGCACTTACTTTTAGTCTTCTCCTCGTAGTCCGGTCTAAAAGACTGCCCCGAGGAGAATAACATCACTTCCTCCCTGCCTGTGTATACAATACACAGTGGGAGGAAGCTTCTCATTCGCCAGGAGCGATCGAGAGGGGATGGCCAGAAACCAACGGCCATCCCCCTCATCCCGGATCGCTCCTGCAGCGAAACGGACCGCCGTATCCAGCGGGAGGGGGTCCGATCGGCCCCCCCACAAGCTGGAAGGCAGACACGTACATGTACGTGCTTGTGCCTGCCTGTGCCATTGTAATGACGTACATTGGCAATACAGCGGTCCTTAAGTGGTTAAACAGGGGCTGAAAAATTGGGCTGGTGGCACTGGTGCTGATGCCACGACACTGCAACCTCTCCCATATACTCTATATGAGAGTGTAGGAATGAGCCCTGCTGCAAAGAATTGCATCAAAAATTGTAATTACATGCCCCTGTTAAACAGGGGCTGAAAAATTGGGCTGGTGGCATCACCCAGAACCAAAAATGTTCTTCCAATATTCTTCCAAGATATCAGCGGGATCATTGAGGAGGAAGAGGATAGTCAGTCAACAGAACAGGACAGTCAGTCAACATCATCATAGGCAGTCTTGAAGGGATGTGACATTTCAAAAAAAAATATTTGGTTACATAAGCTTTAGGTGATTGGTAGTGGGTGGTGATCCAAGACTGATTCATCTTTATGAAGGTCAGTTGGTGGACAGGCGCATCCTGTGATCAATTACAAAGCCACCAGCAGCACTGAAGGTGCGTTCCGAAAGAACACTGGATGCAGGACAGGCCAGTAGCTCAATTGCATACTGTGCAAGCTCTGGCCAGTGATCCATCCTCAAGACCCAGTAAGCCAGAGGATTTTCGGTGGGAAAGGTGTCCAAGTCTGAGCTTGCCCCTAGGTATTCCTGCACCATGTAAATCAGACGCTGGCGATGGTTGCTGGAACCGATCATATCTTGGGGCTACGGACTAAAAAATTGTCTGAACGCATTGGTCAGACGGCCACCTTCTCCACCGCTCCTTCTGTGACTGACCGAAGCCTCAGCAACACGTTGTCCAGGACCAGGAGTTTGTAACCTCCCTCTCTGGGAACGCGTTGCACAGACCTTTCTGCAAGGCCTCCCGGAGATGTCTCATCCTCTGTCCCTCTGCAAAGGCAACCTTGTACCGTGGATCAAGGAGAGTTGCCAGCCAGTAATGGTACCTCTCCTTGATCCGAAGAATACGAGGATCCTTCCGCAGGCTTTGCAGGATCAGGGAGGCCATGCAGTGTAGGTTAGCTGAGGCATTCGGTCCAGAGTCCTCTGGGTCAACATGATCCGTAGCCACCTCCTTCCAGCCACGTACAAGTCCACGTGTTTCTTGGGACTGTAAATCATCCATAAAAGACTGCTGGTGCTGATGCTGAGTGCAAGGCTCCACCTCCATGCTGACACAAGCCTCCTCCTCCTCCTCTTCCTGTGTGATGGGTGGGACAGCAGGAACACTGTCTAGATAAAGGGGGCCTTGAGAGGCAAGGAAGTCCTCCTCTTCCTGCCTCTGTTCTGCCTCAAGTGCCCTGTCTATTATTCCACGCAGAGTATGCTCCAACAGGTGGACAAGAGGTACAGTGTCACTGATGCATGCACTGTCACTGCTCACCATCCTCGTGGCCTCCTCAAATGGTGACAGGACAGTGCATGCATCCCTGATCATGCCCCACTGGCGTGGTGAGAAAAAAACCAAGCTCCCCTGACCCTGTCTTGGTGCCGTAGTCGCACAGGTACTCATTGATGGCCCTCTGCTGCATGTGCAGCTGCTGCAGCATGGCCAATGTTGAGTTCCACCTGGTGGGCATGTCACATATAAGGCAGTTCTTGGGCAGGTTCAACTCCTTTTGGAGCTCAGCCAGCCGACCACTGGCATTAAATGATCGGGGGAAATGCACACAGACTTTCCTGGCCTGCCTCAGGACATCCTGTAAGCCCGGGTACCTGCCCAAGAACCACTGCACCACCAGGTTAAAGACGTGAGCCACACAGGACACATGGGTCAGTTGTCCCTGTCGGAGGGCGGAGAGGAGGTTGGTGCCATTGTCGCAAACCACCATTCCTGCCTTAAGCTGGCATGGCATCAACCACCTCGCGCCCTGTCCCTGCAGAGCTGACAAAATATCTGCCCCAGTGTGGCTCCTGTCCCCCAAACAAACCAGCGCAAGCACGGCATGGCATCTTTTTGCCTGCGTACTTGCATAGCCCCTTGAACGCCTATAGAGCACCTCTGGTTCCGAGGACAGAGCACTGGAAGAGGCCATGGAGGAAGAAGAAGAGGAGGGGGTGGAGGAGAGAGGTGTGTCACAACCAGTAGTAGCATTTTGGAGGAGTGATGACAGAACAACCTCCAACACTACTGCACCTTGTCCTGCATCTTTCCCAGCTGCCAGAAGAGTGACCCAATGAACCGTGAAAGATAGGTAACGTCCATGTCCATGCCTGCTGGGCCATGAGTCAGCGGTAATATGTACCTTACCGCTGACCGCCCTGTCCAGCGAGGCAAGGACATTGCCTTTCACATGCCGGTAGAGAGCCGGAATCGCCATCCGTGAGAAAAAGTGGCGTTTGGGGACCTGCCACTGAGGAACCGCACATTGCACAAACTCACGGAAAGGGGCCGAATCTACCAACTGAAAAGGCAGCAGTTGAAGTGCTAGCAATTTAGCCAAGCTAGCATTCAACCGCTGGGCATGTGGATGGCTGGGAGTCAACTTTTTTCGACGGTACAGCAGCTGGGGCAGGGAAATTTGCCTTCTACAATCGGACGTGGGTGTACTGCTAGCAGAGTGCCCACAAGTACTTAGCTGTCACACACCTAATTCTACACCTTCATTCCTCTCAGTGCAGGTTTCAGAGAGGACTGAAGGTCTAGTGGGGTTGGAGATCCCAGCTGATGAAGAGAAAGGTGAGGTCCGCTTTGTTCTTTGGTGTGGGTCTTTAAGGTACGCTTGCCAACGAGCTGCATGGCAGGTCAACATATGTCTGATCGAGCATGTGGTGCCCAAGCGGCTGATGTTTTGGCCACAGGAGATACGTTTGAGACATATGTTGCAAATAGCAGCGGTGCGATCTGATGCACTAGTCTCAAAAAAGGCTCACACCAAAGAACTTTTGGAATAACGCGCAGAGGCAGCGCCCTGCACAGGCGGAGCTCTGCTGTGTGATTCAGTCGGTGTGCTGCCCCTCCTCCTCCTCTCTCCTATCAGGCACCCACGTGGAGTCAGTGACCTCATCATCCCCTCCCACTTCATCACTGGAGCAAACCTGGCAGTATGCTGCAGCTGATGGAACATGACTGCCAAATTGCTGTCCTTCTTGAGCATCCCCTCTCTCTGCGCTCATGCTACTGCCTTTCTCTAGCTGGGTATCATCATCAGAGCCTTCAAAATGCTGGGCATCCTCCTGGAACATGTACCCAACACTGTGCTCAAACAGTTCGGGGGACTCCTCAGGAGGACATGGTGGGTCTAGGGAAGGAGTGACTGATGATGACATTGAGACAATGGAAGAGGACGCGTGGGCAGCTGCTTTGCTAGTACCCTGAGCCTGGGTGAGAGAGGATGAGGAGGATGAAGAGTATTTATTGGACTCATGGGCTATGGCATGTTATTGCCATTATCCCTAAAATAGTGAATACAATTAATCAAAACCTCAAATTTGTTTGGGATTTTTAAGGCAATATAGAAAAAATTATACTAAATATATATAAAAAAAAGATATAAATTTTATTACAAATAGCAAAAGACATTACAACAAAAAAGATCCATAAAATAACATCGTTGTGCTAACATATGTGTATAGCATAAAACAATACCACATGCGTGAATTAATGCGACAAAACAAGCGGCTATTTTTCCTACGCGTTTCGAAAAGTATGTATGAATAATTTCTTCTTCAGGGAAGCCACTCTCTGTGAACACATAACAAACAATAAATATTTCAAAAAGGTACATTTATAAACTTAACACAATAAACTTAAATCCCAACACTTGAATACACTTGAATACTCACACACCCAATCTTATCTGAGGAACCTAAGGCAAAAAGAACCAGGAAATATTTCAGTCAGACCCCTATCATTATATTTTTCAAGGAGAGAGGTTACTAAATCTTGGCTTACCGCCGTATCAAGGTTCCATGTTCCTAGATCTATATTTCCCGGTTTTCCGCCAATACCATCTGATCTTGAGAATCCAGAGGACACGAGGAGAGTTCCCACCTAAATAGGACTTCTGGCGTCTGCCTCAAATAGCCCCTATTGAATAGATTGGCGCCAAAAAGTCCTCCAATAGAAATAATGACTCCTCCTAGTTATCCACAAACTCTTTCTAATAGGAGGTTTCCTCAGAGAGCTCCTCCTCATCATCATCAAAACAACTCTTTTAATAGGAGGTCTCACTTGGAGACTCCTCCAATTATAAGACCCATTGTTACCCAAATAGTGGCGTCATTACCACTATTTGTCGCACTTCTGGTGTGTCATCTTCCGCCGGAACCGGAAATGACGTCATTTTCACCCGGAACCGGAAACAACGTAATTTTCCCCGGAACCGGAAGTGACACTTCTCCAAAACTTCCGGAAGTAGCGACATCTCCATAACAGGAATCAACAATAGGAAATGACTGTATTCAACAGCGGATAGTTTAAACATACACCCCCAGGGGAGCAAATAAGAAAATGTCGGCATCGTTGCCGGGGAGATGGCTAAATATCATGGATCGCTAAATGTATTGCAATCCTGGATGGGTTCATCCTATAACTTAAAAATAACTGCTGTACTTGAAAGGGCCTATCCCAATCAATTCTTTTAAGTGGGCGCATGGAAATTAATCCACGAAAATGACTATTTGTTCACAGATTAACATCAATTGAATTTGTCCACTGTGATGTGTCATTAAAGGCAAGAACTAAAACCACCGACACAGGAATGAGTTAGATCAACCCGTGACAGCCACACAAAGTGGCCGTCAAGAGTAAAACCGATGCCCACACAATGGCCAAGAAACAGGAAGGGGAAGGAAAGAAGGGTAAACTAAGACCCCAACCACCCCCTACCCACTACCCAATCCCATTTTTCCTCAGTTGTCACTGGAAAAGAATATACAGTTAATGATTTTATCACATGTCGTAGTGAAAGTGTGGTATACCTTCTTGAGTGCCCAATGCCGCATTCAGCATGTGGGAAGGACCAAAAGGGAAATGTGGAAAAGGTTAAAGGAGCATGTGCAGAATATTAAAAAGGGCTTTGACAAACACAGTCTTTCAAGACATTACGCTAAATATCATAAAAAAGACCCCTCCTCGTTAATAAACTGTGGGATAGAAAAATACAAACCCCATTGGAGGGGGGATAATAAAATTATAAAGCTCAGTCAGGCAGAATCTCGATGGATCCATGAATTATGCACCTTAACACCGTCAGGCCATAATGTTGAGTTTGATTTAAATTGCTTCATTTCAAATTTTTAATAAATTTTTTGATCACCAGATGTTCCCTATTATTTCCTTTCTCTCACCTTCTGTTGGCTAATATAATATAAGGCCATTCATTTAAAGGTTCAATTATTACTACTCGGAGTCCTATATCTATCTGTGGGGATATTTCATATATTTTTATATATTTTTTACATATTTGTTGAAACAAATAATTAAAAAAAAATTTTTTTTTTTACATTTTTATATATAAATTTTAAAACTTTTTTATATTGGATTTTTTATACAAAAAAAATCAATTGATCAAATCATCAAGTGTGCACTAGATGGCCCTAGTATTCTGTTTTGACTATAAGATCATTTAAGTTTACTGTTACCCACAAGATGGCTATATGAAACAGTTGGTCAGATTGCTAAGTGTCATTATATGTATTTATGTGGCATTCTTTATTCCATCCACAAGATGGCCACATTGGGTATTTATTTAGAATGATGATGTTTTAAAAGTTTCGTTTCTGGTTTTATAGTGATACAATAAGATTATATATATTGGATATTGTATTTTATGTATGTTGAAAGTAAAATTGTTTTTTTAACATGAAGATAAATGGATAAACATATTACAAATGAGATTGGCTTGCTCCGCTGCCGTATAATTAATGCGACAGCTGAGCGGACCATATAAAAGGAACTGTGACACCTGACTCCCATACCCTTTGAGAAAGTCACGTGATATGTGACGCAACACGTCAGGGAGGAGTCTAGGTGTCGATCGTCAATTCCGGTCGCGGCCGGGACCGGAAGCACCATTATTTACATCTGTATTTCTACCTTTTAATGTAAGTGTGGATATTTTTTATTAATAAAGTGGATTAACTTTACTACACATTGGCAGCCCCCTTATTCTCTTATATATAAACCGGATTGTGGATATTGGAGGAACTGAGCTGGTGTCCCGGAGGTGTACTTATAAGAGGTGGAAGATTGTTTACCAACCACCCCTCAAGCGTTATCCGGTCCATAGGGACCTTGATTAGAGGTGAGAGGCTGGGGGAAATAAGGGGTGCACTTGAAGCACTGAAGGTTGGAAGAACGGTGTAGATTGCACTTTATTGCTCACATTGCATGATTACCATCAGCCGTTTGGACGGATTGCACATATTTTTTGAGTGGACTGTTTTGCATTTGCACTTTTCACTGGATATTTGCTATTGATTTACTGTAGTTTTGAAGATGTTTTTCTATCGGGCATGATTATGTTATGCGATTTACACTATTTGCACTACTGCATGGATTGATTGTTTGATGCAATTTGTCATATTAATATTTTTTTTGCACTTTATTATTGATATTGATACTTGTATGCACTTTATCGTTTTGCACTATTTGGACCTTTTTGCACATTTGTATGCACTGTATTAACCACTTTCAGACCGGACCATTTTGCTGGTAAATGACCAGAGGTCTTTTTACAATTTGGCACTGCGCTGCTTTAACTGGTAATTGCGCGGTCATGCAATGTTGTACCCAAACAAAATTTGCGTCCTTTTCTTCCCACAAATAGAGCTTTCTTTTGATGGTATTTGATTGCCTCTGCGATTTTTATTTTTTGCGATATAAATGGAAAAAGACCGCAAATTTTGAAAAAAAAAGATATTTTCTACTTTTTGTTATTCGAAAAATCCAATAAACTCAATTTTAGTCATACATTTAGGCCAAAATGTATTCAGCCACATGTCTTTGGTAAAAAAAAAGTCAATAACTGTATATTTATTGGTTTGCGCAAAAGTTGTCACATCTACAAACTAAGGTACGTTTTCTGGAATTTACGCAGCTTTTAGTTTACGACTGCCTATCTCATTTCTTGAGGTGCTAAAATGGCAGGGCAGTACAAAACCCCCCCAAATTACCCCATTTTGGAAAGTAGACCCCCTAAGGAAATTGATAAGTGGCATGTTGAGCCCATTGAATATTTTATTTTTTTGCCTCAAGCGATTGAATAATGACAAAAAAAAATTTTTTTTTTTTTTTTTTACACAAAGTTGTCACTAATTGATATATTGCTCACACATGCTATGGGCATATGTGAAATGACACCCCAAAATAAATTCTGCTGCTTCTCCTGAGTACGGGGATACCACATGTGTGGGATTTTTTGGGAGCCTAGCCGCGTACGGGGCCCCGAAAGCCAAGAACCGCCTTCAGGTTTTCTAAGGGCGTAAATATTTGACTTCACTCCTCACTACCTATTACAGTTTTGAAGGCCATAAAATGCCAAGATGGCACAAAACCCCCACAAATGACCCCATTTTAGAAAGTAGACACCCCAAGCTATTTGCTGAGAGGCATGTTGAGTCCATGGAATATTTTATATTTTGCCACAAGTTGCGGGAAAATTACAAACTTTTTTTATTTATTTATTTTTTTCACAAAGTTGTCACTAAATGATATATTGCTCACGCATGCCATGGGCATATGTGAAATGACACCCCAAAATAAATTCTGCTGCTTCTCCTGAGTACGGGGATACCACATATGTGGGACTTTTTGGGAGCCTAGCCGCGTACGGGGCCCCGAAAACCAAGCACCGCCTTCAGGCTTTCTAAGGGCGTTACAGTTTTGAAGGCCATAAAATGCCAAGATGGCACAAACGCCCCCCCAAATGACCCCATTTTGGAAAGTAGACACCCCTAAATTTAGGGGTACACTAGTGAGACTAGGTAATAAATGGCGGGTGCCCTGAAACTATAAAAAAATAACTAACCAACCAGCGTTACCTGTAACCATTATATGGTGATCACTGGTGAAAGGGTTAACTAGGGGGCAATCAGGGGGCTTTATGCGGTAGTATATGGGGGTCCCTGGTGCTATAAAAAGCTGCGGCGAACCTAAATACCTACCTGCCTAACTAGCGTCACCTGTGACACTAATACAGCGATCAGAAAAACGATCGCTTATTAGGCTGGGTTCACACTGGAGCGATGCAGGAACGCCACAAATCCGCGGCGGGTTCCCGCATCGCATGCCTCCCGGCGGCAGTTCACACTGCCCTATGCGAACTGCTGGGAGTGTCAGTGAAATGTTAATGACACCCCCAGATCAGTTCGCATATCGCAGTGCGATCTGCAAACTCGGATCGCATGGTGTGAACACCCATGCGATCCGATTCTGCTGCGGACCAAAAAAAGGGTCCCGTGCGAGTTTGCGGCGGGTGCGACACGAATTCAGCCATACTATCTGTATGGCTGAACTCGAATCGCACAGAGATCGGATGTGATTTGCACTGCAGTGCGGTGCGAATCACATCCGTTCTCAAACCGCTGTAATGTGAACCCAGCCTTAGTGACACTGGCGACGGGGGGTGATCACGGGGTTAAACCTTTATTGGGGGGGTTAGGGGGGTACCTTAGAACTAAAGGGGGCTAACCCTAACTGCCCTAACAGTTATTACAGTCACAAATGACACCCGCCGGGTGATCAGGGGGTTAAACCTTTATTAGGTAATAAATGGCGGGTGCCCTGAAACTATAAAAAAATAACTAACCAACCAGCGTCACCTGTAACAGTTATATGGTGATCACTGGTGAAAGGGTTAACTAGGGGGCAATCAGGGGGCTTTATGTGGTAGTATATGGGGGTCCCTGGCGCTATAAAAAGTTGCGGCGAACCTAAATACCTACCTGCCTAACTAGCGTCACCTGTGACACTAATACAGCGATCAGAAAAATGATCGCTTATTAGGCTGGGTTCACACTGGAGCGATGCGGGAACGCCACGAATCCGCGGCGGGTTCCCGCATCGCATGCCTCCCGGCGGCAGTTCACACTGCCCTATGCGAACTGCTGGGAGTGTCAGTGAAATGTTAATGACACCCCCAGATCAGTTCGCATATCGCAGTGCGATCTGCAAACTTGGATCGCATGGTGTGAACACCCATGCGATCCGATTCTGCTGCGGACCAAAAAAAGGGTCCCGTGCGAATTTGCGGCGGGTGCGGCGCGAATTCAGCCATACTATCTGTATGGCTGAACTCGAATCGCACAGAGATCGGATGTGATTTGCACTGCAGTGCGGTGCGAATCACATTCGTTCTCATAAACCACTGCAATGTGAACCCAGCCTTAGTGACACTGGCGACGGGGGGTGATCACGGGGTTAAACCTTTATTGCGGGGGTTAGGGGGGCACATTAGAACTAAAGGGGGCTAACCCTAACTGCCCTAACAGTTATTACAGTCACAAATGACACCAATGCAAAAAAAAAAAAAAAATGCAATTGGTGTCACTGTGACTGGGGGGGGCAGGGGTAATTGGGGGGGTGATCGGGGGGTAAAGGGGGGGTGTGAGTGTGCCTGGCATGTTCTACTGTACGTGTGGTGTGTTGGTGCAACTCACCGATCCTCTCTCCTCGGTGCCGGAACGAAAAATACCGACACGGAGGAGAGATCACATCACTTCCTCTCCTGTGAGGAGAGGAAGTGATGTCACGGAGCATTTCTATTCGTCGGGAGCGATCACGAGGGGGTGGCCATGAATGAATGGCCGTCCCCTCATCCCGGATCGCTCCCGAACGAATGCCGACCGCCGCAGGCATCGGGGGGGGGGCCCGATCGGGCCCCCCACCCGCGGGAAGGCAGGGACTTATATATACGCCCATATGCCTGCCCGTGCCATTCTGCCGACGTATATCGTCGTGCGGCGGTCGGCAAGTGGTTAATTTATATTTGTGTAATTGTAATTATTTATATTGTTCTGGAGAATACACATGTAGCTGTATTTTAGTTAGCGCCACATAAAACACCCCCTGTATTTTTTATTTTTGAGTGTAGAGAACACTTTTATATGTGAGCAGCTTTCTATCAATTTTATTTAGTTCTTCTGGAAAGGTTGTGCGCAACAGTATTCATTCATTTTAGATACAGGTGTATACTGTGCTGTGCTTTAGGCACACAACACCCACTAACTACTGCAGAAGCCTGTATGATAGAACACCAGCAATAAAGGGTAGATACAGGTGTATACTGCACTGTGCTGGAGGTTCACAACACCCACTAACTACTGCAGATGCCTGTATGATAGAACACTAGCAATAAAAGGTAGATACAGGTGTATACTGTGCTGGAGGCACACAACACCCACTAAATACTGCAGATGCCTGTATGAGAGAACACCAGCAATAAAGGGTAGATACAAGTATATACTGTGCTGGAGGCACACAACACACACTAACTCCTGCAGGTGCCTGAGAAAAGAACACACTGTCCCTGCTGGCAGCCTTATATAGTGTGGGGCATGTACTAACCCCCCTTGAGCATGCCTGTGGCCAATTATTGCTCTCTTCGCTTCCGGCACTGTGATTGGCCAAGCATGCGGGGTCACAGTGCATGCTTGGCCAATCATGAGCCAGCAATGCACTGCGATGGCGCAGTGCATTGTGGGCCGTGAGCGCCACACAAATTTGGCACAAACAGCCCATAACGTTCGGTATTCACTGAACGTGCGAACAGCCGATGTTCGAGTCAAACATACGTTCGACTCCAACAATAAGCTCATCCCTAGTCAGGAGCCTTGCAGTCTCATAGTCAGAAAACTCCTCCTACAAGCTATAACCAGTGCTTGGCTGGACACTGATAGAAGTCAAAAGACTGCTCTAACTGCTGATAAGAAAAGGTATTTAGTCGTTTATATTTACTAAAACAATTGCATTTCCATGTTGTGTACTGTGGGAGACCAGATATAGTGAATTCATAAATAAGAAATATTGTGTTCCTCAGGAAATAATGGAGAACGACTTTTTGGTTTTAGATGCACTTTAGTGTCATTTTGCTATAAATTGGGCAGGACTTTTGTAGATCTGGTGGATGTTACATGACGCCTTCTCACTGGCTACGTTCATCAGACACAACCGATGACTGATTAGTGTACTGGCCTACTGCCGTCACCATGTGACCGCTGTGACCAATCACAGCAGATGACATAACAATTGTAAACCATGGTTGTTAGCTTCCTTTCATGCCAGCCATCCTTCACAATTTTGTTGCCAGCTGTGAATGGTGACAGTAATCACATGGTATAGACTGGGCCAACCACAGCTGATCACAACAAAACAAACTGTATGAATCTATTTCATTAAGTAAAATGCTTGCTTATTGGTATAAGCAATCATAATGTGTAAAAAAAAAAAAATACTGATCACTTCCCCAGAGTAGTACAATGCTACTATGGTAACAATGTATTGCTCTGGTCTCTGTGTTAAATCGTAAAAGAAAAAGAATGTAATGTAAAATAAAAAAAGAAGTGTCTCTAATCACTTCCACACCAGTTATATGATGACACTGTACTACATTGGTGACAGTATGTAAAAAAAAAAATTTAAATTGTGAATTTTTTTTTCATTTCCTTATTTTCTAAAAAAACAAATATCACAAAAATTACAACTTCGTGCCTCATACTAAATACCATGGATTGTCTACTTTCCAAAAAGGGGTCATCTGGAGGTATTTGTACTGTCCTGACATTTTTGTGCCTCAAGAATTGAGATAGACCGTCAGTACACCAGGATCGATAGATTTTCACATATAACTTTCCTACAGACTAAATAATAAACACAGATTTGGGTTATTTTCACCAAAGAAATGTAGTAGAGTACATTTTGGTCCAAATTTATGAAGTTTAATTATTTATTTGCAAAATTTTATAACAGAAATAAACAAAAACTACAGTGCTGAAAATTGGCCTAGGCAGGAAGGGGGTAAAAGTGTAAAGTATTGTAGTTAAGGCTTAGTTTAGACTTGCGGTTGGGGGGGTGAGGATGCAGTAAAAATATGGGAGATGTGTTGCATTTTTCTACCCCCAATTGCTACCCTTAAAGCAGACCTTCAGTAATTTTTTTCATCTTTCCATATATTAAATCTTCTGCCCTTGTTTATTTAACCACTTAAGGACATCTTTTTCAGACTCTGCGTTTACATGTTTAAAACAGGTTTTTTTTTGCTAGAAAATTACTTACCCTAGAGAATAAAATGGCGGTCATTGCAATACTTTTTTTCACACCATATTTGCACAGCGGTCTTACAAGCACACTTTTTTTGGAAAAAAATTCACTTTTTTGAATAAAAAAATAAGACAGTAGTAAAATTAGCCCAATTTTTTTTATATACTGTGAAAGATAATGTTACGCCGAGTAAATTGATACCCAACATGTCACGCTTCAAAATTGCGCCTGCTAGTGGAATGGTGTCAAACTTTTACCCTCAAAAGTCTCCATAGGCAACATTAAAAAAATTCTACAGGTTGCATGTTTTGTGTTACAGAGGAGGTCTACCGATCACGGAAATACCTCACATGTGTGGTTTGACTACCGTTTTCATATGCGGGTGCTACTCACATATGCGTTTGCTTCTGCGCGTGAGCTTGTCGGGACGGGGTGTTTTAAAAAAAAAAACATTTTGGATCACTTTAATTCCTATTACAAGGAATGTAAACATCTCTTGTAATAGAAAAAAGCATGACAGGTCCTCTTAAATATGAGATCTGGAGTCAAAAAGTCCACAGATCTCATATTTGGACATAAATGCAATAAAAAATAAATAAAAAAAATGGTCATTTGAAAAAATGACATTGAAAAAATGTGCTTTTAAGAGCTATTTGGCGGAAGTGACGTTTTGACGTGGCTTCCGGCCTGCTATGGTATAGAGACGGTGGGGGCCATCTTAGCCTCACTCGTCTCCATACCACAGACAAGACAGGTCCCAATCGCCTACGCCTTTACTGGCGGCTCCGGTAAGCGGTGGAGGGGGACTGGCACCTCTCCCACTGCCGATATCAGTGATCTCGCAGCGAACCCTCCGCAGAGACCACCATTATTGTACACATGACCGGCGCCTGCAGAGATGGATATCTCGGTTGTGGCAGCAGCTGCTGCCGTTACCGAGATATCCCTCTTCAAAAAATGGACGTACATCGTCATGCGCTGGTCATAAAGTGGTTAACTTTGGATAGTAAAACATTTTTTTTCTGCCAGTAAATACCTTATACAGCCCACTTTCTGTTTCTTGTCTGGTCATTAGCCTAGGCTTATGACATCATGCACAGCTCTCTCTCTCACTTGTGAAAGTTTGCCAGGAAGGGGGGGGGGGGGGTGAGTCATATGAGGGCCAATGAGAGCTGCAGGGCTGGGGCGTGGCTCTGTAAATCCAGGAAGTGAACAGCCACACCTTCAACTGACCACAGTTAAAATGGTTGCAGCCAGACTCAGTGGAGGGAGATTTTTGCAGCATATTTTGGCAAGTATAAAATCACAGTATATATGGGGGTGTGTCCGGATGTGAGCAGCAGCGGACGTGTTAGTGAGGATCTCCAGGAATCCTGCTCTCATCCTAAGCCATCCATGTACCAATCCATATAAAAATTGTCAGATTACCTGCCAGCCTGTTCCTCTCCTGGGCCTGCATTGAGGAGGATTATCATCTAAGAGCCACCGATCCCGCACGTCTGCAGCAGCCGCCGCCATTTTCTCTGCCTGTCCACTGCTATAGGGAGCTGTTTTCGGCCTAACTGTGAGGTAAGGGACACCACTTCGCCATCCTGCCTGCCTGGCGTGGTCCGGTAGCCTGCCGGACCGCTGAAACCGCCCGTCGTGGCCGCAGCCTAGTGCAGCCCAGTGAAGCCTGCGGAGCACCGCTGTTTCCTACACTGCTGCCCACGGAGGTGCGCCACGGACAGCTGGTCTTGGGCTCACCATCCATCTGCCTCACCATCCATCTGTCCCACCATCCATCTGCCTCACCATCCATCTGCCCCACCATCCATCTGCTTCACCATCCATCTGCCCCACCATCCATCTGGCCTGTATAGACTGCCTGTGTGGGCTGATTGAGTTGTCCTGGGGCCCAGCTTTGTCATCCCCCTTCTGCCTCTGTCCTAGGACTCTGGGCCTTCCCTACCTGGTACATCCAGCCAGCCATCCCCACTACCAGGGGGGTTTACTGACAGGTGGAGGGCTGCTGATGACCGCGGCCTGCCTATCCAGGCTGTGACCTCCTGGTGCTCATTACCTGCTGCAGATCTGGACTACCCCTAGAAACCTCCTGATTGCTGAACTGGGAGAGGATCGCCCTCTGTAGGGATCCCCCTGGAGACTTATCAGATGTCCCCCTCCTCCTCCAAAAAGGGGAAAAATAATTCCAGAACCGCTACGGTTGACTCACAGCTCCGGCCACCACTGCCCCCTTCCCCTCTGCCGGATCCCACGCTGGTCGGACGACTTCAGGTTTTGTTGGCGGAAATGGAGATGGGTCCTGGGGGGCCCCGGTGGTGGAGATGTCGGCCCCACTACCTCATGATGGTACGGCCATGATCCTTACTGCAATCGAGCAGAGTAGGACTTCACTTCTGGTACGCATTGACCATCTTGTGTAATTTTATAAGGAATGGCCTCGACAAAATAAGGGGGAGAATGTCCAAAACCATGCCACCTCCATTGTTGTTGTCATTGCAGTGCACAGTACAGTCCCTTGTCGCAAAGTCTGATGAAGGCCTTTTCTGGTCTGCTTCCTCAACTACTGGGACGGGGCAGGATTCTCTCTGAAGCCCGTAAACATCCCACACTCAAATATGGAAATGCTCTGTGCTCCTCTTCACTGATTTTCCTGTAAGCACCGGAGCCACCCCAAGGATATATTGATAAGAGATTCACACTCGATCCCAAAGGTTTGTTTGTACTCTAAGAAGTGGGAGACCGGGTGCTCTCCATCTACCTGGAGGAATTACCGCCCATTCTTTCTTACCGAGATGGGTCGCATACCAATGGGAGTGGCTACCCTACGAATTTAAGCCACAAACTGAACAAGCTTGTAGCCTCTGATGGAGCGCTGTGACTGCACTCCAGGGTCATAATCCACTCAGTTTTACGCCCCTAGGGTACTATTAAGTCACTGACTTGTCAAAAGTTTTGGAATCAAGCTGCAAGCCAAGTTATGTTGGGGAGGCTGCGTGGCAGGGTTTTTTTTGTTATGTGTAGGGTCGCTCACTCACCCTACAGTTTAAGTTTTAAGTATAAGTGTGCTCATTAGTTTTGGGAATACGCTGCGTGTATCAGTGAATGTTTTGCACAGCAGCAGGAGTTACAAGTTTCTTTGGGGGGGTTGTTATAAGTGCAATGTTCCAGAATCTGCCCAGGGCTACTTAAGACTTGTGGTATGAACTTTAATACTCATAGGTCAGTAGCAACTGTAACAAGGTTATACCATTTATTGCTATACTCTTTAACCACTTCAGCCCGGGGCCAATTATCAGCCTAAGGACCAGAGGACTTTTTACAGTTTCGCACTGCACTGCTTTAACTGGTAATTGCGCGGTCATGCAATGTTGTACCCAAACGAAATTTGCGTCCTTTTCTTCCCACAAATAGAGCTTTCTTTTGATGGTATTTGATTGCCTCTGCGATTTTTATTTTTTGCGATATAAATGGAAAAAGACCAAAAATTTTGAGAAAAAAATATATTTTCTACTTTTTGTTATAAGAAAAATTGAATAAACTCAATTTTAGTCATACATTTAGGGCAAAATTTATTCAGCCACATGTCTTTAATAAAAAAAAATGTCAATAAGCATATATTTATTGGTTTGCGCAAAAGTTATAGCGTCTACAAACTAGAGTACATTTTCTGGAATTTACACAGCTTTTAATTATGACTGCCTATCTAATTTCTTGAGGTGCTAAAATAGCAGAGCAGTCAACCCCCCCCCCCAAATGACCCCATTTTGGAAAGTAGACACCCCAAGGAAATTGCTGAGGGGCATGTTGAGCCCATTGAATATTTTTTTTTTTGTCCCAAGTGATTGAATGATGACACAAAAAAAAAAGTTTAAAAAAAGTTGTCACTAAATGATATATTGCTCACACATGCCATAGTTGTATGTGGAATTGCACCCCAAAATATATTCTGCTGCTTCTCCTGAGTACGAAGATACCACATATGTGGGACTTTTTGGGAGTCTAGCCGCGTACGGCACCCCGAAAACCAATCACTGCCTTCAGGATTTCTAAGGGTGCAAATTTTTGATTTCACTCCTCACTACCTATCACAGTTTCGAAGGCCATAAAATGCCAAAATAGCACAAAACCCCCCCAAATGACCCCATTTTGGAAAGTAGACACCCCAAGCTATTTACTGAGAGGCATGTTGAGTCCATGAAATATTTTATATTTTGCCACAAGTTGCAGGAATATTAAAAAAATTTTTTTTTTGCACAAAGTTTTCACTAAATGATATATTGCTCACACATGCTATGGGCATAAGTGAAATTACACCCCAAAATAAATTCTGCTGCTTCTCCCAAGTACGGGGATACCACATATGGGGGACTTTTTGGTAGCCTAGCCACGTACGGGACCCCGAAAACCAAGCACTGCCTTCCGGATTTAAATATAAAACGCTACCAAAAAAAACTGTTAGCGATCGCAGGGATCAGGCCTGACTCTGCGAATGCTGCAGTTATGTGTTTAGTGTTTTGTAAGTGACAGTGATCGATCAATACTGCACTTGGGTGGGCTGGGCGGAGGGGCAAAACGCAGGTGCTAGCAGGTATCTGGGCTGATCCCACTAACAAAGCGTTTTTTGGAACTCTAAACTGCTGGGGACGCTAGTATAGATCTGATCAGATCAGATATTGATCTGTTCAGATTCTATACCACTACGGGAGGTGTATGCTTTGCACGTGGGTGTTAGCGGGACTGGCACTAACCTAGCGCTGCCTGGGGCGACGCAGACCCTGACCCTAAAACCTAATTGATATCACCCGCCGGGTGATCAGGGGGTTAAAACGTACTTAAAACTTTATTGGGTAATAAATGGCGGGTGCCCTGATGCTTTAAAAAGCAAACTAACTAACCAGTCACCCATAACACTTATACGGTGATCACTGGTGAAAGGGTTAACTAGGGGCAATCAGGGGGTTCAAATTTTTATTAGGTAGTATATGGGGGTCCCTGACGCTATATAAAAACCTGACGGGGAACCTAAATAACTAACTGGCTAACCAGCGTCACCAGTGACACTTATACGGTGATCGCTGGTAAAAGGGTTAACTAGGGGCAATCAGGGGGTTAAAACCATTATTGGGTAGTATATGGGGGTACCTAGCGCTATAAAAACCTGGTGTGAGCCTAAAAAAATAACTAGCTACCTAGCGACACTAGCCACACTAATGCAGCGATCAGAAAAATGATCGCTTAGTGACACTGGCAAAAGGGGGTGAAAGGGTTAACTAGGGGCAATCAGGGGGTTAAAACCATTATTGGGTAGTATATGGGGGTACCTAGCGCTATAAAAACCTGGCGGTGAACCTAAAAAAATAACTAGCTACCTAACGGCACCAGTGACACTAATGCAGCAATCAGAAAAACGATTGCTTAGTGATACTGGCAAAAGGGGGTGAAAGGGTTAACTAGGGGCAATCAGGGGTTAAAACCATTATTGGGTAGTATATCGGGGTACCTAGCACTATAAAAACCTGGCGGTGAACCTAAAAAAATAACTAGCTACCTAGCGACACTAATGCAGCGATCAGAAAAATGATCGCTTAGTGACACTGGCAAAAGGAGGTGAAAGGGTTAACTAGGGGCAATCGGGGTTAAAACCATTATTGGGTAGTATATTGGGGTACCTAGCGCTATAAAAACCTGGCGGTGAACCTGAAAAAATAACTAGCTACTTAGCGGCACCAGTGACACTAATGCAGCGATCAGAAAAACGATCGCTTAGTGACACTGGCAAAAGGGGGTGAAAGGGTTAACTAGGGGCAATCAGGGGGTTAAAACCATTATTGGGTAGTATATCGGGGTACCTAGCGCTATAAAAACCTGGCGGTGAACCTAAAAAAAATAACTAGCTACTTAGCGGCACCAGTGACACTAATGCAGCGATCAGAAAAACGATCGCTTAGTGACACTGGCAAAAGGGGGTGAAAGGGTTAACTCTAGGGGCAATCAAGGGGTTAAACCTTTATTAGGGGGGGGTAGGGGGCTACCCTGGACCTAACACTAATTGCCCTGACAGTTTTTACTATCACAACTGACACTAAATGCAGTGATCAGAAAATAAATGATCACTGGACTCAGTGACACTGTGACTGGGAGGGGGAGGGGGGCGATGGGGGGGGTGATCAGGGGGGGGGGGGTTTGTGTGCCTATGTGTGCCTACATGTCAGTGTAGTGTTGGTGCACACTTACTTTCACTGTTCTCCTCGTAGTCCGGTCAAAAAGACCGCCCCGAGGAGAATGACATCACTTCCTCCCTGCCTGTGTTTACTATACGCGGGAAGCTTCTCAGTGGCCAGGAGCGATCGAGAGGGGATGGCCAGAAACCAACGGCCATCCCCTCATCCCGGATCGCTCCTGCAGCGAAACGGACCGCCGCATCCAGCGGGAGGGGGTCCGATTGGACCCCCCACCCGCTGGAAGGCGAGCACGTACATGTACGTGCTTGTGCCTGTCGGTGCCATTGCACCGACGTACATTGCCACACGGCGGTCCTTAAGTGGTTAAGATATTTTGATGGCAGGAATTGTATTTGATATACTGTCTTGGAACATTGGAGGCCTAAACGATAAATTTTGGCGTGCCCTAATGTTCCAATACTTGAAACCGCTTAAATCGTACATCGTCTTCCTACAGGAGATGCATTTAAATGGTAATAGGATTCTCACTATGAGACGCTCCTGGATCCAACACGCAATACATGCTACGTATTCTACATACGCTAGAGGCGTGGCAGTGCTGATCAGCAAAGCAGTCCCTTGTACCGTTCACCAATTTGTCACGGATCCAGGGGACCTCTATGCAATTGTTGTGGTGGACATTCATGGGCATAGGATGGTGCTAGTTAATGTATGTTCCCCCACCGTTCCACATTCAGGTACTATATAATTTGCTGGGTAGATTGGCTCCCTTCATGCACCTGCCTGTCATTGTGGCAGGTGAATTCAATGCCATTTTGAACACTACCCTAGACTCTTCTAACTCTAGGAGAGGGGCGTCTGTAGAACTGGCAGCGTGGGTGGCGACGGCTGCTCTCAGAGATATGGAGATGGAAAGATACCACCATCAAAAGTTACTCACACTTATCCAAAACACATAAGTTCTCATCCAGGATGGATATAGTACTTGATAATGCCCCCATGTTGCAGCTGGTGAGGGGAGCTAATTACATTGCCGGGGGCCTGTCAGACCAAACCCTCCTACGGGTTCATATTGGTATACCTTCGCAGGTTAGAGGGGGCACGTGGCAATTAAGCCCAGGTTGGTTGGAGGTAGAATCAGTTTCTTCCCAAGTGGCACCAAATTTTACTGGTTACTGGGAAGATAACCTACAGTCAGCCCCACTGCCGATAGTATGGGACGCCTTTAAGATGTGTATGCGAGGTCAATACATTTCGGCAATAAAACAAGCACGTAAACAATTTAATCTCAAATCACAAGAACTACAAGATAAAAAGAGAGGATGTGAGGTGGCCCTTGTGGCGGACCAGTCGGAATGTTACCTACAGTGAATTGCTTGAGGAGCGCTGTCTTCTGACGTGGCATGTTACTGAATTGACCCACACTTCCTGGGCGAGGAGGGCGGAGTCCCTCTTTGAACAGGGGGATAAAAATGGGAAACTTTTGGCTATGTTGGTTGCAGAGCAGCAAGTTCAGACCAGTATACCTTGTATCACTAACTCTCAGGGTACCCTATTGACAGACCCAAATGACATCTTTGATACCTTTGTAGACTACTACAGCACTCTTTACATGCCTATACCGACATATAACAAACAGGATCTTGAATCCCTGCTTAATTCTATATGTATACCAAAACTGTCAGAGTCAGATTAAAATAGTCTAGAAGGGGAGATCACTGAAAAGGAAATAGAAACTGCTATCAGATCTTTTCCACCACACAAATCACCATGGCCATTGATGATGGGGCTCAGGCATGGGCATCAGCCTTGGTGCCCATTGCCTGGATCCCTGAGATAAAATATTTGGGTGTACGTGTGTCCCCCAAAGTTACAGGCTACTTGAAACTTAACCTTTCAGGAATTATCTCCGGATGACGGACCCCATCTTTCAAATGCTACCCTGTTTCCCCTAAAATAAGACCTAGTGTGATTGTCGGTGATAGCTGCAATAAAAGCCCTACCCCCCAAAAAAGGCCTAGTTAAAGTCCTTGTAGGTCTTCTTTTCAGGGTAGGGCTTATTTTTGAGGAAACAGAGTAGGGCTTATTTGGGTGGTAGGGCTTATATTGCAGCCAACACCGACATTCACGCTAGGTCTTATTTTAGGGGAAACAGGGTACTGTTTAAATTTTTATTCTCCTATTATTATCTTGATATGTAATTGCAGAATCTACAAATGTGCTTCCATTTATTAGTTTTTTTTTTTTTTATGCCACTTCTTATTACCTGTCCGGTGGGCTGCCAATAGTGTAATTAAGAAGGGGCTGGCCAAAGTAACACACAATACTTTGTTATTACTCGATTACGTAGTGGAGAGGGTGGTTACCTGTCCAAAACATACCTCCCCCCCAAAATATTTACAAGGGGCCATCAGAGGGGGTGATGAATCTAATAAGTGGACCTTATATTGTAGCCTTTAAATACTCTTTCCAAGAAATGTTATACTGATGTTGGCCAACAATGTTTGTGTATACTCTGCTTGTAATGTTTTTGTGCAAAATTACTAATTAGATTTTTTTGTTTGACTCCACAGTTTCCTTTAACGCCACAGGAATGGCAGACTGTGGCCTCCCAGTTTGCCCAGCGGTGGGATTTTCCTAATTGTGGAGGGGCAATCGATGGGAAGCACGTCCGCATCGTCCCACCACCCCATTCGGGGTCATACTATTTTAACTATAAGGGGTTTCATAGTATTGTGTTGATGGCGGTGGTGTCGGCGACATATGAGTTTATATATGTGGACGTGGGGAGGAATGGCCGGATGGCGGATGGAGGAGTTTTTACCCGGACCCAGTTTTACCGACGTCTCAAGAGTGGTGGCTTGGGATTGCCACCCCCGGAAGGAGAACAGTGAAGGACTGCCATTTGTGTTCGTAACAGATGAGGCTTTCGGTCTGGGAAACCATACAAACTGAATACCATAATTTTATCTTGTTGAATCCTACATAACTTTCTGAAAAGAAACAACCCAAATTATGTGGTGACAGTTGGGCCTGACGCTGGACTTCCGCAATTAATGACATCCCTGGAAGCGGCCCGTCCTGGCTTGCCCTCCCAAAGTGCCTGTGAAGTGCACCAAAATTATTTGGAATATTTTTCGGGGAAGGGGGCCATTGCTTTGCCAGCACATGTTTGAATCAATTTTACATTTAAAGCTGGAAAAATCTGGATTTTTGAATTCCTGCTTGTGTTTTTTTTTTCTGTCTCCTAGTGCACTTGCAGTACCAAGTGGTTTGTACATTATTATCTAAACCCATTGACACTGTAAACACCAATTTAAACAAAAAAAATGTTATTGATAATTGAAAGAAGAAGCCACACATTGTTGAGTAAAAATTATTTTACTCCGTACACATTCACATGTGTGTAAAACATTTTTTTTCTAAAAAAATATAACATTTTGAGTTAGCTACATATTTTTGGGGTTTAAGGTTATATAAACAGCCATGTTTCAAAACAGAACATACACGACTATGGAACTTAGAAAGTTCAACATTGAAAAACTTCAAAGGCAAGATCACATATTATATTGTCCAAAATGTGTGGATCTTGCCTTCCACAGATGGGGTGAAGTCACCCCTGTAAAAGCCTAATTTTGAAGATGCACACACATTGGGAGTCAAAGTGGGAATTTGCATTCATGCCTAGTGTCAACATGTGCTATCTCCCATCATGGGGGACAAATGGACGTGTTTTGGGGGTGCAACCCCTTCCTCTCACCTACTTGAGTTTTGACGAAGGGGTTGCAGGCCCAAAACGCATACATTGCTATCCCCTGATGGCAGATAGCACATGTTGACATACTGTGTGCATCTTCAAAATTAGGGTTTTTTAAAATGTAAAATTTTTTGACACAAAATAGTTCCAATTTTTGGTCAAATTAAATTCTTCCTAGAACATCAATCATGTTGTTAAGTTTTACTTCAATATCCATAGTTTTCTGTTTTATAACGTGTAAATCCTGACTGCACCACATGATGTCCTGGATTAGCCTTTGGGCGCTGTCACTGGTGAAATTAGCTGATGATTGTTCTTCCACAACCTGTACATCACCTAAAAATCAAAAAAACACAGCATGTATTAGAAATATGCAAGTATAATCTCTTATTACCTGAAGCTGGGGTGTCAGACACTCGCCTGTTGTGGTCTCAGTCTCGAGCACCTCTCCTTCCTCCACATCCTCAGCTTGTGACCTTTGTTCCCCTTGTTCAGGAGGTGAGGGGTCCCTGGTGACCTCATATCTCCCGATTCTTTGCTCCCCTATGAGAATGAAACAAAAGGTATACTTAGCACACAGATATTTGAGGCAACAAATATGAATGATAAACATTGCTTGGAAGTGGGGTACAATTGTCTGTTTGGTCAGAATTACAAGCTGAAGACATGATTTATTCCCTACTAAAGCTGGAATACTTACCTTTTTTGAGCCCCCAAGTATACAATGGAGTACCTGTGTTTGACACCCTAAAAAGTGTGTTCTGGTGTCCCACACTAGTGCACCTAGATGTGTAAACAGGTCCAGGTGTGTAAACAGGTGCTGACTGTCATCTCCATACATTACACTGAATCTAGTTTGCTGTTCCTTCTAGGTTCAAACACATCTAGACAACAATGTCCTAAACCTCTTTTAATAAATTCAAAAATAACATGAACAAATCAGGTATCTGGGAAAACAGCGTATTTATTTAGGAAACGAACGATGTTTACTACGACCGCTTACTGTACGTATGAACATGAAAGTAGCCATTTTTAAATGTACAACACCATATAGAAAAACACATGGCGCAGCATGCAATATTAATAATAATAGGAACACACGACAAATACTTACTTTTTCGAAGAACTTTCTTGATCTTTCTATACTGATCGGGCTCCCTTAATTTGAGGTCCGACCAGCGTTTCCTCAATTGATCCTTGGATCGTCGTACCCCAAAATTCCTGTACAGACTCTTCACAACTTTAGTCATGATCTTGGCCTTTCTCAGATTTGGGTTTGGATATGGACCATAATTCAGTCATAGTCGTTCCTCCTCAAGATGTCGACCATCTCCAACATCTCAGCAGAGGACATATTTGTGGCCTTAAATCTCCTCCGGGATCGGGACGTTCCTGCTTCCAGGCTTTCCTCCTCCTCCTCGTTACTGCTATTATGCACCTGGTGTGTCTCCACCATGTTCCTCTCCCACTGCGACGAAAGAGACGGGGCTGGGAATATTCTAGAAAGAACGTCAGGGGCGGGCGACGCAGGCAGAGTTTTGCGCATGCGCAGTGTACAGCAAGCTTAAACACGTGTGTGTCGTAACTACGTTCTGTGTGCTGGGAATATTTTAGAAAGAACGTCAGGGGTGGGTGACGCGGGCTGAGTTTCACGCATGCGCAGTGTATATAAAGCTTAAACACGTGTGTGTCGTAACTACGTTCTGTGTGCAGAGGAAGGAGGAACGGAAGCGACAAACGTTAGACCGAAGGTAAGATTTTAAGTTTGGTGACATGAGCGGACTATACTGAATCTAGATTGATGCCTATATTGGCTTTTAAGATTATCCTGAGATTAGTTTTTTGGTCTTTTGTTTGGTCTTGCAGAGAATATGTATCCATTTAAAGATCAAGAATTCCTGGGATAAATACAGAGATATGAGAAATCTATGGGAGGTGAAAAACCCCTTATATCATAACAAAGCAGCTAGGAAGGCAACGCTGGAGAAGCTGCTAGAATTTGTAAAGACCCGGGCCCCCAATGCAGACATGAGGTCTCTGGAAACAAAAATTGGTAGCTTGAGAAGCACCGATAGGAAGGAGTATCAGAAGGTTCAGCAATCCCTGAGGTCAGGAGCAGCAGCAGATAAGGTGTATGTACCTAGTCTGTGGTACTATAACAGGATGCACTTTCTTGATGACCAGATTGAGGCCAGGGAATCGCTTTCGACTCTTCCAGCACCCCTTCCATCCAGCCTTCCATCCAGCCTTCCCTCAACCCCAGCTGGGGCTTCTGTGGACCAACCTGGGCCTTCCATCCAGGAGGAGATTGAGGAGCCCAGTTGGAGCCAGGTATAGGATTTTTATACATATTTTTTATGTGAAAATTATGATTGTTAATTAGATGTTATTAATGATAAGAAATTAATAATTTAACAAAAAGTGTTTCACATATCAGTAGACAGTAGTGGCCAAAAATGATTGGGGTAAGAATGAAAAATGTTGGGCTCAGAATCATAGTCTTTTCTATGTAGTAACATTAAATTTTCAACAGTCATGAGCTGAAAATTGTGTGTGTTTGATGAACAAAAAAATAAAACTCCCTTTTTCATACACAGGAAGACCTCAGCCAGGACGAAGCTCTGGCAAGTGGCACACAGGAGGAGGAGGAGGAGGAGGAGGAAGGTGACAGCCACGAGGTGGCAAGGCCCAGTAACACCCAGTCTCAGGTGCCTCCTCTCCTCCTTCCTTACAAAAGGCCCAGGAAGGGGACTAAAACAGAGGAGGCAGCACTGGCCCTCATCAAAGAGGCTAATGACACCCTGAAATCCCCCCTCGATGCTGTAGAGGCCTATGGCATCTACATAGCCTCCAATTTACAGCAAATGGAGGAGGGCCAACGGTGCAAATATGAAAAAATAATTTTTACAACCATCCAGAAGGGGTTGAGTGGTGAAATAACTGATGACGACCACCTGTGTGCGCGCCTCCATCCTCCTCCTCCTGCCACAGGTCCACCTCCAGAGCCACAGCCTCCAGGGAAGGCTGCAGGGAAGGCTGTACGGAAGACAAGAAAGTGATTGCCTGCCTTCAGTCTGGTCTGAAGAACACACAGCCTGTTGTAGTATCACAGCCTAGGTACATATGTCATCTGTTGCTGCTCCTGTTCTCTGGGATTCCTGGACCCGACTGACCTCCTTTCTATGTGGACTTCTCAAGCTACCCAGTTTTTGAGCCACAAAGTTCATGTGTGCCTTGGGGGCCTTGGGGGCCAAAGGCTTTGCAAATTTAAGCACTTTCTCCAGCGCTGCCTTCATCATTATTTTGTTTTTATGATGTAAAATAAATTGTGATTTTTTTTTCCAGGAAATACTTGCCTATGTGGTTTTCTTCAAATAGCAAATATAAAATTTTTGGGTGAGTAGGCAGGTACATTTCAAAAATACAATGTCAAAATTAACAAGGGACACCAACAACAAACAGGTTTACAAATACAACATAATAATGGTGCTGTGGAAATGTGACATAAAAAAATAAAAAGGAGAGCATGAGAAAATAATACAATAATCCAAAAATTTATATTAATGAAAAAAAAGGACTTTACAAAAAAAAACATATATATTATGTAGATCTGGCTAAAATTAAAATAACGATTATTCAGGAGAAATACATGTGAATATGAGCAGCAAAACAACTTCATTGTTCTAGCATTATATAAAGAAGAGAATGCGCGGCATTGAACACTTTAAAAATTTGCAGTGTGACGAATCTGCTATCTCCATTATGAACGCTAGTTTTACCAGACCGACTCCGTCTCGTACTGGATTCTAAGCATGGGTGATTTTTTGGCATGTCGGAATTGCATACACACTATCAGAATTACAGATAGAAAGTTTTTCCGTTGGGAAAATTGAGAACATGCTATCAATTTTTGGCTGGCGGAAATTGGGACAGCTAAATTCCGATGGAGCATAAACACGGTCACATTTTCCGGTGAAAAGCTCTCAGCAGTCTTTTTCTGGCCAGAATTCCGATCGTGTGTACGCAGCATTAGTCTTTTTTCTTTTGTTGGGTGTTTATTTAACAACAACACACACTGGAGGGATAGAAGGTAAGGGGAATTCGGGTATCTTCATAGTTTTGCAGGTTATAGGTATTTCCTTGATCCAGAGGACAACAATTTCCACAAGCTGGATCTAGCAATCACTGAATAGGCCTCTCTCACTGACCTAGCAGCCAGTGAGATGCTTGTACAAAGTCTCTGCCACAGACTTGATAAGTTTGGCGATCTTGTCATGCAATCCTCTGCCACAGGAAGGCAGGTTAAGCTTCTGGCTGAAAAGATTAAAGAGTTTCCCCACAGTACCTGCATAGTTGCCAACATCGTAAAAAAAAACATTCGGGACACTTTTTTGGTAGTAGGCGGAGTTGTGTTATAATTAGGGGGCTGGGCATGCGGTTATAGGCGTGGCAAAATATGGGAGTGGTTTACGCAAAATAGTGGGCGTGGCTTACATGGGCGTGGCTCAAATGGGTGTGGTTAGCGTCTGAGATGAATGCGGGATGGAGAGGGAAAGGTTAAGGGGAAGGGGGGGGGGGTGGAGGGATGGAGGGACAGCAGCCCCCCGATCCTACACCATAATAGCAATGTGTTTTCCAGAGTTTGACAATCAGCAGATAATGATACTCCAAATGCAGTGCCTTGCAAAAGTATTCGGCCCCCTTGAACTTTTCAACCTTTTGCCACATTTCAGGCTTCAAACATAAAGATATAAAATTTTTATTTTTTGTGAAGAATCACCAACAAGTGGGACACAATTGTGAAGTGGAACGAAATCTATTGGATTTTTGAAACTTTTTTAACTAATAAAAAAATGAAAAGTGGGGCGTGCAAAATTATTCGGCCCCCTTGTGTTAATACTTTGTAGAGCCACCTTTTGCTGCGATTACAGCTGCAAGTCGCTTGGGGTATGTCTCTATCAGTTTCGCACATTGAGAGACTGAAATTCTTGCCCATTCTTCCTTGCAAAACAGCTCGAGCTCAGTGAGGTTGGATGGAGAGCGTTTGTGAATAGCAGTTTTCAGCTCTTTCCACAGATTCTCGATTGGATTCAGGTCTGGACTTTGACTTGGCCATTCTAACACCTGGATACGTTTATTTGTGAACCATTACTTTGTAGATTTTGCTGTATGTTTGGGATCTTTGTCTTGTTGGAAGATAAATCTCCGTCCCAGTTTCAGGTCTTTTGCAGACTCCAACAGGTTTTCACCCAGAATGGTCCTGTATTTGGCTGCATCCATCTTCCCCTCAATTTTAACCATCTTCCCTGTCCCTGCTGAAGAAAAGCAGGCCCAAACCATGATGCTGTAACCACCATGTTTGACAGTTTGACATCCCATCCACGGACTGGCCCCCTCTGACATGACATCCCATCCACGGACTGGCCACCTCTGACATGACATCCCATCCACGGACTGGCCCCCTCTGACATGACATCCCATAGACAGACTGGCCCCCTCTGACATGACATCCCATCCACGAACTGGCCCCCTCTGACATGACATCCCATCCATAGACTGGCCCCCTCTGACATGACATTTCATCCACAGACTGGCCCCCTCTGACAGATCCCATCCACAGACTGGCCCCCTCTGACATGACATCCCATCCACGGACTGGCCCCCTCTGACATGACATCCCATCCACGGACTGGCCCCCTCTGACATGACATCCCATCCACGGACTGGCCCCCTCTGACATCCCATCCAGACTGGTTCCCTCTGACATGACATCCCATCCACAGACTGGCCCCCCTCTGACATGACATCCAATCCACAGACTGGCCCCCCTCTGACATGACATCCCATCCACAGACTGCCCCCCCGACATGACATCCCATCCACAGACTGCCCCCCCTCTGACATGACATCCCATCCACAGACTGGCCCCCTCTGACATGACATCCCATCCACAGACTGGCCCCCTCTGACATGACATCCCATCCACAGACTGGCCCCCTCTGACATGACATCCCATCCATAGACTGGCCCCCTCTGACATGACATCCCATCCACGGACTGGCCCCCTCTGACACCCCATCCAGACTGGTTCCCTCTGACATGACATCCCATCCACAGACTGGCCCCCCTCTGATATGACATCCCATCCACAGACTGCCCCCCCTCTGACATGACATTTCATCCACAGACTGGCCCCCTCTGACAGATCCCATCCACAGACTGGCCCCCTCTGATAGGGATGAGCTTCGTGTTCGAGTCGAACGTACGTTCGACTCGAACATTGGTCGTTCGGGCGTTCGGCGAATTCCGAACGTTTGGGCCGTTCGCGGCAAAATTCGTGTGGCCCACAATGCACTGCGATGGCGCAGTGCATTGCTGGCTCATGGTTGGCCAAGCATGCACTGTGACCCCGCATGCTTGGCCAATCGCAGCGCCAGCAGCGAGGAGAGCCATGATTGGCCACGGGCGTCCTGCCTGTGGCCAATCATAGCTCAGGCTGTGTAGTGCACGCCCCACACTATATAAGGCCGCCTTTGAGGCGGCCTCGTGTAGTGTGTTGGCATCTGAAGCAGTGGGTGTTCTGTGTACCTTCAACACGGTTACACACCAATCGTTTTTGGCTGATTTCCTATCTTGCTCTTGTGTAATGGTTATTGTCTGTGCCCTGACCGCAGTATACACCACTATATTCACCTCACCTATATAGCTAGTGGTCCATCTTTAATAATAGAGCTTGCAGTCAGTAGTGTCAGGAGATAGTGCGTGCTGTCTGCGTGCTCTGTACCCAGTACATACCGCTATAATCCACCTACATAGCTGTTCTCTATCTGGGCCCAATTGTCATCTGCAGGAGTTATTGGAAGTTGTGTGTGATTCCAGCACAGCACAGTATACATCTGTAAATACCCCTTTAACTCTGCTGTTTTCTGGTTATTGTCTGCGTGCCCTGAACGCAGTATACACCGTGATATTCACCTCACCTATATAGCTAGTGGTCCATCTTTAATAATAGAGCTTGCAGTCAGTAGTGTTAGGAGATAGTGCGTGCTGTCTGCGTGCTCTGTACCCAGTACATACCGCTATAATCCACCTACATAGCTGTTCTCTATTTGGGCCCAATTGTCATCTGCAGGAGTTATTGGAAGTTGTGTGTGCTTCCAGCACAGCACAGTATACATCTGTATATACCCCTTTATCTCTGCTGTTCTATAAAAAAGGCATCTGCAGGAGTTAGTGGGTGTTGTGTGCCTCCAGCACAATATAAACTACCCAACTACTGTTTTACCCAACTCCCTTCAGGCTATTACCATGTCTGGAAGGCCAGCAAGGAGAGGCAGACAGGCGCGAGCCGATAAAAGAGGGCAAGCAGGCTCTGTGTCTAGAGACAACAGTGCTGGTCATGGACGCGGTGCATTGTCATCAGCACGTGGCCATGGGACATGCTTGTCCTTCTTTTCTGCAGCTGGACATGTTGAACCGCAACATGCCAACGACTTGGTAGAGTGGATGACCAAGCCCTCTTCATCCTCCTCATCCTCTCTCACCCAGTCTCAGGGTAGTAGCAAAGCAGCTGCCAACACATTGTCTTCCCTCCTCTCAATGTCATCATCAGTGACTCCTTCCCTAGACCCACCACGTCCTCCTGAGGAGTCTCCTGAACTCTTTGAGCACAGTGTTGGGTACATGCTCCAGGAGGATGCCCAGTGTTTGGTGGGCTCTGATGATGACACTCAGCTAGAGGAAGGCAGTAGCGTGAGCGCAGAGAGAGGGGATGCTCAAGAAGGACAGCAATCTGGCAGTCATGTTCCACAAGCTGCAGCATACTGCCAGGTTTGCTACAGCGATGAAGAGGGAGGGAATGATGAGGGCACTGACTCCACGTGGGTGCCTGGAAGGAGGGAGGAGGAGGAGGAGGAGGAGGAGGAGGCACATGTCCAACGAGGCAGGATGCCCTCCGGGGGTCAGCTTTGGGGCAGCACACCAACTGAATCACACCGCAGAGCTCCGCCTGCGCAGAGCGCTTCCTCTGCGCGTTATTCTAAAAGTTCTTTGGTGTGGGCCTTTTTTGAGACGAGTGCATCAGATCGCACCGCTGCTATTTGCAACATATGTCTCAAGCGTATCTCACGTGGCCAAAACATCAGCCGCTTGGGCACCACATGCTTGACCAGACATGTGTTGACCTGCCATGCAGCTCGTTGGCAAGCGTACCTCAAAGACCCACACCAAAGAACAAAGCGGACCTCTCCTTGCTCCTCATCAGCTGGCATCTCCAACCCCACTAGACCTTCAGTCCTCTCTGAAACCTGCTCTGAGAGGAATGAAGGTGTAGAATTAGGTGTGTCACAGCCAAGTGCTTCCGGGAACTCTGCTAGTGGTACATCCACATCCGATTATAGCAGGCAAATGTCCCTGCCCCAGCTGCTGGACCGGCGGAAGAAGTTTACTCCCAGCCATCCACATGCCCAGCGGTTGAATGCTAGCTTGGCTAAATTGCTAGCACTTCAACTGCTGCCTTTTCAGTTGGTAGACTCGGCCCCCTTCCGTGAGTTTGTACAATGTGCGGTTCCTCAGTGGCAGGTCCCCAAACGCCACTTTTTCTCACGGAAGGCGATTCCGGCTCTCTACCGGCATGTGGAAGGCAATGTCCTTGCCTCGCTGGACAGGGCGGTCAGCGGTAAAGTGCATATTACCGCTGACTCATGGTCCAGCAGGCATGGACAGGGACGTTACCTGTCTTTCACAGCCCATTGGGTCACTCTTCTGGCTGCTGGGAAGGATGCAGGACAAGGTGCAGTAATGTTGGAGGTTGTTCCGCCACCACGCCTCCAAAATGCTACTATTGGTTGTGACACACCTCTCTCCTCCACCCCCTCCTCTTCTTCTTCCTCCATGGCCTCTTCCAGTGCTCTGTCCTCAGAACCAGCGGTGCTCCGTAGGCATTCCAGGGGCTACGCAAGTACGCAGGCAAAACGATGCCATGCCGTGCTTGCGCTGGTTTGTTTGGGGGACAGGAGCCACACTGGGGCGGATGTTTTGTCAGCTCTGCAGGGGCAGGCCGAGAGGTGGTTGACGCCACGCCAGCTTAAGCCAGGAATGGTGGTTTGCGACAATGGCACAAACCTCCTCTCCGCCCTCCGACAGGGACAACTGACCCATGTGCCCTGTGTAGCTCACGTCCTTAACCTGGTGGTGCAGCGGTTCTTGGGCAGGTACCCCGGCTTACATGATGTCCTGAAGCAGGCCAGGAAAGTCTGTTTGCATTTCCGCCGATCATTTAATGCCTGTGCTCGGCTGGCTAAGCTCCAAAAGGAGTTGAACCTGCCCAAGAACCGCCTTATATGTGACATGCCCACCAGATGGAACTCAACATTGGCCATGCTGCAGCGGCTGCACACGCAGCAGAGGGCCATCAATGAGTACCTGTGCGACTACGGCACCAGGACAGGGTCAGGGGAGCTTGGTTTTTTCTCACCACGCCAGTGGGGCATGATCAGGGATGCATGCACTGTCCTGTCACCGTTTGAGGAGGCCACAAGGATGGTGAGCAGTGACAGTGCATGCATCAGTGACACTGTACCTCTTGTCCACCTCTTGGAGCATACGCTGCGTGGAATAATGGACAGGGCACTTGAGGCAGAACAGAGGCAGGAAGAGGAGGACTTCCTTGCCTCTCAAGGCCCCCTTTATCCAGACAGTGTTCCTGCTGTGCCACCCATCACACAGGAAGAGGGTGAGGAGGAGGAAGAGGAGGAGGAGGATGATTGTGTCAGCATGGAGGTGGAGGCTGGCACTCAGCATCAGCATCAGCAGCAGCAGTCTTATAGGGATGATTTACAGTCCCAAGAAACACGTGGACTTGTACGTGGCTGGGAGGAGGTAGCTGCGGATCATGTTGTCCTTAGTGACCCAGAGGACTCCGGACCGAATGCCTCAGCTAACCTACGCTGCATGGCCTCCCTGATCCTGCAAAGCCTGCGGAAGGATCCTCGTATTCTTCGGATCAAGGAGAGGGACCATTACTGGCTGGCCACTCTCCTTGATCCACGGTACAAGGGTAAGGTTGCCGACCTTATCTTGCCATCACAGAGGGAGCAGAGGATGAGACATCTCCGGGAGGCCTTGCAGAAAGCTCTGTGCAACGCGTTCCCAGAGACTGGGAGGTCACAAACTCCTGGTCCTGGACAACGTGTTGCTGAGGCATCAGTCAGAAGGAGCGGTGGAGAAGGTGGCCGTCTGACTGATGCTTTCAGACAATTTTTTAGTCCGCAGCCCCAAGGTATGATTGGTTCCAGCAACCATCGCCAGCGTCTAATTTACATGGTGCAGGAATACCTAGGGGCAAGGTCAGACTTGGACACCTTTCCCACTGAAAATCCTCTGGCTTACTGGGTCTTGAGGATGGATCACTGGCCAGAGCTTGCACAGTATGCAATTGAGCTACTGGCCTGTCCTGCATCCAGCGTTCTTTCGGAACGCACCTTCAGTGCTGCTGGTGGCTTTGTTACCGATCACAGGGTGCGCCTGTCCACCGAATCAGTTGATCGACTGACCTTCATCAAGATGAATCAGTCTTGGATCACCCACAGCTACCAAGCACCTGAAGCTGATGTAACCGAATAATTTTTTTTTAAATACCACATCCCTTCAAGACTGCCTATGCTGATGCTGAGTGACTGTCCTGTTATGTTGATTGTCTATCCTCTTCCTCCTCCGCTGATATGTTGGAAGAACATTTTTGGTTCTGGGTGATGCCAGCAGCCCAATTTTTCTGCCCCTGTTTAACAGGGGCGTTTAATTACAATTTTTGATGCAATGCTTTGCAGCAGGGCTAATTCCTGCAATAAAACTAGAGTATATGGCAGAGGTTGGAGTGTGATGGCACCAGCACCAGTGCCTAAGGCCCAATTTTTCTGCCCTTTTTAACAGGGGAGTTTAAGTACAATTTTTGATGCAATGCTTTGCAGCAGGGCTAATTCCTGCAATAAAACTAGAGTATATGTCAGAGGTTGGAGTGTGGTGGCACCAGCACCAGTGCCTAAGGCCCAATTTTTCTGCCCCTGATTAACAGGGGCGTTTAAGTACAATTTTTGATGCAATGCTTTGCAGCAGGGCTAATTCCTGCAATAAAACTAGAGTATATGGCAGAGGTTGCAGTGTGATGGCACAAGCACCAGTGCCTAAGGCCCAATTTTTCTGCCCCTGTTTAACAGGGGCGTTTAAGTACAATTTTTGATGCAATGCTTTGCAGCAGGGCTAACTCCTGCAATAAAACTAGAGTATATGGCAGAGGTTGCAGTGTGATGGCACCAGTGCCTAAGGCCCAATTTTTCTGCCCCTGTTTAACAGGGACATGTAATTACAATTCTTGATATAATATTTCACAGGAGGGCCCCTTCCTGTGCCCACCCAGAGTAACGGTGAGGACTTATAGTGTTGTGGCACCAGCACCACAACCACCAAAGGTCAATTTTTCTACCACTGTTCAACAATGGCATGTAATTACAATTCTTGATATAATCGTTCACAGCAGGGCGCTCCAGCGCCCACCAAGAGTCACTTTGAGGGCTTACAATGTTGTGGTAAAACCAACACCTTGTTCCGCCATTTCTGCAGAGCATATAGGGCAGGCCCCTACTTTCAAACATCCAACTTACAAACATCAGACAGCAGCAAGTGAGATGAAAAAAGATGGACGACAAAACAAATTATACAGGGGTGATAACCCTTCCCTATGTTTTCCAAAAAGCTTAAAAATTGTTTTTTTTTGACTGGAGCTACACTTTAAAAATGTACCAGTTGAAAATTACAAACAGATTCAACTTAACACAACAAACCTACACAGTCCCTGTCTTGTTTGCACCGCCTGTATACTGCTGTTCTGAGTATATAGGGCCTGGGGGCCACACGCATTTCCTTTTTTAATATGGGTACGGGGTTCCCCTTAATATGCGTACAAGACCCAAATAGGCTGGTAATGGGCAGGGAGGGCTACCCATGCCATTTTTCTCAATGATTTTCAACCATATTGCAGGAACCAGATATAACATTAAAACCGCAAGATACTTTGTCACTGATGAGGGGCGGGCACAGGACGTGAGGTCGCTGTGTGCGCCTGAGGGGAGGGGCGGACCTGCGCTGTCAAGGGGCGTAAACACGGGGAGCTGGAGATGGAAGCCGTGTCCATGCCGGAGGAAGCGTGTAGCGCCGACCGGAGTGAATACGAGCACTCCCCGTGGTAACACGCTACCTATGTCGCGTTCCCCGCTCGGCCATCAGAAAAGGACCGCGCATATGAAGTACCGCCGGTGTGCGGTGACCCGACCCCCCCCCCCACTCTCCCGCTGCACTAGCTCGAAACCTGGACGGAACTCCGGAGACCACACAGACACAGTGGGGAACGAAAAAAACAACTCCCCGAGATAAGCCAAGGACGGTATTGTAACATGCAACATGATATAATTTAACTATGTGTGAACTGCACAGTTGAGCGTGGGGAGGAGATGCCCCCTGCCAGTGTAGTGCAGTGGGAGGTGAGCAAGGTGTTGTTTGTCTGCGGAGCATTATAACTTCCTCACTCAGACAGAGTTGTGCTTCAGAGGGGTGTGAGGGGAAACTCCCCCTGTTTGTCTGTCTTTTCTCTTTTTTTTTTTTCTCATCCAAGGATCCTCACTCACAGGCTTTGTATTCACAATTTAAGATATAAGTTAAATATGTTATATCTTGAACAATCTTGTCCTACAGTGAATACGAAGGTTTTATAGTGAATACGCCTGTTCTAAAGTGAATGCGAGAACAAACTGACTGTGAGCAAAGGTGAGCCTTATAATAGCTACACACCGCAGATGTGAAACAGGAACATTTTTTGCCAAGCCTCAGAGGTATAGGCCGGTGAATTTTCTCTGTTGCTAAAAACCCTCTTTCACAGATATGTTTCTCACCCATGATGTTTCTAATTGTGTATGACCCTGCAATATTGTCGTGTAAATCCTAATTGAGTGGCAAAGGAAGCGACGCCAATTGGGCTGCGTCGCCATAAAGGTTTAGAATACCTAGTAATAACCTACTGCTAATACCGCTCAATCAGGTCTGGACCTAACGCTGATAAACCTATATGCACAGACACATGCTTTCTTTACGGTGAATGAAAAGCCAGGATTAATATTGACAAACCACTTTTGGATTACCTGGGATGGCTCTATCACGATAAACAGGGATACTTTTTCCCTTGGAGTGTTTTTTTTTTTTTTTTGTGTGCCTCATGGGGTCCGTATATTCGCAGGTCTTGAATTGCATGCTCCAAAACAGCTTGTAAGAGGCTGAAATATAAGCAAAACCAGCCAAGTAGATCTTCCAAATAAAGGCAAAAAGGTACCGCTATAGCAATGATATCAAAGTTTTTCTAGATTACCATCAACATTGTGGGCAAGACTCAAAGGAGCCTTGACATATAGGAGCCCAGTTTACTGGGAAACCGGACTTTAACCGAAGACAAAGTAAAGGGAGAAGATCCCATCAGATAAACTACAGTTTTGAATCATTACTCATAAATACCCATAGCGAAGCACAAAGTGAGCACAATTGCCTCTAAACTGTGGACCGATCTATATTAAACAGACATACTAGGCCTGATCAAAGGAGGGGAGGAGAGGGAGGGCAAGGAGGAAAAGAAAGTGGTAACATAAGAAAGAGGCAAAGGACCCCACAAGACATCATGAGCAAATCAGCCAATAAAGCCGCTAAAAGCGGAACCTCGCGGTCTTCTAAAGAGAAAGGTTTGGACACCACTATACAACAATATTTAACGCAAGGAGGAAGCCCCAAACATACAGGCACAGGCAAGAAACAACACTCTGACCAAGAGCAAAGAAAAGGTCTAGGTAAACACCAGGAGGATAGCGTACTCATAGGAGCTGAGATCGGGACTGATTGCGATATTGACAATAGCAAAGCGGATGAGTCAAGGACAATAGATCTACCCCCTACAAAAGGAGTAATGCGGGAGATGTTACTGAGTCTTGAAAATGCAATTAAGGGGGATATCCGTGGGCTCCGAGAGGATCTCGGAAGCCTATTAGAGAGAGTAGAGGAAACGGAGAATCGCATTGAACAACAAACCCAGGATGTAAACAAAATGAAGGAGCAAGTAGAAATAGTAAGACGAGAGCAGAGGGAGATATGGTACAAACTGGAAGACCAGGAGAACCAAACTAGAAGGAAAAATCTACAGATTCGCTCCGTCCCGGAGGAAAAGGGAGAAGATCTAAAAAAGATACTTGAAAGCATATTCAATGAGCACTGGAGAGATGAGAGAGAAAACCCCCCAAAAATTGATAGGACCCATAGAATAGGCAAAATACGCCAATTTGACACAGAGAGACCCAGAGATATTATTGTAAGATTTACCTATTTTGAGGATAAGGCAACACTCTGGAGGAAGCTCAGAGGAAAAACCATACGACAGTACAAAGGGCGCGAGATACAAATTTTCTCTGATCTATCCTATGCGACTCTAGCGAGGAGACGGCTATTGAAGCCGCTGCTGGTAGAGATGAATGCGCGAAATGTGAAATATAGCTGGGGTTTTCCGGCATGCTTGATGGGTTTTAAAAATGGTCAATCAGCGAAGCTGAGATACCCGGAAGACCTGGTTGACTTTTGCAAGAGACTAGATCTATGTATGCCAGAACTCCCAGGCTGGGAATGAGAGAGGACGGGTTTATCATGGTCGGGAGGAGCGTGATATAGTTGCTGGAGGGGGGGGGAACAGGGGGGGAGAGGGGAATGAGGGTGGTAAGTGAAGATGATGGAAGGAGGGTGGGAGACGTAGGGGATGAGCCCTCTCTCCGGTCCAAATAGGAGAGGAGAGAGGAGGCGCAGGTTAAGGAGCCCCAAACCCTCAGAACAAGTTGTCTGAGAGATGGTAAGAGTTCATACGACCATCTACCAGACAAGGGCCGAGTTTAGGCCGCAGAAAGGGGGGGGATGGGGGAGGGGGGCAAGGGTAGAGGGGGGGGGGAGGGAGGGCACAGATCGGGTATAAGGATGAAGGGGAGGGCATTGTGGGAGGGGGGACGAGGGATAGGGAGGAATGGTAGATCATTTGAAAAATTTTATATTAGTACCCAAATAAGAGAAGAGAGAGGTCAGGGAATTAGGAAGCCAAGGGATATATGAATGGTATAAATTTTTTAACATACAACGTAAAGGGACTGAATACCCCAACTAAGAGGCATAAGATTTTGGCAGAGTTAAAGCGATATGACGTGGTGGCTCTTCAGGAGACACATATCTCCCTGACATCAAATATTAGACTATATTCGAAGAATTTCCCCAATTGGTATTACAGCGATACAATTTCTACAAGAAGTAGAGGGGTTGCGATAGGTTTTTCTAAAAAAATGAAATTTCAATTAGTAGATAGGTTGAGCGATGTGGAAGGGAGGTATCTGTTCCTGAAGGGTACACTAGAGGAGATGGATTGTACAATAGTGAACATCTATGCCCCTAATACCAACCCTATTGGGTTCCTACAGTCGATATTAAATAAGTTAACCAAGTTTAAGAAGGGATACGTGATATTGTTAGGGGATATTAATTTCTGTCTCAATCCGGGAGTAGATAGCTCGTCCGGGATACAGAGGATGAGGAACGATCAGCTAAGAAAAATTCAGCAAAAACTATTCACTGGCCAGCTGGTAGATGCGTGGCGAGTTATGAATCCAAAAAGTAGAGATTATTCGTTTTACTCCCCGGTACACGCAACATACTCCCGTATTGACTATATTTTCATCGATCACGGGTTATTAGATCAGATGATTGATGCAAGAATAGAAGTAACAACCCTCTCAGACCATGCTCCTGTTAAGATTAAAATTAAGAATCTAAGTAATAAGATAAGATCCTCGACATGGCGGATCAATGAAGATCTGCTATATAACGAAGAAGATAGAGTTAGGATTGGTAACGAAATTAAACATTATTTTGCACTGAATGATATACCGGAAACTGCAGGCCCAATAGTGTGGGAAGCACATAAAGCTTATATAAGAGGGATATTGATCGCAGTAGGGTCAAAAAAAAAAAAAATGAGGGCCTTGAAAACGAAAAGGTTAACGGAGGAGATTTATAATTTAGAACAAGAGCATAAAAAAAGTCAGCCCCAAAGGGACATAATCTATAAAAAACTAGTTAAGACCCGCGAGGAATTAAAGGACCTCCTGGAACAAGAAACCAGGAGGGTATTCAATAGCAGAGCCCGCGAACGTTATCTGTGGGGGGATAAAACGGGTAAATATTTAGCTAAAATAGTGCAAAAACAAAAAACAAAAAATTTAATCGGCAAAATAATGAATAAAAATGGCAATATGGTATTCTCAACAAAAGCAATTGCGGAAACCTTTAGGAAATACTATGAAGAGACTTACTCAGTCAGAGAGCAAAAGGATCAGGGTGAGATCCGTGAAAAGAACATTGCCGCTTTTCTAAAAAAAATTAGATTACCCAAAATTAGTTCGTTAGAAAGGGAGACCCTTGACAGACCAATCTCGGTCGAAGAAATAAATAAGGCTTTGACAAAATCAGCTTCGGGAAAATCTCCGGGACCAGACGGGTTCACAACACTCTATTATAAAATATACAGAGAAATTCTAACACCAAAAATATGTCATTATTTCAATGGGTTGGGAGAACAATTTAGCATGAGTAGTGAGGGCCTATCGGCCTCAATTGCATTGATTCACAAAGAAGGGAAAGACCGAGCCCAATGCACCAGCTACAGGCCAATTTCGCTACTCAATACAGATACAAAACTATACGCAAAGATCATAGCAGAGCGGCTGAGGGCCCTGATGAAGAGTCTGGTCCATCCTGACCAGGTGGGGTTTGTACCAGGAAGGGAAGGGAGAGATAACGGTCTGAGAACCTTGCTGTTGATCCAACAGATGCAACGGAGGGAAACCCCCAGTCTACTTCTGTCCACGGATGCACAAAAGGCGTTCGACAGAGTGGACTGGGGGTTTATGTTCCAAACAATGGCTAAGATGGGAATTGGCCAGACAACAATACAGAGGGTGAGAGTTTTATATAACCAACCCACTGCACGAGTAAAAGTCAATTGACAGGAGTCCGCTAAATTTGAACTGAAACGGGGGACAAGACAGGGATGCCCCCTATCGCCCCTCCTGTTTGTGCTGTCAATGGAACCCCTCCTTGCATCAATTCGAGATAGTCCCGACATAACGGGGGTAAAAATGGGGGAGGAGGAACACAAATTATCAGCCTTCGCAGATGATATATTATTCTATATATGTAATCCCAAACGGTCTGTCCCTAATTTAATAAAGATACTAGAAAAATACGGAGAGCTGTCCAACTTTAAAATAAATCGATCAAAATCAGAAATACTAAATATAAATATTAACAGGACAGAGGCGCAAATACTCCAACAAAATTGGTGCTTCCCGTGGAAAAAGGAACTTAAATACTTGGGCATAAAATTGGCTAATTCTGAGAAAAGACTTTACTGCATCAACTACATACCATTACTAAACGAAATTAAGGCGGAGTGTAAGAGATGCAGTAAAAGCTCAATATCTTGGCTGGGGCGAATAAACATCGTGAAGATGGTAATATTTTCAAAAATCCTGTATCGCCTGCAGATGTTACCGATAGCACTACCTAACACATACCTGGTTAAATTGAAATCAGTTCTAAACAAATTTATATGGAAGCATAAAAAACGCCGAATAGCATTTGCTAGTCTGAGACAAACAAAAGATAGAGGTGGGCTGGCAATCCCAGACATTCAGTTGTATTATAAAGCGGTGGCCCTGTCTAGGGTGAGCGAATGGACCAAAAGGGATAACACAGAAAAAAAATGGGTAAAACTTGAACACGAGAGTTGTGGAGCACATTTAGGCAAACAAATATGGAACCCCCACACAAGAGGCAGGAATTAGGAATAGGAAATAATTTAACACGTAACACTTTCCGAATATGGGATATGGTATACAAGCACGTCAATGGAAAATATAATTCACCCCTCATGGCACTAAAGGATAATAAATATTTCCTGCCAGGTTGCACGGAGATAGAAGGTAACTGGGTAAAGAAGGAAGCACAGCTCAAAGATGTAATGAAGGAAGGTAATATTGCACCTTTCCAGGAATTAAAACTAAAAATAGATATAATGGTGATTGACGAGTGGAGGTATCGCCAGCTTTCCCGCTTTATAAAGACATTACCGCAACCAATTAGGGCGGCTGATGAATTGACCACACTGGAACAACTGTCTACATCTAAGAATTCCAAAGGGATAGTTTCCAGGTGGTACAAGCTGCTGTTGTCGACGGGGGAGTTGGGGACACCTCCATTCGTCAAAAAATGGGAAAGGGATCTAGGCTCACAAAAGGACAAGGTAATATTAGGTAAAATATTTAAACTGGCCCATAGCTCAGCCATCGATACGAAAACCGCAGAAATGAACTATAAATGTTTGTCGAGGTGGTATTATACCCCAGATAGAAAAAGTAAATTTCAAGCAGATACGCTAGGAGAATGTTGGCGGGGTTGGGGGGAAATAGGCACCATGGCTCATATTTGGTGGGGGTGTCCGAAGATCAAGAACTACTGGAACCAGATCCTATCGCATATTAAAACCATAACCAGTTCTGTAGTAAAAGCAGACCCCTGGGCAGTACTGTTTCATGCTACAGAAGGTAGTGTAAAACAGTATAAGATGTCCTTGATCCCACATTTATTAAATGCCGGGAAAAAACTAATCCCAAAAAAATGGCAAGAGCCGGAAGCGCCTACGATGTGGGAGTGGGTGGATGCCGTAGAAGGGATATATAAGATGGAATGTTTAGAGGACTGCTTGGGGGGTAGAAGTAATAAGTATACGCTGGATAAATGGAAAAGCTGGCAGGAATTTAAAGGGAGATGGAGCACCTCAGAAGGATTAAGAGTATTGATTTAAGCGGGTATAGTTATATATAATGTACTTAGCTATATAATGATCTACTAGGTGGGGTAGGGGAGGTGGGGAGGGAATAATTAGCGGAGGGCGGAGATGCGTAGTATGCGCGGGAGATGCTATCTAGATAAACGCGGGTAGGTTTTGAGCCATGAAAATGGTTCGGATTTTGCATATTATAAAGAAAAAAAAAAAAAAAAAGGAAATACTGCCACCATGATGTAAATAGATGAGAGGTAACCTGAGCATGAGGCGGATGTGAGGATTGGGTTTTCCTCGGAGACCATTGGTTTTACTGAGTTGGCAAAAAAAAAAAAACGCAAGCAGTTTTAAATGGTGTTATTTCCGTTTAATGTCATTTTGTGCAGGGACTGTTCTAAACACGGGAAACACGTGGCACTTCACAGGCATACTACAGACACCCCCCAGGCACCATATTTAAAGGAATATTTCACTTTTTTTTTCACTTTAATCGTCATTAAAATCAGTGCTCCCGCCAAAACGGCCGTTTTTAAAACCTTTTTTTGCATTGACCCATGTCCCCTGAGGCAGGAGTCAGGTCCCCAAACCCTTTTTAGGATAGTATCTTGCATATTAGCCGTTAAAATTAGCACTTTCCATTTCGAACGTTCGAGTCCCATAGACTTCAATGGGGTTCTAACGTTCGTTTCGAACGCGGGGTCCGTTCGAAAGTTCTGGTGCGAACCGAACCGGGGGGTGTTCGGCTCATCCCTACCCTCTGACATGACATCCCATCCACAGACTGGCCCCCCTCTGACATGACATCCCATCCACAGACTGGCCCCCCTCTGACATGACATCCCATCCACAGACTGGCCCCCCTCTGACATGACATCCCATCCACAGACTGCCCCCCCCCTGACATGACATCCCATCCACAGACTGCCCCCCCTCTGACATGACATCCCATCCACAGACTGGCCCCCTCTGACATGACATCCCATCCACAGACTAGCCCCCTCTGACATGACATCCCATCCACAGACTGGCCCCCTCTGACATGACATCCCATCCATAGACTGGCCCCCTCTGACATGACATCCCATCCACGGACTGGCCCCCTCTGACACCCCATCCAGACTGGTTCCCTCTGACATGACATCCCATCCACAGACTGGCCCCCCTCTGACATGACATCCCATCCACAGACTGCCCCCCCTCTGACATGACATCCCATCCACAGACTGCCCCCCCTCTGACATGACATCCCATCCACAGACTGCCCCCCCTATGACATGACATCCCATCCACAGAATGCCCCCCTCTGACATGACATCCCATCCACAGACTGCCTCCTCTGCCATCCCATCCACAGACTGCCCCCTCTGCAATCCCATCCACAGACTGCCCTCTCTCTCTGCCATCCCATCCACAGACTGGCCCCTGACATACCGTCCTTCACGTTGCCTTGCCGCGCCGCGCGGAGACTAACCTTGAACTGTGGCGCCGCCAACTGCACATTACACACACACTGGCAGCGGGGGTGGGAGGTGCCACAGGTTCTCTATTGAAGACCAGCTTCTGGTCTTCTTAAAAATGGCGGCCGGCGGAGACATTGTTTCCCCCGGCCGTGGACCTCTAGCGGCCGGCGGCAAAAAAAACAGAAATTAAATTTCAAACCGAATTTCCCAGGACATTTCCCAGGACAAAATTAATTCGGGACAAATGTCCTAATCCCGGGAATGTCCCGGGACAGTTGCCAACTATGTACCTGAATCTTTCATCCGGCCCAAAGATACTGTACAGTAAGCAACTTAGAATGCATCCTCCAACTGAGTCTCCAGGCTTCCCCATGAGGCACCAGCCTTATTGCTCGGTCCTCCTCAGAAAAGTCCCCCCCTGGATCCTCCAGTTGCTTGGCTTCTCCCCGCAGGCAAAACAGCACAAGATCATCTCTGGATCAGTAGGCCCCATAGCCCCTGGGCCTACCCTTCATTTGCGGAGCCTCAGGCCAGCCGGCCCTGAGACATTGATTAAGGCAGCACACACCTCAGGCCAGGAGGACCACGAGGTCAGGGAAAACAAACCCCAAAAATGACCTCAGAAAATGGCGTCAGTACCTTAAATACCCTTACCCAGAATGCACAGCGGGTAGACCACTCCCACCGGGCTGTTTCTGAGTAAAAGGGGTACCCAATACATTTGGCTTGTTATATTTCCAACACTTACCGGTGGTGACAGTGACACCCATGGTCCAGTGGAAATTAGCACAAACCAGCCAAACTGGTACAGAAGCCAGAACCTAAGCATAAGCACAATTAGTCTGAACCAAACTGCAGTTTCAAAAAAACTTAAATTTAGAAACATACTAGCATGGGTATTGAAAATACAAGCGCTACAAAAGCCACATACATGCCCCAAAAAAGTTGAGAAGGTATGGCAGTGCTGGATGTCTTCTGATGATACTGTTTGAGTTACTACATGAGTGATTGGCTAAATGTTACATGAAAGGAAACATGCTGTAACTGAAAGACCAGGCAGGCCGTGTAGCTACTAGGTACTTGTGCTCATTGTTTTACCTGAGCATGTACTGTAAAATGATTTGAGTAGGCCGTAGGGCACGTGATTGTGTTTAACTGCCTGTTATACCTGGGACATTGCACAATGGGGAGGGGGAGGGGGCGATTTATGTGGGTTTCTGTCATTGTTGTTTTTTTTTTAATCTGTGAATAAAAATAATTTTCCAAACAAAATATAAAATATTATGCAAAATGGTTGGAGGGAAGCTTCAGAATGGCAACGATGTTTCTATTACAAATTATGTGAGCAGACTGCAGTTCCTCTTTAAGCTACAAAGGCAGCTGGATGGAGTTGTACACATGCTGCGGCTGCAATGCTTTTTGGCAGTATCATCAACTAAATGCCTGTCAATCACACATGCACTGCTCTCTGAAAAGTGATCCACCAAGGTTTGCTCTTCAAAGTCCTTAATTTGCTATATAACCAATTAAATTGAAAAGTGAATATATTCTGTCTCTTTAAAAGAGCATTTTATATGTTTACTTGGACTGAGTGTAGTGAGACCTAAAGGGAAAGGGGATACTCTTTTATTTTTAACTCCTTATAGTTGTCTTCATTGGAAGACTTTTCTGCTCTATTTCTGTTTACATGGCAAATTGTGAAATTTGGTCACCTGAACAAATAGGGTAAAGCAGGGTCAACTGACAGCATTAAAACCCAAACATGATTGGTGAACCATCTTGATTATTACCAAAACTAAAAAACAGTTGTGACTTTAGATAGAGTTTAACCTGTGTACAATTAGAATACCCAATCAATTTAAATTGTAAGAGAAGAGGACCATTGAAGAAGAGGAAACCTGGGGCCGCAATCTTCAACCCTGTGGAATTAAGAAGAAAGCAAAGCTTTTAATAAAAGCAACCCAGCAAACAAGGTAAGTACCCAGGTCAAGCTGCTAGGATTGCTAATAAAGTGTTAGGATTTAATTACACTTAAAGCGGTCTGCTTAAAAGTCAGCAGCTTCAGTATTTGTAGCTGCTGACTTTTAATTTTTTTTTTTAAGCGGAACTCTGCTTTAACCACTTAAAGACCAGGCCTCTTTTTCAGACTCGGTGTTTACACGTTAAAAACTATTTTTTTGCTAGAAAATTACTTCGAATCCCCAAACATTATACATTTTTTTCTAACACCCTAGAGAATAAAATGGCAGTCATTGCAATACTTTTTGTCACACCGTATTTGCGCAGCGGTCTTACAAGCGCACTTTTTTTGGGAAAAAAAATCACTTTTGAATAAAAAATAAGACAACAGTAAAGTTAGCCCAATTTTTTTTTATATTGTCAAAGATAATGTTACGCCGAGTAAATTGATAGCCAACATATCACGCTTCAAAATTGCGCCCACTTGTGGAATGGCGTCAAACTTTTACCTTTAAAAATCTCCATAGGCGACGTTTAAAAACTTCTACAGCTTGCATGTTTTGAGTTGCACAGGAGGTCTAGGGCTAGAATTATTGCTCTCACTCTAATGATTGCGGTGATACCTCACATGTGTGGTTTGAACACTGTTTTCATATGCGGGCGCTACTCATATATGTGTTCACTTCTGCGCGCAAACTCGTCGGGACGGGGCGCTTTAACCACTTAAGGACCGCCGTATTGCCAATGTACGTCATCACAATGGCACAGGCAGGCACAAGCACGTACATGTATGTGCCTGCCTTCCAGCGGGTGGGGGGTCCGATCGGACCCCCTCCTGCTGGATACGGCGGTCCGTTTCCCTCCAGGAGCGATCCGTGATGAGGGGATGGCCGTTGGTTTCTGGCCACCCCCTCTTGATCGCTCCTGGCCAATGACGAACTTCCTCCCACTGTGTATTGTTTACACAGGAAGGAGGAAGTGATGTCATTCTCCTCGGGGCGGTCTTTTTGACCGGACTACGAGGAGAAAACTAAAAGTAAGTGTGCACCAACACTACACTGACATGTAGGCACACACAGGCACACAAATCCCCCCGATCCCCCCCTCCCCCCCCAGTCACAGTGTCACTGATTGCATTGATCATTTCTTTACTGATCAATGCATTCAGTGTCAGTTGTAAAAGTAAAAACTGTCAGGGCAGTTAGTGTTAGGTCCAGGGTAGCCCCCTATCACCCCCCAATAAAGATTTAACCCCCTGATTGCCCCTAGAGTTAACCCTTTCACCCCCTTTTGCCACTGTCACTAAGCGATAATTTTTCTGATCGCTGCATCAGTGTCGCTAGGTAGCTAGTTATTTTTTTAGGTTCACTGCCAGGTTTTTATATCGCTAGGTACCCCGATATACTACCCAATAATAGTTTTAACATCCTGATTGCCCCTAGTTAACCCTTTCACCCCCTTTTGCCACTGTCACTAAGCGATCATTTTTCTGATCGCTGCATCAGTGTCGCTACTGTCGCTAGGTAGCTAGTTATTTTTTTAGGTTCCTTGCCAGGTTTTTATAACGCTAGGTACCCCGATATACTACCCAATAATGGTTTTAACATCCTGATTGCCCCTAGTTAACCCTTTCACCCCCTTTTGCCACTGTCACTAAGCGATCATTTTTCTGATCGCTGCATTAGTGTCGCTACTGTCGCTAGGTAGCTAGTTATTTTTTTAGGTTCACCGCCAGGTTTTTATATCGCTAGGTACCCCGATATACTACCCAATAATGGTTTTAACATCCTGATTGCCCCTAGTTAACCCTTTCACCCCCTTTTGCCAGTGTCACTAAGCGATCATTTTTCTGATCGCTGCATCAGTGTCGCTACTGTCGCTAGGTAGCTAGTTATTTTTTTAGGTTCACCGCCAGGTTTTTATAGCGCTAGGTACCCCGATATATTACCCAATAATGGTTTTAACATCCTGATTGCCCCTAGTTAACCCTTTCACCCCCTTTTGCCAGTGTCACTAAGCGATCATTTTTCTGATCGCTGCATCAGTGTCGCTACTGTCGCTAGATAGCTAGTTATTTTTTTAGGTTCACCGCCAGGTTTTTATAGCGCTAGGTACCCCGATATACTACCCAATAATGGTTTTAACCCCCTGATTGCCCCTAGTTAACCCTTTCACCCCCTTTTGCCACTGTCACAAAGCGATCATTTTTCTGATCGCTGCATTAGTGTCGCTACTGTCGCTAGGTAGCTAGTTATTTTTTTAGGTTCACCGCCAGGTTTTTATATCGCTAGGTACCCCGATATACTACCCAATAATGGTTTTAACATCCTGATTGCCCCTAGTTAACCCTTTCACCCCCTTTTGCCAGTGTCACTAAGCGATAATTTTTCTGATCGCTGCATCAGTGTCGCTACTGTCGCTAGGTAGCTAGTTATTTTTTTAGGTTCACCGCCAGGTTTTTATAGCGCTAGGTACCCTGATATACTACCCAATAATGGTTTTAACCCCCTGATTGCCCCTAGTTAACCCTTTCACCAGCGATCACAGTATAAGTGTCACTGGTGACGCTGGTTAGCCAGTTAGTTATTTAGGTTCCCCGTCAGGTTTTTATATAGCGCCAGGGACCCCCATATACTACCTAATAAAAATTTGAACCCCCTGATTGCCCCTAGTTAACCCTTTCACCACTGATCACCGTATAAGTGTTACGGGTGACTCTGGTTAGTTTGCTTTTTATAGCATCAGGGCACCCACCATTTATTACCCAATAAAGGTTTAACCCCCTGATCACCCGGCGGGTGATATCAATTAGGTTTTAGGGTCAGGGTCTGCGTCGCCCCAGGCAGCGCTAGGTTAGTGCCAGTACCGCTAACACCCACGTGCAAAGCATACACCTCCCGTAGTGGTATAGAATCTGAACAGATCAATATCTGATCTGATCAGATCTATACTAGCGTCCCCAGCAGTTCAGGGTTCCAAAAAAACGCATTGTTAGCGGGATCAGCCCAGATACCTGCTAGCACCTGCGTTTTGCTCCTCTGCCCAGCCCACCCAAGTGCAGTATCGATCGATCACTGTCACTTACAAAACACTAAACACATAACTGCAGCGATCGCAGAGTCAGGCCTGATCCCTGCGATCGCTAACAGTTTTTTTGGTAGCATTTTATATTTAAATCCAGAAGGCAGTGCTTGGTTTTCGGGGTCCCGTACGTGGCTAGGCTCCCAAAAAGTCCCCCACGTGTGGTATCCCCGTACTCGGGAGAAGCAGCAGAATTTATTTTGGGGCGTAATTTGACTTATGCCCATAGCATGTGTGAGCAATATATCATTTAGTGACAACTTTGTGCAAAAAAAAAAAGTTTGTAATATTCCCGCAACTTTTGGCAAAATATAAAATATTCCATGGACTCAACATGCCTCTCAGTAAATAGCTTGGGGTGTCTACTTTCCAAAATGGGGTCATTTTGGGGGGTTTTGTGCTATTTTGGCATTTTATGGCCTTCGAAACTGTGATAGGTAGTAAGGAGTTAAATCAAAAATTTGCACCCTTAGAAATCCTGAAGGTGGTGATTGGTTTCGGGGTGCCGTGCGCGACTAGACTCCCAAAAAGTCCCACACATGTGGTATCCCCATACTCGGAAGAAGTAGCGGAATATATTTTGGGGTGCAATTCCACATATAACCATGGCATGTGTGAGCAATATATCATTTAGTGACAACTTTTGTAAAAAAAAAATTTTTTTTTTTTTTTGTCATTATTCAATCCCTTGGGACAAAAAAAAAAAAATTCAATGGTCTCAACATGGCCCTCAGCAAATAGCTTGGGGTGTCTACTTTCCAAAATGGGGTCATTTGGGGGGGTTTTGTGCCATCTTGGCATTTTATGGCCTTCAAAACTGTGATAGGTAGTGATAGGTAGTGAGGAGTAAAAAAAAAAATGTATGCCCTTAGAAATCCTGAAGGCGGTGCTTGGATTTCGGGGTCCCGTACGCGGCTAGGCTCCCAAAAAGTCCCACACATGTGGTAACCCCGTACTCAGGAGAAGCAGCAGAATGTATTTTGGTGGTGTCATTAACATATGCCCATAGCATGTGTGAGCAATATATCATTTAGTGACAACTTTGTGCAAAAAAAAAAAAAGTTTGTAATATTCCCGCAACTTGTGGCAAAATATAAAATATTCCATGGACTCAACATGCCTCTCAGTAAATAGCTTAGGGTGTCTTCTTTCCAAAATGGGGTCATTTTGGGGGGTTTTGTGCTATTTTGGCATTTTATGGCCTTCGAAACTGTCATAGGTAGTGAGGAGTTAAATCAAAAATTTGCACCCTTAGGCCGCGTACACACGGGCGGACTATCCATCCAACTAAGTCCGTCAGACAATCCGACAGACAGTCCATCCTACTTTTGAATGAATGGACTTGACCACACACGACGAACAGACAGTCCGCTAAAAGCTTGCGCGATGACGTGTACAGCACGTACGACGGGACTAGAAATACGACGTCCAATACACTGCAATGCAACCTTCGGCCGTGTAAATCCTTTCTGAGCATGCGCCATACTTAGTTCGTCCAACTTGCCTACTCACGAGCGGACTGTCCGCTGAAACCAAGTTTGGACGGACAATATTACGGAAATTCCGAAAGACTTAGTCCGCCAGACTGTCCGCTGAAAAAGTCTGCTGAAGCCCACACACGAGCGGATTGTCCGCTGAAACACGTTTCAGCGGACCAAGTCCGTCAGACAGTCCGCCCGTGTGTACGCGGCCTTAGAAATCCTGAAGGTGGTAATTGGTTTTCGGGGTGCCGTGCGCAACTAGACTCCCAAAAAGCCCCACACAAGTGGTATCCCCATACTCGGGAGAAGTAGCGGAATATATTTTGGGGTGCAATTCCACATATAACCGTGGCATGTGTGAGTAATATATCATTTAGTGACAACTTTTTGTAAAAATTTTTTTTTTTTTTTGTCATTATTCAATCCCTTAGGACAAAAAAAATAAATATTCAATGGGCTCAACATACCCATCAGCAATTTCCTTGGGGTGTCTACTTTCCAAAATGGGGTCATTTGGGGGGGGGGTTTGTACTGCCCTGCCATTTTAGCACCTCAAGAAATAAGATAGGCAGTCATAAATTAAAAGCTGTGTAAATTCCAGAAAATGTACTCTAGTTTGTAGACGCTATAACTTTTGCGCAAACCAAAAAATATACGCTTATTGACATTTTTTTTACTAAAGACATGTGGCTGAATATATTTTGCCCTCAATGTATGACTAAAATTTAGTTTATTCGATTTTTCTTATAACAAAAAGAAGAAAATATCTTTTTTTTCAAAATTTTCACTCTTTTTCCATTTATATCGCAAAAAAAAAAAAATCGCAGAGGCAATCAAATACCATCAAAAGAAAGCTCTATTTGTGGGAAGAAAAGGACGCAAATTTCGTTTGGGTGCAATATTGCATGACCGCGCAATTACCAGTTAAAGCAGCGCAGTGCGAAATTGGAAAAAGACCTCTGGTCCTTAAAGCGGGAGTCCACCGGGACTCCGCCTTTTTTTTTTTTTTTTATAAAAGCCAGCAGCTACAAATACTGCAGCTGCTGACTTTTAAATAGTGACACTTACCTGTCCAGCGCGCCCGCGATGTCGGCACCCGAAGCCGATCGCTCGCTCGGCTGCCGGGTCCCGCCGCCATCTTGGGTATGGGAATCAGGAAATGGAGCCTTTCGGCTTCATTTCCCGGTTCCCTACTGCGCATGCGCGAGCCGCGCGGCGCAATCCGGACGGTCCCCGCTGCCTCTGGGAGCTGTGTGTTTCCCAGCAGGCAGCGGGGCACTTGCTGAAGGGGGCGGGCGCTTGCGGAACGGGGGCGTAACGTACGCCCCGTTCCGCAGAGAGCTAGCCCGGAAGTGGGTGCAGTTGCCTGGATTATCCAGGTAACTGCACCCCCTTCCCCCCTGAAAGGTGCCGATTGTGGCGCCGGAGGGGGGGGATTCCGATGAGCGGAGGTCCATTTTAGGGTGGACCTCCGCTTTAAGGTGTTTATTGGTCCGGGGCTGAAGTGGTTAAAAAATGTTTTTTTCTTATTTATTTTACTTGATTTTATTTCTTTTTTCGCAGTTTTTTGGGTCAATTTTATTCCTATTACAAGGAATGTAAACATCCCTTGTAATAGAAAAAAAGCATGACAGGTCCTCTTAAATATGAGATCTGGGGTCAAAAAGTCCTCAGATCTCATGTTTGGACTTAAATGTAAAAAAAAAAAAAAAAAAAAAAAAAAATGTTATAATTTTAAAAAATGACAACAGAAAAATGTGCCTTTAAGACGTACAGGCGGACGTGACATTTTGACGTCACTTCCGCCCTGCTATAGTGTGAAAACCCCTGCAAAACAAAGGCATAAAGAGCTAGTATGCATCGCCTTTAGCTACTATGCAGCCAATGGTGTACACATGACGCAGCATGAATCAAACCGCCTGTTGCTTTTGGTGGTTGCTACCGCCTGTCAGGTGCGACCCATTCAAGTAACTCTGCAAGCGCCCACAACTGCATGCTTTCATTTTGTTTTGATACGTTATTTACATAAATTCATTTTGTTAAATTAGTTTCATTCATTTTCAGAATATGTTTCTTTTATTCATTTTTTAATCAATTGGATCAGTTTTGAATTGGAAGTTTTCGAATTCAAATAGTTTTCCAATTTCCAAAGAGAATAAAATAGAATAGAAAATGAAGGAATAGAATAGAAAAAAATGAAAAGACTATAAAAGAATATAACAGAAAATAAAAGAATATAATATAATAGAACAAAATAGGAAAGAATAAAATAAAATAGATACCATCATCAATAACATCTTCTGAAATTTGAATAGAAAAGAATAGCATTAACCGGTTCCCGACCAGCGCACGCCGATGTACGTTGGCAGAATGGCACAGACAGGCATATTGGCGTACAGGTACGTCCAATCTTCAATGCCGCCTTGCCATCACGAGTGCGCTGCTGGCGGCGCGCCCGCGTGCCGGTCAGGGCCCCCGTGAGTCCGGTCGCGGGTACCGCGGACTCAATTGCCACGGGCATACCCGCGACCGTCTCTCGAGACGGCTGAATGGAGGAAATGCTGTGTAAACAGCATTTCCCCATTCTGCCTAGCAACTAGTGACGCTGATCTCTGCTCCATGTGATTGGAGAAGAGATCAGTGTTCACTAAATGAAAGCCCAGCCCCCCACAGTTAGTAACACACCCCTAGGAACACTTAACCCCTACACTGCCACCCACTGGTTAACCCCTTCACTGCCAGTGTCATTTACACAGGAATCACTGCATTTATATAGCAGTGATTACTGTATAAATGACAATGGTCCCAAATCACAGTCACAATAAAAATCGCTGATCGCCACCATTACTAGTAAAAAAAATAATAATAAAAAATTATTAATAAAAATGCCATAAAACTATCCCTATTTTGTAAATGCTATAACTTTTGCGCAAACCAATCAATAATCGCTTCTTGCGATTTTTTTTTTACCAAAAATATGTAGAAGAATACGTATCGGCCTAAAGTGAGGGAAAAAAAAGTTTTTTTAGATATTTTTGGGGGATATTTATTATAACAAAAAGTAAAAAATAATGCGTTTTTTTCAAAATTGTCGCTCTATTTTTGTTTATAGTGCAAAAAATAAAAACCGCAGGGGTGATCAAATACCACCAAAAGAAAGCTCTATTTGTTGGAAAAAAAGGACATCAATTTTGTTTGGGAGCCACATCGTACGACCGCGCAATTGTCAGTTAAAGCGACGCAGTGCCGAATCGCAAATAGTGGTCTGGTCTTTGACCAGCAAAATGGTCCGGTCTGTAAAACAAAAGAATAGAAATAGAATGAATATAACCATTTTCCAAAATAGAATCAATTTGATTTTGAACAGAATTGAAAATAATAGAATAGAATAGAAAATAACACAATAGTATAGAAAAAAAACTACAGAATAGAATTGAATTCAATGAATATAACCGTCTTCCTATTCTAGTCTAGTTAATTCTATTCAAATTCGTATTGATTCTATTTAAATTTTTGGGAAATTGTTAGTTTTTTTTCTAATCTATTCTATTCTATTGTTATTTTAATGGTATTCTTTTTTTATTTTTTAAATTTATTCTATTAGAATAATATTCAAATTCTATTCTATTTGGTTCTATTTTATTCAAATGTGAATTGATTCTATTTGAATTTTGGGAAATGGTTATATTCTTTCTATTCTATTCTATTGTTTTTTTAGTCTATTATTTTCTATTCTATTATAGCCTATTCTAGTATTTTTCTTCTATTCTTTTCTATACTATTATTTTCTTATTATTCAAATTCAAATTTATCCTATTTGAAATTTGAATTTCAGAAGATGGTTCTATTCTTTCTATGGTATTCTATTCTATTTGTTTCTGTTATATTCTAGTCTATTCTGTTTTTTTATTTTCTATTCTATTTTGTTCTGTTTTACTCTATTATCTTCTATTCTTTTATTTTTTGTTATATTTTTTCTAGTCTATTATTTTATTTTCTATTCTATTTTATTCTTTTGGAAATTGGAAAACTTTTCGAATTCAAAAATTATTCGGATTTGAAAACGTTACAAATTCGAAAAGTATTCGAAAACAATTTAAATTCAAATTTCCTCCAAATTATTTTTTCTTTATTTATTTTATTACCCTAGTACTATGCTAAAGCGGTTGTAAAGCTTTGTTTTTTTATTTTCTAAATAAGTTCCTTTAAGCTATTGAATTGTTTGTTCACTTACCTTTTCCTTCGATTTCCCTCTCACTTCCTGTTTCTCCTCAGTAAACTTCACACCATCATCCGAGTGGTGTTTAGTCAGCCAGAACAGCTTACTGAGGAGGAACAGGAAGTGAGAAATTCAGACAAAGAAAAAAAACATTTAGAAGGGAAATCGAAGGAAAAGGTAAGTAAACCAAGAATGCACTATCTTAAAGGAACCTATTTAGAAAATAAAAAACAAACCTTTACAACCCCTTTAAGGCTATGCTAATCCTAACCCTAGTACTATGCTTACGTTAAGCCTATGCTAATCCTAACCCTAGTACTATGCTAACTCTAGCACTATCTTAATTCTAACCCTAGCACTATGCTAACCCCAACCCTAGCACTATGCTAACCCTATTTCTAACCCTAGCACTATCGTAATCCTAACCCTAACACTATGCTAACCCTATGCCTAACCCTGGCACTATGCTAACCCTAATCCTAGCACTATCCTAAACCTAACCCTAGCACTATGCTAACTCCAACCCTAACACTACGCTAACCCTAGCTCTATACTAACCCTAACCTTAGCATTATTCTAACCCCAAACATAACCCTAGCACTATGCCAACCCTAATCCTAGCCTTAACACTCTGCTAACCCTACTCCTAACCCTAGCACTATGCTAATTCTAACTGTAGCTCTATGCTAACCATAATCCTAACTAGGGATGAGCTTCGTGTTCGAGTCGAACGTACGTTCGACTCGAACATTGGCTGTTCGTGCGTTCGGCGAATTCCGAACGTTTTGGCCGTTCGCGTCAAAATTCGAGTGACGCGCGCGCGGACCATAATGCACTGCGTTGGCGCAGTGCATTGCTGCCCGATGATTGGCCAAGCATGCACTGTGACCCCGCATGCTTGGCCAATCGCAGCGCCGGCAGCGAGGAGAGCCATGATTGGCCACAGGCATCCTGCCTGTGGCCAATCATAGCTCAGGCTGTGTAGTGCACGCCCCACACTATATAAGGCCGCCTTTGAGGCGGCCTTGTGTAGTGTGTTACTTAGCATCTGAAGCAGTGGGTGTTCTGTGTACCTTCAACACAGTACACACCAATCGTTTTTGGCTGATTTCCTATCTTGCTGCTGTGTAGTGGTTGTTGTCTGTGCCCTGACTGCAGTATACACCACTATATTCACCTCACCTATATAGCTAGTGATCTAGCTTTAACCACTTAACAACTGCCCATTGCCGATTAACGGCTTCAGGGGGGTTGTTTAACTCTGAGAGGCCGTTAATTAACGGCCTCCCAGAATTCTGCTCTCGCGTGCCCCGAGGTGTGCGCACTCGAGAGCATCCGTGACCGCCGGGTCGCATCACGGATCACGGTAAACGGCCGCTCATAGCGGCCGTTTACCACGTGATTGCTCCGTCAAATGACGGAGTGATCACCTGGAAACAAACCGGCGTCATGTTATGACGCCTGTTCCTCCCTCCCCTCTCTGTACCGATCGGTACAGCGGAGGGGAAAGAGATCGGTGTCAGCAGCGATGTGGGCTGCATCTGCAGTGCCCACATCGCTGCTCACCGAATTTAACCCCTCAATTCCCTGCCAATACTCTGCAATACCAGTGCATACTCTGCAGTACCCTGCCATTACTCTGCAGTACCCCCCATTACTCTGCAGTAACCCCCATTACTCTGCAGTACCCCCCAATACTCTGCAGTACCCGCCATTACTCTGCAGTACCCGCCATTACTCTGCAGTACCCCCAATACTCTGCAGTACCCCCAATACTCTGCAGTACCCTGCCATTACTCTGCAGTGCAGTACCCTGCCATTACTCTGCAGTACCCCCCATTACTCTGCAGTAACCCCCATTACTCTGCAGTACCCCCAATACTCTGCAGTACCCTGCCATTACTCTGTAGTACCCCCCAATACTCTGCAGTACCCTGCTATTACTCTGTAGTACCCCGCCAATACTCTGTAATACCCTGCCATAAATTGCCATACCCAGCCATACTCAGAGATACCCAGCCATACTCGGTGATACCCTGAAATACCCAGCCATAGACGCCCCCCACCCCTCACCGCCCTCCGGTGCTTCTACCAACTCGCCAGTACGATCAAAACCAGAATCTTTTTTTTATTTTTTATTTCAGGCTTCCCAGCCTAGAGGTGAGATGTGGGGTCATATTGACCCCCCAGATTTCACTGTAAAGAGGACCTGTCACCCCATATTCCTATTACAAGGGATGTTTACATTTCTTGTAATAGGAATAAAAGTGATCAAAAATATATTTTTGGGGGAAAAAATGTCAAACTAAAATAAATAAAGTAAAATGAACAATAAAAAAATAAAATAAAAATTAAAGCGCCCATGTCCCCATGTGCTCGCATGTGCCACACATGTGAGGTATCGCCGAGAATGTTAGAGCGAGAGCAATAATTCTAGTCCTAGACCTCCTCTGCAACTCAAAACATGTAACCAGTAAAAAAAAAATTAAAGTGTCGCCTATGGGGATTTTTCTAAGTAGCGACGTTTGGCGCCATTCCACGGGCATGTGCAATTTTGAAGAGTGACATGTTTGATATCTATTTACTCAGCATAACTTCATCTTTCACTTTATGCAAACATTGGGCTAACAAGTGGTTAATAATAGAGCTTGCAGTCAGTAGTGTTAGGAGATAGTGCGTGCTGTCTGCGTGCTCTGTACCCAGTACATACCGCTATAATATAGGGCAGGCCCCTACTTTCAAACATCCAACTTACAAACATCTCCTACTTGCAAACGCAAGGAGACAGCAGCAAGTGAGATGAAAAAAGATGGACGACAAAACAAATTATACAGGGGTGATAACCCTTCCCTATGTTTTCCAAAAAGCTTAAAGATAGTTTTTTTGACTGGAGCTACACTTTAAAAATGTACCGGTTGAAAATGACAAACAGATTCAACTTAACACAACAAACCTACACAGTCCCTGTCTTGTTTGCACCGCCTGTATACTGCTGTTCTGAGTATATAGGGCCTGGGGGCCACACGCATTTCCTTTTTTTAATATGGGTACGGGGTTCCCCTTAATATGCGTACAAGACCCAAATAGGCTGGTAATGGGCAGGGAGGGCTACCCATGCCATGTTTCTCAATGATTTTCAACCATATTGCAGGAACCAGATATAACATTAAAACCGCAAGCAGTTTTAAATGGTGTTATTTCCGTTTAATGTCATTTTGTGCAGGGACTGTTCTAAACACGGGAAACACGTGGCACTTCACAGGCATACTACAGACACCCCCCCAGGCACCATATTTAAAGGAATATTTCACTTTTTTTTTTTCACTTTAATCGTCATTAAAATCAGTGCTCCCGCCAAAACGGCAGTTTTTAAAACTTTTTTTTGCAGTGACCCATGTCCCCTGAGGCAGGAGGCAGGTCCCCAAACCCTTTTTAGGACACTATCTTGCATATTAGCCGTTAAAATTAGCACTTTCCAATTCGAACGTTTGAGTCCCATAGACTTCAATGGGGTTCTAACGTTCGTACCGAACGCGGGGGCCGTTCGCAAGTTCTGGTGCGAACCGAACCGGGGGGTGTTCGGCTCATCCCTAATCCTAACCCTAGCATTATGCTAGCCCCAACCCTAACCCTAGCACTATGCAAAACCCAAAACATACCCCAACACTATGCTAATCCTAACCCTAGCTCTATACTAATCCTAACCTTAGCACTATGCTAACCCCAACCCTAGCACTATGCTAACCCTAATCCTAACCCTAGCACTCTGCTATCCCTATTCCTAATCCTAGCACTATGCTAAATCCAACCCTAAATCTAGCTCTGTTAACTCTAACCGTAGCAATATGCTAACCCTAACCCTAGCACTGTGCTAACACCAACACTTACCCTATGCTTTCCCTAACCCTAGCACTATATTAACCCTACCCTAGCAGTATACTGATCCTAACCCTAGCACTATGCAAAACCGAATCATAACCCTCGATCTATGCTAACCCTAACCCTAGCACTATGCTTATCATAAACCTAGTGCTTTGCTAACCTTAAATCTAACCCTAGCACTATGGTAACCCTAACCCTAGCACTATGCTAACCCCAAACCTGACCCTATGATAACCCTAACCCCAGCACTATTCTAACCCTATCCTTGGAAATATGCTATTCCTAACCCCTTGCACTATGCTAACCCTAATATTAACCCTAGCTCTATGCTAATCCTAACCCTAGCCCTATGCTAACCCTAAGCCTATGCTAATCCTAATCCTAACCATAACACTATTCTAATCCTAACCATAGCTCTATACTAACCCTAACCTTAGCATTATGCTATCTCAACCATAACCCTAGCACTAGGCTAATCATAAATCTAACCCTAGCACTCTGCTAACCCTATTTCTAACCCTTGTACTACGCTAACCCCAACCATAACCCTAGCACTATGCTAATCCTAACCGTATCTCTATGCTAACCCTAACACTATGCTAACCTCTAACCTAACCCTAGCACTATGCTAATTGTAACCCTAGCGTTATGCTAACCCCAAAACTATACTCATCCTAACCATAGCTCTATACTAACCCTAAACCTTAGCGGTATGCTAACCCCAACCATAACCCTCGCACTATGCTTACTCTAAACCTAACCCTAGCACTCTGCTAACCCTATTCCTAACCCTAGCACTATGCATACCGCAACCATAGCCCTAGAAGTATGCTAACACTAACCCTAGCACTATGCTATCTCAAACCCTAGCATTATGCTAAACTTAACCCTAACATTAGAACTATGCTAACCCTAACCCTAGCAGTATTCTAATCCTAACCCTTGCACTATGCTAACCCTAATCCTAACCCTTGATCTATACTAACCCCAACACTAACCCTAGCACTATGCTAACCCTAACCCTAATGCTAGCATTAAACTAACCCTAGAACTATGCTAACCCTAACCCTAGCAGTTTATGAATCCTAACTAGAGTGGAGCGGACACCTGGATGTTCAGGTTTGACGGGTTCGGGACCGAACTTGACCCCGAACCCCATTGAAGTCAATGGGGACCCGAACTTTTGATTACTAAAATGGCTCTAAAAAAGTAATGAAAAGGGCTAGAGGGCTGCAAATGGCAACAAAATGTTGTTAAAGTGGAGCTCCACCCTCTTTTTTTAAGTCCTCTGCATCCCCTTCTTCTCTGGCCCCTTAAACACATTTGGCATATTTTTTTTTTTTTTTAAACTCACAGTTTTATAGTTAGTAGTTGTTTCAGCTTCCTTTTTCCGGCCGCGGCCTGAGCGCGTCATCCCCCATCTGCTATGCCTCCTGGGAGATGTTTTTTTATCAATCCCAGAAGGCAATAAGGGCTGCTGGGCCATAGTATTGCGTTATTTCCAAACCGGAAATGACACCATACAAGGCGGGGCCGGCCGGCGCCATTTTAATTAAGGGCAACGTGGCCTTTGTTGCCAGTGTTAATCCAGCTATAGCAGCAGCGTCGTTCTCGTCGCCGCCGCCGCCGCCGAGGAGAACAAGAGCCTGTCTAGTGGAAGATAAAGAAGAAAGCAAGCTACTGCTCAGCGGTAAGTACATGGGCGCTGTGCGGTGACATGTGTGCTGTGCGGTGGGGAGGAACATGTGGTGGGGGGAGAAACGTGCTGTGTGGTGGAACATGTGCTGTGTGGTGGGGGGGGTAAACTTGTGCTGTGTTCTGTGGTGGGGGAAACATGTGCTGTGTGGTGGTGGGGGGGAAACATGTGCTGTGTGGTGGGGGGAAACATGTGTTGTGTGGTGGGGGGGAACATGTGCTGTGTGGTGGGGGAGAAACATGTTCTGTGTGGTGGGGGGAAACATGTGCTGTGTGGTGGGGGAGAAACATGTTCTGTGTGGTGGGGGGAAACATGTGCTGTGTGGTGGGGGGGAAACATGTGGTGGGGGAAACATGTGCTGTGTGGTGGGGGGAAACGTGCTGTGTGGTGGGGGGGAAACGTGCTGTGTGGTGGGGGAAACGTGCTGTGTGGTGAGGGGGGGAAACATGTGCTGTGTGGTGGGGGGAAAACATGTGCTGTGCGGGGGGGGGGGGGGGTCAGGTGCTGTGCAGGGGGGGTAGGGTTGCCACCTGTCCGGGATTCACCCGGACAGTACGGGTTTTGAAACATGTGCCCGGGTCTTTGACAACCTGAGACCCAGGCACATGATTCATTTCAGACCCGTCAGTGGCCCCCTGTGGTATCAGTGCGGCTGTGTCTCCTCAATTTTGGGTCCGCAGCCACGTAGCAGAGGCGGAGCCTCCATGGCGCTCTCTTCGAATCCTCTGGATGGCTGCAGAAGGGACAAGGAGGTGGGCGGAACATCCCCATTCCCTGCTGCTCTGGAATGTGTGCAGAGATCGCTCAGACTGCAGCCCAGCTTGTAAGGTAATTTTTTATTTATTTTTTCATTGTCAGGATTTCAACGTACTCTCACCTCTCCACCCACCCACCATACACAATACATACACCCCTCCCCCCACCATACACTATACATACACCCCCCCACCATACACTATACATACACCCCTCCCCCCACCATACAACCCCGACCATACACTATGTACACCCTGCTCCCCCCACCATACACCCCCCTCTCCACCATACACTATACATACACACCCCTCCATACACCATCCATATATACTGTTCTCACCAAGTGACACCGTCCTCTGCCCTGCTGACACCGTCCTCTGCCCTGCTGACACCATTTACTCTACTGACACCGTCCTCTGCCCTACTGATACCATTTACCCTACTGACTCAGTCCTCTGCCCTACTGACACCATTTACCCTACTGACACCGTCCTCTGCCCTACTGACACCATTTACTATACTGACACCGTCCTCTGCCCTACTGACACCATTTACTCTGACACTGTCCTCTGCCCTACTGACACCATTTACTCTGACACTGTCCTCTGCCCTACTGACACTGTCCTCTGCCCTACTGACACCATTTACTCTACTGACACTGTCCTCTGCCCTACTGACACCATTTACTCTACTGACACTGTCCTCTGCCCTACTGACACCATTTACTCTACCGACACTGTCCTCTGCCCTGCTGAAACTGTCCTCTGCCCTACTGACACCATTTACTCTACTGACACTGTCCTCTGCCCTACTGACACCATTTACTCTACTGACACTGTCCTCTGCCCTACTGACACCATTTACTCTACTGACACTGTCCTCTGCCCTGCTGACACCATTTACTCTACTGACACTGTCCTCTGCCCTACTGACACCATTTACTCTACCGACACTGTCCTCTTCCCTACTGACACAATTTACTCTACCGACACTGTCCTCTGCCCTACTGACACTGTCCTCTGCCCTACTGACTCCATTTACTCTACTAACACTGTCCTCTGCCCTACTGACACCATTTACTCTACTGACACTGTCCTCTGCCCTACTGACACTGTCCTCTGCCCTACTGACACCATTTACTCTACTGACACTCTCCTCTGCCCTACTGACACCATTTACTCTACTGACACTCTCCTCTGCCCTACTGACACCATTTACTCTACTGACACTGTCCTCTGCCCTACTGACACTGTCCTCTGCCCTACTGACACCATTTACTCTACCGACACTATCCTCTGCCCTACTGACACCATTTACTCTACTGACACTGTCCTCTGCCCTACTGACACCATTTACTCTACTGACACTGTCCTCTGCCCTACTGACACCATTTACTCTACCGACACTGTCCTCTGCCCTACTGACACTGTCCTCTGCCCTACTGACACCATTTACTCTACTGACACTGTCCTCTGCCCTGCTGACACCATTTACTCTACTGACACTGTCCTCTGCCCTACTGACACCATTTACTCTACCGACACTGTCCTCTTCCCTACTGACACAATTTACTCTACCGACACTGTCCTCTGCCCTACTGACACTGTCCTCTGCCCTACTGACTCCATTTACTCTACTAACACTGTCCTCTGCCCTACTGACACCATTTACTCTACTGACACTGTCCTCTGCCCTACTGACACTGTCCTCTGCCCTACTGACACCATTTACTCTACTGACACTCTCCTCTGCCCTACTGACACCATTTACTCTACTGACACTGTCCTCTGCCCTACTGACACTGTACTCTGCCCTACTGACACCATTTACTCTACCGACACTATCCGCTGCCCTACTGACACCATTTACTCTACTGACACTGTCCTCTGCCCTACTGACACCATTTACTCTACTGACACTGTCCTCTGCCCTACTGACACCATTTACTCTACCGACACTGTCCTCTGCCCTACTGACACTGTCCTCTGCCCTACTGACACCATTTACTCTACCGACACTGTCCTCTGCCCTACTGACACCATTTACTCTACTGACACTGTCCTCTGCCCTACTGACAGCATTTACTCTACTGACACTGTCCTCTGCCCTACTGACACTGTCCTCTGCCCTACTGACACCATTTACTCTACTGACACTGTCCTCTGCCCTACTGACACCATTTACTCTACCGACGCTGTCCTCTGCCCTACTGACACTGTCCACTGTCCTCTGCCCTACTGACTCCATTTACTCTACTGACACTGTCCTCTGCCCTACTGACACTGTTCTCTGCCCTACTGACACCATTTACTCTACTGACACTGTCCTCTGCCCTACTGACACCATTTACTCTACTGACACTCTCCTCTGCCCTAATGACACCATTTACTCTACTGACACGCTCCTCTGCCCTACTGACACCATTTACTCTACTGACACTGTCCTCTGCCCTACTGACACTGTCATCTGCCCTACTGACAGCATTTACTCTACTGACACTGTCCTCTGCCCTACTGACACCATTTACTCTACCGACACTGTCCTCTGCCCTACTGACACCATTTACTCTACTGACGCTGTCCTCTGCCCTACTGACACTGTCCACTGTCCTCTGCCCTACTGACTCCATTTACTCTACTGACACTGTCCTCTGCCCTACTGACACTGTTCTCTGCCCTACTGACACCATTTACTCTACTGACACTGTCCTCTGCCCTACTGACACCATTTAGTCTACTGACACTCTCCTCTGCCCTAATGACACCATTTACTCTACTGACACGCTCCTCTGCCCTACTGACACCATTTACTCTACTGACACTGTCCTCTGCCCTACTGACACTGTCCTCTGCCCTACTGATGCCATTTACTCTACTGACACTGTCCTCTGCCCTACTGACAGCATTTACTCTACTGACACTGTCCTCTGCCCTACTGACACCATTTACTCTACCGACACTGTCCTCTGCCCTACTGATACCATTTACTCTACCGACACTGTCCTCTGCCCTACTGACACCATTTACTCTACTGACACTGTCCTCTGCCCTACTGACACTGTCCTCTGCCCTACTGACACCATTTACTCTACTGACACTGTCCTCTGCCCTACTGATACCATTTACTCTACCGACACTGTCCTCTGCCCTACTGACACTGTCCTCTGCCCTACTGACTCCATTTACTCAACTGACACTGTCCTCTGCCCTACTGACACTGTCCTCTGCCCTACTGACACCATTTACTCTACTGACACTGTCCTCTGCCCTACTGACACTGTCCTCTGCCCTACTGACACCATTTACTCTACCGACACTGTCCTCTGCCCTACTGACACCATTTACTCTACTTACACTGTCCTCTGCCCTACTGAAACCATTTACTCTACTGACACCATTTACTTTACTGACACTGTCCTCTGCCCTACTGACACCATTTACTCTACTGACTGTCCTCTGCCCTACTGACACCATTTACTCTACCGACACTGTCCTCTGCCCTACCGACACTGTCCTCTGCCTTACTGACACCATTTACTCTACCGACACTGTCCTCTGCCCTACCGACACTGTCCTCTGCCCTACTGACACCATTTACTCTACCGACACTGTCCTCTGCCCTACCGACACTGTCCTCTGCCCTACTGACTCCATTTACTCAACTAACACTGTCCTCTGCCCTACTGACACTGTCCTCTGCCCTACTGACACCATTTACTCTACTGACACTGTCCTCTGCCCTACTGACACTGTCGTCTGCCCTACTGACACTGTCCTCTGCCCTACTGACACCATTTACTCTACCGACACTGTCCTCTGCCCTACTGACACCATTTACTCTACCGACACTGTCCTCTGCCCTACTGACACCATTTACTCTACTGACACTGTCCTCTGCCCTACTGACACCATTTACTCTACTGACACTGTCCTCTGCCCTACTGACACCATTTACTCTACCGACACTGTCCTCTGCCCTACTGACACTGTCCTCTGCCCTACTGACACTGTCCTCTGCCCTACTGACTCCATTTACTCAACTGACACTGTCCTCTGCCCTACTGACACTGTCCTCTGCCCTACTGACACCATTTACTCTACTGACACTGTCCTCTGCCCGACTGTCCTCTTCCCTACTGACACTGTCCTCTGCCCTACTGACACCATTTACTCTACCGACACTGTCCTCTGCCCTACAGACACCATTTACTCTACTGACACTGTCCTCTGCCCTTCTAACACTGTCCTCTGCCCTACTGACACCATTTACTCTACTGACACTGTCCTCTGCCCTACTGACACCATTTACTCTACCGACACTGTCCTCTGCCCTACTGACACCATTTACTCTATCGACACTGTCCTCTGCCCTACTGACACCATTTACTCTACCAACACTGTCCTCTGCCCTACTGACACCATTTACTCTACTGACACTGTCCTCTGCCCTACTGACACCATTTACTCTACCGACACTGTCCTCTGCCCTACTGACACCATTTACTCTACTGACTGTCCTCTGCTCTACTGACACCATTTACTCTACCAACACTGTCCTCTGCCCTACTAACACTGTCCTCTGCCCTACTGACACCATTTACTCTACTGACACTGTCCTCTGCCCTACTGACACCATTTACTCTACTGACACTGTCCTCTGCCCTACTGACACTGTCCTCTAGTATGAAAAGGTTCATTACTAAATAATATTATTCATTCCTTCTTCTCCTCTCTCTCTCCTCCCCCCTCTCTCTTCTCTCTCCTCCCCAACTCTCTCTCTCCTCCTCTCTCTCTCTCCTCCCCTCTCTCTCTCCTCCTCCCCCCACTCTCTCTCCTCCTCCCCCCTCTCTCTCTCCTCCTCCCCCCTCTCTCTCTCTGCTCCTCCCCCCTCTCTATTGTAATTATAAAAAGGCTTTCACAAATATTGTTAAATGTATTAAATATACAAATGTATAAAATACAAATAAAATTAGACAAATAAAATTCTATATTCTCATACATTTGTGCGTGTGTGTGTGTTTTTTTGTTTTGTTTTTATTTAATATATGGTTATAGGTCAGATTATATCTAAGGTCTGTGTTTCACACTCACGTTACACTAAGAATACATACATTTATTATTTCTATATCACGCAAGAAAGTAAACAAATCTCTCTCTCGTGAGTGGAGCTATATTTTTTGGTGGAAATTTATTAGTCTTTGTTGTGCACCTGGTCACACTTTTTATTATAGAAGTGTGTGGTGACAACTATAATTTTTTTTTGTAAGCATAAGCTCAATGGGCTATTCGAGGGGAGCCCAACCGCTGGCACTCTGATGTGGCCCGAAATGTCTTGCTCTGAGATGTCGGGTCAACATGCCCAGATCGCGGGTTCCCAACCCTCCATCTCTGAGCATCAGCGCAAAGAACAGAGCTGTCGCTAGAGGAAGCCAGCTGGCTCCTTCTCAGGTGGAGTGATACCAAATGTACTCCCGCCTATGACAGGAAGCATCGCTTCTGCTCTCTACAGCAGCCGCATGCTTCTGTTTTCTGTCACACTAACGCATGGGAACCCACAATTTGGACAACAGTACCCAGCAGCATTACCAGTACCAAACAGCAGTAACCGCCACCAGTACAAGTACCAGCCGGTGGTATCAGTAGGCAGTGCCCAACAGCAGTAACACCTATGCATTTTTTGTGCTTTTTTGCTAATTTGCACCACATCCATTTAACATTGGATTGATATGGAACACGTTCTGTAGAGCAAATCTGCAAAAAGCACTAAAAATGCCATAGGTGTGAATCAGACTTAACAGCCAGCAGTACCAGCACCTGTCCGAAGTACCAGCCCTTGAGGACAGCCAGCAGCAGCCACCAGTTATAACCACATGGGGGACAGCCACAACCAGCTGCAGGAATCCTGAGGAAGAAGTGAAGATCAAGGTCAGTTGAGATGTAAGAAAACCGCAATGCATCCGTGTGAAAGCAGCCTTAGGCCCCTTTCACACGATTGGTCCGATCTGGTCTACCTGTCTGTTTTTCATGAGGACCCAATCTGACCCTCCATTCACCTCTATAGAGCGGCATATGTAAACAGACTTGTATCTGCTTACACAAGCCTATCTGCAATCCAAACTCCTTAAAAAAAAACAAAAAAACGGGACATTTGCCACCTCCGAGAATGTGAGTGGGCGGGCAGGTGTCTCCGAGGGTGGGAGAGCCAGCGGGCGGCTCCACGGCTGAGAGCACGGGTGGCTCTGTTGAGAGACAGCAGGTGGCTCGGCTCGGCTCACTGACAGTATGTGAGCGACTGCTGGCCAATCAGGGAGCCGGCGGGAAAAGAGATGACATCTCTCACCGCCAGGTGCCCGCCCTGCATCCCTGCAGTTCCGCTCTCACTGTGCAGTGTGCAGGCAGTCGCGGCAGCAGAGAAATTACTTCATCTCTCTGCTGCTTGACTGGTAATCTGCTGCCTGGGACAGAGCAAGAGACAATCTGCATTGTGTGGCATGGGACATGGCAAGTGACAATCCACATTGTGTGGCATGGGACGTGGCAAGTGACAATCTGCATCTGGTGAAAGGTGACGTGGCAAGTGACAATCTTCAACGTGTGGCATGGGACGTGGTGAGTGACAATCTGCATCTGGTGACGTATCAAGTGACAATCTGCATCTGGTGGCGTGACAATCTGCATCTGGTGACAGGCGACGTGGCAAGTGACATTCCGCAAAGTGTGGCAGGTAACAGCAGCAGGTGACACGCTCGGGGCTCCCACTGATTCTGCATTATGGTAAGTTGAACCATTTAATTTTTTAGAACAATGTAATAATAGTAATGTGCTTCAATCATCCTGACACCATAACAACCATGGCGCCGTGATGATTGATTTGCTAACACCAGCAATTTCCCTGATAAATTTACCCCCAAAAAACATATTTTCTGGCAGTGCCCCTCCCGAGACTAGGCTCTGGATCCGCCCCTGCTGTAGACAATACCGTCTTGATTTATGATCCAGGTGCTCTTATATTAAAATTGTCCAAATTTTTATGGAGTTTACATTTTTATACTTCTTTTAATATTTATTGAGTATCATCAAGAAGAAATCGGTTTGAAGACATGCATTGGTGTTCATTTACGGTTGGTGGATATCTCTATTATTAAAACCATTGATAGAACATTCTAACATTTTTTTTTTTTTGTGCTTTTATAGCGATTTAAAATTGGGACAATGACAACACTAACCTAATCATATTAGATTAGGTTTTATTTTTTGTAATTATATTACCGTATATACTCGAGTATAAGCCGAGATTTTCAGCCTCTTTTTTGAGGCTGAAAGTGCCCCCCTCGGCTTATACTCGAGTCATCGCTGTCTGCCTGCTCGATCAGCGTGTCGAGCAGACAGACAGCGGACATTCTACCCTTCAAACGCCGTGCCTCCGCCTTCGCCTGTGATAGGCGGAACACTGAATTTCCCAGCAGCCTGTGTTCCGCCTATCACGGACATCGTCTCATCCTCGTACTACGGACGAGGATGAGACGATGTCCGTGATAGGCGGAACACAGGCTGCTGGGAAATTCAGTGTTCCGCCTATCACAGGCGAAGGCGGAGGCGCGGCTTTTGAATTTTAGAATGGCCGCCGAGGCGCCGACGAAGAGCGGCGATCCTGGCAAGGCACGGGACGGAGGCAAGGCAAGGCACGGCATGGGACGGGACGGAGGCAAGGCACGACACGGGACGGAGGCAAGGCACGGTACGGGACGGAGGCAAGGAGGCAAGGCACGGCACGGGACGGAGGCAAGGAGGCAAGGCACGGGACGGAGGCTCGGGACACAGGCTCGGGACACAGGTAGGCTGGACACACACACACACACACACACACACACACACACACACACACACACACACATGGACACACACACACAGGGATGGATGGATGGATGGAGACACACACACACAGGGATGGATGGATGGAGACACACACACACAGGGATGGATGGATGGATGGAGACACACACACACAGGGATGGATGGATGGATGGACACACACAGGGATGGATGGATGGATGGACACACACACACACAGGGATGGATGGATGGATGGACACACACACACACAGGGATGGATGGATGGATGGAGACACACACACACAGGGATGGATGGATGGAGACACACACACACACAGGGATGGATGGATGGATGGACACACACACACACAGGGATGGATGGATGGATGGACACACACACACACAGGGATGGATGGACGGACACACAGGGATGGACGGACACACAGGGATGGACGGACACACAGGGATGGACGGACACACAGGGATGGACGGACACACACACAGGGATGGACAGGCATGTCTCACCCTCGGCTTATACACGAGTCAATAAGTTTGCCAGTTTTTTTGGGGGTAAATTGGGGGCCTCGGCTTATATTCGGGTCGGCCTATACTCGAGTATATACGGTAATATAGTTGTAAATATGGATGGTGTGTTTATTTGTAATGTGTTTTATAATATGTGACTTTTTTTTCCCCTTTTTAGATATGCCTAACTGCTTTATCAAAACCTGTGGTTATGGCACTGGTCATACACAAACCACACCAGATATTCAATTATATTAATTTCCCCAAAATCCGGATCAAATCTAACAGTGGTTAAGAAATGCTGGAATGCACAGCCCAATGGTTGAACAATTTATACCTTTGATACTGGAAGACAAGAGAGGAGACCGATTCCGAATATGTTTTATTTAAACTAGGATATCCATTTCTGGTTTGTGGTATCTAACAACCTTGTAAGTATAAAATCAAACATGAAAAAAGGTATAAATATTCTCATTCAGTTTACTATTTTTTATTTTTTTTTCAAAACATTTTTAACATAATGTAAAAAAAATTATATAAAATAATTAAAATTGAATGTTACTCTAAGGCCAGTTCTGAGGCTTCATAAGCATTAGAATACATGAATTCGACATGAATCGTTGGGATCTGGAACAAAGCGATTCGTACTGTATTAACAGCACAAAATGGGATGACTCTCCGGTTTCCCTTTCCCAAGTAGCAATAGATCCATGCAGTAAATGTTCTATAAGCTGTCTTCCGCAATCGTCTTAAAAATAAATAAAAATTATTACAGTTGCATAACAAATAATTCACTATAAATTGGAATTTTTATATTGTTAAATCGTAGGTCTACCTACCTTTTTCAGAAATCTAAAAGCTAGCAGCTACACAGACTACAGCTGTAGATTTTTAATATTAGGACACTTGCCTGTCCTGGAGTCTTGGAATGTCGCCACACCAGCTGATTATTTTTTATACACTGCCAACACATCACTTTTTTTTTTTTATAGATTATCAGTAATATTGGATATTGCATTGGAATGCATTTTCTGCACTTGCACCATTTCCTATTCCCAAGATGTTCTGTTTCACCTTCCTCTTTAGTTTCTGTTGATTGCAGCATGAAAATCTTTTGTAATGGATTAACTGGAAACGCTGGATCGTTTTCTGGCTCTGGATATTGTGACCATAGTTCCTCAAGCAACATTTGTTTCTGTAGCATAAACCAAAAAATATTTTCTATACCTATTTATCCTTTATAGGTTAATAAATAAAATTAATTTATTACGAATTTTCATTTAATATTTATTCTTGTTTGGCAAAAATGTATTTAAAGAAAGATGTTTTTATTTTTATTTAAATAAATGTTTGATAGTAATTCATCATGGTTCGTTTTTTATTTAATTTTATAATTACACATGTTACACTTCATGATACCTCAAGCTATTTCTAATAATGCTTACACTCTCCTCCCATGTAGTTGCTAACAGAGGGGGTTTCAACTTCAATCTGAGGCAGTATTGCACCATGCTTTAATAAAACATTTTTTACATTAAAAGATATTTTCTACTTATCAAGAGCATTGTCAATTTTAAAATTCTTTATGGACACACACACACTTGTAATGCCTACAGGAATGCCTTCAGAAAATAACCCCCCCTATCCAATGTCCTCTTCCTGTATTCTCACCTACCCCATCCCTTAGATACCTACGCCAATAAAATGAGGACTTTTTAAATCAAACAACGAATTAACTGTCTTGCTTCCTTGACCACACAAGTTGCAAGGCTCCAATTTGAGTTATAGCTACACTTATCTGCCTTCCCACAACTATTTTTGACAGGTACATATTTCCACTTCCATCTGTCATAGGCGAGGTTTGGTACGTCAAACGTTAGAACCTCCCTCCTTTTTTGCCCCCATGACATTTGGAGAGTGCATCACGATTTGCGCATGCACATTAGGGATATGACCATGAATCCCAATGGATTCAATGCCAGTTTCTGATACTGGTCAGGGTGGCGGCAGCTACCAACAGCTGACCTGAAAAGACATCGCAGCCTCACTGGACAGGTAAGTGTCCATAGATTAAAAGTCACCAGCTACTGTACTTGTAGCTGTGGATTTTACATTTATTTTTTGGCACACACTGAAAAAAACATTAAAAGAGAATTGTGGTGTATTTTTTTTTTTTAAACGTTATACTTACCAAGGTGGATGCAGCATGTGACCACCGGCGCCTTGCACTGAGAATAGAGCGATCAAACATCGCCAAGGGGGATCCGTGAGAACCGAGGCAATCGGAGAGCTGCTGCCTGTCACTCAGCGGCTCTCCACTGAGATGTCTCGCAGTCCAAGCACCTGGCGCATCCAGACTTCCAGAGTCGGGGTGACACGGTGCCTGGACTGATCTGTGTGATGTCAGCAGAGAGCGGACTTCAGACCAGCTGAAAACGGGAGAAGCCCAGCCAAACGAGCTCATGCATGACTACAATACGAAGTACAGACATGTAACTTTTACATTATAAACATTGTAAGTTTGTTTTTGAAACTTAAAAAGTTACTTACCATTATTTTTTATCAGTAAGATCTGTTAGATGTAAGAATAAAAAAAAAATTATTATTAGATCACAAAAAATTATAAATTAGGTTAAATGAGAAATAACTAAAATTATATTTTGTATAGTTAGTAAAGAAAAAATGTATATATGTACACACATAATATGTATAGTAACGCACATGCAATGAAACAAAAAGTGTTTGTGTATAGGTATAAATACATACTGGACACTTTATTACGTACAGCTTTCACAGCACCGTTTTGAGTGTAGAACTGGAAGGAGCCATCAGAAGATGAGGACACTGCAGCCATAAAGGGATGGACATGGTCAGCAACAATACTCAGGTAGGCCATGGTGTTTAAATAATACTCAATTGGTACTAAGGTGTCCAAAGTGTGGCAAGGAAAATATCCCCTCCACCATTACACCCAGGGCTGGTGCTACCACTAGGCGGAGTAGGCAGTCACCTAGGGCGCACTACCCCCAGGGCGCAGCCACAGCCTCTGTATGCCTCCAATCCCCCAATGTCTTCACAGAGTAAAAGCTCACAGCAGTGTCTGTGTGTGTGTGTGGGCAGGAGGGGCGGGGCTCGGTGGAGATCAGAGCATCGAGAGGTGCAGCATCTGTTAGCTGACCTCCCGGCCAGCGGGGACACCAGAGCAACACCGCCCAGTGCTGAGGAGAGCCCCGGATGTAATGGTCGATGAAGCAGAGGTAAGGAGGAGGGAGGATCCTCTCTATCTATAGCGAGGTGGGGGGGGGGGGGTGAGTAGTGCAGGAAATATGAGTCAGCTAGGTAGGTCAGTGTGTGTGTGTGTGTAATGGTCAGGTAGGTAGATCATTGTGTGTTTGTAATGGTCAGGTAGGTAGGTCAGTGTGTGTGTGTGTAATGGTCACATAGGTGGTTCAGTGTGTGTGTGTAATGGTCAGGTAGGTGGGTCAGTGTATGTGTAATAGGTAGGTAGGTCAGTGTGTGGGTCAGGTAGGTGGGTCATTGTATGTGTAATGGTCAGGTAGGTGGGTCAGTGTATTGTGTCAGGTACGTGGGTCAGTGTATGTGTAATGGTCAGGTAGGTGGGTCAGTGTGTGTGTGTGTGTAATGGTCAGGTAGGTCAGTGTATGTGTGTGTGTGTCAGGTAGGTGGGTCAGTGTATGTGTAATAGTCAGGTAGGTCAATGTATGTGTCAGATTGGTGGGTCAGTGTGTGTAATGGTCAAGTAGGTAGGTCAGTGCGTGTGTGTGTAATGGTCAGGTAGGTCAGTGTATGTGTCAGGTAGGTAGGTCAGTGTGTGTGTGTGTGTAATGGTCAGGTAGATCAGTGTATGTGTCAGGTAAGTGGGTCAGTGTGTGTGTGTAATGGTCAGGTAAGTGGGTCAGTGTGTGTGTGTAATGGTCAGGTAGGTGGGTCAGTGTATGTGTAATAGGTAGGTAGGTCAGTGTATGTGTCTGGTAGGTGGGTCAGTGTGTGTGTGTGTAATGGTCAGGTAGGTCAGTGTATGCGTCAGGTAGGTGGGTCATTGTGTGTGTAATGGTCAGGCGGGTCATATATTGCAAAGGCAGTGGAGCCATGGGCAAAGCCAATAGGGGGGCGGCAAAATTAGGTTTCGCCTAGGGTGTCAAAAATTCTTGCACCAGCCCTGATTACACCCCCACCACCAGCCTGAAACGGTGATACAAGGCAGGATGGATTGATTTATGCTTTAATTTTATTATTTTTTTTATGCAAATTTAAAACCCTACCATCTGAATGTTACAACAGAAAATGAGACTCATCGGACCACTCAACATGTTTTCAATCTTCTATTGACCAAATTTGGTGAATCTGTGACAATTGTAGCCTCAATATCATCATGTACTTAGATGACTGGAGTGGCACCCAGTGTGGTTTTCTGCTGCTGTAGCCCATCTGCTTGAAGTTTCAATGTGTTGAGCATAAAGAGATGGTATTCTGCATACCTTGGTTGTAAATAGTGGTTATTTGAGCAAATGTTGCCTTTCTAAAATCTGTACAATTAAAAACTCTGAACTCACATATGAAGTAGGGATTTTAACACACACATAACAAATGGTCCATAATGGAGACACACACGCACCACACCCCCTATCCATGCCCCTATATCTACATGCAGGTTGATAGATGCATGGATTACAACGTGGGGTTGTTTATTTTTGTAAGCATTTGATTAGAGCCCAAAGGCTCTAATAGGCTTCAAGAAAGGGTGACCATGGCGCAGAGAGCACCGTGCTCAAAGCCCACCCACTTGTGTGACATTAGCAAATTTAAACTCGTTATTGTGACACTAATTTCCTCTTGGTCAATCATGGGAAAAGGGTCCTGAGACACAACTGGGTGGGAGTCCTACCTAAGACCCGATTGGCCGTGATAATAAGAAAATGCCAGGACTCGGGAGAGATGCAGGGGTAAGCCACCGTAGCCATGACATGGATGGGGTAAGTGCGGGACTGGCAGGCAGCAATGGGCGAGCAAAGTGGCGATCGAACAATGCATATATTATATGTAAAGAAATAAGGAATGGGGCAGGGGGGATTTTTTAAGCGGTACACATTGTAACAATATAATACGTACAACAAATTAAAAAATTTTCATATTTATTTAATATACATTATAAAATATTTAGAATAATATACAAAAATTATACAGACAGTTGTATGCACATAATTGATTGACTGGAGGAATCCCACTGGTAGATGTTGATAGAATAATTTCACTTGTACCCAACATGTTTCGCACTGGGCTTCTTCAGGGGAAACGTGCAACTAACAACAGATTTCATATTGAAAGAGAAAGAAAAAACATATTTAGACAAAACAAAAAACAATGCCTATTAAAAGGTATATATTTTAAAATTCCAGTGAATAGAAAAATATATCTATATATATCGATTACGTAAATGTGCAGATCAATTAGATGCGGCGCTTACCCATAGCCACCCAAGACATAAGTCCTCGGGATCCACCACCAGATGGAAAAAGCTGCACCAAACAAGCCAAACACCAGGCCCCCTCGGCCTCTCGGAGGACACAGATGGAGGTAAGACAGCACTAAAATAGATGAGCAAAATACACTATGAATAATTAAAATAAATAAGAGCTACATTTAGGTGATTAAGAAAATAACCTCAATTTTATGAGGAAAAGGGGACAGAAGCCTCAAAAATGTTAATTTATATCATATAAATCGATACTATTGGACAAAAAGCTTTGTATATGAATTTAATGGGAATATTAACTATAATTGAAGATTTAACATGAATCTATAATATACTGAAGAGCAAAAGGGTATGTATAATGTAATATAAAATAATTGCCTTATACCTTTAATGGTGAATGTTGTGCCAGTTCTCCCTATTGAGCCAGCTAAGCAAGTTAACACAGCAAGTTATGGCCAAGGAAACAACCAGCCTAATACGGCTAAAGCAAGCAGAACTACACTGCCCCAAAGTGATTTCTTTTCCTAGGGACAAACATAAGATTAGAGTCAAACCAAAAGAATTTGAAGAATTAATAAAATGTAAGTATGGAACGCAGCGATACACAGTATCAATTACCTAGAAACTGGAGAGAGAAAAGAACTCCGTCATGCAGCCACTAGTATGATCAAGCATACTAGCAGGAGGAGGTATTGCGCTGCTTATATGTCCCCCATCCGTCGAGCCGGCGTCTGACGTCACCGGCTCGATGTGGACACTATGGGACAAGCACTGCGCATGCGCCGAGTGCACCGCGCCGAGCCCGTAACTACAATTCCCATAATACCGCTGGGCTAACGAAGATGGTAGACCGCCCAAGATTGGCTGACGTCAGCTGACAGCGGCGGAATGATCGTGTCGGATCTCCGCTGTGGCGGAGAGCCGGGACGAGTGTAGATGGGCCGGGTTAGCAGGTGAACAAGTCCCAAATATGGGATTACATGCGAAGCCTAGACCATAAACGGGCACCCCCGAAATATAAGTATCAAGAGCACCCTGGGTGTCCGTATGCCCTACAAACAAATGTGGCCTGGGGATCACAGGTCAAGCCTGAATGGTGCAGATGTGGTGTGATTGAGAATAAATTCCCAAAAAAAGATGAAAACAAACAATGAGACGCCGCATTCTGGACTTAAGATCACGGGCATCTGCAGGGATCCCAGAACAGGAAAACCCGCGATCCAAGACCATTGATCATACACATTAGGACCGATATACATACATTCTAATGAAATATAATCGATATAGACAAGTTTAATTATAAATGTATTTTAGTTCAACCTGTGTAGACATATTATTATGTTTGAAAATTAATAAAATATTATATTATTATATTAGCATAGATGTTAAAAAAAAAAAAAAAAGGAAAAATGGGGAAGAAAAGGTAATCGCCTCCAACCCCCCCCCCCCACCACAGCAACGCAGACAACCATCAGCGGAAAAAGCAATGGAAATTATAAAGGTTATTAGGTCAAAAAAATAGGTACCCTGATATACTCATAAGAATGATCTGTAGCTAATATTTTCATTGAAGCCAGGGTGCTGAGTAGCCTTCAGGGTAAAGATCCACTTGGCTTCAGTCTGCAGAAGAAATTTATCTACAGAGCCACCCCGTGAATTCAAAGGAATATGTGCCAAAGCAGAGAAACGGATCCAATTTGGATCAAAAGAGTGATGCATTCCAATGTGTCTACTTATGGCCGAAACTATTTTTTTTATTTAAAATGGGTTTAATATGATCTTTAATACATATTGAAAACACTCGTTTAGTCTTACCAATATAGAAGCCTCCGCAGCGGCATTGCGCTAAATATACAATGCCTGGGGTGGAACATGTAACATAAAATTTAGGAAAAAAACTGCTTCCATTGGGCAATTTAACTTTCCCAGAGTTATTAATATATGGGCACATTTCACAGTTGCCACATGCATATGTGCCTAGTTGTATTGATCTGGGAGATGATGAATTGTCAATAAAATGGCTTCTAACTAGGCGATCCTTGAGAGATCGAGATCTCTTAAAAGTAATTGCTGGAGAATCAGTTATATATTGCTGTATAGTGGGATCGGCCTGTAATAGAGGCCAAAATTTTTGGACAATGGCCCGAAAGTTTTTGTGTTGATTTGAGTATTGAGTAACGATGCGAACTGTGTCTACAGTGTTTGACGTTTTATTAGAAAAGAGGAGGGCAGTTCTATCTTTTTCTTTTACTTTGTTATAGGATCTTTTTAAATCTTTTGCTGCGATTTGAAAATCATAATTGTTGCTACTGTTGCGTTTAATTCTCAAATACTGACTGTAAGGAATACTCTTTATTAGAGATTCCGGGTGGGAACTAGTAGCGTGTAAGATAGTATTTCCAGCAGTGGGTTTTCTATATAAGGCAGAATGAAGATCACCTAGAGAGTCCATTTTAATTGTCAGATCTAAAAATTCAATGGATTCTTGACTATGTTTGAGTGTAAACTTTAAATTAAAAGGATTTATCGAAAGTAAATCAAAGAATTGAATCAGCTCGGATTTAGATCCAGACCAGAAAAATAGAACATCGTCGATGTACCTGTACCATGATATGACACTGTCCAGAAAAGGAGCAAGGTCATCACGCAAAAAAATTTCTTTTCCCCACCCCCCCAGGTACAGGTTGGCATACGATGGGGCACACTTAGTCCCCATCGCGACCCCCTGCACCTGGAGGTAGTGGGAATTATTAAATTGAAATACGCTACGTCTCAAGATGAAATCTAATAGTTCAATGACAAATTCGTTGTAAGCAAAAAAGCTTGAACCTCTCTCTTCCAAATATAATCGTATAGTTTGTATGCCTCTATGATGTGGGATAGCATTATATAAGCACTCCACATCTATAGAGACTAACCAAGATTTGGGAGGTAAGGAGATACCCTCAAGAGTTTTCAGAAGGTTAATTGTGTCCTTGACATAGGAGAAGAGTGAGGTGACATGAGGAGCAAGGTAATTGTCAACAAGACAACTGGCATTTTCAGTTAAGCTTTCACAGCTGGAAACAATAGGACGTCCTGGGGGATCAACTAGGGATTTGTGCACCTTGGGAAGGGCATAGAAAGTTGAAATTTTGGGGTCCTTGATGTTAAGGAAGTCCCAAGTGTTTTTATCAATGGTACCAGATTGGTACGCTCTGAGAATGATCTTGCGATATTTTAAATCAAAATGCGAAATTAAAGAAACAGAAATGGGCCGGTACCAATTAGGATTATTGAGAATCTTAAGACACATAGTACGGTATTGAGAAAGATCCATAATTACAATATTTCCGCCCTTGTCTGCGGGCTTAATAACAATATTGGAATTTGATTAAAGTTGTTTTAATGCTTTGGATTGGTCTTGTGTTAGATTCTGTGTTCTACTTGATGGAAAGTTGCTTTGTGTAATGGCTTTACATACTTGTTGCGTAAAAGCCCAGATATTGGGATTAGTATTGAGAAGAGGAAAGTTTTTTGATTTTGGTTTAAAAGTCTGCAATGGGGGGAAGGAAACGGATTTCACCGACAAACTAACAGGGGCAATCGCCCCCTGGTCCTCGGGGGACCCATGACCTTCATCCCAAAGCTCCAATAGGTTAGATAGAGCTTGTAGTTAAACAGCGTTAGTATCAATGGAAGGGTTACATGCTCGTAGATCAATTAATGTATTTGATTTGTGAAAAATAGTTCTGAATAATAATTTGCGTGCAAACAAATGTATATCTTTAATAAGAGTAAACTTGTCAGAATTAGAGTCTGGACAGAAGGTGAGACCTAATTTTAGGACATCACTCTCATTATCAGTGAGAGGATGTGATGACAAATTAATGATAGACAATTTCATGTCTGTGTTTGATTCCTGATCAATAGCAGAATCATGAATTAAGCAAGAGGCTGGGGAGGATCCTTCCCTAAAAAAATAGGGGCTAATCGGACATCCGCCGGTAGGGAAGCACCACCGGGTGAAATAATGATATTATGATCCATACTGGGTATAGGTGGAAGGGGTGGTGCCAGAATAGTGGAAGATGGGGTGAGGGTAGTGGAAAGGGTAGTGTTAGCAGATGTGGAGGTGGCATGTGAAGAAGGTAGTGCTGAGTGATGAAACATAGTGAGAGGACGGGCTAGGGCCTGTCTGGAAACAGAGTGAGTACAGGGAGGTAAAGGAGTGCTCACGTGATGGTCTGGTGCTGCCGTAGCGGCGGTGTCCGAATCGCCTTTTCTTCTCTTCGGGAGTCTATCCCCGGAAAGGTCCCGGTATATGGTTGAATGACTTGAGGGAAAAGAGGTGGAAGAAACATTAGATCTAGTATCCTCCTCGTTATACCCCCTCATGTTAGGAGGGCGTGGTGATCTAGAAAATGTACTTTTATTTTTACCTTCAGATGGCCATTTGTATGCCGTACCATTACAATAAGAGTTAGTGTCCCGTGTAAATTTGTTTTCTTTAGAACGGATAATTTCAAGAGTATAGTTCTCGATATGTTTAGATAATTCTGATTCTTTGCGTTTAAATTTGGAAGTTGTTATTAATTTGGCATGTTCTTCACACCATTTACTAATGGAATTATCCACCAAATCAATATCATGAGCATATTGAATAGAGAGCAAAGACATCATTTCCATAGAGCATGTCTGTAAATTGTCTTCCCATTTTTGTTTAATGAGATCATTGACTTTGTTCAGATTTGGGAATATTTGTATTCTTAATCCCCAGGGGACAATTTGTTGATCTATATATTTGAGAAAAAACTTTCTATGCCAAAATATCCGAACCTTTCGTTCTAAAAGACGTTGTAGATATTGTAAAGCCAGATCAAGATCTTTGTCACATAGCTCACTATTTTTCTGAAGATCCTGAGCTTTATTCATTAAACCCTCCCATGCTTCACCGCTGAAGGCCGACATGGGTCTCTAGAGGAGAGGGAAAAGAGGAGGGGAGAGAGCGAGGTCGAGAGAGAGAGAAAAAGAAAAAAAAAAAAAGGGGGGGGGGGGAAGAGGGAGGAGAAGGGGAAAAACCCCACTGACCTTCCTCTTTCCCCTATATATACAATTCCTATACAAAAATAATGAACAGCTTATAAGCAAAAAAGGAATAGTAATTCTGCAATTAGGAATTTAAATAATATATTAAATACTGTGTCATAAGGGAATGGACCAGAGAAGAAAAATGCGTACTGAAACGCTAATGGCAATAGAAAGAGTTTGGTCCAATACCCCAATGACACCCTAGCAGCATAGGTACCTCATCCCCCAATAATAGTATATGTAAAGAAATAAGGACTGGGGCAGGGGGGATTTTTTAAGCGGTACACATTGTAACAATATAATACGTACAATAAATTAAAAAAATCTCATATTTATTTAATATACATTAAAAAATATTTAGAATAATATACAAAAATTATACAGACAGTTGTATGCACATAATTGATTGACTGGAGGAATCCCACTGGTAGATGTTGATAGAATAATTGCACTTGTACCCAACATGTTTTGCACTGGGCTTCTTCAGGGGAAACGTGCAACTAACAACAGATTTCATATTGAAACTGCCCCATTCCTTATTTCTTTACATATACTATTATTGGGGGATGAGGTACCTATGCTGCTAGGGTGTCATTGGGGTATTGGACCAAACTCTTTCTAATGCATATATTAATTTTGTTGCTGCGATTATTATTTTTTTATGAAAAGCTGTACAGAAAAAAGTAGCCGCTGGGTGTAGATATACACACACATATATATATATAGAGAAACACACACACACACACACATATAACGAGATACATATATAACTATATATTATATTACACATAAGATACACGTATAACAAGAGATATAGCTATATCTATATAGATATATACATACACACACATAACAAGATACACACACACATGTATATATATATATATATATATAAAAAACAAGATATATATCTCTTGTTATGTAGATATATCTGCACAGAAGCAAATGATTTAGTTTACAATTAGTATATTGTTAAGCCTCTTACCTTTTGCTGCTGGTGTCTGTTGTTATAAATGCAGTATATTTCCTGGTTCCTGGAGGGAGGAGGCGAGGAGGGATTTGCATAGCTAAGGGGCGGCAACTTCCTCTGACACTGCCGTTGCTATGGAAGCTGGAGGTCTCTTTAAGGTTCTTCCCACCAGGTTAAAACTCCTTTCCAAAGCACATTTATTAATCTATTTTGGTCACCTGATTTCACTTTTATTTTAAATTAAGTTTTATACATTGCACCAAGAGACATGTAGTTGTTATTTATTTACCCTGGTTTTATTAGCACATAGCACTTTTTTGCTTGCTGGGTCTGCTGAAGATGACGGAGCTAAGCTTATATTTCCATTCTGGTGCATGTTTAGTCAGCTGACTATAACTGGCTCTGCAGTGCGTTTACTTTTCTGATAATTCTTCTGACTATATTGTTCGTATTGGTGTACCACGATTACACTGAACTTAACTTTCTGGTCAAACAAGTATTATATTTCTTGTGTGGGGTCTAGGTGCAGGCACCCCTGTAGTGCGTTTACTAATTAAAAAAATATATCTTTTAATTTTTTAATAGCTTGGGTTTATTTCAGTGTCTGATAATTTATATAAATATAACTATATCATATGCACTTCTAGCTAGAGGGGAAGAGTTTCATATTGTGTTAAGGGATAATATCTCTCCCACTCATATTTGTTGAGTGAGAAATATAGGGAACTATCCCCTCCCGTGTAATACCTTAAACCAGAACAGCACGACACCAACCTACCCTCACGTTATCTCCTGTACCGTGTCCTCTGTCTCTGACCACCTCCTGTACCATGTCCCCTGTCTCTGACCATCTCCTGTATCGTGTCCTCTGTCTCTGACCATCTCCTCTACCGTGTCCTCTGTCTCTGACCATCTCCTGTACCGTGTCCCCTGTCTCTGACCACCTCCTGTACCGTGTCCCCTGTCTCTGACCACCTCCTGTACCGTGTCCCCTGTCTCTGACCACCTCCTGTACCGTGTCCCCTGTCTCTGACCACCTCCTGTACCGTGTCCCCTGTCTCTGACCATCTCCTGTAACATGTCCCCAGTCTCTGACCATCTCCTGTATAAAAATATTTTTTTTTTAAATATGTTTCTGTATCGGTTTTTGGCCTAGTGTATTTTTCATTTTCGGTATCGGTTTTCGGCACTAAAAAAAACATTCGGTGCACCCCTAATGGT